>NC_137644.1:19409241-20009241 GCF_963383615.2 Lipophrys pholis
AGCTGTAAACCAGGAGTGTCAAACATGAGGGACAAAACGAGACGAACCACCAGGAACATTAAATATATCTTTCTAACAAATGTCTTAAAGTGTATTTTCAGGAGTAACCGTTTGATTTTGTGAATATTTTGCACAGGTATACAAAGAAGAACTTAAAAGTTTAAATTTAAAGGTTATCATGGAACTACTTTACCTGTCCGACTCACTCCGGGTGAAAAGAGGCGCCGGTATGTGGCCTCAGAGGAACAACCAACCTCACAACACATTCTGTGTGTGTGTGTGTGTGTGTGTGTGTGTGTGTGTGTGTGTGTGTGTGTGTGTGTGTGTGTGTGTGTGTGTGTGTGTGTGTGTGTGTGTGTGTGTGATACCTGACAGTGTGAGTCTGGCAGATGGACAACAGTTTGCGTGTTGTGTTCCCAGATCATCCTCCAGAAGTCTGCCACCGTGCTGCTCATGGGCGTCTGGCTGACGATGAACTCTCTGGTGTGGCGATGTCCCTGTGAGAACGACTCGTTAGGAAAACCGCCCGCCGGCGCCTCGAACCGCCGTTTGAGAGTGTGGGTCTCACCGTCACGTAGGAGGCGTTGATGTAACCCGTGGCGTTTGTTTCCGAGGCGGCGAGAGAGACTCTGGATCGCTCCACTGCACACGTGAGAGGTAAGTAGGGGGTTATAGTCCAGGAATTACGGTAAATGACAATCAGCGTGAAGCTGCGCGGCGCAGCCTGGTCCTACCGGGCATCAGCGCTCTGGCCCGGTTCCTCTCGGCGTTGCCGTCTTTCAGCGCCGTGCTGTAGTCGGCGTGCTTCGCCTGGCGCTGGCTGATCAGCTGAAACACGAGGAAGAAGAAGAAACATTCAGAAAATCCCACAGTGCTATTCACCAGTGATTCCTGACACCAACAGGGGGCGCCAAAGATTCCTGTGGGGGTTAAAGAAGACTTCCGGATTTCATTTTTTATGTCTTAAAGATAGCAGAGTCAGCATTTAATTCATTTATGCCACAAAATGACCCATTTTAAGTGTTGGCATGAAAAGCCTATCGTTCATTTCATAATATATATATTTTTTAAATGTTTTTTTGGGGCACGTGAGCATCTTTTCTCCAATTTACACCAAGGCGTCGCCTTGTGTTTCTGAAAGTTAAAGCGCCGTACCTTGAACTGTTTGTCCATGCGCGTCCTGCCCGCCGCCCCCGGGATCAGCAGGTCGGACACGTAGGTGTGCAGGAGGTCAGAGGTCACCGACGTGTCGCGGCTCAGGACGGCCTCGACCAGGGCGTCATGAATGAACACATACTGCTCCTAAACAAACAGGTCGGGGTTTTTTTTATTTTATTATTATTGTCAAGAAAGTACTACTAGAGTAAAGACAAATACTTGTGTGTACACACTAATTTGGGTCGTTTATAAAAAATATAATGACATAAAAACTCACAAAAATTAGATCAACATATATAAAACTTATTAGACTCAAAGTACGTTTGAAAAAGGGACACATGCATCAGTTTGCATCAAATATTTGTTTTCTTTAATCTTATATTAAAGGAGACATATCATGCTTTTAAATCCTTCCTTTTTACATATAAATCATACAGTTGTGGTCTATACAACGCGGAACTGCAATGCTTGGGTCTGAATTCCTCATTATTAGAGCTCCACAGGCCCCTTTTCAACCCCTTTTCTGATGTGCTTCTGAGAGCAACTCGTTTTGGGGCGGTCTCTTCATACCCCGCCTCCTCTCCAGGTTGCAGAGGTGATACTCGGTTCAACGCCACCCTGTTCGGCCATCTTTGTAGTTTGATAGAACAGATACAATTATCTAGCGGCGCAGAAACTTTATATTCACACATTATTTACAAAATATCAACAACGGAAGATTTGTCCATCCAGCCATACATGTTGGAGCCAGAGTCGGACCCGGCGGAGCCAGATGAAAATGACGATGATGCACCTGCAGAACAACGTCTTCATATGGATGTAACGCAATGGTGTGTTACTATATTTACACTAACTTCTCCATCCATGCCCACTACTACAATACTGCCTGTATTACAACGACTATTTAACACAGAAGTTACATTCTAATCTAAAACGAGCACACAGCGCTAACATATGAAGACGGTGCAACTGCTAATGCTAACAAAACAATGACAGGGACGTCTTATCATCACACTTTTTAGCGTTATATACAGCTTACCGAAGTGCTCTGTTCGTCGTCTCCATAGATAGAAGGAACTGACCGCTCAATCAGACCAAGTCTTTCGGCAAATCCTTCTTTATACTGGCGGAGGTTGCTGAAGCAGTCGTCCTTAAAGTGATTCGCGCACACAAAAATGACCTTACCCACAGATGTGGGTACATTTCTGTGAAAAATAAAACTCAACCAGGCACTTCGAAAAGGTTCTGATGCTGGGAGACGGTGTAACGAAGCTTGTGGGTTACTACATCCAACAACCGAACATTTCCACTTATCCTCTCGTAACTTCGGTTGGACTACAAAATCGCAGCGAGAAACAAAAATGGCGGATTGCTCGAAATGTCAATGTCCTAATTTGGCAGTTCCGCTGAGAATACTGTGACGTCATTGTTCAAAAAACGTAATAGAGAATAGAAAAATCGAAACGGATCGCAAAATATGACCAAAACAGAATATAAAGATATCAACGGAGCACCTGAAGAGACTACTTTGAACTTTTCTGTACTTCTAAACACTCTAAATATACAACAAAATGCATTTAAGGGCTAAAAAAGTGGATTTAGCATGATATGTCCCCTTTAAGTTAAAAGTATTAATCAGTACCACCATGTTGCACTACCGCCCTCTGCTGGCTGCATCTACCTACATCGTTTCCCACCTTAACTTAAAGTGGCTCAATATTAATCAGAAACATCTAAAGATGATTTTCTTTTTTTAATGATTGTCATACATCAGGATTACTACATCAGGATTACGAATGTCGAAGCAACAGAAGAAATGCAAAAGTTAAAGGGGCTGATGGTGGAATGGGTTAGGGTCACTGTCTCTTTAAGGGACATGAAACTGATTTTATTTATTTATTTATTTATTTATTTATTGACTTACCTCCGTCTGAACCAGGAAGTTCCGCTGCGTCCTCACGTGTTTGAGGAATCCCAGGACGTTCACCGTCCCCTGGTCGTGGATCTGCTGCAGCATGCTGTCGATCACGATGTAGGTTCCTGTCCGTCCCACACCAGCACTGACAGACACAGACACAGACACAGACACAGACACAGACACAATGATTTTCAGTGTGAATACTCCAGTGGAACCAGTCACTTACACACACACACACTCTCCCTGTCTCTCTACCTGCAGTGGACCAGGACGGGTCCCATCTCCTGAGTCCTAGCGTGCGAGGACGCCCGGATGAAGGCGAGGACAGGCAGAGTGTATTCTGGGACGCCCATGTCGGGCCACTGAGTGTAGTGGTAATGAAGGACCGTGTGTTCGACTCTCCTCTGAGGCACCTGGGCGACCAAACGGGAAGTTTTTATATACTTACTGGACTTACTTCAGAACCCTGAGCGGCGCCACTCGTACCTTATTGGTCGTGTCCCGGACGGTGAACGTCCTCATGGTGTAGTAAGCCAGAGTCTTGGTGTTTTTCAGGGTCACCTGGTAAGGTCCGTACTCCTCCTGGTTCTCATCTGGCCAGTACTGGTCGCATTTTGTCTGTAAAAGTAAAGAAAGAAATCACTGTATGTTCTGCCCGTGGTGATTCTGGAACCCCGGCTGAGGGAACCTACCCGTCCCTTCTCCTTCAGGTTGGTGATCATGACGATAACGCCGACGTTCTGCTGCCAGATCATCCTCCAGAAGTCCTCCCTGCCGGCCCGGAGAGGACCCTGAGCGGCGATGTACGCCCTCGTCCGCTCGTAACCCTGCGAACAACGGGTCTGTTCACTCACAGACTCCCTCGGGTCGCCGCCTCCGGGTGATGGTGGTGGGGGTGGGGGTGGGGGTGGTGGTGGTGGCGGGGGTAAAAACACTTACGTCCACGAAGTTGGCGTTGATGTAGTCGCCGCATTTCCCGTCCCTGTCCAAGCTGTTGGAGAGCTTCACTCGGCTGTGGTCGTCTGAGAGGACGATAAGGGTAAATTGTGATGAGTCTCTGGTGGTCTCCCTCAAACGAGTCGCACGGCAGCGCCACCTACAGGCCAGGATGTTGATGTAACGGTTCTTGCTTTTGTTCTCGGGGTGATTGGAGCCGTCGGCGGTGATGCCCATGTCCACCGTGCAGGCCTGCACCTCCTGGAACACAACACCGACACGGAGACGGTCAGTTCACTCACACCAGGAAAACCAGCAGGAAGTAAACCAAAGTCATGCTGATGTCAACCAAAGACATCAGCATGACGTCGGTGGACTAAAGAATCACGTCACAATTATACGAGTGTTTCTATCAATCAGTCGTGTCTCTAGTTACTATACGAGCTGGAAAACAATATTTCTATATCTTATGCTTCATTGAACACTCCTGTTCTAATCCTGTTCTAATCCTAACTAATCCCCTCTCCTCTCCTCTCTATTCATTCATTTCTATTTAATTCTTCATACTTTTATTTTTCTATCGTTTATTATGGTTGGTCACTGGTCACTATGGTTGGTGGGTCACTCTGGGGAAATAAAGGTAGTTTCTAAAGTTCCTGCAATAATGTGCATCATGGTTAATGACCTCTGTATGTCTAAGTCTTGTTTAAATCTGTTTCCTTTCTTTTGCTCTGATAATAAAAAAATACAATTTTAAAAACAGGTGAACGACCAAAATACAGAAAAGAGTTATTTGAAAAGCAATAATTCAACAAATTGCTTCACGAACCAAAAACAACGAACGTTTAAACATCAAACTGAGAGAGAAACAGTAAAAACACAAGAGAAACGGTAAAATCCTCTAAAGCCGCTGCGACCTGGACGCTGAGGGTGAAACACCGCGGAACAAATGTCACGTCGTTTTAATTTCCTTCCGTTTTAGCGGAGAGTTATAAAAGGGGATGGTAGGCGTCTTACCTCGTAGGACTCTTTGACAATCTAATGGAGGGTGGTGTGGATGCAGAAAGCACGACGATGGTGGTGGAGGTGGTGAGGGGGGATCGGGGGACAAGATGACAGACAGACAGGGAGTCAGTGCAGGAACAGGAACAGGAACTTTGGGGTTCAGATACACACAGAGAGGAGGCGCCCAGTGGGAAATACAAACCATTTCCTCAAATTAGTTTGGATTTTTAGGTTTATAACAGGGAGGCTATAGCACGATAAAAAAACAATAAAAAAACAAGGCTTGACGTCTGATCTACGTGTTTGCATCGTTACTTTAAAGACGTGGAGGTAATCCCGTCTGTGTGTTTGAGGTTCATGCCAGGAAACAGGTGACTAATGCCATGCAGACGTACCTGCTGCTCATCACAACCTCACATTTGTCCACTTGATCAAGGTTTTTTTTTCTTTTCACATTTAATACAAGCAGAGAAGCTGCACGGTGTGGATCGAGAGGATGAAGAGCCTGTTGCTTCGCCGTAGTTAGTAACAAATCATAAGCGTCTATTTTGCTGCTACACATCGACACTGTCCCATGATGTTAATAGAGATATGGAGGAGCATTAAGGAGCTTTGACAAATGAGGCACACATCAACCAAAACTTTCAATACACTTTTCTCTCTCTCTCTCTCTGGATTTACAATGTTTGGACTGATCATGTGACGCACCTCGAACTCCTTGGAGAAGGAGTTGGTGGCGTGCAGCTCCATGACGTGCTTCACAAACTGCTTCACCGTCAGCGGCTCGTGGCCATCTGGAACACAGGGCGGAATGATTGGCTCGCCGGCGGCTTCACAGTGTGTTCACTTTGACCACTAGGGGGCGTGTGTTACCGGTGGCCAGCAGCAGAGGGGTCGACGGCGCCGATATGACTTTAGGTGAAGCGGTGTCGTCTGGGTAGAAGTTAGCAGCCTGGAAACAGTTTCTGCGACACGGACACATAGAAGTGAAACTCTCAGTGACAGACTCTGTGTGTGTGTGTGTGTGTGTGTGTGTGTGTGTGTGTGTGTGTGTGTGTGTGTGTGTGTGTGTGTGTGTGTGTGTGTGTGTGTGTGTGTGTGTGTGTGTGTGTGTGTGCACCTCCAGTAGATGAGGATCCCCACCAGCACCATCAGACAAAGGATGGTCAGAGTGGAGACCACAGCCAAAGGAACCACCGTCCTTTTCTCTCTCTCCAAGCCTTCAACCAGCCCGACCCGAGACTCGTGGCTACTGTTGCTGCCCCCTGGAGGGGAAGAGAAGGGAGGACATGAGCTCATAGCAGAGCAGAGAGGTCACAGTGGACATGACAGAAAATTCAGTACATGAGGTCAGCTGCTCAGAGGGGGAGTTCGAGGGGTGACAGTGGAGACGTCATGTCAGGGCACATTAGAGTAGAGAAGCAGTGAGATAAGAACGGTGGGAAGCAGAGTAGAGAGGTCACAGTGGAGACATGAGATCAGTGCAAAGCAGAGAGGTTGAAGTAGAGAGGCAGGCGTTCAATGCAAAACAGACGTTACAGTGGACACATGAAGACAGTGCAGAGAGGCCGCAGTGGAAACAGATGAGATCAGTGCAAAGCAGAGAGGTTGCAGTGGAGACATGTCAGTGTCCACCAAAGTCAACAGATTGCAGTGGAGACATGAGTACAACATTCATAGACAAGCAGAGAGACTGCAGTGGAAACGTGAAGACAGTGCACCACAGAGTGGAGAGGTCGCAGTGGACATGTCATGGCCTGACAGAGTGGAGCGATCACAGGAGAGACAGGAGTCCAGCACATATAGTGAAGAGGAGCGGCTGCAGTGGAAACATGAAGACAGTGCATCACAGAGCAGAGAGGGCAGTGGAGACATTCGGTCAGGGCCTGACAGAGTGGAGAGGCTGCAGTGGAGAATTCAGTTCAGCACAAGACACATTTTTACAGCTCATTTTATATTATTTTTAATATACTTTGATTTTTGTTATATACAGATGATGTTCTGAACCTTTTCTATCTTTTTCTTAATTAGATTTTATAAATCTGTATTTCTTTAAAAAAAATAAAAATCATCGATAGTGATCGATCAACGATCCCTTCCACGTACTCCGTCACTGCGTTTCCACCATCAGTGCCTGTAGAAATGAGCATAAAGGTAATTACCTCAAACGCAGCGTAACATTTACCTCCCGTGCGCCGGTCCGGTTCCTTTTCAGTGTCTGTGCTTGTTGGCAGAGGGGCGAGACGCCGGACCACGGGACCGGCCACGGGACCGGCCACGGGACCGACCACGGGACCGACCACGGGACCGACCACGGGACCGACCACGGGACCGACCACGCCTGACAAACTGCCCCCGGCTCCCGCCGCCCTCACGTCCTCTTCACCGCCTCCTTTTACCGCACCCTCACACCCGACAGGCTCCTCCACCCTAAATCCTCCACCGTCAGGATGTGTGTTCTGGTCCTGGCCGCTGGCCTGTTGGTCCCAGCTGTCAGACTGTGGAAACTCCACCACCGCATGATTCCTGCCGACAGGCAGCCGTGCACCACTCCCTCTGGAATCCCCTCCGCCGACAAACATATCCTCAGTTTTGAAGGCGTCTTTGTCGTCGTGAACGTTTGTATTTTCGTTGACATCAAGTCCTCCATGTTCTCCAGACCCGCTGCCGCCCTCTACTCTCATCTGGGCCCGTCTGTCGTTCTCCTCCATCACGTCTATTCGCCGATTCCTATCTTCCTCTGTGTGAGCTTCAATCTTAACCTTTTCTACATCCAAATACCATCGTGCCCAATCTGGATCCTCACCTCCGTCTGTCGCCTTCACAACCTCCACAACCTCCACAACCTCCACCTGTGGAAATCCTGACATTTTAGTCGTAACCACAGAGTCGAAACCCGACCCGCTGCCCTCTGTAGGATGGACCAAATCTTCAGAATCGGAGAAAGCCGAGAGAGAGTTGTGGCCGGCGCCGCTATTTCCATCCACTCCGCTCACATCGGAGGAGCCGGTGCCGCTCAAGAGAGAGGAAGTGAAGCGATGGTGGGAATCGGAAGTAGAAGTTTGAGACCTTTGATGATAGGTGAAGCGGCTCTTCTCGTTTTTGAGCGGCGGAGAAGGACTCTGGGAGATTTTATTAACTGACGTGATTAAATCTCCCTCATCGGTGACGCTTCGGTTTCCTTTAAGAGTTTCATTGGAGTTGGGGGCGCCTTCGACAGAGGCTTGGACGCTGGACGCAGGAGTGGTTGCTGCAAGAAAAGTCAAAGGAGTAACATGTTTCCCGGCCGAAATGTGAAGGAAAGACTGAAGAAGAGGAGAGACGGGTGCTTTGAAAAAGTGGTGGACAGGAAGAAGAATCCCGTAATGAACAAGGGAAGAAAGCCAACGAGTGGAGAGAAACAGACCACCAACCACCAGAGGGCGCCATTGAGCCACAAACCAGAATCCAGAAGAAGGAGTCCCAGAAGCAGACCTTAATCACAGAGGTCCAGTAGATTCAAGATTATTAGAGAGAGCCGCGGAAAATCTGACCTCTTGGAGCCGTTTGCTGAAAGATTTTTGGTTTGAAGAGTCGATCGCATTTAATTTCCAAACGAGCGCAGAGAGCGGAGAGGAAGCCTGTGATTATCGTTCTTATCACCCCGATCAGCAGAGAAACACAGCAGAGAAAAATCTAACATTCGCCTCCACACCAGGTCTTACATTCCGAGCCTTTAATGTGACGGGGTGTGTTCGGCTTTACCGTTGAACATGGGCTGAGTCGTGTGCATCAGCACGCGGACGAGCGACGAGGTGGTGAACGACTTGTAGAGGGAATCGGCGAGCGTGTTGCTGGCCGTGCCCGTCTTCTCCGTGATCCATGGCGGGGAGGAGGTGGAGGTTTTGGTTTTGTTCACGGCCTCGTCGTTGTTACCTGCATGGAAACATGACGGGCTTATATAATGATTATAATTTCAACATGAATCATTTGGCTTTAACTACGACGTCAGTCTTCACGGAGCTCATCCAGCAGAACAAAAATCCTCCTCTAGTACCCGTTAAAACATTTAGAATATGAAATTCCTCCAGCAGCAGCAGTTCAAGATATTTTGGTTAAAAGAAAAACACATTAGTGTCAAACCCAGAAAAGGCTCTTTATATAAAATTGGACCTGGCAGTGCAGCGGCAGAGGGAGGGAGGGTGAGGCGTTCCAGGGGAGCGCCGTCCACGGCGTCTTCATAGAAAACGTCTGTGACTTGGATGTCGTCTGTGGGCGAGATGGAGGAGTCCGGCTGGGCAGAGGGGGGGCCATTTTCACTGGTTGGCTCTGGTGGATCACCGTCTTCAAGCTGCAAACAACAGAGACGATTAGAACAATTGTGGTTTTTAGGAGGGGGCCCATTCAAAGCGATCCTACCTGATGTGGGGTCACCGACAGCGACGCCTCCTCTGTGATTTGCCGGCGCACTGTTGGGAAGGTGGTTTCCCGAGCGACGGGAAACAGGAAGCCCGGCTGCTCGGTCACCTCGGAGATCCAGATCGCGCTGTTGCCGTCGAAGCTGGGTTTGGTCAGCGGCCGCTGCGTCGGCAAGGCTTGATCGTAGTCTATCCAGTTCTGATCCACCTCCTCGGGCTTGGGCCTGGCCTGGTCCGTCTCCTTCCTCGGGTTGGGTGGAGTTTCCTGCAGGACGGTGGAGTCGGGCGCCGTCTTGGGAGGGGTCTCTCTGGTTTGGACGGTGGGCTGGTTCTGGTAAACTCTGGTCTGCTCCGCCGGGACCTCCTCCACCGGGGTCCAATTCACCGGAGTCCTCCTGTCTGGCTTCTCCCATCGGGTTTTAGAGGAACCCTACGGAGAACAAAGAGCCACTGCGTCCACACTGCTCTCCAAACCCTCTCAAGCCTCTGTGGACATAATTACATTCATCTGACATAATTGAGTATGTGAGCGCCCAGACGCTCCCTCACCTCTCTGTGGCCTTCGGATTCCAGCGTGACGGGGTCGGACTCGCTCTCTACAACCACGAGGAAGGAACACAGACTCAGTGACGGTCATGACAGCGGCGTTGCACAGGTTAATGAGTGTCTTCGTACCAGGGTCCTCTAAAGGCATGTCCACAATGATCTGGTCGCTCCATCGTCCTCTCAGCCCGTTGGTGCAAAACGCCACCACCTGAACCACGTAGCTGCTGTTGGCCAGCAGGCCGGAGATGATGGCGCCCTGCGGAGTCAAACACGGGAGGGCGAATCAGTGGATCCACGACATGCATGGACGGAAAACACTCGGGGATATCAGGGATCGTCTTCAATATACTGAGGAGGAAAAGGTTAGTGTGTTTTGAGGTATAAAGACATCAAAACTACATGTCAGTAAAAATCAATTTTATCTTAAAAAATAAAAATAAATTTATTTGTGCATTAAAACGCACCGCGGTCCGTCAGAAGTTTGGTTTTTAATTAAAATGCAGCTAAATATATTAAGAAGAATAGATCCATACCTGCTGGTCATTATCATTATGCTTGTTTTTCATCTTTATACTGTAATATTTCAACTATATATATATGAAATATAAAAATATTACAGTCTATGAATGTATATGTATAATTTATGCATGTATAATTGGATATGGTTAAACAACTCTACTATATTTATTCTACATTACATATTAATTATTCAAACAATATGTAATTTATTGAATATTTATTTCATTTAAACACGTCAGAACTATTATACTAAGTGGAAACTAAAGAAAATTATATATTCATGGAGACGCCTACGGCTTTTTCAGACACGCCATCTGATTATATTGTTCTGCTGTTATTCAGTTTGTGTGGTGAACGATCGGGAGGTTAACGGTCCCCGCCTGGGATCAATAATGTATTTCTATTCTATTTGATTTCATTATTTTTCTGTGTCGCAATGAGAACCGCAGCTCTAACTGACCCTCATTTCAGGAGTTTTTGAATTGGAGCGTTTTCAACGACAGTGTTACCAGCATCTATCATATCTCTATGTTAATTATTGCTCTTTTTTTTTTTCCTCCACTAGATTTGTTTAATTCTGCTAATTCATTCTACCACCCGTGGTGTACGAATCTAATATTTCAACAATGACAAAATCTAAAATAGCCAACTAGAACCAGATATCATGAAATCCAAGTAAACCAGAGTTGCATGTATGTGATTACTGCATAAATTGGTCATAAAATAACTTCGGATCATCCAGTGTTGGGTTCAGGTTATTGCTGCCAACCGGTGACTAAATCCACACGAACTGCGTTCGTCAATCGTAAGAAGATCAGAACACATTTCTTGACCCATTTATGCAGAAATCCAAGTAATCCCAAAGCGTTCATAGTATTTCTACCCACTGTATTTCATGAAACAGGAGTGAAAATCACTCGATTAGCTGTATTATATATTATTATAGTATTAATATTCATCATAAAATAAATGGTTGACGTCAGTAAATTGCTATGAAACTATACCGAGTCTCAATCTGCTTCGAAAACAATAATTATTGTTACCCAGTACTTTCTTTAACACAGTCAACCTGCAACCAGAAAGCCTTCTTCCCTCTCAGAAGTACTATGAAATACTTTGTAAACATTAAATCATAAAAAAAATCTGTTATAAAGCCGTTTTAAGGTGGTTCTCTTCAGACATGGAAAACTGACATATATGTAATATATATATATCAGAACTAACTGATACTGATGTTCTTTTAGTTCCTTCCACTGCAAATGTATTGAAAATAATATTTTAAATACACACAACTGATAGTTACCTTTAGGAAGGACATTATTGGTTGGTATCATGGAATAATGAAGCAAATTCAGAGTTTGAATTAATATAGTTCTTAATTGTGTCTCAGCGTTTCTCATTTTATTTAATTTTTTTTATGACTTTCGGGAACAGATCACCTTTAAATCTCCTCAAAATTATGAATTGAGGAAGTTGATGAAATAAGCAAAATTAAGGAAATTTATCAAAGAGAAAAATAAAGATAAATGTGAGGAAAAAGAAGGAAAAATAGAGGAAAGAAAAAAGAGAAACACAATTAAAAGGAAAAAATGATAAAGAAAAAAATAAAATAAAATCATGAATTATTACTTGTTGACTAGTTATGATTCAATCTTACAGAAATAGAAAGCATTGATCAGTGAATAATCAAAGTGGTTGACCTGGTTAATGCTTCCTGTTTATATGAATAACTTAGTAAATAACTGATTTATTGCTGCTTTACATGAACATCAGTCACGTTGTGAGAAAGATGGATGAAGGATGAGAGCAGAGAGGCGGAAAAAATGTGAGAATTCCTACTGCAGGAAACCGAAGTGGCAGTAATTTCAAGCAATTATTCCTTCCTGAGTCAAACGTACCTGCGTGGACTCCAGATAATAGAGGACATCAGAACAAAATTGCATGCAGACTGAAGTGACGGGATGTTTTTCCTCCTTTATGCAGAGGAGAAGTCAAAACGCGTGTTTTTTTTTGTTTGCGAAGAGTTTGGCATTCCTGATGCAAACGCTGAAAAACGGCGTCGTTTTCATGTTCGGCCACTAGTGGGTGCTAAAATGGACTGGGCGTCCTGACACTCTGGAGGCAAACATTGTCGTTATCGTCCATTTATTCACTCCGGCGAACCGTTTGAACATTTATCAGATATGTTTGATGTCCAATTTAAGGTCTTTCTCTTCACTATCAAGACAATTAAGTAGAAGAAAAACTGTCTTATTAGTAATGTTTAATACCACTACCAGGTCCACTAGTGTGCTATCAAACTTAACTAATAAACTACTGCGTATATTTAGGCACACGTCATGCACTAGTAGCCTCTTTGACCATACAAGTAAGGATGCCCACTAGTATATCGTGGAGCTAATGTGCAGTAACAGTGTTTCCGCCATCTCGACAGAGACGAGCGTTTTCAGAAAGTTATATTTTTCCCCCTTTAACGACGGAGACGAAGCGTTTATAAAGTTCCACCATAGAATCCAGTTTCAGGCCTTGTCCACACGAGCCAAAAGGATCTTTCTTCTCGCCGTCGTTCTTAAAATAAGTTTCCCGTCCACACGAGAGGAAATCTGCTCCCACACAACATGAAGATGTAGGTGTAGTACATATGCCAGGCCTGTGGGCGGCGCTGTAACGCTGCTACAGAACTTCACCAAAAATTGAGAAGAGGCGGAGCATGCAAAAACAGAGAAACTCGTCATATTGTCTTAATAAACCTCAACTAATCCACCATTATTGTTAAGCGACGTCTCGGAGGGTTATCGGGTCGAGAGGTGGAGCGATGACATCATCGCTTCCTGCAAATTTCTTACACGTCAAAGGAAGCCAAGGCGGCGATTTCAGATTCATACAGTCTTGAACGTTCAGGCTCCTAAAACGCCGCGCGGATCCAATTTTTTTAATTTTTTTAGAAACGACGCTGTTACAAGAAGCGCCGTTGTCGTCTGGACCGGGCCTCAAAAAGTCGCCTTTTCATTGCGACGACCGTTTTCTCTGGTAAACGGTGGCAGGGAGTGACGGCGGCGCCTTTCCTACCACGTCCTGGTCCCCGTCCGTCCTGTACTCCTGCCTGGTCTGGTCCCGGCCCTGCAGCCGCTGGTAGGTGACGGTGTACCAGTCGATGGTGGTGTCGTAGACGGCGCGGGGGCGTTCCCACATCACCACGATGGTGGTGTCGTTCTGGGCGTCGGCCTGGACGTTCTCCGGCTCCGAGCTGCAGGCTGCAGAACACAGGACGGGGTTACGGTGTGTGTGTGTGTGTGTGTGTGTGTGTGTGTGTGTGTGTGTGTGTGTGTGTGTGTGTGTGTGTGTGTGTGTGTGTGTGTGTGCGCAACGAAGCCCTTTTCTGAATTTCTGAATACTTTATTTCAATTTCAAAAAGAGCTGCAAAATAAATTGCCTGTGCCGAGAAGCACGGCGGCTGAACTACAAAGCGGAGCTCCTCGGCAAACCCAAAACCGCCGCTTCACCTCGGGGGCCCACTTTCTGAAAACGAGGGACTGGCGGTGAACGGGATCGTTTGATGACCACGCCGAGGACTGAGTTACCCTCTTCACTGAAAACAGAAGACGGGGCTCATATTTTTCCAACACAGGATTAATAATATAATATTTATACTGACGGGGGTGATTTGGTTCTTTCTTCCTCCAAAATAATCTGTTGTAAATTAGATTAGTGAGCGTCTGGATGAACTCTGAGACGCAATTGTTCACATGCAGCTGATCAATAAGCTCTTTCACTGGCTGCACACAGCTGAACGCAAGCAACCGGCTGCCGCTGCAGGGACTATATAATAATAATAATAATAATAATGATTTAATAAATAAATAAAAAGGGCATCAAGCCAACCTTTGAGGAATGTGAATTTTTCTATGCCGTGAATTTGCTGTTGTCTAAAAGCCTTTAATGGTTAACCTGGTTAAACGGCCTGTAGCGATGAATAGAATAGAATTATTCTAAGTGTACTTGTAATCCAGGGCGCAAGTTATTTCCTGTAATTCACCGAGACAGAATGTTCCGGAAAAGTACTGAAGACATGGTTCGTTGTCAGTTGTGGGGAAATATTTCAACCTTTCTTATGTACTGTGTGTATTTCTCTCACACACACAATCATGAGGCTGTAATCACGTTGGACAACTTTTAACGAAAGTTGTTGTTTTTTTTTTTTGTCCTTGTCCTTTATTTTGAAACCACTCATCATTGATAACAGCTCATCGATTTTTATTACAAAATCGCCACACGAGAAAAAGTATTACGACTACATTTTTTCTTCAAAATGTGAATTATGAAAACATGAGTTGAATTTCAGACTTTTAATTGAGTGTGTGTGTGTGTGTGTGTGTGTGTGTGTGTGTGTGTGTGTGTGTGTGTGTGTGTGTGTGTGTGTACTGAGACGTACTTGGCGTGAGCACGTCCTCCACTCCGGTGTAGGAAGCGAACACCTGACCCATGAACTGCTGCTGCTCCCTGAAGTTGTTCTGCAGGTAATCCGTCAGCATCACGTAGCCGGCCTGCTCCATGGTCATCACCTCGCAGAAGACCTCCAGCTGGGCGACACAGCGGGGGGGGGGGGGGGGGGGGGGGGGGTTAGAGAGGTGAGCGGGGGGGGCGACATGGCGAGGGAAACTTTATGATTGTGACACAGATGATTTCATCTTGAATCAGCTTGTGTTATTAATCCTGACTTTTCTGACACGCTGCTGATGCGTATGGTCATAAATAGTTCTTCTGCACATGCTCAGTAGTGTCCTGGTAGTTTTATTTTGACAGTCTCAGTAATAGCAATCCAACCCAGTCGTCTGTCCACTAGAATGTTTATAGTTTATTATTCTCTGCGCTAATAAGTGTTTTCTCATTACAAAAAAAACCAAACAAACAAACGGCACCCACTAGTGGCCCAACGTGAAAACTACATCGCGAAACTTTTCTGAAAGGAAAACTTTGTGTTTTCACTGGAAGCGGGGCTAAATGTTACGCTTCGTCTTGAAGCAGGAGGTGGTTGACGGTTGACGTTAGGAGGCGTCCGGCTCGTTGCCTCCGCGATTCGAACATGAATTCATGGATTATTTTTGTTTTTTCCTGAATCCATCACTGATTCCTGTAAACCTCCAGAGTCTTCATACTCCGAGATGCCACATGTGCGTCCACTGACCTGTGTTTCCGATATGGCCACCGTGTGTTTAAAGACGATCCACTCCACCGTTTCCCAGCAGGGCGGCGCCGTCAGGGAGCCGTTGTAGATGTAGTACTTGTCGGTGTTGTTGGGCAGCAGCGAGCGCAGCGTGAAGGCCTCGACCGAGCCGCTCTTACCTGTGGTTACAAACAAACCGCCGGGCCGATCGGCGCTTCATTAAGAACCTCTAGAAGTAGAATTTCTCTGCGTTTGACCCCAACAGCTGAATAAAATCATTAAATTCCTCATTCAAGCTTTTTAATGAGGTTAATATGTGCAGGCCTGATAATGGAGTCATGCATCTATCCATACCTGATTTCCTTTTTAGGTTTCACACACACACACACACACACACACACACACACACACACACACACACACACACACACACACACACACACACACACACACACACACACACACACACACACACACACACACACACACACACACACACACACACACACACACACACACACACACACACACACACACACACACACACACACACACACACACACACACACACACACACACACTTTATTCTACATCAAAGTGAAGGAAGAGGCGGCCCTGTGGGGGGTCTGATCTCTAGAGTCTTAGAAGGCTTTTGTCGACACACAAACCGGTGATTTACACGTCACCGCGCGCTGTGTGTAAAAAAAAATATAAAATAACATTTTTTTTTTTTTTTTAAATCACACGCCGGGGCGCCTCGCCCAGGCTCTCCGTGAATCCCCTTGAAGCCAGAAACTTTTAATCGTTCCATTTGTGGATATTTCTGTGTGAAACATGGCGACAGATGTGTGATCAAAGAGTTTGGCTGGTCGGGTTTCACGTCAAGAACAGGGAACATGAGGGAAATTACATTTATATAGGGAGTTTTAATGTACAGCTTTTTAAAAAATATCATCATATATCATGTAGCAGCCAATAATGTAATAACTGCCAGTAATGTATTATTTATAACCCTTTTGAACCAATAATGTAATAGAATAGTAACATTAGTACGACCATAATTGAGCGTGCTACATCGCATCTATCCATAATGAATGAGTATGATAATGTAGTTATACACTAATGCTCCACCTTCATGTAATAACTTATTAGATTATTGGCAAAATGGTATCACGATAACGGATCAAATATCCTCTTACGTTATTGGGAAGCTCCTACATTATTGTCTTTGTGTTCAAAATGGATAAAATCCTAAGATTATAGAGATTTAAAATGACTAAAATTATCACATTATCAGTCGTTGCACATTACATACTTATACTGATAACAAATGTTTGCATGAGAAATATCTGAAGACATGTTATTACATTTGTTAAACCAGTTTTAACCGACTAACCCTTCCTACAAAAGGTCGCCACGGCAGATCATGTGACCTGAAAGTTTGACGCTGGATTTCTGTCGTGACGAGAAATTAAAAGTTGCATTAAAACCACCTTTGGGGAACAACCAATAGGAATCTGTTCCCCGAAGAAAAACGTGTCGACTCGGGTGAACAACCTCGCAGGCAGGTAGGCCACAGCGTTGCAACCAAACTACAAACAGGAAGTGGAGCCAAATTCCCACAGGTGCGTCGTCATGGTTACCAAACAGACTTTTCTTACCGAACCTGCTGACAGAGTTGACTGCCTCGATGACGGGAGTGAACTTTTCATTTTCGTCCAGGCTAACCTGCAGACAGCCGACAGACGTTAACGTTGCAGGACAGTTTCCACCTCAATGGAGGAGCGACGCGCCGGCCGTCAGGCCAACTGACCTCAAACAGCACAGACATGGCGGCCACCCTCCCGCCGTCCTGAATGGCAGCGTCCAGACTCTGGGAGTCGTCGGGGTCGTAGCAGTAGATCTGCATCTGCAACGAGCGGGGGGGGGGGGGGTTACCTTCGCTCAGACCGAACAGGCGCCGTGTGGAGGGCGGGGCTTTACCTCCAGGGGGAACTTCATCCCGTTCAGGCTGTGCTCGGACCCGTCTGACGTGGCGTTGCAGCGCCCCCAGTGGAAACCCACTCTGGCCACCCGGAACCTGGAGCTCAGGCCTCCTCCGCTCACGAAGAAGTCACCGTCCACGTCGATGGCCACTGGAACACACACACACACACACACACACACACACACACACACACACACACACACACACACACACACACACACACACACACACACACACACACACACACACACACACACACACACACACACACACACACACACACACACACACACACACACACACACACACACACACACTATTAAAAGGCTCATATTCTGGAAACTTCACTTCCTAAAGGTTCTCCAGCAGTACTACTCGTCCCCATACCTGGACTGACGTCCCAGAAGTGAAGACAGTCTGTCCTCTCTGTCCCTTCCTTGTTTCAGGTTTTAAAAAATGTGTTGCTCCAAGCAGCCAATCAGAATCAAACCCTATATAGTGTCATCGGGGGTTTAGCCAATCCCAATCAAGGCAGGCCCTCCCTTTGACTCCTCCCACAATTAGGCAGCTCTGCTCTGGCACATGGCACCACGAGAGGAAGTACTTCCTCCTCTTCCCAAGATGGGCATGTGTGGGCGGAGCCAGTTTTCCGAGGTCACAGCTCAGACGTTTCGTTTATCAAACTGTGCGTCGCCTCACATTTCTTTGACTCTTTCCCCTTTAAATCCCGCCCACTCGCTCCTTCATTAACCCCCGAGTGACTTGGGAATCACTTTTTTTTCTTAGTTAAGCTTCTTTTCGCAGCTGTGGGGATTAAAATGTGCTTTACCGCCGCGGAACAATGTTCAGATCTTAGATTATATTGCACACCGCACTACATCTTCCTCCTGCTTCAAGAAAATATATAAATAAAAAGTTCAACAGGAGTGACCCGGTTCATATCTCGCAGGATGAATTGACTCAAGATTCTTTTAGATGACTTCTTTAGAAAAGCCGAGGCAGCAGAGTCTTCAGAGTTTAATAAAACTGCTTCATAATGCTTGAATTCATGGTGAGCACAGTACGGTTCATTTAGGAAAAGAAAGGTGTTTTACATATTTATAATCATCCCTAATGCGAGGCGAACTATTACACCCAGAGTATGCCTTTACAAAAAGACAGCAGAGGAAGAAGAGGACGGTCTCCCTACCGGTCTTTCCATCGTTGTGGACGGTGGTGGACTCTGCCGTTGGCTTGTCCCAGCCCTCTAGCTGCAGGTTCTGGTACTGCAGCCTGACCTGCGTGAACGTCTCATCGACGTCCACCGGAGACTGCCTGGCGCTGCTGCATGTGGGGTACCTCTTCCCCCAGCTCCGCTGGTTCAGGGTGCCTGCAGGGATAAACAGCCGGTCGTGTTAAAGGGATTCGTTTCCTCCTGATGTAACAAACGGCTGTAAAGATGGCCGCCTGCAGGAGCGGTGACATTTCGCTGTGTACAAACTGTACCACCAGTCAAATGGCTCGACGGGGGCCAGAGGGTCAAACACGAGTGTCTGCCCTCGGGATACATTTCTGCTCACGCTCCATTTTATTTTTTTTTCCCAGTGTGTACATTTAATTCACATTTTAGTTCATGAGCCACAAACAAGCCCGTCCAGACTGGTCAGAGGGATACAGATTAATCATTACTGCCATTGTACGTGACAAGATTCACCGCTCATTCACAGCGGTGACGGGAATGAAGAAAGGACAAGGACTGATAAGCCTTTCACCAACACATTAAACCCACCAAGTACATCACACTGCCAGACATGCCAAACAAGCTAAATTAACATGTACAATCATAAGTACCTTCCAAAAGGAAGAAGGACAAATATTACGTGCGTCGTATAAATAATATCCACAAAAGCTATCGGCAATGAAGAATGAGCAGTAAAGTATTATGAATCCTGCTCATAATAACCTTTAAATCTAAATATTTTCACAAAAACCAAACAATTAAGACATAAAATGAGAACAATCTGAACATGGAGTCAATTTTAAGGAAACATTCGGCGGCAAAATACAGTAAATGTCCCCAGAAGACTTTTATTTGCTGTTGCATTGTGGGTGTTTTTACACCGACAGCCAATTTTCTTTTTGCAATTTTCCTGGTGTTTGTCGGTCCGGACTGGAGCCTCTTGTTTGGTTTGTTTGTTTCTGAATGCAGCATGAAGGCTGTGTGTGTGTGTGTGTGTGTGTGTGTGTGTGTGTGTGTGTGTGTGTGTGTGTGTGTGTGTGTGTGTGTGTGTGTGTGTGTGTGTGTGTGTGTGTGTGTGTGTGTGTGTGTGTGTGTGTGTCCCATGAATAATGTAAAAGAAGATAAACAGCATCACGCAGTTTGAAACCCGACGCACAAACGGTCCAATCAAACAGGCGGGAAAAGTGGCATTATTTCAAATGAAGACGTCTCCTGTAGCATTAACGTTAACGCCAAACATCAGGGGGGTCACTTATTCATGAATGCGTGTCAGAACTTAGCGCTCATGTTGAAAACTAAAACATGCCTGGCTGAAAGTCCCTGTAACCTACATTCACATCCACTGACATGATCCGTGTCTTTCTTCTTCTTCTTCTTCTTCTTTTTAAGCGCGTGTGCACGCTTTCATTCATTATTTCTTCATTCCCGCTCCACACCTTGACATTCATTAGCGTGCACTGCATGCATGCCAGCCAGTTAAATATTCATTCGCAGGTGCAACTCGTGAAATATCTGCCGCTTGTGTTCACATGAATGACCAAGTTAATTTCGCTGAGCCAACGTTTTATTCTGGGAACTCCCACCTGATTACACCGATTAGTGATATTTTACAGGTAAGATTACATGAATAGGTGCAATAAAATAAAGTTTTGATTAGAAAGTTCGACTCGGCATTGAATTAGGTTTGATTTTACTGGAAAATAACAAAAATAAATAAATAAAATCCTCTGTCAGTGTTTAGGCATCACGAGTCAGAGGATCGGTATTAAATTAAACATGCAGCAACTAAACGTCAGGGATTTAGTCTCCCGCAACATTTTTTTTTAAAAGTATGTTTAAATCTGGAGTTAAACTCTTCATCATCAGACCAGACTTATAAATAGTTTACATAGACGGTGGCATGAAGAAATAATGTAAGCGTGAGTGTGTGTGTGTGTGTGTGTTGTTATTGTAAAGCACACACACAAAGACTGTAACGAGGTCAGAGCAGATGGTTTAACTGTAACTAGTCACACATGATTTAACTGGTATTGGCGTCACATTCCTGTGTGTGTGTGTGTGTGTGTGTGTGTGGGGGGGGGGGGGGGGGGATAAATGACAAACACATACTATTATCATCTTTTTCTTTTGGTCTGATGTATTTAATGACTCTGGTCCGAGAGCAGAGGAGCCACAGTGGCTCGTGTCGGTGGCCTAACAGGAGTTGGTAAAAGAAGCTTGATCAGCAGCGACACTCTTCTCTGTGACGCTCAGCGACCGAGTGGCCGGGAACAGCGTCGCCTTATAAACCGTGAACCGGCAGGCAGCCAGACGGGGAAGAGCTGCCGAGTGAACGGGAGGAAGAGCGCTCTGTGACGCCAGCTCTTCATGTAGAAACACCATCGCAGGGAAATACTGAGAGACGTTCACACGCCGAGCAAGTCTGAGTCACGTGTTGCAGGTAGCGGAGGAAAAACCCCGTTTCCACAGGGAGAACATGCAAACGCCTCAAACGCCTGAATGCTGGTGAGTGGTGGAGAAAACCTGGAGCAACACTGAAAGGCATAAAACACAGGATGTTTTTAGAACGTATATAATGTTATGGTGTTAGACGCTTCTGTTAAATGTAAAAAAAAAACAACAGCATTGTAGAACAGTTCAATCCGACGTCGCTGCAAATCTCCGTTTAATCCATTCAAGGCACGGACAATGAGACTGGTGTCAAATTACAAGACGCTGCACATAAGCAGGCGCCAGACAAACCAGGAAGGAAAGACTTTTCCCTGAAAAGCTCATTTTTATTAAACAGGAATGACTTGAAGTGTATAAAGGATCAGTTTGTGATTAATGAAGAGTTTTCTGACCGAGTCACGAAAACTAGAGCGGAGAGAAAGAATACTTCAAAAAATAAAATAGCAGAATTAACATTTATTGCTGACAGTGCGAAATAAATACTTGGGTGAGCTACGGCATGACGTCACAAGAGAATAAGTGTCTGAATAAAATAGCAGCGCTTCGTATGTAGAGGCGTGTGTTTTTTAATGAAGCAGCAGGGGTTACATGTGTGTATTGACACACTGACGCCACCTTGACATTTTCACACACACACACACACACACAACCACAACCACACACACACACACAGTCTACTGACGCTGCCATGGCAACAAGTAGCTGACAGTCTGGAGAAAAAAGAAATTAAAAAAAATAAAAAACTGCCGGGAGCTTCACTTGGATTTAGATGAAAAAAGAGACTCACACCAACAAACACTCTCGGAGCCACTCACACTCACAATTTAGATTAAATATGGAAATTACGTTTCATGTGTGTGTGAGTTCCTCAAGAGGCAGAACAAAGTAGTTCTTATTGTAGTTTGGAAGCTGGAAGGTTGTTTTGATCAAATAAGCATTCCAGATTATTACTGTTTAAATGGATTAAAGCAACTTCACCAGCATGCATTTATTTAAGATTAACCCTTTATGTGACAATTAATGCACGGTCACTTTCAGCTCGTTGTGTTTCCGTAAGATGAACCACAACTACAGAAAACATCACTTGTGTAAGTAATCAGAATACATCTTGTAAACACGTCTACACGTGGTGATTCAGATCACGGGACTGTAAAAGCTTTTTGAAGACGTCCATTGAGAATTTTACCGATTTTTCTTCCTCTGTACATGTTGAATATACAATGTGATTTTGATCACTTCTACATTTTTCAACATTTGGATTCGATAGAAATAACATTTAGTTGGGATTATTTCATGACTGTGTCTAAAAAGTCACAAAATTTATTTTAAAATATTCCTAATCAGTCAAGTTTTTGTTCAGTTACCACATACAGACCGACTTCACCGGTAATATAGGGACATGATGACCTTTAAATTTAAACTTTAAAGATTTTCTTCATTGTGGCGCAGAGTGTACCTGACCAAGATGTCTATGTTTAGTCAAAACTAAACAATTACAACATAAAATCTCGACAATTTGAACCCCCGAAACATTTAATGGAGACAGTAATGGAGATATATATACTGTATATAAAGCCTTTGAGGCTAATTGTAATAATAAGTTGCTTATAGATGTGCGACTACAGGAATTTGAAGGGCGTATCGTCGATGCTTTGATCAAAAACACTTTAAAACTGCTGGTTTCTGCTGATCGAGGCGTCAAATCATTAATTCACTGCAGATTTGCCTCATTTCAGATCATCCTTGACCCATTTAATGAGACTGGGGTTGCGTCTCCCTCGCTCCCTCTAGTGGACGCTCGCTGCGTTGGCAGACATACGGACTCTGAGTTTAGTCTAATTAGGAATTCTTCAATCAACCGACCAAAGTGTCAAATTAGTGTCGCCACACTAGGAGGACGACCCTGAGCAGGTCGTGTAATAACCCACAGAGACAAAGATGTGTGTGTAGGTCACCTCTCAGATGCTCCGCCAGTCGGTGTGTGTGTGTGTGTGTGTGTGTGTATGTTTGTGTGTGTGAGGCTAATTAGTGGCGGAGGACAGAGCACAACACATCCAACACAAACGCCTGATTAAAAACACTTTAGAAGCAGTAAAGCCTCTTAATCACGCCTGCAGCTTTCATTATTCTCTGGCCTGTTGTTTGACTTTATCTCTCTGATTTCATGTAATCAGGACGGTCCCGACACACCGAGGGCAACGGGAGAAACTCGTACGACAGCGTTTCAACCACTCGGGCGCAAAATAAAACCGCCTTGTTTGTAAGTGAAGCTTGAAAACGAATTGTTTTTTCCACTTTGAACCCTGCGGCTTTAGCAATTGCAGCTGATTTATGGATTTTTTATAGGTTAAAGAGCTCCGCGCTGCCGATACACGGGCGATGCGTTCAGGTGCATCACGTAACTCCGACCTGCTGACGTAGTAAGTTGTATAACTCCTCTTCTTCCGTTTGATAATCAAACAATGGGCTTTCTATCTCCCGTCTGCTGGAGAACAACAACGTTAAGCGTCTTCGGCAAAAAGTTTTCTGCGTAGTACAACATGTATGACGACAAATTCACATATTTGAACAAGCGTGCTCTGAAGTGGAATGTGAACATCCTAAACACTTAGAGAAAACATCTGCCTGATTGTAGCTATTTTAAGCACTTTTTGCAGCGTGAGGTGATTTCCTCGGCTGCCCATTGGTTGAAATGTACAGTAAATACAGAGGATCTGTAATACTAACTATTTCAAACAGTATTACACACACACACACGGAAGCTGATCTAACAGCCTCATTTGAGATTACATCTGACAGACGTGCAAAATAACAGAGAATATACGTTCAGCATGTCTGCCTTCATGAATATCAGCTTTGTACTCCAGCGTCAGTGATTAACGCACCGTTTCCAGCTGATCAAACTCAGAGAAACGCCGTGTCATGCCCGCAAAGCCTCGTCTGAATACTCATGACTGTGCATCGTGTCACTCTGGGTGCATTTTGCTGGTGATGTATTAAAAAAATTAAAAAATCGAAGTGAACACACAATATATTTGCAGGCAATGTGACTGACTAGGATTCTTAATCAATTTAAAGTATTAAACTATATGTGTGTTTATACAGACATCTCTAAATAAATACCAATCAAGCCCATAATGAGTTTGTAGACGGTTTCATGAGAAGGCCAACGACCCAGATTAATATCTGATTAGATTTGTCCAATAAAGAGCAGTTAAGTTTCAGCCGATACTATGAGCAGATGAATAAGGTCTGTACGTCTGTGTGAGAAGAGACCGCAGTTGGTTCTATTCAGCACAATCAGTGTGTGTGTGTGTGTGTGTGTGTGTGTGTGTGTGTGTGTGTGTGTGTGAGAGAGAGAGAATCAGAGTCTCTGTCTTCTCCTGGTCTGATCTCTACGACTCGGTCTACAAAGATGAACATTAAAAAATAAAGTCTCTGGATTGCACCTCAGTTAAATATTAAGAGGTGGCAGGACATTCTGGTGGACAGGAAACCGAGCTGGATTATTAATACGGTGACTGTCAAAATAAAATATCAAATCACAGGAGAATATGACGTCATGACACTCATTTTACCCCGTTTCAACGGAGGTGAAGCGTTTTTTTCAAAAAGTCAGTAGTTGGAGTGTAAATAGACACGAGACGTAACCACAGAACTCCGGCCTGCTCAGAGTCCCTGGACCACTCACTCACAACACACAGAGTCCCTGGACCACTCACTCACAACACACAGAGTCCCTGGACCACTCACTCACAACACACAGAGTCCCTGCAACCACTCACTCACAACACAGAGTCCCTGGACCGCTCACTCACAACACACAGAGTCCCTGGACCACTCACTCACAACACAGAGTCCCTCCAACCAGTCACTCACAACACAGAGTCCCTGGACCACTCACTCACAACACACAGAGTCCCTGGACCACTCACTCACAACACAGAGTCCCTGGACCACTCACTCACAACACACAGAGTCCCTGCAACCACTCACTCACAACACACAGAGTCCCTGCAACCACTCACTCACAACACAGAGTCCCTGGACCGCTCACTCACAACACACAGAGTCCCTGGACCACTCACTCACAACACAGAGTCCCTCCAACCAGTCACTCACAACACAGAGTCCCTGGACCACTCACTCACAACACACAGAGTCCCTGGACCACTCACTCACAACACAGAGTCCCTGGACCACTCACTCACAACACACAGAGTCCCTGCAACCACTCACTCACAACACAGAGTCCCTGCAACCACTCACTCACAACACAGAGTCCCTGGACCGCTCACTCACAACACACAGAGTCCCTGGACCACTCACTCACAACACAGAGTCCCTCCAACCAGTCACTCACAACACACAGAGTCCCTGGACCACTCACTCACAACACAGAGTCCCTGGACCGCTCACTCACAACACACAGAGTCCCTGGACCACTCACTCACAACACAGAGTCCCTCCAACCACTCACTCACAACACAGAGACCCTGGACCACTCACTCACAACACACAGAGACCCTGGACCACTCACTCACAACACAGAGACCCTGGACCACTCACTCACAACACAGAGACCCTGGACCACTCACTCACAACACAGAGACCCTGGACCGCTCACTCACAATCACTTTTTCAAACCAGCTTTTTTCCCCTTTTATAACTTTGCTTCTTTTTTTTCCCTCTTTGTCTTCTTTTTTCAGTTTTTTCCTTTTATCCAACTTTGCTTCACCATAAATAATAATCCCTGTTCTTGAAATTCAAGGTTTTTAGTTTTTCCATCACATGGGGTGCAGGAAGTGTTTGAATAAAGAACACACACACACACACACACACACACACACACACACACACACACACACACACACACACACACACACACACACACACACACACACACACACACACACACACACACACACACACACACACACACACACACACACACACACACACACACACACACACACACACACACACACACACACACACACACACACACACACACACACACACACACACACACACACACACACACACACACCATTACCTTGCGTCTCCCACAAGCAGCAGCCACACAGACGAGCAACAACTGGAGCAGAAGCGAAGCCTAAAGTATTTTGTGACTAAGAGAGCAGACGGGAACATGGTGGGTGGTGAACATGAACATGTACAGGAATAAAAAAAAAATAAAGATACAACAACAGACGCGCGAGATGAAAGTGGCGCCGCGCAGCGAGCTGGACGAGAGACGTCACGGCCTCCAGAGATACTTTCATTTTAACTGCGATCAGGAGAGTAAAGCCAGAATAAATCCACAACGGGGTTCAGGCTCTTCAGACAGATAAACAACACAACCAAGGAAATATGGGAAGAAGTGGCTTCGACAGGCGAGGAGCGGCTTACAAACCACCACGGCGCACCGACGTGGCGGCAGTTTAACGTTAATTACAGACGATTATACGTGTAATGATAAACCAATTAGTCGTCGGGAGGTTTGATACCGTCTGTGGTTTGTCTGCGCTGCTCTGTGATCACATGACTCAAACTGGGCTGAAGCCGCCTCGTCTCATCAAAATGCTTCGCCACAGCTCCGCGCACTAAAAGTCAGATAATCGCAAAATAGCCTCAAGTTGGGTTCCGGGATGGAGAAAAGCTACGAAACGCGCACAGGGAGAACATGTACACCACACAAATAACTCCACCAGAAATAACCCACAACAGTTTAGGATCCAGTTTGACCGGGCAGATTCAATATGGGCTCCTTCCTGTTCAGGCGGCACAGTGGAGCAGTGGCTCGCACCGTCCAGGGACATCCAGGGACTTCAGGTTTGGTACTTCTCACCTGTTCTCCCTGTGCCTGCGTGGTGCTGGTTTATTAAAGACTTGTTTAGAAGTTAATCCAACAATACAAAGACGTGCTTTAAAAAAGAAGAAGAACATAGAGAACCATGCCACCAGAACCGCTCCTCGCCTGGCTAAAGTGAATTTCATTGGGATTTCTTTGAGCCGAGTCCAGATGAAGCCTTCAGCTTCTCCACATCCTCACGACTCCGCCGCACGAGGAGCAGAAGAACTCTGCTAATGCTGGAACGTTCCGGATGTTTCTCTAGAACGCAGAACGTCTGATCCGACACCAACATGTGGAAAAGGAAATCATTTGCTGGCGTCACAGTCCACGTCTCTTTTCCATCAGATCGTTGTGAAAACCCCAAAACATGAATTTCATAAGTGTGTAGAGGCAAGGAGGCAGCATTCATATTTGAAACGCGTGTGTGTGTGTGTGTGTGTGTGTGTGTGTGTGTGTGTGTGTGTGTGTGTGTGTGTGTGTGTGTGTGTGTGTGTGTGTGTGTGTGTGTGTGTGTGTGTGTGTGTGTGTGTGTGTGTGTGTGTGTGTGTGTGTTCTCCAGACAAAGCACTGGGAGAGTCTTGAAGCCTGCATGGCCTCCAGCTATGGTTTAGTTGGATCAGGACGAGAGAAGAGGAGGAGAGACGGAGGAGAGGGAAGCAGGGAAATGGTGTACTAAAAAAAAACTACTTAGAACATACTGACTGGTTGACATTCTGATTATCTTAACGTCATAGCAGATTACTAATACATGTCGAGTGCCAACAGCAATACGACGTCATGATAGAATATGTGGAATATATTCGATAAAACTTAAGACAAACTAAAAGATGTTTAAACTATCGGTGGAGTTTGTATCCCTCCGGGGAGTCGCTTGGCAGTGGAAGTATGAAGCAGATGGAGGCCTGAGGGGAGTCTTCCAGGCAGAACAACCCCGGGGGGGGGGGGGGGGGGTTAAACCCCCAAGATTTTGTTTTCAAGTAAGCACCGTTGTCGTGTAAACGAACAACCAATACGCCATAAAGGTTTTGTTTTCTCACTTCCTTGTGTACGAAGAAGTTCAATGGAACGAGTCTGGAAACATTCCACATGTTGCTGCGCTCAATTTGATAGCTGAACACAGATCTTTGGGGAAAAGACTTTCCCAGGAGACGCCGAGTCGGCAGGTGGAAACAGGAAGCCAAGTTTTGCTGCTTGTTTCGCCAGAAAAACAGTTTCAGCTCCAAATATCAACGTTTGCTGAAGTCTTGTTTCACACTAATGAGAGAAACTTTTGTACGAATCTGAAACAGAAAAGCAGGTCTGACGATCATTTTATTTAAAATTAAAAATAATTTTTTATGATTTTAAAGTCAAAACATGATAATGAGCGTTTCCTTCCCGTCGTTGAAAATCTAAGCAGCCGTGGTCTGTTCCACGCAGGCGCCTTGAAAGGAGGTATTGAAAGGATGCAGCCTAATTTTCAAACTTTCTCCTTCTCCCAGATTCTCTCTCTCTCTCTCTCTCTCTCTCTCTCTCCCCCCCCCCCCCCTCCCCCCCCTCCTACTTCTGACCTAACTAAAAAGCTGCGCACGGTGCTTCACAATGAAGTGCCTCCCTTTCACATGTTAATGCTTTTACTCACGACTCAGCGCACCGCGAGAAACCGAGCCGCTCGGAAATAACAAGGTTGTGTTCAACATGTGCGAACACACACACACACACACACACACACACACACACACACACACACACACACACGGAGGGTGGCGAGGAGGCCACAGTTACAGTAAATGAAAATGGGGGGGGGGGGGGGGGGGGGTTCCCTCAAGTTGTAGTGAACTTCAACTGGCAGCAGATGGAAAAAACGTGAAATAGGAGGAACAATACAAGATGGTGAGATGGAAGGAAACAAAAAGGAAACCACGGTAATAGTCCCTCCTATCTCCTTTCCTATCCACTTCTCCTTAACCCCTTAAGTGTTTAAGTAGTGGCCATGATAAGGAGCGTTGGAATTCTCACTAAGCTAAGGAAAGGAGGCTCAATGCTTCCTTTAGAACCTCCTTTAGCCTAGGAACCACTGATGCTTCCTGTAGAACCTCCTTTAGCCTAGGAACCACTGATGCTTCCTGTAGAACCTCCTTTAGCCTAGGAACCACTGATGCTTCCTGTAGAACCTCCTTTAGCCTAGGAACCACTGATGCTTCCTGTAGAACCTCCTTTAGCCTAGGAACCACTGATGCTTCCTATAGAACCTCCTTTAGCCTAGGAACCACTGATGCTTCCTGTAGAACCTCCTTTAGCCTAGGAACCACTGATGCTTCCTGTAGAACCTCCTTTAGCCTAGGAACCACTGATGCTTCCTTTAGAACCTCCTTTAGCCTAGGAACCACTGATGCCATTTGTTTGTGATGTCATCCACGGGGTTGAGGAAAAGTGGATAGGAAAGGAGATAGGAGGGACTATTAGGACGCACCCCACGTCTCCACTTCACTTGGACCTTTTCATCATTCACGGCCATTGTGTGTGTGTGTGTGTGTGTGTGTGTGTGTGTGTGTGTGTGTGTGTGTGTGTGTGTGTGTGTGTGTGTGTGTGACCATTAAAGCTTGGCTCCTGACCAGACTTCACATTAAACTCTGCATGTGAAGTCGATGTTGGTGCACGTTCAGACCCATTAAAAGCAATTAATCCGTTGCTGTAATTAAATTTGTCATAATAGTTTTTTGTTTCACCGAGTCGACGCTCCTTGCTCTCGTGTTTCTCCATTTATTTTTTTTATTTTGCCTTGAATTAATATTTCTTGTTTCACTCATGAATGGCTCGTACTGCGTTTTATTTCGCCAATAACACTTTTTTATTTTTTGCCAGACAGCTGAAGAACAAAGAAAAGCAGCGATTATTCATTTATGATTCAGGGTTCCATCTTAAACTCCTGTGCAGCATCACGGTTCTGCTTTTTCTGGTTTTTGTATTGGGTTTTTTTTTTCCCCCAGACTCAGTTTATCAATTTCCCCGTGACCAGGATGCCGAAATAGCAGATCAATTTGTAGTGGTCAACATTCTCTCTTCACAGCAGGACGACCTCCTTCTGTGGGGAGTTTGTTTTAATATTCTGGCTTGTTTTTAGAAAATCCAAAACACGACTCCGTCTATGCTGAAGCCATGATGGAAGGGTGTGATTTTCAGAATAAAGTTTCAAGGAACAACGCATTGTTTTGCGCTTTCGCGTCATACGTCAAGTGTTTTCAAAACGACGTCGTTTTCAGCGTTTCCATGTAAACATGAAAACTGACTCCTAAAACACTACAAAAGTTTCCCGTTTTCACCTTTAAATGAAGTCAAAGGGACCGGAGCAATATAATATATACAATATATAAGAGCATAAAAAAGTCCCAGGAGAATATAAACTAGGAGTCAAGTCTCTCTGGAGGCCGCCATTGTTGTTATTGTCCATCTACTGAGCATGTGCAGAACGATTTAGTGGTGTACTCTGGCTCTTTTGTCACGGATCCAAGAAGCGTTCACAAAATAATACGTAAATAAACTTCAGAAAACAGTCATTTTTCAAAAGAACTCTCATCTATGGGCCAAACAGGGCTTAAAAAAAAAGGCACAACAAAAAAATGGGAACAATATGCTTAAACAGCTTTAAAAAAAAAAAATAAATAAAACGTACTAATTTCTAAAATTAAAAAGCTCAAAATGGCTTAAAAACATTCATAACTATTAGAAAAGAGCCAAAACAGTTAAAATGGCTAAAGTCTCAAAACGGTCTGAATAAATGCTTAAAAGAAGCATGAAACCACTAAAATCAGGTAAAAAACTGCTGAAAATGTAAGATAATATTTGCCATCCTGAAATGTAATTGACACTTCATAAAAGCAACATAAGATAAAGTTTTTGAATCAAAACAATATATGAAAGTTTAAAAGCTCTTAGCGTCATTTTAAAGGTTAAAGGCGTTTGGCCGTGAAGGTTGCACTCTGAGGCTGTTTAAATAAAGGTTTGGTTGAACGCCCGACACTACGTTTCATTAAAATATATATGTTTTATTAAGATCGTGCCGCTCCAGCGTGCAGCCGCCTCCCCAGAGGGAAACAAAGAAAAAGTAAAATGGCTGCTTCGTATGCTAAAATCATTAATGCCCATTTCAACACGCTGCAATTTACAACTTGTAGGATGGATAAAGCAGATATGGATGGAGCGGGTCGCCGTTTTCACTGGATGACGAGACGACGAGACAATTACCAGCTTGATTTATTCTCGACGGTTCTGAAGACTTCGTCTCCTCCTCCGACCGGATCTGCTCCGGTTCTCATGAGCAAACAGCGCGAGTCAATTATCGGCGGGCCGCTCTTCAGGGGTGCAGGTTAATAAGACTAATAGCGCCACACTTAGCCCACTGATGGCCGGTCCACCCCCCCCCGTCCCCCCCAGTAAGAAGCTAATCTGTCCCTGTGGGACCATTACTGTCCGTCTCTGTCCGCCCCTTGTTTCTGTCGCACGGCGGCTTAGCGGGGGGGCGGCGGCCATATGGCCTGGGGCAGATCACGGCTCTCCGGGGAGACGCCAGCAGATAATTCCTTCAGGTCATTGAGAATATCCGGACCGTTCCAGTGTTGTTGTCGTCGTCTGATCGTGAAACCTCGGGAGCGATTAAACCTCCCGTCCCACTGCTGCCTGAATTATTTATCACTGCTGCCAGCCAATATTCTACGTTTTAATAATTAGTGTTTGGATCCTCGTTCAGATTTAGGGTTAGTGAAACAGTCTTCCACTGTTCGGATACCTTTGATCAGATATGTTGACTATCCAGACGTCTCTTTTTTTTTTTTTAAAAAGCGGCTCAAATCTGATTTAACCAAACTAGACCTGAGATTTGCCGACTCCTGACTCTAATTATGTCTTTTAGAGATAACGGAGTTCATTCAATCATCCCTGTGAATGTCAACAGGAGTGTTCTATACATGCAGTATTATATGTACGTGTGTAGTAGATCAGAGTAAATGCAGAACACGAGAACATCTCAGCGTTGGACAAACAGATCAGATCAAAGCTAACATGTTTGTCTGTGTCGTGTCTTTGATCGCGACGTCGGGAGAAACCATGAATTCCACATACAGACCTGAGTAAGACCAGTCGATGTCCTCGGGTTTCCTCAGGCCCTGGACCAGCGGCTCTGCTGCCACAACTAACAGACACACAGAGGGACATAATCAGCATGGATTTACATTTTAAATAATAATAATAATAATAATAACAACAATAACACAAGCAGTGGTTAATAAGGAGGCAGACTGGCTCCATTCATTGACAAGAGCACTAATCTGATTTCCTCCTTTCTTTTTGTACAGTGCAGAAAAAGATTTGTCCACCTTTTTATAGCAACATTAATATTCACATCATGCAGAGTTGTTGTGAGTCATCTGCCCATTTTCATTTCTTTGAACTGCCGTTGGATAAACTAGCCTGTGAGAAACGCCGACTCCACATCTTGGCGTGAATCAGACTGAAACAGAACAGGACGTTCGTTTTGCTCTAATCAACACGCCGGTGTGAAAAAGTGCTGCAGTTGATCACCGTGTTCAGACCACTGGGTTCAGTCAGGACTCGAGCAGAGAACCCCCCAGCCCGTTCAATCAAACACGAAACCGGAACTTTGTGAGTTTTAGGAACCTAAAAATCAGAGATTGAAATTAATATTCAGGTTATCCATAATGACCCCAAAACAATATAAAAGTAATTTTTTATAAAACAACAACGGCTCTCAGAGCAGCTGAAAACGTAACTTTAAATAAAAAATTTTAAAAATGCTCCCTCGGTGGAACTTTTTGAAAACGCTCCAACGTCGTCTCCATGGAAACGGGGGACAAATAGAACTTTTTGAAAACACCAATTCAATCTCTGTGGAAACGGGGAAAATGCAACTTTTCTCAAATAAACTGCTTCCTAGGTGGGACTGTTCAAAAACACTCCGTGTCCATGTAAACGGGAGAAAAGCACATTTAAAAAAAAAAAATTGGTCCGACTCCTTCGTCATTTAAACGGCGGACAAATGCAACAAATTTTGAAACGCTCCAACTTTGTGGAAAGGGGGGGGGGGGGGGGACGCAAACTTTTCAAAAACACTCCAACTCCCTCTCTGAAGAAACAGGAGGAAAATGTAACTTTATGAAAATGCTTCCATCTCTGTTCTTCATTTTTGTTTTGTATCATGAAAGTTTTGTTCTCCGCCGTTCACACAGTGTGTTTTCACCTGAAACGTAAATGAAGCCCGAATATAATCCTTTAACTAAAAATCCACTAAACAACGTCCTCAATCCTACATAGATGTACAGAACCGGGGGATTCTGCATTTCTGGCATTAAACAGGTACAACAGACTCCACAAGTGTGTTTTGGATCCTTTAAAGTGAGTGAATGAACACACACACACACGCACACGCACACGCACACGCACACGCAGCAGTGATTCTCCCTCAGACAGGCGAGTGAACGACGATGTATGAAGTCACAGCTTCAGTGTTTGTGTCAGTCTGAGTCTCTCCATCTTTCTCACTAATAGCTTTTTGTCCTTCCACAGCAGACTCCTCCGTCTTGACACTTAAAGGCTTTTTTATTTTTTTTTTTTATACATCACACAACCCTGCACGACTCTCTCGCTTCTTTTCGGAGAAGTCCGGGAAACTCTACACACTCCATAACAACACCATTAACATAACAAGTATATGGTCTATGGATGGATGAGGTTTTAATGTGTTGGGTTTAGCAGGCTTATAACAACCAGATGGTTCATTTCTACAGCCTGTTGCTGTGTTCGGCCTGGATCGGGGGGGGGGGGGGGGGCAGAGGCCACGAGATGATACACATCAAAAAAAATAACTAAAAGGAATTGCTTCAAAAACCACATGAATAAATAAAAGCGTAAGAGGACTAAAACAAAACATGTTCTTTGCCTTTGATGTGAAAAATGCATTATGAAATGTGAAAAGCTGCAGGAAGATGAAAGCCCCGCGGAGTCAGATTTAGGTCACAGATGACAAGCAACTTAACATTAAGTCCGTCCACGTGGCACATGAAACCCCCCTGATCCTATTGTTTACTGTATACAGCAGCGGGGGGGGGGGGGGGGGGGGGGGCTGCACATCGGGTAAATAGCTCCGCCTGTGACATATGTGACACCTCTGAAAACAAACCCTCCTCTGTATCGTCTGCACAATCTTCCTCATAATGAATATTCAACCTGAAGAAGACGCAGCTAGCCGGGGGGGGGGGGGGGGGGGTGATGTTGCACTTCACACTTGTTTAAAACACTTTTCCCGTATTATTTCCTCCCCTGAAGACTCGATGCTAAACTGATTCGTTTTTTTGGAGGTGAGATGAAGAGAAAACCAAAAGCCAGATGACTCATTTCTAAGACCTCCAAATGCCCAAAAACAGCAATTCTAGTGTTCATTATTCATTATTATTATTAGATTCATTCTTGAAAGAGGTAAATGTGTCAGATCAGAGCTGTGTAATGACAGCCTGAAGCCATTTAGCCCTTCTGTAGTGGCTCCCTGGACCTCTCACTAAATTATACCTAAATGGACATATTTATCTTGTTTTGATTTCATTTGCTTACAAAAAGTCTTTTTAATAAGTCAGTTTTAACTCTGGGGTAAAATGGGGTTTTAAAAAAAAGGCACAACTAAAATGAATAAAAGCAGAAAAAATACCCAGATGATGCAGCGTTTAAAAAATAACATATCAAAGTTGTCTAAAAAAAACTGCAAAAGAATGTTGAAATCTCCAAAATTACAAAACAAAAGTACAAAACAGCTGAAATAGTAATTCTAACTTCATAATCGCAGCATACAGTTAATGTTTAAATATCAAAATATATATAGATTTAATTGCTTGTTGATCTTCTTGCATGCACGTTGATTAATATGAATTAATTTTACGCCCGTCGAGGACGCAATAAAATCCTATTTCTCTGCCTGTTTGCAAGATTACGTCAAAACCACCGTAATTTCTGGACTATTGAGCGCACCTGAATATAAGCCACACCCACTGAATTTAAAAAGACAAAAAAGAAAGATCAGAGTTACGTGATGCACCTGAACGCATCACCCGTGTGAAAAAAAAAACTAATGATTTCCTGAAATCACGGTACTGCACGGAGTTTGTCGAAGTTTTCGCCACAGAGATATTAGGCCAGGGAAGATTAAATGTTGGGTGTGATCCGGGAACCACTACAGTCCTGGAAGATCCATTTTTGCTTCGGACACAACAAAGACATCAGTTCTCTTTAAGACGCAGAATTCAGAGCTGCTCAGTCCCCCGAGGCTGCAGAACCCCACCAAAATAAGAGAGGATTTCCAGCACGACGCTCGACGAGCATCTTCTGAACATCAAACGCTCTGGAATGATGTGCAGTTTTGAACGGCTGAATGAGAGAACTCCCCCCAAAAATACATTTCAGTTGTGACTGCTCAGTAAATTCTCATGTGACGCCAGCATGGCGGGAGAATAATGAGAAAGTAACACGAGGGAAGAGTGAAGTCAACTGTGAAGCAGTCAAATCAATAATGGCTTTCGTTACCATCGCCGAGTGAGGCCATTTAATGTAATGGGTACAAATAATGAACGTGTGTGTGTGTGTGTGTGTGTGTGTGTGTGTACACGTTAACACACTGATGTTTTTCACATTATCCTGGATCTTATCAGACGATATGGTTTTAATACAACAAGGTATTTAGGATAGTTTTGGCCTCATTTGGAGTAAAATGAGCTTAAAATTGATGCAATGAGGATGTTGGAAATTAAATATTTTACTAATTCATGAAAAAGATCAGCTTCTGTACGATACAAGAATAAGACGAGTAACGAGTACTCAAAAGTGGTCTTTCTGGGCTGCGTGTAGAGTACTCTGTTTAGTAAAAATCTCTTCATTGAGTTTGTTCACTGTCGCATAGTTCCAGGATAATTCATTGGTTAGTCATTTCTTTTCCATTCTGTTGTTTAAGCTCTATTGGGAATGGAATATTAGATGTTTGAGTATTATTGCATTCAGTTTTTATTCATATTTAAATCCAAGCTTTTTTCGGAATTGCATGGTCTTCTCCCACTGACCCCGCCTCCTCCCACTGACCCCGCCTCCTCACAGCATCCTGCAGCTTGCGGCTCAGGAGCGCACCGAGCTGGATGGACGGAGTCGGACACGAGTCGTCTGTTCTTCCAGGTCAGTCAGCCGACGCGTCCCGTCACGACTGCTGAAGAAGAGATTGTTTGGAACCTCCACGCGGAGCTGCGCTCACTGCAGCGCTCAGCCAACCACTGGGCCTCAACTGGTGGCCACAGATGTTGCTCCAACTCGTCTTTTATTCAGTCCGTTTTCTTCCACTGAGGTTTGCTCGGCCTCGCCAGCTGTGAATGGAGACAAACTCTAAAAGACTTGGACCAAGTCGAGCTCTTCAGTCGGACCACGGCGTCATGCCGGCACCACTCAAGAAGAAAATTCCTCCCACTATTCTCTGTCTTTCAGTTTCTAAACTCTTGCTGAACTCTCAGCTGCTAAAACGTGCCGGCACAATAATCCCACATGGGTTGCGTTACATCCAGTCCCACTCACAGTGGCGGCTGACGTGAAAGTTGTGTCCCGTGATTTATGCAACACCTGTGGTCCTGCAGTGGGTCTTTGTCTTCTGTTCTGTGTTGCTTTCTAATGCACACCGACAATGGGACCGCTGCAGCCAAAGACTTTAGTTGACCTGCTTTAGTTCAGACCGAAAGGTTTAAAGTTTCTAGACATTTTTGGGTTTTACGTCTGTGGTGTAAGACGCAATCTATAGACTTTATTACAGAATTATTCAAGTATTATTCAAAAGTAGTATTATTTAAAAAACACGATGGATTTATGATTAGTAGATGATTTGATGACCGTTTCCATCGTTTGTTAGTTTTCCAAAAGCACTAATACGCGTCTTGACTTCCCGTCTTTCTGACTTCTTCTCCAACAGAATTTTGGAGATACCAAGGACAGATACCAACACTGCCCCCTAGAGGCTGCTGGTTTCCTTCCAGTAAAACTTTTGTTTTGGGTGCTTACACAACAAAAGTGCTGTGTGCCACTGACAATGAAACTTTCTTATGGAAATATATCTACTGCACAAGCACATGCAGGAATAGAAGGACAATAACAAACATGGCCGCCTCCAGAGTGTCATGACTCGCAGTTCATATTCTCCTGGGACGTGGTAGTTTTATAGTCGACAGTCACCTGTAATCCTGCTTCATTCCGTGTAATCACTAATGTTAATGTTTATTGTGTATTCTGTGTGCATGGTTTCATTACAAAACAACAAACAACAGCAAACTAACATCGCATACAAATCAAAAAATATGCATACGACAATGTTTGAATTTATATTATGACATTTCATAAATTAGATTTTTGGTAAAGTCAGGTTTTCTAAATCCTGATTTTAATCACCATTAAAGGTTACACACTTCATTTCACTAGCACGATTTATTATAATTATACTGTAATTGTGTATATGGTACTAAGTTGAGCAAAACTTCTGACTTGGATCTAAATACAATCTATGACCCATTGATGCAGAAAACTATCACTTTAAATACAGTATCACAACATCCTGCACTGTTACTGCATTCTATGTGCAGCGCTACTTCGTACCGTGACAATGATAAATCAAAGTACTAATTTTATTAAGGATGCTCCCGCCAGACGGTTATGTAACAGAAATGCAGCTGCGAGGCTGCCCTTGTGGCTTCGGGAGCGCCGGCTGTGAACCGTAACATCCTCGCTTGAATGCAGCTGGGGACATTTCCTGCATCTCTCACTTTCCCATTATCTCCCGCCGACGTCTTGTGCTCGAAGACATAAAGAGTCCTTCTGCGAGCGGTCGTGAAGGTGTTATCACAATGTGACGGGTGATGCACCAAAATACTCCCCACTCCCACACACGGCATTGTTGCCAAGTCTCTGATTTTTGATTTCATTTTTGTGGGGAAAGTGGAAAATTCAATAATGATCATTGAGCCTGGCGCATACAGGCAGTCAGTCGCTGGATTCAGTGAAAGGACGAGGCGATACAGTCGGACTGCGCAGCAGAAAGGCCAGGAGCAGAGAGACGGTGGTGCCCCGTGCTTTAAAGAGCACAGCAGATAGTGATGGGACTTCATCGCTACAGGCTGGTCAGGCACAAAGCTCACAGCTGAATCACTGATTTCCCCTCCAGCCCCACATCGTGTGCTTCATCAGATTTCCCAGGACCTGACGTTAAAGGTTCAGGCCATGGCAGCGCGAGCGAGACATTTTCTCTGGATGGTGTTTTATTCATGCCAGTAAAGGTCAAAGGGTTTTCAACAATGCACCGCTTCGCCGTCACACATTCGCACAATTATGTCATGTTGAAAATCCGCGGCAGGGAAATACTGATGGGATTTTCCGGTTCTGAATCTGTTACGATAATCTGTTGGAACTACGGTCCGTGGATTAGCATGAGCGAGGCTGACAGAAGCACCACGCCACATTCCAGCTGAGCATCAGCCAGGCACCTGACCTTCTGGTCCCTGTCATGCTGAGGTGTCGCTCACCGAGGGTAGAAAACCAGCAGAATAATCGCTTCAGCATTAGCAATGTTCCCTCTCTTTATCCTTATCTCTTTACTAACAAACTCAGTCGTTGAAGTAAAAACATCATTTTTGCGACTCGTTTCAGAAAAATGTCGCCGATATTGTGTGTGTGTGTGTGTGTGTGTGTGTGTGTGTGTGTGTGTGTGTGTAACTAATGAAGTGGCAGGTGAGTGTGAAGTTCCAGGCCAAACGATGAGCAGTAAATCTAAGTAACTCCCCACACCCGTCTCTTTTTACAATCTATTATTGAGAAATACAATCCGGCCTCACAGCACTTGGCCGTAGATCACAATGAGAAAGTGAAAACCTTTACCGCCACTGCACTGCCAGGCCGGTGTTCCCCTCAGACCTTCTCACTCCAATCCATCACCTTCCCGCCGTTCCAGCGACTGATTTTGTGATGAAGTGCCGAAATTTACCGTTCCAAGTCCCGACTACTTGGCCGTGACCTCCTCGCCTCCATCTTTAGTTACCAGCCTCTTATGCGTTCAGCGGGGCCTCTCGGCGGCCCCCTGACAGGGGGCGGGGCCTTCCTGCTTTCACTCAAACGTAGAGGATGCAGGGAATTTAAGTGGAGAGCATATTTGGATGATTTCTATTTGAAATTCTTCCTTTCTTGTAAATTCAAGTGAGATGTCAACTCCAGCCTGGGTTGGGTATTTATTGGAGGGGGGAGGGGGGGGGCTTCAGGGAGGATTCAGTGAAGCCGGCTCAGTGTTATTAGGCCTGGGATGAGTGAGCCAGTCCCAGCTGAACACTAATGAATAGCACCGTGTTGGATTACAAGACTCCTGGGGCTGCTTTAGCCCGAATCCCCGGGATGAGGGAATCGGCCGCCGCTTGCTTTTTTACACCAATAAAAAGTGATTCCTAACAGCAGATGTTATTACTGCTCCCATATTGAATGTTGTTTCAACATGGGAGCATTGTTGTTTGTTTCAGCAGAGGGAAACCCGGGTGTTCAAACAAGAGGAATTACAGTCTCCGGAGGGTTTGGAGCGTCGATGCATCAACAGAAGCTTTAATTTAAAGCTCCGGAAACAAATGAAAGCACACTTATTGTTTTTATCTCGTTAAAATCAAACTGCGGATCGGACTGACTAAGTGCCAAGGTGTGGAGATTCGGTGCAGCGAAGCCAAAGTCGGGGAAAGTGGATGAACAGACAGTTGAAGCTCAAAAAGCTTTTATATAACAGTTTTAATGAGCAGTCTTCCAGATACTCAGGCAGCTCTGTGAGACTGTACTTAAGACCCAGAGGCGCTTTGAGGTAAGTACTCACATTTGCATACTAAAAAGCATGCTAATGTCTCGCAGGTACGTCGACCTCGTTTACAAAGCTCGCAAATACAGGAAGCAGCTTGAGAATAATGTCAATGTCATTCGTTTGTCGCTGTGGACAAATTCATTTCGGCTTTATAAATCAAACATCACATCAATGACGGAAGAAGAATGGCGGCGAGATCCAAAGTGCTAAAATTATAATAGCAAACACCGCCTCACCCTTTGACACCAGGCGTAACCTGCAGGCAAGCAGCTGGGCTGCATTCACCCACGACTGAGAGGGCGCATACCAGGTCAGTAAATCTCAAATCTGTAAAAGAAAGCCTTTACAAAAGATGGAAAAAAAACAGTTCTATATTTACCAAGGAGTGAAAATGTTCATGGTCTTTATCAGACATGAAAACGATGATGGGCCAGTAGAGGGCGCTGCCATTTCTTTTTATAATGAAACCGTACGAATGAGAGGAATTATTCTCCGTATTTAACCCATCTTATTTCTAGAAACATGTGATTAAAAAAAATGTTTTAATTTCAATTATAACAAAAACAGTTTTACATTTTTACAACTCAACGGTTTATTAAGGCCCCGTTTACATGACAATGTTTAAGTGCAAAGATTTTATAATAGTAATGCTAGTAGCACATGCTACTAGCAGACGCTAGTAGCGTCACCGTAATCACAATCAAACTTTTGTCCGTCCAGGCGAGTGTCCATGTTCTCCAGTTGTTAATGTTTATAGCGTAACGTTCACGTAAAGAGAATCACCCCAAAGGCAGCGAATTAATAACTTGATATTATGTATATACCATATAGTCTATAATTATTACTCTTTTTTTTTACTATATTTATTTATTCATTTATTTTTATTCGATTTTATTCTATTGTCTGTCATTGTCCTGCTCAGTTGTAGTTGCCCAATTGCCCCTTGGGGATAAATAAAGTATTTGATTGATTGATTGATTGAGTTAAATGTGATCTGAATCCATTTTCTTCAGTTTCAAGCAGTTCTAGTGGCATTTAATAGTCGTATCAGTACTCAGTATTGAGAAGTAACTAAAGATTAGTACTTGGACTCCACATTTAAAAAGCCTTAATCAGTGTAGTCTAGGAGCCAAATAATGCCGACTGTAAGACAGTCAGGAAAGCTGATTGAGAAACGAAGGCTTAACCTTAAATCTCATTAAATCTCATCATTCTTATCATTCTTAGCATCACATGAAGAATTTCTCTCTTTCCTCGAGCTGGATGTTTTTTGCCTTAACATGTAGATATATATAATATTGCTGTTTTTGAATTTGCTGCCATTGTATTTATTGAAATATTAATTTTTATACCTTTAAAGTATTTACTTGATCCCTTATCCTCTTGACTGGCTTTAGTCTGGGAGGTTTTCATTGTCTGAGGTTTAATTGTTCAAACATTTTGAGCTTCACTAAACCACAGCTGGGTGTTGGATCATTTCACTTTTTATTTCTCGTCATGTCTAGAGTTGCACCGCTGCCACGGTCGGGTATCCGATCCAGTGCGTGGGCGCTGGTAACTAGTGCTCCGATACGCAACGCTGGATGCCTGAAGCTTGACGTCAGCCTCTCAGCCGTGAGGAGACTTTATAGAAAGATGAACATTGACAAAAGTGGAGCAAAATGTAAATTATGAACAAGGTGCGTTTCTGCGATTGAGGGATGAGCAATTGTTTTTCCTTTGGCGAAGCCAAGAGGACGAGCTAAGTGAGGCTAGTTTCAAGCCAAGACGAAAGTTGTATGTACGCAATAATAGCGTGAATTATGTAACAAACAGTTTTCAGCATGTGCAGAGGGAGGGATGTAAAAAAAAACAATGGCTGCCATCACAGTGAACTCCAGAGACGGTAGTTTTGCGTTTACACTGCAGCATTCTGCAAACGACGTCCATTTACACTTCAAAGGGTTTAAAAGAGTTTCATCCTAATTTTATTCTTAAACAGAACAGACATAGAACAAGCACCAATTATATATTGGTAATAATAATAATAATGCGCCTCTATAAGTGAAGTCATCACTAGCAGCTGGAACATGAAGCATCACTACATGACTAACCAGCTATTTGCTCCTCAGTGTACATGACAGTACATGAGCCGCTGTCATCACACCAGAGCAAACCTTAATATAACTTACAACTAATAATAAAAGTCTTATATAATAAATAAGTGTCATACTGAGTCTTTTGCAAAGTGAAAACACTGATTGTTGATGAACACGCAACAACCGTGTCACCTGTTCTCACACACACACTCACACACACACACACACACACACACACAGAGTCAGACTATAACAAATATAGCATTCAGCTGTGTAGAGCGTCAGCTGGTTAAATTAGTTCGCTTGGCTTCTCTCACATCCATCGTTTCTGTCGCCCGGTCCGACTTGATCGTTCCGTCTGTTTCAATGTGCGTCAATCTAAAAGCATTAGTGGGACGTTCACATGAAAAGAGAAGCCAAACTGAGGTGGCCTCATATAGAGACGCACCGATACCCGCAGGTATTATGTTGTTCTTTAATATCAATGAGAATGACAAAAGTAAGAGGCATTTTTTAATTCGAGGACATTAGCAGCTCATCTTGTGAGTAACACAGTGTACATGGTAGTAATCTACTCCCCTGCAGAGTAACAGGTTCAGTCTCGTCTTGTAATTTCAACTTGTAACTGAAGCCGCCGACAAATATTCAACGTCTCCCAGCCCCAGCCCAGCTCATTGAAATAAATAGGTCATTATCAGGCTTTTGTGGCGTCTGATGGGATCTATTCAGTTGAATTAGGAGTGTTAAAGCAGTGTGCCACCTCACATAGGACCATAATCCCCCCCACCACCACCACCACCACCACACAAGGACCGGCATTATGAGACACTGGCCAAGAGGAATGTATTTTGGAGACACTTTCTACTCCGTCCCAGTGCTGCTGGATCTCAGAAGCTCTCATTCATCTCCTTTGTCCAGGGGAACAAATGAAGCCGCACGGCGGCACAGGTTATGAGTTAATGAGATTAGGCTCCACATTAAATGGAGGATATTGTTTCTGGGCGCTAAACAAGCCGAGCACTGTTCCCCGGGGACTCGGGCACATTAAAGCTGCAATATAAAACCTTATCGGAGAGGACCATCTCTGGAATCTGTGTGTGTGTGTGTGTGTGTGTGTGTGTGTGTGTGTGTGTGTGTGTGTGTGTGTGGTGACCGTGAGAACATGGGGCGCCGTGGTGGAGGTGGTAATACAGCAGAACAGCTGGGGAGTGGGGAGGGTTAAAAAACACACACACAGTGTCAGGTAACACGCTGCTCTGGATGTGTGTGTGTGTGTGTGTGTGTGTGTGTGTGTGTGTGTGTGTGTGTGTGTGTGTGTGTGTGTGTGTGTGTGTGTGTGTGTGTGTGTGTGTGTGTGTGTGTGTGTGTGTGTGTGTGCTCCGTCATGTAAAACTGCTCAACTTTGACCAGATTCATACAAACAGCTGAAAAAGTGATGGCTGGTCGACGTGGGACCGAATCTGTCAGAGTCACTGCCGTTCCAGTGATTCGCTGTACACGATGACAGGATGCCCGGAGCAGCTCCCTGTTGTTCAGATTACAGATATTTGAATGTTGTTGATAACGAATGGAGCCTCAAACATTCAATTAGTGTCCCTCTGTTTAAGTGTGACGTCTCTAAAGCCACAGTATTCCTCTTGTAACCTCAAACACTTCTGGTTTGGCTCGGAGCCAAGGTGTTGAGGGGCTTTTCCTTTAAAAAAAATGGGGCATTTCAGATGAGCTGCGAGCAGCAGCACGAGAGCTGGAGGAGGACTGACCTCAAATCATCGCTACCAGCCCAAAAAAAAAAAAAAAAAAAGCCAGGCAGGAGGGACGTATCTTTTCTGGAGGCTATGAATAAATGCAGCTTGTAGACACGCGAGACGCATGCACACACATGCACAGGGATTCACATGTCCACATACAAAGACCCTGGACACACAGTTAAAACAGACATTAAGCAGGGATACATGTGTAAACGGTGGGGAGAGTGTGTGTGATGTGAGGTGACATTTAGGCCACACGCATGCATAAACGTGGGGAGAAAACAGGGGAACTGAAGAGAGCAATCCAGTTGGCACTGGCCTGTGTGTGTGTGTGTGTGTGTGTGTGTGTGTGTGTGTGTGTGTGTGTGTGTGTGTGTGTGTGTGTGTGTGTGTGTGTGTGTGTGTGTGTGTGTGTGTGTGTGTGTGTGTGTGTGTGTGTGTGTGTGTGTGTGTGTGTGTGTGTGTGTGTGTGTGTGTGTGTGTGTGTGTGTGTGTGTGTGTGTGTGTCCCAGAGGAGTGCTCAATGTTTCAACCCAATTCCTCCACTTCCATTGGCCGGGTGTCTCCTGTGCACGGAGGCAGAGAGTTATGGTTTCATCCGTCCGCCGAGCGTCTCACTAATCTGCCCGTCTAGTTAGAGCAGCGAGATGCACCGTCTCCATCTGCTCCACACAAACGGAGGAGACCTACCGCACAGTGTGAGTGTGTGCATGCGAGTGTGCACGTGTGTGATTAGTAATCCGGCTGCAGTTCGGTGGAGCGGAGCTGCAAACTAATACGAATGCTCCTCGCGGGGGGGGGGGGGGGGGGGGGGGGGTGGGGGGGGTGGGGGGGGGGGGGTGGGGGGGGTGGGGGGGGGGGGTCTTTTTAAGATTTTCTGGGATCTGAAAGCTCTGGTCACTTTTTGAAGAAGACAGAAGACAAAATATTATTTAACATTTTATGTTCAGTCTGTTGTTAAAGCACCTTTAATTCACCACTATGATAAAAAACTGGAGGAGAATTAATCACATGAACATTTACCAACATTCACACCGATGACCAATTAAGAGTCACGAGAAACTCCCATAATTTCCGGACTATTGAGCGCACCTGAATATAACCCGGAGTTACGTGATGCACCTGAACACATCACCCATGTATCTGCGGCATGAAACCCGTTAACCCGTAAACATCCATGAATTATAATCATTTATATAATCATTGTTTAAACTGCAGGGTTCAAAGAGGGTGGAAAAAAAGTAGCAGCTTATAGTCCTGATATTACGGTAACAAACACGTCTTTGGACACAAACCTTGACTGATCGATTAGTTTGACTACATCTGAATCCACATTTACCTTCGAACGCGGGACGGAAGACATGAAGACACACGAGCGGATTTCATCCACTTTAGAATCACCAATTAATTAGAGTCGCTGGATAAAACCCATATTTGTAGAGGGAGAAGATGTAAACTCCACACAGGCCACGTTTACATGACAACGGAAGATGCTTCAACTTCCTCTCCCTGGAAATGGCGGAAGAAAGGCTGCCACCGCGCGCCGCTTCTGCACACGTGTGAGTAGACGGACAACGACGACGAGTGGCGTCACTTCTTCTAAAATACTGTTTGGGGGGAAAAATGAGGCGTGTAAAATCACACGCTGAAATCTCAACAAAACCATTTATTAAGTGAAAACCGTAGCATCAATCTTCTTTACTGAACAAACGAACGAAGACGCGCCGGAAAGAGAAGTTGATTCTGACAACTAAAGTCCTTCTGATCTCAAAACCAAACGTCTTCATCACACAAACCGATTGGTTTTGCCTCCAATTCCTCCCAATAACTCATGTTCATCAACTCACGTCGGGGGGGGGGGGGGGGGACTCACAGCGTTTCCATTGAAGAATCCCTCCGACGTGCTTTCCAGCGGCATTCGAGTCAAATCAGTGGAGTTTCTATGGCAACGCTTCACAGCGTCATGACAACAGAAGAGCCCCCGATGGCGTGTGGAACACCCCGACTTCCTGTTGGCTTCCTGCTCCGACTCGCTCCATCGCCATGGAGACAAAACCATCCCCGCTCCTCTCCATTTTTCAAGGCAGGGTCACGCCCCCAATTCTTCACTTGTCTGGCAGGCAGCACACACACACACACACACACTTATATACACACACACACACACACACACACTGAAAAAGATGCAGGTACGCATCTATAAACTTACAAACATAACCGTCACACAGTTATTTTAAAGTGTGTGCATTCTTTCAATCGGAGCCTATTCCGACAGCCCACCCACATTTTATTTTCTCCAATAAAGCGTGAGTGTGTGTGTGTGTGTGTGTGTGTGTGTGTGTGTGTGTGTGTGTGTGTGTGAGACGAAAGGAGGTGGTCGGCTGGTGGGGGTGGGGGTTAATCAACTTTCAAACCACTGATTGGTCACAGCCGCAGCCCCTTAATGAACTGTCTCCCTGGGAAAAGAAAGTTTCTGCTGTGCTGAGATCCAGTTAACTTCGTCTCCGCTTGTCTCTGAATTCCACGCTTGACAAGGCAGAAGACAAGCCTCCATTAACTTTCATCAAACCAATTGGTTTCAGTTCCCACCAAACTTCAGCGTGAGTCGGCCTGAATAACAAACCGATCTGCGAGGCGGATCGTAAAAACCCAGGGACCATTTTCATTCAGAGAATTTTACTTTAAGTTTTTCTGATGATTTACATTTTTCTCTTTTTTCCCTCTCTTAACACTTAGATAACTTACATTTAAATAACTGATTAAAACTCATTAAACTTGCTTTTTGGTCAACTTTTTAAAGTATTTTGACCTAAAGTCACAATTTAGTTTCACGAAATGCATCATAACTCATCATAACTCCCATCTATCTCAGAGAGACAATGGCGTCAACTTCATGGAAAAACTGAGTTCAGGTAACAGAGAAAGTTTTAAAATGTTCTTCAGCTTGTATTTCATTGCAAACGAATGTGTAGCTTCATAACCAATGGCAGCGGGCTATGCTTCAAAATACCTCCAGAATAATTTAATAAAACAAAGTTTATCCTACTTCATCTTAAAAATGGGTTTGTTAAACTACGACCGTGAGACTTTTACAGCACCCTCTAGTGGCCCAACATGAATACTGCATAGCTTTTAAAACTGTTCTGTGTAAAAAGTTTTCTGAAACAAAAAATAAGCATTTTCATTCAAAACGTACTTATTCGTCCAAACGACACAAACCACAACAGAATCACACAATGGATGGTCACGGAGGTAACCCCGCCACAAGGAAGCTTCAGGAGTGATTACTATCGTATTCCCTCTAGTCCTGCCAGGACTTCAACATAGGAAATGTTCCCTGACTTTTGTAAAGCCGCAGGACTATCAAAAGGTTCCGTCACAGGATCAGCTGCAGTGGAGGTAGAAAAAGTCACTGTCATATAAGACATTTAAATAAAAATGGACGAGCCTTGAAACAGTTTGCCTCTGGTTCCCAATGGTCCAACACCAGTACAATGCTGGGGTGCACTTTGTCTGTCATGACTTGTCTGACCTCTGATATAAACACCAGAGGTGCCATACAAAGCCTTTGGCCCTGCGCGTCACCGTCATTTACAAGTCAATGGACACATCCTCTAACAGCAATACAACAGAGACCTCCAAAGGTTGTGACCCACTGTGGTGGCCACATTTTCTAAACATGAATCAAGCTCTGGATCAGAGTATTAGAAGAGTAAAATGAATAACAAAAAAATGTTCAATGACAAGCCAAACTAACCAGAGATATGAATCTGAAGGTTATTTGAGTATTTCTAAAGCTTCATTCAGAGAGAAAAAACTGCTGCCAGTACACAAGTATTCATTTTGGTTCATGCTGAAGCCCATCAGCTGGCCAGTCGAGTACTTGCCTCTCCGATAGCCTCGGTCCTTGGTGCCAGCCTCTTAAAAACAACAACAGTAGCCTCTGTATGTGGGCACAGACGGGGACAGACGGCCATTGTCAGCCGCTGTAACTCCAGACAGACGTTCTGGGCTGGAGCGACCGGGGAGAGCGAGAGCTGGCATTCGTCGATTGAACATTTGCGCGACGGTTTCAGCGACTCGGTTTCAGTCTTCCTCTCCTTTTCACCTTTTGTTCTCAGGTCATCCTGCCATGCTCAGTTTCTGCTGCAAAATCATCATCCCTCACCTCTTCCTCTGGAGATTATAGGGGTTTTTTCTCTGCAGAGTTAAAGGGAAAATGGCAAAGATGATGGGAGAAATTACATTTTCAATATTATAGTTTATTGTCAAATGAAGTGAGAACGGAGAACTTTTGCGTTTTGGGGATTCCCGATGTTCCTCCAAATCTACCAACTTTTTCTGGGTAAACGACTAATAATGCATCACTGCTGTGTGAGAAAAGGAAACCCTCGGCTGCTCTGCTGAGTTTTTCAATATAAAAGAGCATTTCAACCCTTTTACTCCACTTCTGCCTCAGCGACCTTTGAGCAGTTCTTCCAATCACCGCTGATAAAGAGCCACCGCAGCAGCCGAGGACAAAAGTTTTTGACTGATGCAAGTGTTTCCTGGGGAGGGCAGCGCTTCCTGTCCGGGCTCCTCAGCCTCAAAGAGATCCAGCCGTCCTCACGGCACAGACGTAGCCGTGACCGTACGCCGCCACGGTAAGAGCCGGCTGCAGCAAAGTGGATTAAAGAATAAGAGCACTTATGAATTTAATGCTTTATAGATGGAGAGGCCAGATGAGGAAAAAAAACTTTGAGTGGGGGGGGGGGGGGGGGGGGGGGGGGTACAGGCAATTAATTATTTAAAGTAACATCTGTGGTTTTTAGCAAAGCTCCGAGCACAACAGTGCATCTGAGTATCTAAAGTTTAGTTTGAGAGATAAATCAGACAATGAGGCCTTGAACACCTTGACTATTAAATAAATAAAGTGTTGCGTTTCCACTGCAGCAGCAGCAGATACACTGACAACTGTGTAATTAGTCTGCCGGGCCACGGGAGGGCGCTGTTGCTGGTTTTCATCTTTAAACCACACAGACATGTGTGCAGAGAACAAAACGCTTTAAACGTGAACAAAAAGGAGAGAATCCAACATTCGTATGGACCAATGAGGACTCAGATGCCATCAGGGGAGAATCTCAACTATTAAACTATTCTCCTGGGACTGGGTAGTTTTATTTTGAAAGTCACCGTGATCATAGTGGTTGCCTATGTCCACGAGAATGTCTGTGTTCTCCCATTGTTAATGTTTATCCAATCCAATCCAATCCAATGTATTTATAAAGCACTATTAAAAACAACTCAGTTGACCAAAGTGCTGTACAACAATATAAAAATACAATTATAAATACAACAATACAGTGGCAGCACAGAATACACTTTGAGCAGTAAAAGTCAACTTCAACACTGGTTAAAAGCCAAAGAGAACATGCGTGTTTTAAGATGTGATTTAAAAACATGTTTATAGCGTGTTGTTCTCTGCTCGCATGCGTGTGTGTGCTCTCGTTACAAACAACAAACGGCACCCACTAGTGGCCCAACATGAAAACTACATCCTTCTCAGTGTTTCGCCCATTTCTGACATCGTTTTCAAAGAGTTGCTGTATAAACGACGAAACTTTTCTAAAACAAAAAAATACAAAAACTTTTTCTTGTGAAATGTCGGTTCAACTGACTCCGATTTTATTTCTCCCCTAAAAACCAGACAGTTAAGAAGGATTTGGAAAATCTTCCTAACAAGATTCATTTTGCCCTCAGTGTGTGTGTGTGTGTGTGTGTGTGTGTGTGTGTGTGTGTGTGTGTGTGTGTGTGTATTAGTGTACACATAATCTCATCTTAAGCATGGAGTTAAAGCTTGATAGAGAGGTAGGCTGTTTTTTTTTTATCTCTCGTCCACTTTACACGGTGAAAAAAAGAGCAGAGCTAAGGATAGAACGAATTAAAGAAACACCAGATCATCTTACTGGATAATGCTTAGTCTGTCCTCATGGGCTGGACGTATAAGCCTGAGACAAATGTCTGTATTTGGACTTAAAGGTCTTGTGAATTCAGTAAATGATGGGATTTCAAGATATTTGGTAAAAGTGGCAAAACTGGTGTAAGACAATTAAATTATCTCTACTTTTTTGTGTTTTCCTTGGGAATAAACATGGAAAACTTAAAAAGAATTCAATGATCTTAACTCATGTACACTGAGTTTTATCATTCATTCATACAAAGGTGCAGGTAAAAAGAGAGAGCATTTCAGCAGTTTCAACTTTAATATAAAAATAAGTTTGCAGCCCAAATGCCAATTGACTTAATTCAAGTCGTAAAAATTGCTGTAATTCTTCAAATATCTCTAAAGGGAATCATCATTTCACTACACACAGTGCGAAGGTCGGCAGAGCTCGAATATTTATGTTATTAATGCATTCAGCAGTATGCCAGCATGTATGTGCCAGTATTTTGCAGGCAATTACGAGGACACCATCAGGGCCTCCTGTTATGGCAGCGGATGCTTCCCCTCTGCTTCGGAGGCGCTGAGAGCGCCGCGTGGACAGATGGTTTCAGCTCACAACCAGAACACACGAGATGCACACAGTCAATAATACACCTCCACACAGGGAAGATTATATGTATATCCTAAGTGCATTAAGTCAAGGGGTTTTCATAAGCCAATTTATGTGCAGACAAACTCATTTAATACAGAACATTTGGAATATTAGTTCCAATATATTGATTCCGACTGACATTTCAACCTTATTAAATGATGAATTATTGTAGGTCGGAGAGTAATAATCGTTACGTCACAGTAACTCGAGACGAGCTACTTAAGTTTTTTTTCAGGTTTTTAGAAGAAGTGCGTTTAATTTTGCAGAACAGGAATATAAAACAGTCATCACTTGAAATCTACTTCCTCTCATCTCCCCGTCTTAAAGATGCGGTGCCATTTACGTTCTTCTCCACAAGTTTCAACCTAAAGATATTTTTTAAAAAACATAAAAAGTTGAAAGGTCAAAAATGTTTGCATCAGGGGACTGAAGCCTCTCGCTGGTATAGAAGATGGCTGGCCGACAAAGCAAGACCTCCAAGTATCGAGTTACCTTTATTTTGAAATGTCTTTTTTTATATGCAAAACGTCCTCAACCTCATTCTCAATAGTTACTCTCAGTGTTAAACAGTCGACACGTGATAACGCTGTAGAGTACTGGTATCGTGATCGAACTGGAGATAAATCACCAAATACTTTATGAGGACTTTTTTTGCACCGTTGGTTTGTGTCGTTTTTCTTAATTTGTGACTTAAGGCGCCTGCATACTCCCTTTTGAACCCATAAGAACAAGAAGAAAATTCGGCAGTGACGTCAGCCAGCAGCAGAAAAAAAAAGCTTTTTCGGCAGGACTGTTCATACTCCGATAAGAAGCTGCCGAACTCGCAGGCCACGCCCCCTCACAGCAGGCCACGCCCCCTCACAGCAGGCACAAGTCTGTGAAGCGGCGTTTCAACTTTTCAACTGCACAGTTTATTTCTGGCCTCCAGTGCTTTCAGAAATACATTTCTCTGAACTTTTTCAGTTATAAAAGAGTTTTTGTCCGAGCGCCATGTTAGTCCAGTTTTAACTCCAGGAGCTGACAGCTGTTCGTGATGCGTTCAGGTGCATCACGTCAGCCTGGACTCCGACATTTTAACGAGCTGCGGCGCTCGTACAGTAGCGCTGTTACAAGCTAAATATGATTAAAATATTATCGATAGTCATGAGCGAACTAGAACACGCATGAGCAGCACACGGCAGTGCAGAAGTTTCGGCCAGGGCGGTTGGTACAGCCCAAACTAATTTGTTCGGCCAGAAGGAGCTGGCCGAAGGAAATGACGTCATTTTGTTCGACAGGACCCCGCACTGCCGAACTTTCGTCTTGTTCTTATGGAGTATGAAGAGGCCTTTACGCCTCGTTCCCAATAGGGCTCCATGTTTGGTCGAACACGTTGGCATTCAGCACTTGAATGCAAAGTGCAGAGGAAAATAATTGATTGCACTTCAGTTCGTCTTTTGGGAAATATATTTTGCAATCGAGATACATGTGCAAAGTATTCTGCAGCCACGAGCACTCGTATATAGCGACGCTAAAGGTGCAGAATAACCTGTGCCGCATTCTCACACGCAGCCTGATGGTATATAAGATAATAGAGCGCGTTGTCTTTTGGAGGAAATCATCACGTCGCCCAGCAGAAGCGTGAACGTGTCGCCACGAGCTACAGAGAAACCGAAGTGATTCCAGAGAAGCAGAGAGGAAACGCAGGTCTGCTGTGAAGTGGTACGAGCACCGGAGGAGGCCGGCGCACACACAACCGCCACGCTGAGCCGAGTCAGATTGGTTTCAAATCTCCAACCAGCAGAATCACAGGATACTAAAACTCAAGAGTCGCAGGGATTTTATTTTTTTTTTTAACACTTGCATGTACACGTTCCAACATTCCCCGCTTACCGCACTCAGAGGAGACAGACGGTAGGCGTTACGTTCAGACGGAGGCCGCACGGGAGGGAATCGTGCCGTGGAAAAGCATATGGCGCCGCGAAGACGGCCGCGCTTCCTGGCAGCAGACGGCGGGACCAGAGCAAGAGCACTCGCAACACCACAGCGATGGCGTGCCCTTTTTGGACGAGCGGTTTGGAGTTTGTGTCCCGGCATATTGAGAGACAGATGGCGGCAGGACGCTGCCATTCTTCCCAATGAGATCTTTGACTTGTGTACCCGGGAAATAAAACAAACATCAGATCACACCGGGCACCGGCTTCTTTAAACCCAGAGGGCGGAGCCAGTCTGGGATCCCCGAGTTGCTTAATTCTGAGGATCTCCACTTAATTATGGCATTTGTGCTCCGGCGGCAGCAGGCCGGGGGGGGGGGGGGGGGGGTTAAAGACTGGAGGAATTTATAGGAAATGTGAGCTTCATCCTCTGAAACACAAGCAGGAGGAATCACACCGCAATAGAAAGTGAAAGAACGCCTTCATCGGCAGGACTCAAACGCCATCTATTACCCTGAGGCCCCGTTTGGGCGTCCGTTCACACGACAACGGTGCTCAGAGCCACTAAAAACACTACTTTCCTTTTCTTTTTTTTTAAATGCTCGGACTCAGTCATAGATGGTGGAGACGCTGCACATGAGCACAATAGTAAATAGTTCTTCTGCACATGCTCAGTAGGACAATGATGTTTCCTCCAGTGTCATGACTCCGTCCATTTTCTCCTGGAACGAGAGAGCTGCACCTAATAGTGTCCCATTGTGTTTCGAGCGGATTGTCCTCTGCACACGTGTGCTTTTATGACAAAAAAAAAAACAAACAGCACCCACTAGTGGCCCAACATGAAAACTACAGCGTTTGAGGTTTTTAAAATGTTGTGTATGACACTATTCTGAAATGGAAACACAAAAACCATGCGTTTTCCCTTGATATACCATGTAAACAAGGTCTTAAGTGTATTTGTGGTCAAAGAAATAGGACTCAGGTTCATTTGAGGTCACGTGATCAGACAGCGGGCAGAGACGTGAAAACATCAGAACACATCCGAGTCCCATATCCTGCTCCTTATAATACGAAAACCGTATTGAAAACACACAACCTTGTTTAAAATAAATTGTTTTAGGAAACCGTTGGATTCCTGAAAGGATTCATTCAAAAAGCCTTGATGGAAATCGGTAGTTTTGAAGCTCCAAGTTTCCATTTGTATTCGGCCTCCACCAAAGATTTTACACCTTCAACATATTTAACAGCTGATTCCTGTATGACAGCATCACTTTTAATCTGCCGATGATCTCCAACTATCAACGTGAGGCGAAGTGCAGCGTCGCGTCTTTATACCATCCGGTAGCTTCCTCCCCGGGACTTCAAGGTTCAGCAATGTGTCACACACATTTGTAACTCCAGACCTTCTCAGCATCAGAAACACAGAAATATATATATATATTAAAAAAAATAGTCAGCTATTGGAAGTTGCAATTAGAAACAGCCAGAACATCTAAATAAATGAAAGCGTCTGGGTGTTAAAAAGGGCAGAGCACAGTGAAGCATGAATTACAGCACCAACCCTAAATGTGATCGATACCAAACGACAGCCACACTGTCTCATGTGTTCCAGTCTGGTCCCAGACTAAACAGATTCCCATATTGTGGCGTTACCCAGAAAACCTTGTGCTCTTATCGCAGCTTCACAGGACATGCAGATCAAGATAAACGGCTTCTACTGCTTAAACGGAAGGAAAAACTTCCACCAACCTTTAAATCAATAAAAGAGCTGAAGGATCGTCTGATACTGGAGAAAACTCAGCAAACTGTAGAACAGCATGTTCAGTAATTCTGTTACGTGGCAAAATGACCCATATTACTGCCTTTTTTAGTTTCTTTATTCTCATCCTCCCATCATTTTTCTCTTTTGCAAACACTTTAAGGTTTTTTTAAGTGTCTGTATATGTAATCTTAGAAATATGTTAAATCAATATTCAGTAGTTGCAGGGTTCCCCAATACCTTGATCATTGAATTTTGTTTGTCGTTTTCCTCAAACAACTTGGAAAACAAAAGTATTGCAGTGATTTTTGAAATGTTTCCCAAACAATGAGGAACATTGTGTTGATTTGGAAGTGAGGACTTGTTTCAAAAACTTGAGCACAAGCACTCTGCTCCACATCTGACCGACCTCCAAGAGACGAGTCATCTCGTTCCTGTCTTCTTCTACTGCCACAGATGGGATGTGTAAAATGTTAAAGCTCTTTTTTTCCCCCCTTCTCCTCTTTCCAGCCAGACTTCCCCACCTGTTACTCAAATCCACAAACAGCCCTGCTCTGGGATGTCTTTACCAGAGGGGCCGTGTGATCTGACATCTGCTCTGCTGACAGATACCTCCAGTGACTCGGTTTTTTAACAAAGCATTACAAATGTATGCTGGCACATGCCTCTAAGGAGACGATGTCGCCTGTCAGGAACTCATTCAGGTGATTCCTGAGAATTCTAGAGGCGTGCAAAGGCAACAAAGGGGCTGCCCAAGTGCAGGATGTCAGATTTCTTTATGGGCATATTCCACTGCAGCACTTTGTTCAATGTGCGGAGCATGAATTTGCAGAGGCTAGTAATTGAAGAAAGCATCTTCCTCCACACAATCACACCACGTAATAATAAGTTTGTGCAGCAATTGTCCATTCGCGCGCTCATCCAGTAAACACAGTGCGCAACACGCAGCCTCGCGCTCCATCAATAACTTGATGAAAACGGGGACAGAAATCCCTGCAGGTGACAAACTAAATCTGGGAGGAAATACTCGGCACCACGGAGGGGGTTAAAAAATCTCCACATCTGGACTATCTCTCACCGCACATTCATTTTTTTTGTGGGCACACGGACTGTAAAGTGTTCGGGCGCAAAGCGTAATTTTCAAGCGCATCACATGTCAGCGATCATTTCTCCCCAGTTTCTTACCGATTTGTGTGAGAAGCAGCAGCCGGGAGACGAGAACATCGGTCCGCGGAGCCGCCGTTTCCATCGCTTCTTTGCGGGGGATTTGAACGTGAAGTGTCCGGACGGACGGAGGTTCGTGCGGGTCGCGCGGCGGGTCTGGTGCGTAAAAATAAAAAAAAAATGAAATAAGATTAAAAAAAAAAGATGCGCTAAGAGGTCATCGTTCCGTCTGTGCTCCTGCTGTCTGTGAGCGGGACGGCGGGGCTGCGGGCTCGGGTTTGGATTTCTCGGCTGGTTGGGTGATTAGAGAGAGAGACGCACTCCTGCGCAGCGCAATGAGGAGACGCGCTCTGAGCGCGCGCGCGCCGCCCACTGCCCTTAATGAAAAATCAGCGTATGGCGCCTATAAAACCCTCGTGGCGCTTTTTTTCCACAGCGCGTCTGCAGCATGCGGCTGCCAGCCAGGGGCTCTTTGCACCATCATGCTTAGATCCTATGAATGTACATATGATGAAGACAAATTACTTTGTTCTGCACGTGCAGGTTGATTTTTATATAACACGCGGGAGTTGCAGTGATCTCACGCGCACTGTCAAAATGAGCAGGGGGAACATATGGCACAATCCAGGAACCTTAAAGCTTCAATATAACCTCAGATCGTCATCAAGCCACAAAAGTCTCACATCGCCTCATTTAAAAGTATTAATCTAATATTTAGGGTTTTGCTTTTTTGTAGATCAGATTGATTTTGGTATTTAATGAATTTAGAAAATAGACCTTTATTTAAAAGGTTTTAGACAATTGTGTGGTTAACAGGAGGAAATACCTACATAGTCTGTCTGGTTATGTAGCAACAGATTTAGAAAAGGTGAAATGTAAAGTCCTTACAGCACGTTTGGTGAACAGTAGTGATCCATGCTGCCTTCACTCAGTTTTATTTAATATACTGGAACTTCCAATCCCCTGAGCCAAGCACTGCACTCCGGTTCACCAGGATTGTGGGGAAAGCTGATAACTGAAAGGAACTGTTGGCATTTTTTTCTCAGAAAAAGTCTGCATGTACACAGCAACATTTTGAAAGTGTCTGTTTACACTGAAACGACAGAAACTGACAGTCAGACCGTTTAAACAGGAGAAAACTATTTCGTTGTATCTGCTACTCTTAAGATAGTAGCCGGATTGTGCCGGATTGGGCCGGATTGGAGCCTCTTGTGTACCGGCTTTGTCCCAGAACCTTTTCTGGTTCTTCTTTCCAGCAAATTCTAGACCAGCTGTCTCCAACCTTTATGACCAACCACCAACAAAAAGTATGCATAAACGCTGAGGTTGAATTCATAAAGGATCGTTGATATAATTTTAATATTAATAAAGAAATCCATGGATTTTCCTACTTTAGCCATTTTATGCATCTTGACCGTCTTAGCCGCTTTTAGCTATTTAGCCGATCTGCCTTTCAATATTCTTTATTTTAATTTCTCTCAATTTCTTTACATTTTCCTTGTTTCATACTCTTTTCCTCCCAAAAAAAATCTATTCTCTCAAGTTTCATAAATATTTTTTTTTTTTCTTTTAAATTTTTTGAGCAGTTTTAAAAAATTTTAGAAATTCCAGCTAGGAGTTTTCACTGTTTTACTTTATTTAGCCATTTTCAGTCTTAAAGTGAGATCACTGTTGAAAACTACTGTGGACTGCGAATAAAATGAATTTTTTTTTTTATTTCTGAGCGCCTCATGGGGCTGCTACCGAGGAGCTGAAGAGCCACATAAAGTAGATCCACCTTTACGTTCTATGTAAAGCAGTGGAAGTGAAGGGCTTCCCGTTAACCCCAGGCAGTGTCACACACTGAAATCATGTTGTGGCTCCATGCAGGAGGAGCCTGGAGCTCAACCACAGGACGAGTGTTGGTGGGATCTGGCAGGAGGCCGTGCAGCAGGATTCCCAGGAGGCCCACAATGAGACGACCGAGTGTGTCTGAATGGCTCCACCACCACCAGCAACAACAACAACAACACACACTCATGTGAGCTCGCACATGTTTGCAATGTGTGAGGGGGGGGGTCATACAATAACACGCCGCTCGTTACTTGATGTGAATGAATTAGCATAAATTAGAAGTGATAATCTCTCCACGAGGGAGCCGTGTCCCACTTGTTGGACCAACTTTGTTTCTTGGCTGTTACAATAGAGTCTCTGCCCGAGTGTCTCCAGGACAAAAAGCTTATATATATACGCTTGTAAGAGAAAAGCAGGAACATGTTGATCATAGCAGCAGTGAGCAACTTCAGACATAAAACAAAGGGGATCTACGATGGAAGGGGAGGAACTGCTCTCTTTTGGAGGTTTCAGATAAAAAAATAAAAAAAACTTTTAGACCCAGATTTGTTTAAGCTGTAAATAGACGCCGCTGCACGCGCACAGTCTGGCTGTCTGCTTGTGTCGGAAGCAGAAACCGCCTCCTGCAATATATCCGGAGCTTTTTTCCCCTCCTGCTCCTGTTAAAGCTGATTCCGTTCTCGCTGCACACAGTCAGGCAGCCATGGATTATGGATTACGTGTTTGCTCTCTCTTTCCTCCCTCTGACTGCGCTTTCATACGATGAGTGGAACAAGGTCAATAACCTAACGGGAGCTCATTTAGGCTCCCTGCAGCCGTGCATGCAGTGGCCTCGAAACAGCAAAGATTTAGTTATTGTTTTCAATCTTTGGAAGAAGATATGCTCTTGTGGAAACAGTAGAATCAGTTGAGGTTCAGGCCAAACCAGCCACTCGTCTTCCATCCATACGAACACTGAAGCTAATAGACATCCGCTCGCCCCACTTTGATTTGTCGACTGTTAATCCCCACCCCCCCATACCACCACCTCTGAGTCGCCGTTTACACGACGACGTTTCAAGTGAAAACTCTTTTGCTTTTTAATTTTCACGTTTCATGCCAACGATTTGAAAGACGATGGCGGTTTACATGGAAGCTGTTAAAGCGCGAAGAACTACGCAAGTTTTCATGTTTGCTTGGAGCTTCTTTTCTCACCATTAATGCAGTTTTTGCTTCAATTCCAAACAACCAACCCAGATAATTATACATCACTCTTGTCCGATTGATAATCTGAGATTGCAGTTTTTTTAAAATTGCCATCATTTTAAAAATCGAGTTGAAAATGTCAACGAGCGAAAAAAGCAGGGAAAAAAATCATTACCTAGTAGTCTGGTATTAAAACTTCAAGTAGACTTAAATCAATAATAGTGTCACAATTATAGAACTGAAAATGATCTAAATACACTCTAAAAATAAAACTAAAGATGTTACTTTTGAGAGGAAAAATCCTGCTTTCAAGCACCACAAACTTATAAGACTCAACATCACAATATCAGTAAAATATAAGATTTAGTTTTTCCAGATAATTTCAAGATCTTTTCTTATTAGACTTAAATCAAATGTGTTATTTCAATAAAGAGACATGTTACATTGGCATTTGTTGTGTGTATATATATATATATAAATAAATAAAGAGATTACAGTCTTAACAAGTCGCTGGTCTATTTTAAGGCTGAAACAGTTAAAACTGATGATCTGTTACTTAATTCACTCATTCAAAGTCACAAATCAACCAAATGAAAGAATTCCATTTTGGAAAGAAGCACTCAGGAAACCGAACACACAAACTCCACTCCAGGTTTATAAAAAAGGTCAGCCGGAGATGGAAAATCCAACTGAATGCTTAAAACAAGTATTATTTGTCCGTCAGAAAAAGAAACCAACCATCATATTTTACGTTGATGTTGAGATTCACCATCCATTGATTCGGTATATAACTTTATCCAACACGGACTGAGGGTGAAGGGAGAGTAAACTCTTGCCAGGCACTTTAGATAAAGTACTTAACACACTTCTTTCTTGTCGTCATATTTAAAAAAAAAAAAAAAGAAAAGGTATAAAACTGCATCCTTGTCGTTTGTCTGGTTGAACTTCAATACCACCCGACTTTCTTCTCTTTTTCTAAAACAAATAAAAGTATTAGGAAGGTCAGATCCTGAATGGATTTTCTTTACTGGAACGAATTCCACCAAACAACGTCTGGTCGAATTGACATTTCTCCTAATCTTAGATTATGGTGGCGTAATCGACAGATCTACCTCAAAAACTCTCCTTATTTACTTTGCTGCTCGTATTCATGAATTCAACAGTCGCCGCTGCTGCCGGATTCCCTGATAAACTGGACGGACACCAAAACGTTTACAGCCTGGAGCTCGACAGTCGCTTCTCAATAATCCTCATTTCACTTTTCTGCTGCAAATAAAGTGAAAATTACCTGCAACAGACCTCAGATCTTCCTACAAATACCAAACAACCAAAGATGAAGGATCACTGCACCGATTTGTTTCTTAATATATAAAAATCACTGTAAACACCGTAAATACTACTTTGCTTCGTGCCTCCTTGTGGTACAGAGTCACACAATAAAGGTAAAAATCACGCAAAATGTCAGCAAACAATGAATCAAACACCATTTCACACTTAACCAATTCAAACCAAATAAAACACTCAAACTTGCGTACTGGCAGTAATCCAAGGTGACTAAAACACACTGAATACACGCAGCATGTCTACAGCTTGAACCCCCTGAAGTAGAAGAAAGAAGTCCACAAAAGATATAAATTGGCCAAAATAAATCAATAATTAGTTTGTGGTTGGCTCCTTTAATGGCGTCTTTACTTGTAAAATAAAAGAAACAGGAGCACATGAACGTACAAAAGAACATTTTACAGAATGAACATCATTTTATAAAAAAATTAAAAATGAAATACCTTGTAGGACTGGAACTGTCAAGAGTCTAACAAATAATACACTTGGAATATAATCAAATCTAAAACTGAGCTCAAATAAATACTTAAGCTTCACTTTAAGAGTACGCATTTTAAAATCACACTTTTACACATTTTAAAAAGTTCTGGAAATGATCTTACCGATTAAAGACACCAAACCACTGCCGGCCTCAGCTGCTCTCACTCAGGTGAGTCTCAGGTTCAGGTGCACTTCCCACCCCTTTTTATAGACTCCACCCCTCTTACCGCAGACTTCCTGTCACCACCCTTTCACAACCTGACTTCCTGTGTCACATAAACATGAATAGATTTATGTGTTTGAAAGGTAAGTACTTGTTAGCATTTTCTTCTTCTTCTTTTGGGTTTAACAGCAGTTTGCGTCCTTAAAGTCGCATTACCGCCATCTGCTGGTATTACATTACATTGTTTCCCACCGCTCTCGTAGACCCTTGGTAGCACCTACGAGCTATTAATGTTACGGTCGTTCATTTTCCTTTTTTTTATTATTCCTATTTTTTTATTTCTTTCTTCCTTCTCACATGGCGGTCGTCCATTCCCCAACAAAACACACTTAACAAGCAGGTCTCAGTAGCACCCCACCGTCACCCCAAATATCTGCCACTCTATTTTATTGCAGATTATCTTCGATCGGAGGACCGTGAGGCCGGTCGTCCTTGAAATCCGTCTCACAGAACGACGTAGGACCACCGACTCGACCGCGACCAGCGATTTTGCCTCGATTCTCCTACGATGACTATCTTTCGTCTGGGGCGGCTGAAAATCGCACAGTGTGTCGGGGCTTTAAGGGAAAGTGGGTGTTGGGTCCAATCCTGGTTCACACCGATTCACCATAAATGCTTGTTTTATTACTGCAGGAATAAACCAAAGCGCCTGGAGAAAAGCCACGTCGGCACAGGGAGAACATGCAAGTCCTATCAACCTTGTCTACCTGAAACTGTGACGACGTGCGTGTGTGTGTGTGTGTGTGTGTGTGTGTGTGTGTGTGTGTGTGTGTGTGTGTGTGTGTGTGTGTGTGTGTGTGTGTGTGTGTGTGTGTGTGTGTGTCCCTGCCCCCTGTTGCCATGACGGTGGAGGCCGTTACCAGGTTGACAGTGATATTGACTGTTGGGAGGTCAGGATCCTGGACACCACTGGGTGGACAAACACTGGTCGATGTGTGGCGGCACGTGAGGGAGAGAGACGCCAACGGTGGTCGAATTGTGTGTGTGTGTGTGTGTGTGTGTGTGTGTGTGTGTGTGTGTGTGTGTGTGTGTGTGTGTGTGTGTCTGAATGGGTGAACAAGGTAGCCAGTCGATAAGCGTCTGCAAATGAAGAGAAACGCCTGGATCCAGGAGGGTTTATGACGGGCGGCGTACTCAGTCTGAAGGCAAATTGGATTTCAGCTCAGTGGAGAATCGGCCTTTTACCGTCAGTGTGTTTGCCGTCATTAACAGGAGGACACACACCCACACATACACACACACACACACACACACACACACACGCAAAAAGAGTTCCTACAGGGAGAATCTGCACCGTTTTCTAATCAATAAACTCTTGTAAGTCCACTCAACCTTACAAATCACCTTTTGTCCAAGAAGGACATGAAGCAGAGAAGGAAATCGTCCCATCACCAAACGACGCCTCTCCGTCTGGATTGATGCGTGTTTTGTTTCGTATTTAAAATGTCGCCTGACTTTTCTCTCCCAGCCTCAGATTGGGAGTAACGACACACGTTGCACGCCTTCTCACATTTGAACTACAAATTTCTCTCCTCAGTGTCTGATTTCTCTCTGGGGAACCGATCCTCCACTCCATGAACACTGTACAACTCTTGTCTCCTGCATGTGGTGATAAACGGAAGGAGCGAACATACATTTAGAAATGTAGGTCATGCAAATAGCGCTCCTCCTCCTCCTCCTCCTCCTCCTCCTCCTCCTCCTCCTCCTCATTCACATCCTCATTTCTTTAACCTTTCTGTGGTGAATCACATGTAAGTGCGTTCAGGTCTGAGTCACCAGAAAACTCAGACGGACGGATTCTCGCAGGAAACAACACAAAAGGACAGTTCCTCCTATTTGCATGCAGAATTGTTTTCCGTGTCGCTTTTTTAAAATCAGTGCCAATATGATGACACTGTGGTGCAGTCTTTTTGTCTTAATTTTTTTAAACTGATTGGTTTTAGTTATCTTTTAATTAAAAAAAATTATAATTTAATTTTAATTTTAATTTTTTCTTAAAATTTTAATTTTAATGTCATTTAATTTAATTAAAATTTAATTTTTAATTTTAATTTTAATTTTAATTTTAATTTCAATTTTAATTTCAATTTTTTTGGGGGGGGGTTTCCTTGATGAAAAGCACAAAACGCTCTCAACATGCAAATGAACCATTGAATTTGAGAAATCAGACCTTTACCCTACAAAGCTTCAGCTTCTCTCCGACACGTGCAAATGGAAGATCGACAGACTGCATCCTTACTGACGCTTTCAATTCAAAACCAACCATTTCATGTTAAATCAGATTAAACACGTCTGGTCAGTACACAGATTTCCTCTTAACACCAGAGGTCAGACTGTAGAAAGTAATATTCCCTCACAGTGTAGTGGGGAATATCTGTATTAATGCTCACAAATAATAAGCCCCCTTAGATTTGGAATAAGATGGAATTCATCATAGAAAAGACGACCGGGTAAAAAATACAGAAATGAGAGTCCTCTTTATATCAACGATGGATCCTGATGAAAAATATATATATATTTCTTGCATTGTCTGGTCTGTCAAACACATATAAGAAACAAAGAACATAAGGAGATGGGAGTGATAGCGAGGCAGATACAACACATCTCCTTTGTGATATCAAACTACGCCTCAACACGTCCAACAATCCTCTGCATCCTGCGGTAAATCCCACAGATTCTCGTCTCCGTCTCCTGACATCCCGTCTGAGGCGACGGTGACGGAGTGGCAGGCCGGCGCTCGTACAAGAGACTCTCGTTCCTGCATTACAAAGTCGTCCGCTCTCTCTTCTCGGTTCGGGCTGCGGACAGATTGTTCATCCCTCTTCACGTTGCCAGTGCTCTCCACCAATGAGTGTAGGAGGAAATGCTTTTAATAGCTTTACCATGACACTCGACCAGATACCTCACAGGTTGGCGAGGAGACGAGTTTACATGAGGACGTTTTCCAGGGGACTTTTGGACCTGAGCTCCAGCTGTTCTCCAAACAGCTATTTTTGCACTTGCTCACGTTGAGATTGCTCATTTTTCGTTCACTTTTTTCTCTTTTTCCACCCACGGCAAAATAAATTTTCACCTCTTCACTTGAAACGTCGCGTTAACGGGTCCGAAGAGCTTCAAACAGAAAGAGAATTTAAGATATAAATGATGCACAGACATGGCCAGGATTAAACTTCTACTTCAATTTGAATGTTTTATTAATCAGTCAAACAAAAACAGAACAAACAACTCAGTTATTCAACTAATCAGCTGAAAGGGTGTCGGTTGAAGCAAACTCTTATACACACCTCCCCTATAACAAAAAAACTAAACACGGCTCTCTAGATAATGTCACACACACAAAACACACTCATATTACTATTCTTACAATACACAGTCAATATATACTAGACACAAGTTTTATATATACAGTTTATACATGCACATCAAACATATATATATATATACATACATACACATGAATGTACATGACATGTATATAATTGTAAATACAAAATATCAATTTTTAAAAATGGCTGCCATCAAGGAAAACCAAAAGCTCCAACCAGAACCAACAGAAGCACATGAACGGATCCTAAAACTCGTAAACTGATAAGAGCAAAGCTTCCCGCGATACCTGGAGTGAAAAATCCCCTTTAAACATTCTGGACCGCACATCGCATCCTGGGAGGAAAAGGTCGTTTACTAATTCTGATCTGGTGCCTTTAGAAAGAGGAGAGGCCTTCGTACGGATCATTTCTGGTTCTGCAGGAAGCAGCTCCTGTCGGCAGTCGGCTGTCGGTGTCAATGTGCTGATCGAAGACTTTCACCGCACCGGGAGTCCGGCCTGAATGACATGTGACGTCGGCGCCGTGACATCCCGACTGAAACGAGGCCGCGGATTCGTGACTCACTCGCTCGCTCTCCGTTCCCCGAGAGATTTTAGCGGCGTAACTCCCAAACTTTCCCGCCTGTCTCGGAGCTTAATGCTTTTTTTTTTTTTTTTTTTTTAAAGAGCCGAGCTTCATTTCCTGCTTAAGCCGACAGGCGTCCTCCCGCATGGCGCATGTTTACCGTGAGGCGTCTCAACCACCCAGTTCAGTCCCTCTCATAGGTAGAGCACATGTCATACAACTGATTGTGCGGTCCAACATATGAGCGGCAGTTTATTGTGTTGGAGGTGAGAAGCAGACGAGTCCTAACCTTTAGCTCCCGATACGAGCGCTTAATGTAAGATCATAATTCGACTCAGAGCAACGAATTAAATAAGAAATGTTCAAGATTTCCATCGACAGCCTGAGTGGATGTGTGTTTCAGGGTGTTTCCTGATGGGACTGACCTCTTTCACGTGGATTTGGAGCTCAGCTCCAAAGCAGAACGTCTCAGAAATGGCTGAACCACGTTTACGTGTTGACGTGACCTGGAGGTTACACGGAACCCGATTCAATCGAGCCACTCAGTGTGAGAAGTTCACATTTAATGAACTATCCTGCCACAACACAAGACAACGGCATAATCTCGACAATATCACACCTCAGTTCACCATGTGCTTTACCACTTACAGGTCACAGTGGGTTTTTATTTCACTATTTAGATCTTTAAAGGCGTAAAACATTTGGCCACATGCAGCTGGAAGTCAAAACTGGAGTAAGTTAGTTTAAATTATGATCAGAATAGTTAGAATTATAGAGATTATCTCTAATGTCAACACATTTCTCCATCTGTGATGTAATCCCGAATACCTGAACTGAATCAAAACATATTACAGAATAAAGTGTGCCCCTGGTGGTCAAATCGATGTATTGCAGATAATGTTATAATGTCTCAGGGTCACGGGCCGCGATCCATAAGTTTGACACCCTTGTTTACATAATTTCAGGTCATAATGTTATGGCTGATCAGGGTACGACGCAGATGCTTCTATAAAAACTGTAAAATTGGCTTTTTATTCACAGATTTGGTGAGAAAATGATTCAACACTGTGAGGTCAAGTCAGGTGGGTTGTTTTTTTGTTTTTTTTAAAGCCCATCTTTTCAGTTTTTTAAATGTTCTCATACGTTCCCTCGTGTTCTGGTGTGGGACGTCTTCAGAGAAAACACTCATTGACAGCAGCGGAAACAAAACTTGAAGTGAGGTCACGAAATGCTTTGTGACATAAATACTGAATGAAGTTCAGTCTCTAAAGCTGAGAGAGAGAGAGAGAGAGAGAGAGAGAGAGAGAGAGAGAGAGAGAGAGAGAGAGAGAGAGAGAGAGCGAGCGAGAGAGACTCTCTCGGGTCACATTCACGCACGGGGCAACAAACACTTACTTTCCCCAGAACAGGTTGAGCAGCTCACCCCACACTACTGGTGGGTGTTTCTTTCTTTCCTTCTTTTCAAGTGAACGATCTGAGATGGATTTCTGCAGGACGCCATGGCAACCGGTGAGGCCGAGGGACATAGGGAGAAAAAAAAAAAGAAAAAAAGAGAGTTAATCAACCCACATTTTCATTCTGCCACACACACACACACACACACACACACACACACACACACACACACACACACACACACACACACACACACACACACACACACACACACACACACACACACACACACACTTAATTGTACATTCATGTAAAGCCTTGTTGTGTTGGGATTAGACTTTCAGGGTTGGAAGAAAAAGAAACATGAATAAATTAATGCTCGTACATCCAAACATACACGGACTGAAGCGCTGGGCTCTGGGGAGTGCTACAGGGTCACTTGAGGTGAAATCAACAGAGCCACTTTTAAGGGGTTTTTTTTTATTCATTTTTTACATAAAAGCCATAAAAGCACTCAGAAAAGAGTGAACATCTTGAACCTTCTTCAGTTTTTAGGATTCAGAGGTTTTTCTGCAGAACAAGTGTTGATAAACAAGTAAAAAGTAAATTCATCGGATCTGCTCCTGTCTAAAATTCACACAAGCAGTTTCATCCTGACCTGAATTCACTTCACCTCTTCTCATGAATCCAGCACAATGACCATCACACTCATTCAGCCACAGATCGAATTCACTGCAGTGCATTTTACATACTTCAGAATACTTTTCGTCTGCAGTGAGTGGATCTCTGGATCACAGTTTGAAACTCTTACCCACGATCTGTCTGTCTGTCACACCTTTTCTCATCCAATCCCATCTCAATTTTTGTTTTCCTGTTTAAGGGGAGTTTTCCATCATCACTTGTGATTGCTCCTGTGGAACTGTTGGGTTTTTCTTTGTAAAAGAGCCTTGAAATGACTGCGTTGTATTTGGCAATATATAAATATAATGTCATATTAGAAATAGTTTTCATCTGTGAAAAAAGTAACGCAAATTAAAACTTCAGAGAACCTCCTAAATGAACAACTATGGAATAGATATTAGATCATAACAGAATAATATTAAGAGACTATATCATATAATAATACTGCTAAATATTTTTATGTTTTATATACATGTATATGCAATACTCACATTCCATTCGAACCATTTCTCATTATCTATCTATCCATCCATCCATCCATCCATCCATCCATCTATCTTGGCACTAATAATACTGGACATTTTGAGAAACGTCATCACATTTCAGAAACAACAAAACTCCTCAACAACAAAAACAGCATTTCAATCTGATTTTTTTTTTTTTTATTTAAACAGAAATAATTTGTACTTCCCTCTACTTTGTGTGTTTTCCAATGAAGGGAAAGTTTTTATATTTTGAGTTTAGCAAATATTGGCGTCTTTACGTTATCAGAGGGCGCCCTCGCGTGGCGCGTCATCTGCAGTGCGCCTGCTGTGTCGTCATCACTGGGTACCCGGAAGTGCCTGTGTGCGTCCTTCACTGCTGGTTTTGTAAACACGTTACAAAAGTCGGATTTTGGGAGGCTTGTGTCACTGTTGCGCTGTTTTGTTTTGTTTTCGAGTTTTATGGAGTGAGAGGAGCTAAGAGAAGCGACACGAAGGAGACATTTGAGGAGTTTAACGGCTCATTCAGTGAGTTTAAGAAAAACGACTCCCGTGTTTAAAACACGTGGATGTATTTCTGTTTGTAACTCCTGCTTGACATTGTTTTTTTATAGGATTTTGTTTACCTTTACAGAAGCAGATGTCGCTCTGTTAACCGATCGTTCCATTCATTTTGTGACTCCAGAGATGACGGCTCCAAACTCCTCAGAGAGGAAGGCCTGCTGGGACTCCAGGGATCTCCTCTGGAAATGCTTAGACGACAATAACGACGATCTTTCATCCTGCCAGAAGTTCCAGAGCGAGTTTGAGGCAAACTGTCCTGCTCAGTGGGTAAATCAGATTTTTATTTATCTGCTCTGTAGTGAGTAGTGTTTAAGAAAAAGAGGATAGTAGTGAATACCTGGTGTCTTTGTCTTCCAGGTGAAATACTTCACCAAGAGGAGAGACTTCTTGAAATTCAAGGAGAAGATGCAAACGGAAGGCTTCCAGCCAGCCGAAGGCCCCCAGGGGGCATCTTAACCTCAGCTCTGCAGGAAACCATCACAGGCTGCTCACTGACAGACTTTACCTCTTCAGAGGGGTTTCCAGCTGTGATGGTGGCAGAATGACACCTTTACAACTTTATTTATTTGATGAGAGAAACGCCACTTTAAGGAATCCGAACGACGGCACAGAAGGACGTGTGAAAGTTAATTGGGCTCCTCGTACAGAAATCACATTGCAGCTGGTCTAACCTGCATTTTGGAGCCACAAGTAATGAGTCCTGTCAGCACAAAGACCTGCTGGAGGTTTAATATTCACAATCACACTGGAATACACTCAACATGATCCACTGTGCATCACCTGTGGTATCTAAAACATCATAACTTGGCATTGAATGAAGTTTTTATGTATTTTGTGTTTGAGTGATTTCCAAATAAATGCTGATTCCCATTAAGTATCATTTAATTCCATTTCATTCAGGCAAAGCAGAAACGTACAGCCGGCGCGTCTCTGTGGTTTTATTTTAAACATCCCGGCTCTAATACGCTGGAGTTGAATCCAGTAGCAAGGTAAAACAATTTAAGAATGTTACAGTTCATTTGAAACAGCGGTGTCGCATGTTTATCTTACAAGTCTACGTATTTACACGACGCTGGCCGCACTGCTGCAACACCTTCAACCAGCATGTAATCAGAAGTGGATAAATTACACACACCAAGAAAAACACAGTTCTGATTCAGCCTATGCTAAAATCTCAGCATTGAGATACATATGTATATATAAAAGGCACAAATTAAAATGTGTGTACAAATATATAGTAAATACCTCCTGTAGTGTGACAGTGAGTAGCACTGCACCATTCAACCATATTAAAAACTCACATCTTACCTGAAGTACATTGAACGCTGCATTCAAAAAAACACAGAACCTGGATTAATACATTTGCAATTGTATTTTCAACGTGCCGCTTTAAGGCCACAACAAACACTTTCCGTCTGCGGTACTCAACAAGACCCCCAGTCGACGTCCGCAGCACTTCTCTGATAAACTTGTTTGATTCAATATGTTATGACCTGAAAGCCATAAATAATGTTCATAAAATGGAGAAATGCTCTTTCATTTTAAACTTCTATACGTGTGTGAGGCTCAGCGAGTTTGGTGTTTTTTTATCATAAGGCACGTAGGACCAAACATGCGCGAAAGAGGCTCCGATCCGGACCGACAAACCAGTTAATTGTTAAAATTTCAAAGAAAACACATTTTTCAACAAATTTCTTAGCGGACAAAACTTAACTGAGATCGAAGGTGAAACTTCACTGATGCTTTGGTTTTTTTGGGACATTTTGTGTATTTTGCTTTAGAATTGTCTTTTTGTAGAGATTGTAGTCATAATTTTAAATACACATTTTTCTCACGTATACTCTGCACCACCACAAAGAAAAACTTTAAATTCAAAAGGTTTTCACGGAACCGTTTCACCGGCCCAGCCCAGTCGAGATGAAGTTGGGCTCCTGAGCTGCAATGTGTTTGATTCATTTGGTCAAGCTGTGTTAATGCAGCTGTGATAAATAACTACTGCTATCAAACAAAAACCTGCATCTGCCACTAGAGGTCACAAACGAGAGCACAAAAAAGGTCTTGGGCAGAAATCATGGGGACCAACGGGAACTAAACACACATTTCTTTAAAGAAATTTGCTTTGTGACGTAATTTAACATTACTATGTTGTAACGTCAAACATCGTCACAATAAAAACCGAGAGCAAACTTAGAAATCCATTTAGTGTTAAAAACAAAAAACATGATTAGTCAAACAGCTATTTTATCACATAAATAAAGTACATCTGACATTAAGGCACGTGGAGGACAGGGGAGATGTTATCCGGTTTCTTGTCGTGATTTGAAGAAAGTTGTGATTCTGCACTGAGTAGAGTGAAGAATCTGGAGACTTGAAGACGAATCAAAACGGCTGAACTTCTCAGTCGAATAAAAAGCGAGCAGCTAAAGATGGACAGTGTTTTTTTTCTCTGCATAGAAAAGTACATGTGTAATATGGGCATACAGTACATCAGCAGCCATCATAGAAACCTCTTGAAACTTATGTGACCGTGAATCTTTGAGCTGCAGATTTGACATGGAAACAAAAAGGCTGGTTCGTCTGCAGTAACCATTCAGCTTATTTCCACCTAAACATCAGCTCATGCTCACAAGAAGTCACTATAAATGTATTTTCTACTAAAAATCAATGTTCTTCATCTTTGTAGCCACAAAGTACAGTTTTTTTTTGAATGATTGAACGGAAACGCGACAAGAAAATCTCGTCAAACTGCATTAAAAAGGTAAAAAAGACTTTTTGTCGGCGTTTAGAGTTCCCCCTAGTGGCCACTTTGATGAGGGCGTGCAACGTTCATCGTATGAGCTCCATGAAGCCGACACACACACACACACACACACACAGACACGATCTTCCTTCCGTCGTCCTTTAAAGCCAGTCGGATTCTGAGCACCACCCTCCAGGTGACACGTCCTCCTCGTCTTTTCACACAAACGTCTGTGCACTTCAAACATTCAGTCATTTTTGCATTTTCGTGCGTCCGATCCCCGACCGACCGGCGGTTATAAGCTCCCCGTGACGTTCCTGGACATCGCCCAGGCCGGGAACTCGGTCAGACTGAAGAGGGGAGTCCCCCAGGTGGTGATGGCCAACATGACCACTGCCACGCCGATCAGGTTCACCCCGAAACCGGCCTTCACCTGGTGAGGAAGAGGAGGGAATATGAGGACCTCAGGGCCTGTTTTTCAAGGGAAAACACTAAACTTTGGTTGTTTTGGGCGTCTGTGTACACGACGATGGCAGTGACGGCCAACTGAACCTCCGCCAACCACTGTTTTTAATTTCTGAAGCCACAAGATGGCGCTGTCTGTTCAACAAATGTTTTAAATCACACTTCATTGATGGAGTCGAAATGATGTTTCCTCGTCAATACAACTCCTTCCTCGTCTGGCCATATAAATGCCCGAGTTCTCGCTGTTGTTAAAGTTTATAGTGTATGTGTGTGTGGTTTCATTACAATAACAACCGACAGCACCCACTAGTGGCACAACATGAAAACTGCTTCTTTTTTCAAACTTTTGTGAAACGATGGCGTGTAACCCGGGATCTCAATGCACTCGGTGCAAAGTGTCTTTGTACTCCGGATTACATAAGCAACACGACGTTCCCCCAAAGTGTGTGTGTGTGTGTGTGTGTGTGTGTACGCTGTACCATGTCGCTGATCTGCACGTGGCCGTAACTGAAGACGATGGCGTTGGGGGGGTTCCCCACTGGAAGCATGACCCCGAATGACACGCACATGGTGGAGGGGATGAGAGTGTGGAGGGGGTTGATCTGCAGCGTCTCCGACTGGGGGGGTGGGGGGTAATTTGAGGTTAAAAAAAAGACGACAGATTTTGGTGGTGTGACGAAGCGGAGGCTGTCGTTACCAGCGCAGACAGGATGGGCAGGAAGACGGTGAGAGTCGCCGGGTTGGAGGCGAACTCGGTGACGGCCGACACCAGCAGGCAGGCCAGCAGGGTGACGGCCCAGGGAGGGAGGCCGCTCATGGGCTCCAGCTGTCGGCCGATCCACACCGACAGGCCCGACACCTGCACACACACACACACACACACACACACACACACACACACACACACACACACACACACACACACACACACACACACACACACACACACACACACACACACACACACACACACACACACACACACACACACACACACACACACACACACACACACACACACACACACACACACACACACACACACACGCTCCGTCAGTTTCTTCGGAATTGATTCACAAGTTTTTAATTCTATTTCCACTTGTACTTTTTTTTTGCCACTTGGTTATTTATTGGGCTTTTATGAACATACATAGAACAAAAACGTTGCACGGTACATGCTTTTAGGCAGAAATTGGTGTTTTGGGTGTCCAAATGATTTAATATATTTCCTTTTCTCATTTTGGAAATGAAAAATGAGCTAGATAATAGGTCTACATAATTAATACCACCTGTGTGGCTTCAGCAGATAGAAAGCAATGAAAATTCCTCCTCTCTGCGTGAGCATTTGAACGCACCAGGATGAGTCAGAGAATTACGAACCAATCAGAGGCTGCCTTTTAAAAAGTATAGACCACATGGTATCAACTGACAAATCACGTTGCTCGTTACTGGGCGAAATACAAAACCGGAAGTCAGTTGTGCGTTGAGCCAATAATTCCCTACATTTTGGCAAAAAAAAGTTGAATTCAGGCAAAATTAGACGGTGACAAGTCGTGATGGACATTATTCACATAATCTAGAGGCTTTCAGAACCTCATCCGCTATTTTGTCGGCCGTCTTTTCTGAAAATTGACCGTCCAAATGAGGGCTGGACGACTCATTGCTTAAAACATGTTTTGGTATGAACAATACAATTAGCTTGTGGGTTACTTCTTTTTCCATTGTATAGATTTCTTCAGTAATCTTCATCCATCGTCCCCCGGCTCCTTGTAATAGTTTTTTATTTTTTTACATGTCACTACTTTCTCAGTCAAGTTGCACATTTACATTACATTGCAGCACATTGGAATCTTATAACCCAGTATTTCTTGCAGAGCTTTTGGGAAATCATTTCTCAGAATACAGTTATTTCCTGACAATTCCATTTACACTCGTGCGTCACCTTGCAGCCGGCGGCCAGCGCGTAGCCTCCTCCCACCAGGATGACGATCTCCCAGGGCATCAGTCTCTGGAAGTCCTTCCAGGTGATCATGGGAGCCAGCGGGTCAGACTCTGAACTGTCCCCTAAAGCAGAAAAATCCAATGACACAGAATTTATAATCTATGAAACAACAAAGGTATCTTGGGTTGACCTTTAGCTCCTAACTCTTAGCGCCTATATCAGGCCATCCATAGTTTGCATGTTCTCCCTCATGTTACTCTGATTACCTTTAAAACACTTTAAAACAATGTGCCTTTGTGATGGTCGTCTGGGCTACAATCTACAAGAGTTTTCCTCTCGGAGCAGCGAGATCAGGGACCCAGTTAAACCTGCAACGTACTGGAGGTGATAAATCAAACTCTGCAAACTGGGAAAGTTCAGGGGCACAAGCATTGGAACCATTAATACTTTCTTAATGAATATTGAGAAAGCTTCTTCACCAGCAGAATAAATAAAACTCATGTAATCGTCTTAAAGTAACACAGATATACAAATCGTTTAACAATATATGGGCCGAATGGTTGATCATTGTAGTTTGATTTATCAATTTAACTTGTTTTACTCACTAAAAATGATATTTCCAATGAAAGATTTAATGATATTATATATTTTCATTATTATATATATATAAAAAGAGGAAATCAGGTAGTGTAGGTGAATGATGTGGATTCACTGCAAACTCATTTAATTCCAGGCGAAACATCACGGGCCCAACCTGAGTAGGAGGAAGAGGAGGAGGAGGAAGAGGAGGAGAAGGGCCGTCTGGCTGGTATGAGGAAGAGCAGGAACCCCAGGAGGACTGACACTGTGGCGTCCGTCCTGTAGCCCTTCCTACGAGGGAAGAAACGCGCCGCCTGAATAAATAGAATCCGACTCGGCGGCGCGGAGAGTTTTTTTCTCTCCCCGGTGAATCAGACAGCAGGACGCTTTTAAAAGTCGATTCAGCTTCTTACTTCTCAAAGAGCGACGTCCAGCCGGGCACGAACCCCGGCTCTCTGGTGAACCACAGCAGAGTCATCAGGATGAAGAAAACACCCGTCACCACCTCTGGGTAACTGGGAAACACACACACACACACACACACACACACACACACACACACACACACCACAGGAACACATCAGCAACAATTACAGCGGCGGCGACACAACGTCAGGTCTGGCAGCCAAACATGAACTCATGTCACAGATGGAAGGTTGGAGAGTTTGTTTCACCTGGAACCGTAATTAAAGAGGAGAAGTGATTCTTTGGCGTGCCGTTCTTCACATTACTCAGAAAAGTTTTCAGCAGATTTTTGTAGAATATTTTTCACTGCAGTAAGAATCCAAATCCCTCCTCCTCACTACAGTTTATCCTGAAATCCCCCAAATTGAGTTTAATAAGAGGAGAACTCCCCGTCGTCCAGTGGATTCCACACACACCTGATCGGTCCGAGTTTGGAGTACTCCTCGTGGATCCTCTTCTCCGACAGCATCTCCCTCCTGGTTTTGCGCTTCTTGCTCAGCGAGCAGGTTTCTCTGAAGCTAAAAACAAACAAACACAGCGGCAGCGTAAGACGCCGGCGTCATCGACCGCACGCTGACAACACCACACTTTTTGCAAACTGTTCCCACTGGCGCCGACCGACCGACACGCAGCGAGGGAGGATCATCCGTGACGACGCCCGGTGGTTTAGCGGGCGAGTCGGAGGCCCCGGCACGTTGTGGTAATCACACACCTGGATCTGACATCAGGGAGGAACGCTCCGATTGGTGCACTCACTTGCAGCCGAGGAAGAGGAAGTGCAGCCACAGCCAGGTGAGCACCAGCATGATGAGGGCGATGGGGAAGCTGAAGATGAACCACGTGCCAAAGTTGATCACTTTAGCGTCCGGGTAGCGACTGGAAGGACGAAAGAGGAAGAGCCAGTTCAGTTCTTACTGCGTTTTAAAGGAGCAACAGATGATGAAGGCTGAGAGGAAGAAACACGTCGACTTTGTGTCGAGAACAAAGTCCAGTTTGACCCGCAGCGATAAAAGGAATCTAACCACTTATCTCGTGTGTTGGTTTGGATAAGACGACATGTCGAGACACTTCTACGAGCAGATCAGTATTGATATGAAGAGGAGATGAAACAATAACCTTTACTTTTAAAGTTTGTCTTTGTTGTGATGCAGAGTATACGAGAATAAAATGTCAACAATCTTGACAATAAAACCAGTTTTAATGAAAACTTCTGGTGCAAAATGTCTCAAGAAACGGCTTCTAAAGGTGGAACTTTAAAAAACACAACAAACGCTCTTGGTAGCGTCTCCATGGAAACGACAAAACGCAACTATGCAAACACGCACCAACATCGTCTCCATGGAAACGGGGGGACGCAACTTTGCAAAATTGCTCCAAGACAGTTTCTGAGGGAAACACAACTTTTTGAAAACATTCCGATACCGTCTCCATGGAAACAGGGGAAAACGCAGCTTCGGGAAAAATACGCCAACACTGTCTCCATAGAAATGGGAAAACACAACTTTTTGAAAACATTCCGACACATTTTCCGTGGAAATTGAAGAAAATGGAACTTCTTAAAAAATGGTCCATCTCCATGGAAACAGGGTGGTGAGATGTAACTGGACCTGAGCATTTGCTGCATGGGCCGACTGTTGTTCCTGGTAACATCACATCAGGATTACAAGTACAAACACACACAGAATCAAAACCTGACCTTTGTCCAACAAGCTGCGACATGAAGGAGGCCATTCTGCCGGGCTTATGGCCGCGGCTGGAGGAAATCGGCTCTGTCAGGACCGCAGAGGCTGATTAGTTTGATCTCAGACCCCGCCTGTTCCCCCCAGACACCGAGTTAAAAAAAACCCTCAATCCGGCCAACGCAGCCGCCAAGAAATCAATCAGGCTGTAAATGTGCTCGGGTTCGGTGTCGGCAGTGGTTTCTAATACGGATCAGAATGTCTGTTCCGGCCTTTCCGGTGCACCTACGTGTTGAACTGCTCGGCGAAGATGAGGTTGGTGGACGTGCCGGTGATGGTGATGAGTCCGCCGATGGTGGCGGCGTAGGTGATGCTGAGCGACAGGCACTTACAGATCATGTGATCCCTCTTGGTGGGATACTGGGAATCTCTCCTCGCCTTCACGCGCTTCACGTTCGGGATCTCAATGGCGACCTGGGAGGGGAAAGATCGGCTCAGATCTCGTTTATACCAGCCCCGCTGCCGCTCGATCGCGCCTCCATCGGCGCCTCCCCGCCGGCGACTCACCTGAGGCAGGTGTCCGTTGGCGTGTCTCACAAACTGCTGGTTGGAGATCGGATTCAGGCCGAAACCGTTGACCTCGCCGGCGTGGCCCTGAGGCAGGAAACGAGAGATTCAGCGATTCTGTCTTCTGATTTCTGGTTAAATTAAAGTAGTGAAGCGCCGCTGTGACTCACCTCAGTCAGTGTGCAGAACTCTTTGGTGCATTCACTACTGGAGAGCCAACAGAGAGAATTAAAGAGGTCAGTTAAAGCAACAAAACCTCAAACGCATGTAAGGATGTAATCACACTGAAACAAACTCATGCATTTTCCTGAGCTGAACAAGGCTTCGGAATTCTGTCTAGTTTGTGCATAAACTGTACAAATTGTATGAAAATGGAAAAAAAAGTCACATATGCAGAAAAAATTAGAAGGTAAAAAGCCTAATTCATAACGATATAGGTTTATATCATGATTAACCCACTACAACCAGTAATTAATGCATTAACATGGAATTACATAATAGAGATGAAGAACATGAAAAAATTTAATTTAGAGATAAAAAAAAATTGTTTAATGTTTTAAGAGTGCAGAACTTGGCGGAGACGCGATATAAAAAATAAAAATTACAAATAAATATATAATAGATTAAAAAATATAACAAATAAATTGTGAAATTTAGTATATATATATATAAATTTAAAAAAAATTGTATATATAGCATCATTGCATCATTTCCACATAAAATCTGTGACCCACGGTCGTCGGTTTATTCTTTTCTCGCAGGCCTGACATGCAGAACACATTTCACTGTTCTTTATACTTCATTTATGGACTTTTTTTTAAAAACATTTTTTACTTTCATACATCATCAGATTGTCTCGGAGGAGGACGACGTGACGCCGCAGGGTGCGAAACAATTAGCACAGCAATACGTACTTGTCGTTGCGATACAGCAGCTCTAATTGGTTCTTTTCCAAAGTCTCTTCTTTGCCTGAAGCAGCTGCAGGGAAACAAACAAAAAGACCAGCATCACGACAACGACTCCACGTGGTCCAATGTGAATCGCCGGGGGCAACAGGTCAGCGCGTGGCGCTCGGGGACGGCGTACCGCTGTCTTCCTCGGGCGGCTCGACCGTGTCGGAGTCGTCGTGGCTGTCGGCCAGGCCGGTGCAGATGAGCTGCTGCAGGACGGCCTCGGCGATGGGCATCACCATGGCGGTGGTGGAGGTGTTGCTGAGCCACATGGAGAGGAAGACGGTGCAGCACATGAAGCCCAGCACCAACCTGCAGCGGAGAGAAAGCAGTGTTCACACCTCCAGGCCTCACTCCTTCCATCTCCACCTGGCGGACGGGCGGCGCTCACATTCCGGGTTTGGCGCCGGCGATCATCACCATGCGCAGGGCGATGCGTTTGTGCAGGTTCCACTTCTCGATGGAGGCCGCCAGGCAGATGACGCCCATCAGCAGCAGCGTGGTGTCCTTGCAATACTCCGCCGCCACCTGGACACGAGCGGCGCAAACGTTACTCCACCGCCTTGGTTCGCCCAGCGGAGGCGGTGAAGGGGTCTGCTGCCTGCCCCCCCCCCGGTCTGGATCAACCATCACAGTTTGCCACTTGTTCTTCCTAATCTGCTCCACTTCCCACAGCGTTGTATAAGCGCCGTGGCGCCGACCTCTCACCTACAACTCCATACCTTCCTCTCCCCGCTTCGGCTGCTCTGTTTCCACCGCATCTTTCTCCGCTCATTTCTGCGTTGGATTGTTCTGTCATTTTTGGCACAAAATAACTGAAAGGGAATTTAACTGGTTGTTTGCATTGAAAGAAGAAAAGGCCAAAGGAACCAACATCCACAAGCTTGATGGGAAAATGATTGAGAATCTTAACAACCGTTTAGGATTTGTGATTAAAGTCAGAAGAATAAATCTGATTAAAGTATTGGTGTCTGTATGGTTTCAGAATATTTTGTGCAAAACTTCGATAAATGTATATTTTGCAGAGTTTACACGTCTTCAAGTGAAAATGGAAAACTTCTGTTGTGTCTGTTGTGACACCGAAAATGCAACATTTTGAAAACAGCCCCTAAGGTGGAACGCCTCAATATAAGCCACACCCACCAAATAAATAAATAAATAAATAAATAAACGAAAGGTGGGAGTTACCTGATGCACCTGAACGCATCACCGATGCATCTGCTGCATGAAGCTCATTAACCCCTAAAAATCCATAAATTAGCAGAGTCAGTGTTTAAGCCGCAGTGTGAAAAAATTAGGGGCTTATAGTCCAGAAATTACGGTAGCTCTGATTCCTGGATGAGAGATTATTTTTAATTTGATTATTTTTCTTCCCCGATTTTTGATGCGGACATGTAAAGCACAACAAAGTGTGCAGAACGTTCGGTAATGGTGTGATATGACTTTTGCGATTTATTTGGAAACGGAAAGCCGAAAAAACGTCCCATATAAAGCAGATGGGAGAGGCACCTCATGAGAGGAGAGCAGAGGAGATCAGCATCTCCATGGCAGGCACACAAAAACATTCTTTTTAAATCTATGCAGCTCTCTTGGTTCCTTCCTTTTTCTTTCTGACAGATTCATCTCCAGCAGGAGAAAAGAAAATCTTTTCTCAAGAGCTTCTGATTCCTCCATCGTAACGAAAACCTCATTTTCTGAAGACATTTTATCGTCATATTAAAATATGAGCTGCAGTTTGCCGCCTGGTGAAAGTGAAGATTATTAGATTCCTCCTGTAACTCAGGAGCAGAAATCCAGAGGAAAAAAAACCCCCAAAAAACCAAAAGTACCATAATAGACTGGAAACGTTGCGTAAAAACAAACAACTTTGCAAGCGGCTTATGAGAAGTGTTAACGGGCAGCTTTGTCACCGATTGTCAATGCGATTGGGTCACATGAGGCGTTCAGCTCACCTTTTATGTAACGCTGGACAGACAGGTGCACAAAGGAGGAAACTGTGTTACTAGTATTAAAGAAAAAAAACCAACAACAATGACGCTGGAGGAACAACGGTGAACCTGGTGCAGGAAACTAGAAACGATTCCGAGCACAGAAAGCTCTTTTCCTTCTGACCTGGACTTCATGTACGTCCACATGTACAGCAGGTCAGGTGACTCTTACTGCCACAACTGGAACGAGCACAAAACCGGATATCCCAGCAAGCCAGGGCGATCTGTGCATTCCTGTTAATCTGCACGGTGTTTACCGGCCGCCCCGCGGGAAGGCTCAGCGCGACAGGACTACTGGGAAACAACTCGAGGTGTTGTACCGTCATGCAGTACTTCACTTTGCATACAGATATATTCTCCCGTCTTCTCTGAATCTTTTTAGACCTTCTTCCAGGCAGTTTGAAACAACCGAAGATCTGCTGTTCCCTCCATTTTTTCAGTTGATTATCACTTCTGATAAATTTGTTCTAGGATTTATGCAACAGGTCCGTGACCTTCACAATCTAGAGAGTTTGTGTGACTTTCCACCAAAATTTGGAGCCGCAAAATATGTTTAACCTTTAAAATGAGGCTATGACAGCTTATAAACTTTCCTATATATAGTTTATGAAACGCGTACAAAAGCTGTATCTTATGTTGCATTTATAAATTCTAATTTCAATGCATTTTCAGCTGTTTAGTAACAGATTTGAGCATTTCTGAGAATGTTAAACCAATTTTGTCTGTTTTTTTAAAAGTTTTTTTTTTTTTTTTATTTATTTAAAAAATCTTTTTTGAACTTTTTCTTCTGAGAAATTCTTGTCATTTTAAGACTTTTTTCAATTCCTGTTAAAGTTTTTTTTTTTTTGTCATTGTGACATTTTTTTAAGAGTGCTTTTTTAGCCAAGAGTTAAGAGTCCTTTCAAAATGTCTCTTGTGTAAACAGAATAAATAAGATAAATTGTCTTTTTCTGTGTAACTCAGTGAAAGCTGAAGGGCTGAAGGGTTGAAGGGCTGAAGAGCTCCAGCTTCCAGAGCTTTGTAGTAAAATAGATCTGGAAACTCATTTAACTGTAAAGTCATCCACTCAGGTTTCCTCACATTGGTCAGATATAGTCGATGAGAAATAGTTTCTGGATTTAACATTTGATTAGTCATGGTTTTGTTTTTCCCCCCAGAAGTGAACATCAGACAGACCGACCTCGCTGGACTTGAGGACTCCAAAGAGCGGGTAGAGGAAGGCCGGGACCAGAGCGGCGGCGCCGAGGGGGACGGCCTCCGACACCCAGTAGACCGCCGTCACCATCAGCACGTACGCACAGCATGCCTCCTGCAACACAGAAAACACCTCAACCTCCTGCAACACAGAAAACACCTCAACCTCCTGCAACACAGAAAACACCTCAACCTCCTGCAACACAGAAAACACCTCAACCTCCTGCAACACAGAAAACACCTCAACCTCCACACTGAACACTGAAACTGAAGCGTGGCCACGCTTTGTCACTTTCCCCCCAAAGCTCGTCTCCGCCTCACGACGACTCATTTACAGTCTGAATCTTTTCACTATTTGATGGAAGATATTGGTTCATTTGGAATGTGACGGCGGTATGTCGTACTTTTACCCATTCGTGTTTGTTTTGCATCATTTGTGTTTTTCTTTTCTCTTTTTAGCTTCGCCGAGAAGTTTATGTTTCATATGTATGTATATATTTTACCAACTCCTTGCGAAAACGACTCACCCGAATTACATGAAATGCTCAGGGATGATTTGTCATCATCAAAAGGAACAAATCGATCAGATTTTGGGACGTTAACGACGTCTTGTTTTGGGGGGATTTTCCAAAAAATCCCCAAAAACTGAGAAATTTCCCATCTAAAGTGGATGAGAGAGCCACCAAAGGAGATCAGCGTCTGTTGCCATGGAGACGCTCCTGCTCAGTGTTTTCAAACTGATGTCGTTACCTGAGCTAATGGCTAACATACTCGTGATGCTAACTGTGTGAATGTGGCGTCGGCGACGGTACGCGCTCTACCGAGTGTAGCTCTAGTTTTATTTTATATACTCACTGCCTTTCACTCCCATACTAATCTAATAACACGTCTCAAAGGTTCTATTACATTAACGTCCCAACTTTCTTTAGAATCGAGTTTGTTGTTGTTTTTTTTTTTTTTTTTTTTTTTAAATCACGTTTATTCTGATTTCACTCTAAAGCTTCACAACAACAAATCACGTCAATATTTCACGTGTCGTTTGAAGATTTTGGCTCATTTTGTAACGTGATGGCAGCGCCGGATCCCATTTCTGAGTTTTTAAGTCCGACTGGCAGGTCATGAGCTGATCCTGTAGAGTTTGTTATTGTTGGTGAAGTGTGTTTCACACACACACCTACACACACACACACACACACTCTCCCTTTAACACCTCACACACTCACACCCTGATGGTGCATTAATCTGGTTGTGGTTGTGTAATAAACGACACGCTGTGGCAACATGAGCGGGCTTAGCGACGACCTTCCAAACTAAAGCGGAATCTCGTGACCTTCCTCGGCTGAGGCCTCGTGAAAACGAAGGAAAAACTTCCATCCGGACGATTTTCTGCCGGAATGAAGAAGAAGTTCTTCATTGAGGAATGAAAAACCAAAGCAAACAGTCTATTAATGTCAGAATAATAAACACAGAAGGAGGCCGAATCCCAGCAGGCGAGTCTGAGGCACTTTTAATATTCCTGCTTTAAACTCGCTTCGCTTTTTGAAAGACGAAAGTTTCAGCAGAATGAGTTTGTATAGTTTAAGAAAAAAGCCACTTTGGGAGATTCTTGTTTAATTTATGCAAGTTTGGTGGAGAAACACATAAAAGAACACGCGCTGTATTCAGACGTGTAAAAGGCTTTTTACACGAGGACTCTCCGATATCAAACCTTGAAATGTAAAACCTCCGGCTGTATGTTCATGCGTCTTTAATCAAACTGAGATTCAGTTCAGACGTTGTGGCGTCATGGACAGACGGTATTTCTCCACTCGTAGCAGGAAAGTGATATTATCAGGTTGTAATTTGTGAAAATCGTTTGTTTCCCCTCGAGATAATTCAGTATTTTCTGAATGTTCTTGTGCTTCTTTGCACTAGAATTAACCTCCTCGGCCATTTCAGCGAATTCATTTCTTGAAACACTTTGTCGCAGCACATGCCGTGGCTCTGAAGCCCCGACGCTCTTCTTGTTTTTTTGGGCGCCGTCCCGTGGATTATAAACTTGGCAGGAGGAGACGAGTGTTTCCAGGCATTAGAGGCACAGCTGCTGGATCAGGACGGGAACAGGACCAGGTGTTTGGGTTCACAATCAAAGACGAGCCACACGAACGCAAGAACAACGACAACGGACCCCCCGCAGGGGCCGCGGACCCCCCCATGGACCCCCCCATAGACCCCCCCCCCCCCCCCCCATGGACCCCCCCATATCAATCACTGGTGATTATCACATCATGATGTTGATCAATCAGGACGTTTCTGTAGGTTAAACGGTATAAACTTTAACATCAGCATTTTTTTATTTTTTAACAAGGAAAAATAAATAATGAATAAAAGCGAGATGTGAAATAAAGACTTGATCAGCTGGTTTGTGGAAACGCAACTTTTTGGAAAAGCTGCTACTGTCTCGTGCGCAATACGGCCGTAGCTCTTCTGCACATGCTCAGTAGATGAACAACAACAACAAGTCCCAGTCCATGTTCTCTTGGACTTGGTACTTTTATTTTGACAGTCACCATAATAACAATCCGACTTGATTGTCTGTCCATCAGAAGGTCCGTGTTCTCTCATTGTTAATGTTTGCAGTGTTTTGTTCTCTGCATGCATGTGTGGTTTCATTACAAAAACATCCAACAGCGCCCCCCAGTGGCCCAACATGAAAACTACATTGTTTTCAGTATTTCCGTGTAAACATTGTTTTGAAAATGTTTTCGCGTAAACGTGAATTTTTTCAGAAGAAAGGCGCAGAAATGAGTATTGTTTGTAATAAATTACATAATTAACTATCAAAATATTTATTTCAAATAGTTTTCACAGTCATTTTTAGTTTTGATTCAAACCAAAATCACAGTATTGTGTAGGAATGTTTCCATTTATGATTAAATCTGATATTTATGGTGTTTTTGTCTGCACTTAAATTCCCTCATTACTGTACTCTGATTACTTTGTCCTGTTATATCTGCACTGTGCCTTTAAATAGATGACGCCTCGCTGCAGCAGACGGTTTGAAATGGGTCGGCTTATCTCTTATTTCTGGGTGAGACCAACTCGTATTAATGGAGGTCAAATAGGTCAAATTAAAGTTGGCGGTACGCCTTTAAATGCTCATCGCACGCGTGCAGAAAGGTTCACGTTTCAGCATTTTTCAACTTTATCTGAGGACGCTCGGTCCGATCGGCTTCACCGGTTCAATCACACGAGGAAGAGAGAAAACAAATGGAGAGATAAGAGGAAGAATAAAAACAGGTCAGCAGTCCTCCATCATTGATCACTGTTGCATCTTTTTAAACACTCAGACTTTATCCGCAGACGTGTCACAGATAAGAAGTCACACAAACTGCTGATGTAATCACAAAAGATCCGAAGATCGATTGGAGGGAAAAATTAAAATCGACACAGAAGAGAAACGACTTTCCAAAACCTTCGTGACGACTCAGCAGTTCTGGGTGTTTTTGGAGAAAATCTTTCTCAGGAGCCACTTTTCCAGATAACGTTTAAAAAAAGCTGCAGAATAACTGAATTGATCATTTTCACAACATCGTTATCCACACGGTGAAAGGTTAGACTGAACGGGGATGACTTGTGTTTCTATGCACTGTGAATTTATGCTTTATGAACCAAAAGTACCATTAATCAATCATGAATTTCTGACCGACAATATTAATTTATTCTAAACACAGTAGAAACAAGCATGGAAAACAGTTTTTTGGAAGAGTCAACGGTGTGTATCGGGGCAAGAGAAAGAACACTGTTAATTGAAAGAATAAATGCCAAAATATGATCAATATGATCCCACATACATTGTCAGTTTTAAAATCCTGACGTTTCATAGAAGCAAGCAAGATCCAGTTAAAGTTAATTTAATTGAAACGTTAAAAAGTACAGATGTGAAATGAAGGAACCTCTTCAGGAGAATCCTGTTAATACGATAGATTGAAGGATTTTTATAGATTCTACTACCTCAGATAAGAGTTTGAAGGACATTCGTGAAGCTGTAAACCTTTTTTCTTTTGAGGGCAAAAATGATCAATTTGACCAAAATCTGAGTTCCAATTAACTATTTTGTCGCTTTCATGTGGTCACATTATAAAAACTAAATACTGACAGTATCAGAGCTCGTCTTATACTGAATTAAAGCAGAATGCATGTCGAGTGTTTATATTACAACGTCTGTTATTTGTAGTACATCATTCTAATAGGAAATCATGACAATAAGTGAAACGTGTAACGGGTCTGACAGTCACAGGTCTACATGAACAATCCCTGCCTCTGCTGAAAATACATTAGAATATATAGAATGATTATCATTTAGAAAAGGTGGGATGAGTTCAGCGTATTCTGAATATTTAAAGAGGAAATAGGTTGTATTAATACAGATATGGCAGTTTTATATGACAATGTATTTTTGTAGTTTTCTGACGTTTTCCTCCAAAAGCAGCAGATTTTTCAGGTTTGAACGCGAAACAGAAGCACATCGACGGTTCTGATTCTCCTGATTCTCCTGATCCTCCTGATTCCCCTGATTCTCCTGATTCTCCTGATTCTCCTGATTCTCCTGATTCTCCTGATTCCCCTGATTCTCCTGATTCTCCTGATTCCCCTGATTCCCCTGATTCCCCTGATTCTCCTGACCTGATCAAGTACCGAACTGATCACCGCCACTTAATGGGAAAAAACCTGAACGTTGCGACACTCGAGGGAACGTCTGCCTTTTGTCTTCTAGAAAATTCATTAAAAAACCCCAAAGTGAGGCCCGTGTTTGATTCCGTCTGCCACCGGCTCCGTTTGACCCGGCCTGACTGCCTCCTACAGATGTTCTGCTCTCCTGCAGCTGGACCCAGGACTGCCTCAAACACACACCCGTCACATTCCTGACACAGTCCGGGGTCCCTGGTGTCGTGAGGAAGCCACGTGGGGCCTAAAATCCAGTGTGGCTGTAGGTTGATTATGTAACTTAATTGCTTGGATTGTTTCTTTTCTTTTTTTTGTTCTTTTGTTCTTTCTTGTCCTCCTCCTGCGGCGCCTGCTCACGCCAAACATCCAGCACCACTGACATAACAGCCAGCCTCCTGATTGGCTGACGGAGGAGGTGAAAATAGATCGTTTACGACACTTTATCAAGCGATAACTAGTCAAGTCGGAACCGTTTTCAGAAAATAATAAATAATGGGAAGAATTGAAGTTTGTGATGGTCTACAAAATGTTTTCACGAGTTAAACAAAATGGGGGGTTAAAGGTCAACCTGTGCCAATCTGAGCCATTTGAGACAACAACATGCATTTCTCTCTGTCTCTCACTGCTGAAAACAACCGTTTCTGCCTCATTTCACACTCGGACTCGACTGCGAGTCTCATATGTGACATTTCAACATCGAAGCTGGAGCTTCAGTGAAGCGGATCCTGTGTGGACTCAGATCAGAAACTACAACCTCACGTCGAATCTGCAGAATTTAGTTCAATTTGAAGCAGAAACTTGAGCTGGGGCAGATTTATAGAATCGTGTTTGATTTATTGAATTTTTTTTAATCCTGCCTGGAAAGTATTCAATCACCTGCTTTTCAACGGTTAAAAGTCAGAATGGGATTTTCTTTCCTGCCTGAACACTGATCTCCGTCTCATCAGCATGTGGCGACATCTCTTCTCCACACAAACAGCTCAGCTGATGATCAGTGCCGCCCTGAACAGGCCTCATCAGAGACAAGAGTGTCTCCTGATTGATTCCCTTTGTCTCCCTCAGCCAGAAAGAAGAAAGAAGAAAGATCCCATCAAGACACACCGATTAACCTCAAATCATCATCTGGATGTTTTATGGGATTTTTCATTGTGATTTATTAAAGTTAACACTGTGTGACATTAATCAGCTCATAGTTAAACTGTGTGTGTTTTTATTCTTTTCTTTAATTAATTCACATTAAAGAACTGCACGATGCTTTTAGAATTAGTTTAGATTTGCCCTTTTTTCAATGCGCAATGCAAACAGATATTTAGTTTTTTTTTTTACTCACGCTGGTGGGGTGGATGAGCGGCAGTGGGAGCAGGGACAGCGGGATGAACACCACAACGATCAGCTTCCTCGCCTTCCACAGCTTCCTGAACAGATCCATCCTGGCTGCGGCCTCCAGCCTCATGGGTGACCCGGTGCGCGGGGGGTTTGGCTCGGACACAATTCAGCAGAAACCAGGGGGGCAAAGAGAAGGAGGGGACCGACGGAGAAGCCCCAGAGTCACAGCCGACCGCGGAGAGGAGGTGTGATGGAGGGAGAGGAGGGGGAGCGGTCCTCCTGGGAGCGCGTAAAGTTCTCGTTCGGCCGTGCGCTTTTACGCACAGACTGCGCGAGGGTGCCGCTTCTGATTCGACACGAGCACAGTGCCAGGAGGACCCCCTCTGATGCCTCTGGGTGTTCGGAGCACTCAGGGAGCTCAGGTGAGTCTCCCGGCTCATTTAAAGGGCCGAGGCTGGACTTCACCCCACCCCGCCGAGAGACTCAGCCAATCAGGACGCTTCATTAAAGTGCGTGTGAGAATGTGTGTGTGGAAGGTTTCAGCACAAAGAAAGCGAGTTAGATCAACCTTTTGAAACTAAATGAATCAGGTTTCTGAATATCGTTTGAGAACCGTTTTCACTTTCCGAACTATAACCTGAATTTACATTCTTGGAGGAAAGTGGCTCCAGGAGGGAATCTGATTGGACCACCAGATGTCACCTTCTGCCAACTTGTCAAATATCTTGGACCAATAACCTCTTCGTTTGTACGGACTAAGAAACCTTCAGGATGCTTTTGAAAACAATAAAAACTAAAAGTAGTTGAACATTCCCTATCACGTGTAATTTAAACATTTATTCTCTAAAACTTTAAGCCACACACAGTGGAAACGGATCGTTTTATATGTCTAAGATAATTATAGGTAAGTAAACATTTGATCTTATTTCTTTAGTGTATCTACATACCAGTCATTCTCAACAGTGAAATGTATTTATATCACACCTTTCACAGACAAAGATCACAAACTGCTAAACAGCATCAATATTTAATTTTTTTCATTTACTTTTAATTTTAAAATTTTATTTCATTTATTTCCAAATGTAATTAATAGCAGAAAACTAAAAACAGAAACAAAATCAGTGAAAAATAAAATAAAATAAAATGCAAATATATGTAGTAAAACTGATAAAACAGGCAGAGATGCACAACAAAGGACTTAAATTTTGGTAAAAATGAGATTTAAAAAAGAACTAAAATGGAAAATTGTGAAAACAGCTAAAAAACCAAAGTGACTAGAAGTACTCAAAAAAGGTTAAGAATAAGGGGAAATGTGTACAACTGCTTAAAAAAGCCTGAATAATCTAAAAAAAAAACCCACGAAAGTTGAAACAGCTCGAATCCGGAACAAAAACTGTTGAAAATGAAATGAAATGTTTCTCATCTTATTTTGTAATCCAAATTTTTGTCTGTGTATCAAAACTACATTTCTCCCTTTAAGCTGCATTAGCCTCATCAGCCAAATACATATATACACACACATACTAGTATTATCATGAATATTAATTTGGCACTGCGTTACATTTAAATCCATTTTAAGATTAGTTATTAGTATTTAACTAGTTTTAAAATAATTATAGTGAAGGTGAATTTTAACCAGATGTTGTGGCGCCCCCTAGAGGCCGCGGCACCGTCAGTCTCCTGGAGAGTCCAGACCTGAACTCACTGACACTCAAACTTAGAAGCTTTGTGACAGAAATGAATTAAATGCTGACTCATCATATAATTAAGACATAAAATAATTATAATATCATATTGTACTTGAAGAAGCTGTGACTCAATAAACAAGAAACAAAAAGATCATGAGGATTTTATACATTTAATTAGAAAAAGAAAGAATAAAAAAACATTTATTTATGAATTTTACAATCGTCGTGTTTCAATTCTTTGGATTAAAATGAAGCAAACAGAACGTGGACTCTTATTCCAAAGCTTCGTCTTCGTGATGCTCAGACTCGCTGATGAAGTGGAACGTTCCACTTCCTGTCAGGACTTCTGGAATCTTCTGCCGGTCGTATCGGGACGATTCAAACCCTCAGGGCTTCGGCCGCCGCTGGCTGCTGGAGAAGAAACTGGAAATCTTGCTTTGTGTCTTCAGGAGAGGCGACTGAACGGCTGGAATACAAACACACAGGGGAGAGTGAGAGTGTGTGTGTGTGTGTGTGTGTGTGTGTGTGTGTGTGTGTGTGTGTGTGTGTGTGTGTGTGTGTGTGTGTGAGCTGTATTAGTGCTGCACAATATATACCAGATGTATCATGATGTTAAATGCTAGATGCTAATCCTGCTACTTATTGTTACTTTTTATCTATCAATGCTACTTTGATACTTTTTAACTATTACTGCTATTTCAAGGATACTTTTTAAACATTACTGTTACTTTATAGTTACTTGTTAACTATCAATGCAACTTTATTGACACTTTTTATCAATTTTACTTTAAAGATACTTTGATCTAACCATTATTACCACTCAAATGTGATTCTTATATTAAATTGGATTGAATAAAGAAAAACATTTCTGAGCAGTTTTCTTATCAGAGATAAATATTGTGGATAGTCGTCATTTAGATTCATTCATTCAGTGTTTGAAAAGTTTTACATTAAAGTTCTGCTACAGCCGAACCTCTGTCCATCTTTACATCTCTAAAATACCCCGATTATACCCGACGTGTTAAAAATGAACTTAAATACTCGTAAAATGCTCGTTTTCATTTCCAGCCTTGTCGACTCGCGTTGAAACAAAATCATAGTGAGATTTTAACAATTTAATAAGTTTTATTGAGGTAGATTCTTTTAAAGATCCATAGAAAAGGTAATAATACTTAAATATTACTGCATTTGGTGGCTATAAAAGCAGTTTTTTTTCTATATAGTAGTAGGAATAGTCATATTTAATAATTGAGGATAATATTTGTTTACTTTCACTAAAGGCAGGTTATTATTAGATCGACTTTAAATTCCAATAAATTCAAAACGACCCAATATTTTCCATAAAATGATGAAATGTTGAGTTTGAACCTCTGCTGTGTTTTCATGTTAGAGTTGAAATGAAACGTGGGTTTGAACATCCTTCATTGTTTCTCTGCATTTTGTCACTTCCAAGACGTTCACCTTCAGTTTGCTCTTCGCTCTCGGCAGGAGGACCGGCTGCAGACGGGTTCTGACCCGTCAGCGCTTCCAGCATCTCCCTGTACTGCTTCTTATGGTGAGGACGGACGAACATGGCGAACCCTGGGAGAGAGAGAGAGGGGGGGAGGGAGGGAGGGAGAGAGGGATGGAGAGAGGGAGAGAGGGAGGGAGGGAGGGAGGGAGAGAGGGATTCAGCTTGAGCGGTATTACTACATAACCAGTTGAAAATGTACTACATTACTATACATGGCGCCGTTATTACACAACGCGGCGTAGCGCCGAGGTGAACTCACTGGCCAGGAGGCCGAAGTCCTGGTCCCGCTCGGTGAGCAGGCTCACCACGGTGGCCACCAGGTTCTCGTACTGGTCCGACTTCTTGTAGCTGTGGACGGCCTGAAAGAGCCGAGCCGACTCCTCGCCGCCCAGGGCCTTCTTCACGTCGGACAGAAACGCGGCGTGGACCGCCGTCTTCGGGGCGGAACCTGAGCGACACGGTTCACACACTGAAAAGCTTCACAGAAATGACTTTTATTTTGAAATCACCAGGCTAATCGGACACAGATCCTGGATTATGTTTCCATTCAGACGCTGATCAAACCAGATCTCAGGTTCCATTCATTTCACTGGACAAAGTGAGAAGTTACTCTGATTACTCTCATTAAAGTCTCTCTACTCTAGGTTACCAGTCTGAGGTTGTTTCAGGCCCTGCTGGCTCAGGTGAGCTCCTCCTCCGTTCAGCTGCCGCGTCCCGAGCTGACCGCAGGACGAAGACAAAGACGATGACGAAGACGCCGAGTGGACGCCGACAGCAGGGGGTCTGTCCTGAGCTGGAACCAGACGGGACAGACAGAACAAACACACCAGGGTTTAAGAGGAAAATTCACATCTTTTGCTAAATGTGAGCAAAAACGATAAACATCCCATTTCATTTCTTAGTTTATTTGGACGGGACGGATCGTATCGGTGGACAAACCTTCTCTTCACCAGGTTACCGTCAACATGTCGGATTTAGCACGAGGCTAATTTCCATCCGTTGCTCCACATAAAACCACAGAAGGTTCTAAACTTATAAAAACAATATCGGAAAACAAATAATTCCTCCTGGAAACCTACAATAAAGTACAAACATTAAAGTGCTTACTCAGCAGTCTGACATCGGTAAAGTTCCACTTCTTTTTTTTTTGTTTTCTTAAACTGGAGATATAGTACAGTACAGTACAGTACAGTACAGTACAGTATAGTATAGTATATAGTATAGTATAGTATTCCTTTAACAGAAGACGTTCTTCATTGACCTCATTAGGCCATTTTTATACCTGATAAAACATTAAAAACATATCAAAGGTTCAAAATGACACATTCTTACCATTTGTGGACAAAATGTGAAGTTTAATACGTTTGAATACTTCGAAGCTCTTTAGGTCAAATTGGTTCAGACAGTTGCTCGTAGTAGTAATAGTTTATTTACTCAATCATCCAACAAAAACCAGAAACAGAAACTATTCCTGTCAACGAGACAACATCCTAACTCTGAAGTTGATTTTGCCTAACCCTGTACGTCAAACAAGTAAAGCTTCTACAATTACTACGAAATGATCCCATAATAACTTTGAAAAACTGCAAAAGTCCCACGGCAGGTTGAGACGTTACAGACATTCATCAACCTTCTTGACAGGAATCCACCACTTCAGGTTCGGGTTAGGTAACCATGTGAAATAGTACTCCATGTGAAGTATTACTCCATGTGAAGTATTACTCCATGTGAAGTATTACGAGCTGTTTGGTGTTGCTCACCGCTCCGCTGCAGCGCGGCGTTCCTCTGCTCTCTGGACAGCGAGTGATCGGGCTTGTATCCGCAGCCCCGCCCCGTCAGCTCCACGCACGTCTCGTCGAACCTCTTCTTGTGATGCGGACGGACAAACTGGTAGAAACCTGAGAGGCGGAGACCATCAGGACAAGCGTCGGCACGATTCCCGTCCGCGAGCCACGGCGGCGGCAGGCCGACTCACCGCGGAGCAGGCTGTGGGTGTTGGCGTCGTCGGCCAGGACGGCCGTCTCGGCGAGCAGCCGGTCCAGACTGTCCGTCTTCTTGTAGGTCTGCAGGGCCTGAACCACGCCGCCGAAGCTCACCTGGCTCAGAGTCTTCTTCATGTCTGCCAGGAACAGCTTGGCTTGGTTGGCTTTACCTTCCTCCGACGCGTCTTCAGACACACTGGACTTCTACAAAACAACACAAAGATCCTTTTCCTGTAATCTGTCCTCTCGCCTCACTCTTTTAATAAAGTGATCTCTGAGAGTCCGGAGCAGTGAGACAACACTGTCCCTGGACGCCGTCAGCAGAGAGATAATAAGAAATAGTATTGAAATGTCTCGTAATGTGGCCGAGACAGAAGAGAACTGGACCTGAAACAGATCCCTGTGGTCCCCCGGTGCAGTGTTACTGTATCACACACGAGTCCTTTTAAATGACGAGTAAAAAAAGAACTAAATGACATCTTCTGTACATTTTTAAGACTTTTAGAGAGAAAGAAACAACCTTGAGGGGGTTTAACTGTATTTCAAAGGTTAAAGAGGCTTAACGTCCTCGTCCTCCTGGACTTCAACTCGTCATGACTTCTTCTTCTCTCGGTTTAACGGCAGTTTGCATTCCTGAATGTTGCATTACTGCCATCCGCTGGTTCTACCGTTATCTATCTGTTATAAGGAAGAAACTTTTCATCATCACTGTCTAACTGAAGTGTCGCGTTCGTTTCCTCTGACAAATTAAAACTTTGATCAGATTTTGCCTGTGAGACACTGAGAGCAGGTGAATCTCCTGTTTCTGCTGTCGGAGATTATAAATCTTATTTTCTTTGTCTACTGCTGAACCGACCTGCTCCTGAAGTAACCGGATTCTGCGTTTCCCTCCTCGCGCCTCGTCGTCCATCCTCTTCTCGTACTGGAGCGACAGCGTGGACCAGCGGCTCGCCTGGCGTGGACGAAGGGAGAGAGAGAGACTGAGCGACGAGCCGTGGAGACCATCTGAAGCAGAATCTAAAGACAAGCGAGGCCCCAGACGTTACCCCCTCCTCGCCAACGCCGCCCTCGCCGGCGGCCGCTCCATGGCCGTCGCCTCGCTCCAGAGCCGCCAGCAGGCTGACGGGCCGCCGCTGGCTCTCCTGCACCTCGGACTCGTACTCCACACAGATCCGGGCCATGCCGCCGGCGCCGTCCTGATCGTCTGCACAGAAAGAACGTCAGAATATTGTTTCTATTAACCTTCTTCTTACTTCAGAAGCCATTAGCATCGTAACTCAAGTTGACTTTTACCATCCAGCAAATCCTACTTCTATCACGTGAGAGACTTTAAAAATACACAATACTGTCGACCTCAACACGAAGAATTATAATCTTCCACCATAAATCCAGAAGATGTTCGAACACAGAAAGTCCATAAGGCCTCGGGGGGGGGGGGGGGGGGGGGGGGCGCAGGATTGTTTTCTCTTTTCAGGGGCCAGAACGAGATAAAATATAATAGATGTCAGGTTTAGTTTATGGAACGACCTGGATGAATAAACTCTGATTAAAACATTTAAGTGTTCATGAAGAAGACGGTTTCATTTAGTTTTTCCAGGAACGGTTAAAGAAAATGTAAGTCTGGTCTGAAACTGACGTCACTGACGCCGTCGTCAGGTTAGAGGAATAATTACTTCCTGTTTGTCTTCCTCTTTTCAGCCTCTCTTCTAAAACTGGCACTTCAAATCATGAAATATTAATTAATTAATAATTTAATAAAGAGTTTAATATTAACCCCCCCCCCCCCCCCCCCAACGTACCGATCCTCCTCCTCTTCAGGCTGGGCAGGTGGGCATCCAGCGCTTTGGCCTTCGGGGTGTAGGAACTTTGTTTGGAGGAGGAAGTTGACGACGCGGCGTTTGATAGACACGGCGTCGGACGGCTCTCGGCCGCTGACTTCGGCTTCTTCATGGCCACGGGCCTCTGAGACGTTCAGACACAGAGACACACAGTTTTCGTCCAAACAAACCAAAAGTACCTTTTCTGTTCCTTTAATGTAGAAAATCCAAAAGAAAAAGAAGACTTGTGATATAAAAAATTAGTTTGTTAATCCTGTGGCACATGCAGCTTTTAAAATCTCTCCCTCTTATGTTTGGAATATCACAGCTTCGTACTGAATTAATAATTTAGTTGTTTTTAACGATGACAATAAAGACTATTCTACTTGTGATACATCTCTCCGTTTCAATCTCACCAGTTAAAAGAAGCATAATAACTGATGTTTCCCAAGAACTCTAAAGCCTTTCCACTGTTTTTGGGGGAATAAAAAAAGGCCATAAGAGTTCAGATCCTTTTCACCAGAGAAACAACGACTTGATGCTGTTTCACTTGAAATAAAGAAAAAAGCAGTGATGTAATTATTTAGACAGTAAAATATAAACATGCATCAGGATACAGCTCAGTTACAGGTTCTTGTTTTTAGCTCCGGTGTTGTTCTTTTTATTTTTTATAATTTTTTTTACCTTAAATCTTACTGAACTAGTGCGCCCCCCAGTGGACAAATTGCGAGTAGCAATTATGATTTAACATTTAGTAACTAAAGTCTCCTTTCAACATGGATTAAAATAATTTGTGGGCGTTTTTTTGGCGGGTAAATTTAACACAAATTGTCTTTATATTGCGATAAGAGTCGTTTTTGCGAAAATATCTTCATTTTCATCACGTATACCCGGCGTCACAGCAACGGGAAAAGTTTCAACTTAAAGGTTATCACGGCGCTATTTTACTAGTCCGGCCCACCGAAGATGAAATGGGGATATATGCGGGCCATGAACATAAATGTGTTGGACAGCTTTGCCTTTGACACTCAGTTTCTCTGCATCATTTAATCCTTTGAAAATAAAAATTATACCCGTGTGAGGTTGAATGTTGCTTATACTCTTTCCTGTCAGAAATTTTCAATTCTACTCTGTCACTTCCCACGATGAACACACATTCAGTGCATTCTGGGGGTTTTTCTCTGCCACTTACCAATTTTTGTGCGACCCTGAAGAACTGCGAGACGTCCCGGACCATGTTTCCGAAGCTGTCGTAGGGACGGACGTAAGGCCGGACCCACGACGGGAGGTGAGCCCGCACGTCAGAGTTTTTAAACCTGCAAGAAAAACACTTTAATAAGAGACATCATCATCATCAATATGGCTGTCACTGGTTCAGGTAAGTGTGTACGACAGTATATTAGTATAGCGTTGTATAACCACACGGGCTCCTGTTGGTGAAATAATTTCTTCCATTACGTTAATACAAGAGTCTGGGGTTACGTTTACACGTACCAGAGTTTTCACAAATGTATATTTCCCCTCCTACATTTACAAAAAGAATCTTCATTGACATGGAGCCACCTGGTTCAGAGCTGCTATGAGCAGCCAGACCTGTAGGGGGCGGTGTAACAAGAACCCATGATAGCCAATCAGAGTCCTGGAAAAAACACACACTGTGCTGTAAATCTTTCCCATCCCTCCTTAGAGGCAAACGGAGACACAGAGTTTCTCTAAAGCTCCTCTGTGGCCGGAGTTTTCAGGAATCATCGTTTGGCGACTCGTAGCTGCTTTTATACATCAACGCAAGAAAACGCAGAGAAATATCCGTTTTTTTAAAATACCTGGGTACATGTAAATCACCTGCTGGACACTAATGCAGATTGATTAATTTAGTTTTGGAGATTATTTCATGTTCTGTAAAGCTGCGCTTTCATGTTCCTGCAACCAGGAATTATATATATTATATATAACAATTACAAAGCGTGAGATGTCGTCAAAACATCCTGAGAATATTAAAGATAAATATACTGAAAATTAATGTGGTTAACATGCAAGTTACACTGGCCTTCAGGGTGTCAGAATGAAGTTCTGCAGCAGAAGCACAGACAGCAGGAAGGACCAAACGTAGTTTTAAAGAAATGGACATCTGACCTCTGATCGCACAGGAAGATGGCGCCGAAGTCGTCCTTGTGTCGGATGACCCTGCCGATGGCCTGGTTCACGGCCCTGAACGCCTGCTGCCGGTACCACTCCTGCCCGGACAGATACTGGAGACACACGTCCGACAAGTCAGCCGCCGAAACACGGCGAGGGCGTTTGATCTGAATGGGGCTCAGCCTCTGACCTTCACGCCGGGGACTTTCTTTCTGCTCATCTCGTCCAGGAACTGCATCTTCAGGACGACCCGGGGGTCCATCTTGGGGGGGAAAGGAAGTCCGGTGACGATGACCCCGCGACCGAACGTGTCGGCGAAATCCAGACCCTCGCTGGCCTGAGACATGATGACATCACGAGATGGCGTCTTTTAAACCCACCACTCTTTATCACCATGATAGTATCAGTATTAATCATTTAAGAAGGGTTCTATATGCTGATTAGGAATTATTGTGACATAATCAGCTGTTCTGCAATATATTTTGATTGATTTTTTTGTTTGAGTGTAAAAAAATTATAAAACACCAAAAGCAAACATGAGTTTACAATTGTATAGAATTTGAGGGACATTAAGCCTAAAAAGAAAAAGACAACAATCAATAATTCTGGACTTTGTGAATCTAAATGATCACGTATAATCACAACAAAGAAAAACAACTTTAAAGTTTAAATTTTATTTTATTGTTCCGGCCTACTTGAGATGAAATTGGACTGCATGTTAGCCACTGAATTAAAATCTGTTTATTATCTCAAAACGCCTATTTATGATAAGCAAACGGCTCAAAACCTGCAAAAAGACTTTTTTATTTCCAAGAAATGCAGTTTTATTTATGTATCATTACATTATTGGCTGAAGTTATTACATCTTATTAAATGCTGCTTCAATCATGTAAAAAGTGACGACAATAGTGTTATTATGATAATTGATCAAATATCTTATTACACTATTGGCAGGATAATAGAGTATGGGGTTTATTACACTGGAACAAAAATATAATAATAATAATAATTATTATTATTAGTATTTATAGCACACTTTACATTAAAAAAATTCAAAGTGTTACAGGAAAAATTTAAGAGAAAAGAGAAAAAAAAAAGTATGTTGTTATTATAAACTAGTTAGATACTTTCAATACACGCTATAGTCTTGGTACATGGAAGTCTTTGTGTATCTTGTACAAATGTAGTTATTACAGTTTAGCGCGAGATTATTTTAGATATATAATGCGTCTCTATTGCATTAGTAAATAAACTGATCTAGACAAATATGTTTCATTTAAAAACAGGATCATTTTTCTTTTTAATGGGAAAAGGCATTTTTCTAACTTCCAGATGTTTTTCTCCCTCGAGCTCTCTGTCGCCCTCTAGAGGAGGTTATACAGCACACTTAGTCTCTGACGTCAGTAACTTCTCAACGCCGTGAAAGTAAAACTACATTTTATATTCTGGTATTTCCTCACCTTCCCTCGACACACGGCGAAGAAGCTTCCTCCTTTAGACGCTGGATCGTTCACTTTGTTATAATAACCATCGATAACCTAAAAGCAGAAAACATAATTATAACAGTTTATTTAAAAGGTGAATAAAACCATGTGAAGGACGTTTCTACAAACCTCATTAAACGTCCCTTTTCCTTTGGGTTCAACAAACATGGGCTTGATGTTCTCGATGCGATTCGAGTGTCCGTTAGTCTGGTGAGGAAAAGAAAACTACTTTAATTCAGAAGACGATTCGGTCGTTCTTTGATTGTATTATTAGATTTAATTTTTAAAGGCTGAATGTTTGGGATTATTGGGATTGTTTGATCGAATGTCAGATATTCAGGTTTGGAATGGGAGGGGTTATATTTATACTTTTCTTTTTCTTAAAACACTATTTGCTCAGGTTTTCCAATTAATAATTATTTTAATCACCTTTAAGCTTCGTTTTCATGCTTCTTTATTGTTATTACATTATTATGAGCCGTGTGAAACGCCTCGTGCCTTAAAGCACCAAAGCAGCCCTACATCCTGATGCTCCCTCCACCCTACTTCACCAGAGGGATTATATAGTTAAAGACTGCGGCTTTTGTTTTGTAATCGTCACGTCTGGGAATTGTTCCGTGTTTGGTGGCTTCATTCAGAATGATTTCATTAGTTGTAACTGACCCGTCATGACGAGCGTGTGCGTTTGGCGTTTGGCGTTTCTCTACCCAGACACTTTAAAAATCACATTTCACGACTCATCGATGCAGAAAAGCGAGTGTTTCTTTCCACCGCTATCTTATGCTCAGTTTGCGTACTCTCCAGAAGTCCAGGGTTTTCTCCATCAGGGGGAAGGAGGGGAAGAAGACGAGGAGGCCGTGAGGAACCACACGGCTCAGGTTGGCTGAGGAACAAACACAGAAATTACTACTAAATATTTAAACGAACGAGCTCCGCGTAGCGAGTCTGAGTCTGAGCTCACGAACATTGAATCTACAGTCTTCTTACCCACAGTGTTGCCGAGAGACGCCATGTTCTCAGGAACAAACCTGCCACATAAAGTAAACTTCAGTTAACTCCCACAAACACAAACAAGTTTCACCCCTTAGCAAAATACTCCGGAGGTGCACCGCGAGCCTCACCTCCGATCGAAAGCCGAGCTGAGCTGCACGCCGTCCGGACCCCGCTCGATGACGCTGACGAAGATCTGGTCCCGCTCGATCACGTGCCGGTTCTCCAGCGACACGGGAAACTTTCTGAAAACAGCAGAAATAAGTACAACCTTGAACAACCCTGCGGACAAACAAACATTTAAACCTTCATGGAAGCCGCCGGGAAACTCACAGATCTTTGTGTGCGGGTTAAAGTGTTGGATTGTCACATAAACAACCGGACAACCGTCTGTAAGTCGACGTGAAACTAAAACATGATTTAAACTTTAACTGGACATGACGTAGCTCCCCACATGCTGCAGTAAGCCGTTCCTAAAGTATTATAACAGGGGTGCTAAACGTACGGCCCGTGGGCTGGGGCAAACTTCCCAGCTGTGAGTAGCTGCAATGCACTCATCTGACCACCAGGGGCACACTTCAGTCTGTGTTGAGCCAGTTCAGGTGGTCGGGACGTTAAACTCTGGAAATGATCTTCGGACACATTTCTACAAGATGTTCTGAAGATAATCTGAGCCTGCTGCAGTTTGGAGTTCCAGCTACATGTGGACAAAATACTTTTTAAAAAAATATGCGAGGTAATTGTGATGCTCGTCGCACAATTTGAAATATTCACACATCGGCTGCTCTGATTGGACCAATTGAAGGCGGCCGTAATGTGATACACGTCATTCATTCACCAGTCAATCAATCTTTATTTATAAAACTTATAAACTTTTCATTCGGTGAAATTCAGCAGAAGGTAAAAACACTATTAAATCAGAATATAGTGGCTGACGTGAAGCATCTGTTGTCGTCATGAGAGTCAAAGAAAACACTTGTTGGGACCGAAATCTTGTCAGGATTTCCTTTTTTTTAAATATATGAGGGCTGAAAGTGTTTAATGAAACCAACTCACATCCTCATCTCGGAGGTGAAGGAGCTCAGAGGCGAAAGCGTCCCGCTGGTCAGGATGATGCTCCGGACGCCCTGGTTGACCAGATCCTGCATGCTGAAGCCGGGAGAGAAGCACCAGTAGCTCAGGATGTTACCTGCAGCCAGCAGAGAGGTGAACCGGGTCAGCCCGACTAGGAGAACCACTCATTTAAAGAAAGAAGGGAGTCGCTGGCCGGATTTAACCACCTTGTTTCTTAGACGAAGACGAAGCCCAAACGTCGGCGCTCGGTTTCCTCTTGTTTTCTCGATGGATGTGAACCTGAGAAGAACCGATAATATCAGAACTATTAAGATGAAACTGACCAGATGTGTCTTTAAAAGAAATTTTCTGGATCTTAAGTCAAGTAATTCTTTGCTTTGTCCTGAAGACGAACCTTAAAATGAGCCGTGTTCGTCTGCATCAGCTGCTGTTTGTCCTTTTCTGCTGCTTCGCCACAGAAAACCAGCTGAACCAGAGACACAAGAACCACAGAACAGTTAAACTATAGATTTATTATTATAGGAAACGAAAGGTAACACATTTAAACAAGACTTATACATACAGAGGTCATTAAGCATAATGCACATTATTGAAAGAGCTTGAGAAACTACTTTTTAAATTCATTTTCCCCCAAATTCCCAAATTCTACTTGCACCTTAAGGGAATGCAAAAAAATTAAAAATAAACATAAAAAAATTATATATAATAATAATAAAATATACAAATGAAAATAAAAATTAAATAATAATAAATAAATAAAATATACACATAAAAATTAAATAATAACAATAAATAAAATATACAAATAAAAATAAAATAATAATTAAATAAAATATACAAATAAAAATAAAAGAACTAACTAATCCAACTAACTTTACAATTGAACAATGTCATCTCCAACCTTAATAAAAAGTGAATAAAAGTTTAGATATAAGCGAATTCCTTTTTCACTTTGTTATGAAAAAGTTGCGTTGCTGCGAAATTTAAAAAAAAAAATAAAATAAAAAAAGCCCAAACTTTCCATGAAACAATAAAATGTCTCAAACTTCAACATCTGAAATGTTGTTTAGGTTCTGTTAGAAAGAAAGAATCTGATTTTCTGTGTCTCGACTTATTTGGAACTGCAATTAACCAGTGAGATAAAAACTGCAGTCCTGAGAGATATCAGATATTTACTCCTGAGAGGCTGAAATAAACGTTTTAATGAGACGACATTCATCAAGGTTCCGTCGGAGGAAACCAGAGGAAATAAAAAGGAGAGAGAGAGAGAACATGGAAACTCCACACAGAAACCAGCCGTCACTGCGGCGTTACCTGGATTATATCGTTCAGCTTCTGCAGCCCGCTCGTGTTTTGAAATATTCCAGCCTCTGATTAGAAAGACGCAAAGTTGATGAAACGACAAACGACAGAATCGAACGACATTCTGAGGAAACGAAGCGACACTGACGTCCTGCCAGGTGACCGATGATCTGCTCCAGAGCCTCGCTCACCGCCGCCTTGCTGCTGTAGGTCAGGTGGGCTCGCTCCAGCAACTCGTAGATGAAGCTGAGGGGGACGGGAGGAAGGAGGCGGGGGGGGATCAGGGGGGGCAGGGGGGGGGGATGGGAGAGACGACAAGGGACGGACAAAAATGAGCCGTGGCTTCATTCTTATACCAACTTCAGCTACAGAGACTGCAAAAATAAATAAATAAATAAATAAATAAATGTGAACATTTCAGTGTGACAGCCTGAATGCACAGAATTTAAAGTTTTGCACTGGAACTGAAATAAATCATTCATATATAAGAAATAAAGAAAAAAACATTAATAGACACATGAGAATCAGAAAAATTAGACAAGTTTGTCTTTTTGTCACTTTTTAACATAAAACTACATTGAAACAGTTTAAAAATGTAAATCAATTGAGAGTTTAAGTCTAAAATAGTGAAACAAAAAGACAGAAGTCGTTTATTATTCAGAGATATGTCGATGAAATATAGAACAAAACAAAATAAATTGTTTTCACAATTTTCTTGACGGTTTGAGCCGATTGGAGCCTCTTTTTATTCTTATTTATTTAACTTTTATTCTCGTTGAGATTAAAAATCTCTTTTCCAAGAGCGTCCCGGCCAAAACAAGCAGTGGTACGTAAAGGTTGCAGACCGAACAGACACATCAAAACACATCAATCACATAAGAAAAATGTCAATACGCCAAAAAAAACGTTGCTCAATTTGCTAAAGAAAAAAGATATTCCCTGGATCCTGGATTCCTGTCGAATTTATCCCAACAGCAGATGTCAACCCCAACCCTAACTCTAACCCTAACTCTAACCCAAACCCTAACCCCAACCCCAACCCCAACTCTAACCCTAACCTCTAACTCTAACCCTAACTCTAACCCTAACTCTAACCCAAACCCTAACTCTAACCCTAACTCTAACCCTAACTCTAACCCAAACCCTAACTCTAACCTCTAACCCAAACCCTAACTCTAACCCTAACCCTAACTCTAACCCTAACTCTAACCCTAACTCTAACCCTAACCCTAACTCTAACCCTAACTCTAACCCTAACTCTAACCCCAACCCTAACCCTAAACAGCTCAAACTGAAGGAGCGAGAGGATTCAGACGGATCAATGTGACAAACAAGTGAAAGCTAAAAGAGACAACAACAACATAAAGAGCATTTGTTAGTAGAATCGGACTCTAACTCACATTCCGGGCTTTGTGACGCCTTTGTCACTCTGGACTTCATAGGAATCGATGGCGGCCTCCAGGTCCAGCAAGATCTCTGCCAACGGAGACACAAACATCCGATTCAAGCTCAGGAGGTTCAATCCAACGCCGCACGATGTTTTCATGATCACAGAAATACTCACGCTTCACTTTAGCGATGGTCGTTATGTCTATTTTCAAACCTGAAACGAGAACGACAAAACGTCAAGTTGAAGGAAATCCTGTTTTTATCGTGCGTTTAACGCCGAGCGCTCCGACCAGAGGCGAGCGATTCCACGTTGAAGTCGTGTGAGACGGCGTCCCCGTGGCCGGCGTCCTTGGCCTGCTCCGCCAGCAGCCGGTCCACAGAGGCGATGGCCGACGCCACGTCGTAGGGGGTGAGGTCGAACGACGTGGACTCCTCACACGTTTTCTCCTGCGGACAGCAGCAACGTCACACAGCATAAAAATACCCGCCATCTTTTTTTTTTAATCTCATTTATCTCACGTAAACAACCTTTTATCAACATGACGATCCATCATGGGGTTCCCCAGGGCTCCGTTTGGGGGCCACTTGTTTTCGTCCCACACATGAGTTATTTAAAATCCTCCCCCGATTATTATTTGCAAATAAACCTTTTTCAAAACAGCAAAACTGGCTAATAATAATAATAATAATAATAACAAAAATAATAACAATAATAATAATAATAATGATGATAATAAAAAAAATTATAATAATAATAACGAAAATAATAATAATTATAATAATAATGAAAAAATAATAATAATGAAAATAATAATAATGATAATAATGAAAAAATAATAACGAAAATTATAATAATAATAAAAAATAATAATAATAATGAAAATAATAACAATAACGAAAATAATAACGGAAATAATAATAATAACGATGATAATAATAATAATGATGATAATAATAATAATAATAAAAAAATAATAATAATAATAATAACGAAAATAATAATAATAATGAAAATAATAATAATAATGAAAAAATAACAACAACGAAAATAATAATAATAAAAAATAATAATAATAATGAAAATAATAATAACGAAAATAATAATAATAATGAAAATAATAATAATAAAAATAATAATGAAAAAAAAATAATATTAATAATAATAACAACAATGACCAAACAGGTAAAGCTCTATAACACATTGTTGATTGATCAGTTGGCCTGGAATCAATCGGAGACGTACTAATATCTCCTGAATCAGAATAAAACCGGATCATCGTTCTTCCTCACCACATTGTGAGCTTCATCGAAGATGACCACCGCTCCGTTCAGCTCGATGTTGTGGGCCCGGCGGCTCTGTGAAGCGAAGAGACGGCGCAGAACCGGAGCGTTTACCAGGACGCCTGACCTTCAAATAACTAAACAACTTTTATCAGGACAAATTAGATAAACGTCATAAATAGATTAAACTGAACACGGGGGGGTCAGTGTGTAGATTAAATGAACACGATGAACATGTTTGTATAACTGAGAAGAAGAATGAAGACAGAAGAAGAAGAAGATAAAGAAGAAGTAGTAGTACTAGTAGTAGTAGTAGTCAGCTCACTTTGGGATCCAGCAAGTAGTTGTACGGCATGAAGATCACGTCGGCTTGTTGTTTGAGGGAACGAGAGAGGAAGTACGGACAGACCCTGAGGGAACAACCAATCAGAACGGCTCTGTCCACACTGAGTACACACACACACACACACACACACACACACACACACACACACACACACACACACACACACACACACACAGACACACACACACACACACACACAGACAGACAGACAGACAGACAGACACAGACACAGACACAGACACAGACACAGACACAGACACAGACACAGACACCCACAGACACACACACACCTCTGTTTGACGCCAAACTTCACCAGATCTTCCACGTCGAGGATGGAATTGTTCAAGTCTCTGTCTGTGCTCTTCTCTACAAGAACAAAAGACACAATTAAATCATCACACGCGACTCCTCGTCCGTCACGTGACGCGTTTATATTGATTTATATATATATATATATATATATATATATATATACTTCTAACTGTCTGCGTACAGAGAGCGTTACCTTCTACGTTATTGTAGTAGGAACACGAGCGGGTGGAAACCTTCCCTCTGCACATGTGGACCTGAAACACCAGAGATTTGGTAGGAAGCACATGTAAAGCAGATTATGTGGTAAAAGTCTCTACTTCCTGTCATATAGCTGCTAAAACACGTCATTAACTAAATTCTATGTATGTAAATGTACTTGACTCTTTCCAGGAGAGAGGTAAGGTCATGGGAGAGAGTCTGTTTGGATGTTTTGAATGTTATAAACGAAGCGTTATTGACTGGATGTCGGAGTTTCCGTCACTATTTCAACAACCAGGAACAAAGTTTGTCGTTTTTAACGTCGGCTAGAGTCACTGGATCCGTCGCTTGTCCACACGAGTCACCAGACGGGTCTGAAACGCGCCGAGTTTAGTGAGAACGTCACTAAATGTGTTCAGTGTTCTATGTGGTTGTCATGACAACGCCCCCCCACCTTGACGTGGTTACTCTCCTGACGCATGACCTCCGGGTTGATGCACAGCTGCTCTCTGGACCCCAGCACACACACCTTCGGGCTGAATCCACAGACAAACATCGGTTCTATGACTGTCGGGTGGCAGGGGGTCCGAGGAGAACGTCACGTCTTCCACCTCATTACCTGTACGAGGTGTTCTTCAACTCGTTGACGACTTGCGCGAGCTGCGAGTGCGTCCTGGAGGCGTATATGATCTTGGGAACCTCGGTGTAGTATGCTGGAGGACAGTGAGAACGTTCTAGTGACGTCAGCGGTCGTTTACTCTCCGGAGAAGAACCGGATGAATGACACTGTGATCTGGAGTGGAACAATAACAAACGTACTGGGCGTGTCCCCGTCCGTCGCAGCCGTCCCCCACGACGACAGGCCGGCGTTGGGGAACATCTCCTCGCCGCCCAGCCGCTCGGCGATCTTGCGGGCGGAGATGGTGTCCTTGAAGTACTGCCTCCAGGCCAGGGTGGCGCACAGCAGGCAGAGGGTCTTCCCCGTCCCCGTGGGACTCTCCAGGACGCCGTTCACCTTCTGAGACACACGGCGGTTAGTGATTCTCGCCTCGCCGCAGTTTGCATGTTCTTCCCACGGTTCAGAGAACAGACGTGTGGGGTTAATGTTGGTGTGAATGTTAGTGTGCGATGGACTGATGACATGTCCTCGCCCAGTGTTCTGGGACGGAGGATGAAATGAAGGAGATGAATGGGTGAATGTTGATCTGCTGGTCCTTTCAATAGACATCTACTGATACACTGGGATGTCCATTCCTCCTCTAGTCTGTCCATTTTGTTGAAGATTGAAGAGGTATGTTATACAGTGAAACAGAACATAATCTAATCATTACCCATCATCACATCTGGATCAGAACCTAAACTCTGAAAACAAATAGGATTTAATGACGTGGATGAATTTTGCAGTGTTTCATGGATTTGCCTCCACATGCTCCCACACTCATGTTTGACTCTGTGACGTCAGATAACTGGTAATTGGCCTTCGTGGCCCCAGTTCCTACCGTCTGGAGACACTCGAGGACTTTGTCCATGTAATCTTTCTGACAGTCGTACGGAGGAAAAGGGAAATCCACGGTGACTCCTCTCAGCGTCAGTGAAGGCATCCTGCTGCCAAAAATCACCTCCCGCGGGAAAAGTTCCTTCAATTTCAGCCACGAGTCCCTCTTCTTCCGGAGGTTTCCGGACGCTGGTGCAGTTTATCGCCGCATTAGAAGCTCAAAACCGAGCGGAATAAAAGTAAACATCACTCCATGCCGGCTGCTTCGCGCCGGTTTCCGCTTTGAGTCCACTGCGCATGCGCCGCGTGACATCGTTCTGCTGCGTTCAGAGGCGCACGGAAATATGAGTGTCAACCGCAGGAAGCTCTTTCCTGATCTCTGAATACAATTTATTATAATCCCCTTGTTTGTTTTACTTATTTATCTGTTTCTGATTATTTTTACAATGTGGTTTGGTGCTCCTCTTGTAATTTTCTTTTCATTGATGGATTGGTTTGTTTGTTTCTCTCAACATTTGTATGTATTGATTTCTCAACAACGATTTTCCAAAAGTTTATTTGAAAATGTTTCATTGAAAGCCAACTGGACATAAAGATTAAAACACAAGGCAGATCTTCCCTAATGGAGGTGTTTTTTATTTTATTTATTTTGGTAGTATTTAAGACGTTTACAATTGAATATCAAATTCTGTGAATTGTCTTTGATTTCTTCTGCGGTTCAATTGTTCTGATTCTTTAATCAAAATAACCAAAAACTAAATATCCTACTGAAGCTACGTCATAAAAGAAACTGCATCCTAATTTCATCTGGAGTGGGTAAAATAGTGCCACAATATTCTTTAAACTACATTTTTTGAAGTATTTCTTTGTTGTAGCGCAGTGTATACATGATGAGAAAAAAACAAACAATTAATACCAGTACCAGTATTACTACAATTTCAAAATAAAGCCATTTTTTATGAAACCTTCTGGTGTAAAATACAGTGAAAACTTCAGACTGCATCAGACTGTCATTTTCCGTAGTAGAGCGCCGTTGGGGCCATTATATATTAAACACACATTTTATATTATATGTTCATCAATACTTTCGTTGTAGACCTTCTATCTGCAGTTCTCATATTTAGCCACTAGATGGAGCTCGAGTCATGCTGACGCGGAAGTAAAGCTCAGGTAAAGAAGTCAGGTGTCTGAGGGGAGAGCATATACGGTAGCGTTTTAATTTGGTTTTGCCGCTATTTTAAAGTGAAAAAACAAAACAAAAATAAACGTGTTTACAGCTAATTTACAAGAGTCGTTGTTCCAGCAGCAGTTAGAGGGAGTGAGATCTGGATTTCTGTGCCGAGTAGGATTATTGTGAGACTTTGGACAATGTGGGACGACAACTTTTATTGATCAATCAAGCATCACAGACCGAACCTCAACCAGGACCACCCCCCCGGATTTCTTCACGGGATCAGCTGAACCTTAGGCATGTGTAGCGCTGTCAACGATTAAAAGTTTGAGATTGTGGTAACGCCAGCTGTTTGGAACCAGGTTGCGTGTCTACATTGCTTAATACGGTAAAACAGACATTGGACTCATGGTGCGTTCAAGACACCTCAGTTGTTTTTGGTTCTTATAGTCATTCTTGAAAGACAGTACATACAACTGTCATTATTATTAGTGTCTTGTTCTTTTACTACATATTCTTGTTCTATGCGCCCCCAGGTACACTCTAGATGTAGTTTAAAGTGGATTCACTGTAGCGTTTATTCGCAATTACACACTTAAATCACACCCATTACATATGTATTACTATACAAGCAAATTTCTGAAAATTTTATAAAAATTCAGTTTCTTTTATTCCAGCAAACTGCAGCAGATTCTTATTCTACATGCCCCCAAGTACCTCTGTCAATTTAAGTAGATATACTCTTGCATTTATTTCCCACAATTCCACACCTTACATACTGTATGCATTGGGTGGGAGTTAAGTGTGTAACTGTGAAAAAAAAAAATGTTAGTGAATCTGTTTTAAAATGGACCCCGAGGTGATTTAACAATAGCAAACCGAGAGTTAATGCATGATAAACACTTCCACCAGATCCACCTCTCATGAGAAAAGGAGCCGTATTAAAGGGAACAGTTTATGAAACAAAGTCGACAACATGCACATAAAGATCAGTCGAGACGTTTCAAACTAAAACGAGGTTTGAACAAGAACTGAGCTCAACTCGTGTGGAAGTAACATGAAATTCTGCAGTACACAACATTTATCGCAGCATCAGCAGGCCCAACAGTCAAACCTGAGGATTTTAAAGCTTCCAAACAAGTTAAGAGGAAAGTGGAGCTGTGACACGTGAGATACTGGAGCAATCGAATCGCAGGACAGTTTGTTGACATTGGAACATTTGTTGAACATCAAGTCGTCGTGTCTGAACCCCCTCTTGGGAGACATCGTGTTAAAAGTTACTGTTTCTCAATGAAAACAAACTTTCATCATCATGGCAGCATAAAAAAGTGAGAAACTCTAAAGTTCTCATGGGTACTTATATATATATATATATATATATATATATAAAGGCACACTTTATCATTGTTGATTCTGACTCGCCGCCATACGGTTTAATCTCATCTAAACCTGATGATTAATCTCACAGGACGAGGACAAACCGTTCTGATTGGAGGAACATAATAATAATAATAATAATTATCAGTTGGTGACGTTTTCCCTGCAGCTTCTAATCCTCAGCGAATCGGCATGACGAACATGAGGCCATCGTCTCATGTCTGCAGCCAGAACGTCCTCCGGGATATAAACCGGCGTCCAGCAGCGACTTCTCCAGATCCTCACTTTTTCTTTCTGCAGGAAAATCAAGACTCAAACCTGAAAGATCCTCCGAACTCAAACTTTGAATTCATCTGGTAAGAATACATTCCTGTTCATGATTTTCATGTATAAAATATAGAAGCTTGTGTATTTACCCCTCATAACCTGTGAAATGTTGTATAATTTCCAGGATGGCAGCCCCTACATGGTAGTTTTTATGACATTTCAATGTGATATTCTGTTTTTAATGTTCAATTAGAATTTGACTGTGGAAACGTGTCAAATGAAGATTTATTGATTAATCTGACGTAGAGACGGAGGGAGACAAAGAACCTTGTAGAACTCTCTCCTCCTAATCTCCCACATCACACTGACACATTCTGACTTTCTTTTTAAGTGAAATCCTGAAAGAAAGAAAAAGGTGGTCATGCTGGACAAGTGGCATTTTTTGCATTTCAGCCCAGCAGAGCAGAGCAACTCCTTCACTGCAGGGCAAACGTTTGAACCTTGATCCTCGTGTGCAGGAGGACATTCAGTCCAGTTTAAAGTCTTTGGTAAAGATTTCAAAAAATCTTAATGGTTCTACAATCAACACAATTTGCTTTGTGTTCATCTTCCGCTGCCTTCGTCTCTAAATGAAGCGTCAAATGGCCTCCTGGGAATAAAATTCAACTCCAACCAGAAAGTAATCTCAACATTGAGTGGAGGAACAGACCTTAAATTCACTTGTGTTTGTTTTTCACTGTAGAAAGTGAAATAATGTGATGATCAGCGGCGCTGACGTGCTCACTGCCGCTGCTCGGGATTCTGCTGAGAAACTCTAATAATGTGACCCAGGAAACGTTTATCAATGATAATGTGAATAAAAAGGAAAATAAAGTCACATTCAGCTTCTTTACAGAGGAAAAGAAGAAAAGGAAGCAAGATACAGAAAACAAAGTAATCAGTAATACTTCCTCCAAACAGGTTTTCACCTGCAACAAGCAAAACGTTTGTCTATTATTCAGCTGTGAAACGGCTTTTTCATTTCTTCTACCAGTTTGAAACTGTGAGCCTTTATGTTTGCTGACACTCTTTTTTGGAGTATTTATTTATTTATTTGACTTTTACTGGTACTTTATTACAGCGGGGGAGTGAGTGTCAGGTGGTCAGTCTGCCCCATGCAGGATGAAGGGAATGAATAATGCTATATAAAACCTCTGCATTAATCCTTTTTAACTTTCACTGGTTGATAGTTTTCCGCTATTTGTAGTACTTAATTGATACTTTTTAACTGGTACTTTTTTAATGGTATTCTGTTCACTATTTCTGGTACTTTATTGATACTTTTTTTACTTTTACTGTTACTTTATTCATACATTTCCACTATAAATGTCACTTTATTGATACATTTTCTATTTGTCACGGCAATTTATTGATACTTTACCTTTTATAGGTAATCTTTTTGATAGTTTACCACTAATACTGGTACTTTGTTGATACTTTTTTAACTAGTACTGACATTATTTCTTATACACATCATCCTCTGTCGCAGACACACAATGAGAGTTACTGTTCTGTTGTTTGACCCGCACCAGTCAGGACTCGGGCCCTGCAGAGTTCCCTCCGGCCCGTCGTCCACAGAAATACTCGTCAATATTGGAATGCAGTTTGTGCAGAAATGTGCAACTAGAAGGACAAGATTCAGTAAATAAGACTGGTTCCAGCTCCGCTATATATTCTGAGACAAAACCAGGACGGGGACACTCGTCCTGAGCGATCGGGTCAGTCCCCGTTGATCTGTGCGTCTCCTCTTGTCCCTCAGGTCAGAATGACGATGCTGATCGGACTCTGTGTTCTGACCTCGGCTCTGCTTTCCAGCGGCGCGGCACAACCGCAGGTGAGAAAAGAACGACTGAACTCTACGTTGTTCTTCAAACTCAATGGAACTGGACTGTAAAACAGTTTTTTGTTGTGTTTGTAGGAACAGCAGGACAACGCGGCTCCTCTCGGTGAGGCTCGGGTCCTCATGGGCTCTACTGGAAGCTGCTGAACCTCTGAAATCTTTGGAATAACTGTGGTTTTCTTCCTCTCAAACATCAGCGGCAGACTGCACTGAGATTAAGAAGATCATGCCGGAGTTGCGCAGCGGCGTTTATATGATCCAGCCTGATGAGAACAGAATCCCCTTCAAGGTATCTAAGATTTTGATTGAGAGCTATTGATGCTGTTTAGCTTCATGACTTCATTATTTCCTAGTTTCTCTCCTCCTATAAAACACTTTGAATAAAGCCTTGATAAACGGGGCCTAAATTAAAATAACATAACATAACATGCTTTTATTTGTTAAAGAGCGAAGCATCTCAGAAGGTTTCAGTTTCATTGAACTTGTAGTTGTGAGATGAAGATGCTGTATTGCTCTGCTCTGCCTCCTGGTGAAAACGGTTCTGGAGAGAGAATCGTCAGGTTTGATTATCGGCTCCTTCTTTATGAAACGACAGCACGCGAGTGAAACCCTTTCCCCGTGTGGACTTTCTGCTCAGGTGTACTGTGAGATGCGATCAGACGGCGGCTGGACGGTGATTCAAAAGCGCAGCGGAGCTTCAGTTTCCTTCGATAGAAGCTGGGCTGCATATAGAGCTGGTTTTGGCCACCGGACGAGTAAGTGGAGGACGCATGTGACGTTGGTATGGTTGATGTTCTGGTGGCCACAGCGCATAAGAATGATTGAAAATGAGTCTGTAAGTGTTTGTATTTAAATAATCATCTGGTTTCCAACAGTCGCCGCCTGCTGCCGGTGCCGCTTGTTCTCCAGGTGAAAGACAGAAAGAAGCCACAAATTAGTTTTGCTTTTTGTTGGTTCCAGGGGACCACTGGCTCGGTTTGGAAAAGATGTACTGGCTGACCCGGGGCAGGACGACCAACCTGAGGGTGGACCTGTGGGACCATGAAGGAGGAACCGCTTACGCCGAGTACAAAAACTTCTATCTGGGGGATGAAAACTCGGCTTATGCACTCCATGTGGGGACATACAGAGGAACTGCAGGTACCGGTTCCTCCTAAACCTCGACATCAGAACCAGCTGGTCTCATCGTGGCAGCTACACTAGAGAGTTCCATCTGACCTTTCTCCCCACAGGCGATGCCATCCGTGGTTCCTACGCTGGAATCGACCAGAACGGCTCCGGCTTCAGCACCAAGGACCGAGACAATGACGGCTGCGACCCTTGCATCTTCGGCGACATTGCCGTTTCGGATTGTGCCAGGGAGTACGGCGGCGGCTGGTGGTTCAGCCGGTGCGGCTCTGCTGAGCTGAACGGGGAGTACCACGCAGGCGGCGACCACGTCGGCTGGCGCTCGGGCGTCCACTGGAGGACCTGGAAGGCCCCCGTTCCTTACTCGGTCAAGGCCAGCAGGATGATGGTCAAGTCGGTGTGAGAGGAGCCTCTCAGTCCATCTTTCCTTCATTAAAGTAGAAAATCAAGAAGCGGAATGACAGTAAATACTTGTTTTTCGGAGCATTGAATTAAAAGATTCCCACTAAGTTCTTTTTGTTGTTTTATAACACTAAATAACATACAAGTACATAACTGCAACAATGCAGAAAATAAAAAGCTACTTTCAACAGTTTACATCAACTCAAACTTAACTTTATTTATACAGCTCATAAAAACAACCACAGCTTAAACGAAGGGCCGGACATTAACAGACATATAAACCTAATTAAGTGAAATGATAAAACACCCGAAAAGTCTCAATCTAGGTTAAAAGCCAAGGAATATTTGCATGATTCAATTTCTTTTTTCCCCCTGTTCATGTGTGGTACACTGCTAAGGTCTGTTTTTGTAATCCTACAATTGTAAAAAAAAAAGCCAAGGAATAAATATTAGTAGTAGCAAATATAGTGGAAAAAAGAAAAACCAGGGGCTCTACAATCGAGCCTTGTGGAACCCTATATGACAGAGGAGGAATCAGAACCAGCAAAACTAACCCACGCTTCTGCAGAAAGGACCTGAAACATCCAGGTGCAATACTGCAGATGGCCACCAGGTGATGCAACAGGGATACCGATATGTAACGATCAACTCTTGTCATTTTCAGCAGAACAGAAGCACAGAATCTTTAATGCAGACGGCAATGTAACGACACAGCCACGGTGCCGGGACTGATGTGACATCGAAGTGCAAATAATGTAGAGTCCCTCATTTTTTCATAAAAAATACTTTTAATATATCATCACTTTCCAAGTTTTAAAAACCTGACATGATTGAATTTCACGAAATGAAAGACTTCCCTTTCGAGCTGTGCTCAGTCTCAGCGAGTCCGCAATCCAACAATAATGACGAGAACCGTCACAGGTAAAACAAAAATGAAGAGAATGGCTTGCAAATACATCAAATAAATAAAAACTTGCTGGATTTCTTTGTTTTCTTTGGACTGGCTCGTGTGTTAGGAACACAGCGATCCACCGGGCATTCCTTTCCTTTTTGGAGCAGCGTATTGTTCAAACAATAAACCTTCAGTCTTTCTTTCCTCGGATCACTTTGTGGTATAATAATACACACTTCAAGTCTGACAAGATGGAATACTAGCGGACGAAAACACACACACACACACAAAGAAAAGTGCAAACAAACAGTTAATTGATCGTGAACTACGGCAGCCCAACGTCATAAACATTTTACTAAAACTTTTCTGATTCAGCATAATTGTTTCACAGAAGACACTGGCGTACCTGTGCTTCTTTCTCCCGTGTTTTTGTAAACACATAACTGTTAAATATGTACATTAAATAGAGCTCAACATCTCATCTTTGGTCAGGATATCACTGGACAAATACAAAAAGATCAGCAATTATTATATTAAAATATTTCTATTCATCACAACCCCTTTGTACCTTATTTTTTGTTTTTTTCTGGGTCTAACCCGTGATGTAGTATTTTAGCAGTTGAGGCACATTCATCAATACTCTCCCGTCAGGATTTAGTTTATAACAGGATCGACCACACACACGTGGGATCGCTCAAAACGATATAATACAAAAGTGTAACTGCTGCAGAACAAGATGTTCCTCCTGCTCCTCAGTGATCATTACATTCTTTGCCTATTCAGAGACATTATATAAAGGCTTTCTTTTTGTTTAGTCTCAACAATCACAGTTAGTGGTTTAAAAAGAGAAATAAATACACTTCACATCCCATAATACCGTTTACATTGTGGCCTACGTTTGCATAGAAATTCATTCAAATGTCAACTTTGATTCAGAAAAACAACACGCCAGGTTTTTCCACTGAATTATGAAAATGTGATTGTTTTTATCAGGATGTTAAAATGTTTTGATCTTATTTTATGGTTTCATTGCTGAACACAACTTAATGTCTGTAAACCGCAATCCCTGAAATCTCAATGTCAAACCTTGGTGGTGTGTGCAATAAAGACAAGTCATAGTAAAGTTTAAGTGATTATGTGTTGTATAAACCATGATAGGTACATTCATTTTCCTTGTCCCTTTTCCCAAACCTTCCCCCCTTTTTTTTATTTTGACAATACAAATCACCTTTTTCTTGTAATCCCACCGTCTCCTTCTCTAAAGTTGTGGTTAATACTATTAATAATGTGTGCATTTAGCTGCCTTGTTCTGGACATGTATATGATAAAAGCACATTGATCATGTTTTTAATGATGGGACGTTCTGGGTGGAGGTTGTGAGGCAGGTGGTGGGCGATTGTCATCTCCCAGGCGTCCACCAGTCGAACGTTCATACCTTTGAACACGGCTCTGAGCGCCTTGTCACGCTGCATCGAGTACCAGTCGCTGTTGGTCAGCGTCTCGTAGAGCGTCAAAGCTTTGACGTTAGCAGTTCGGACGACGACCAGAGTCTCTGGAGCTCTGACCAGCAGCCGTACGACCGCCCTGCGGATGCTCATCAACCGTCGGATGTAGACCTCCATGGGAAAAGTGCTGAAGTGCGACCATATGCCAACAACGATGGCGGTGTCCCTGCCTCCTTTTACACCATCCAGCTCGTTGGCTATGTAACGCAGGTCACTGGTCTGGAGGCCACCAAAGCGGATAGGAGGGCCGTGGCAGCGGAACGTCACCATGATGTTGTTGGTGTACTCCAGGGCCATAGAGGGTCCAGCCTGCTTCTTGGTGTGCAGGTCAAACTGCCGGATATCTGAGATCAAAATAAAAAGGGGTCAGAATAAAAACGAGTCAAAATGGCACCACAAAGGCTTCGTTTTGTTGCGTTTTGGGATCCCCGATGCTCAGAGCCACAGAAAGCTCAACGGTTGGAAAACTTTTCCAAATCTGTCATGTAAATGGGGGAAAACGCAACTTTCTGAAAACACTCGGGCTCTGTCTCCATGTAGTTGGTGGAAACGCTGCTACTGCGCACTATGGCCATAGTAAATAGTTCTCCGGCACATGTGCAAGTAGTTAGACAATAATAAAAATGGCGGCCTCCATCGTGTCATGACTCCCAGTCTCTATTCTCATAGCAGCAATCCAACTTCCTCGTCTGTCAGTACGAATGTCTGTGTACTCTCCATTGTTAGTGTTTTCAGCGTATTGTTCTCTGTGTGCGAGTGTGTGTGGTTTCATGACAAAAACAAACAACAGCACCAACTAGTGGCCCAACAGGAAAACTACATCATCTTCAGCTTTCAATTCCTGAAGTGAAAACCCCAAAACGATGCGTTTTCACATGAAATGCTGTTGTGGAGACGAGGCCAGGTAGTAGTTGTGTTACTCACTTGGTAACGTCTCATTCAGGTATTCAAACCACTGCCGGATGGTGGAGTCTCCATACAAGTGGACCTGCTTGCCTTTAAGACACCGAGTCATCTGCTGGGGGCTGAACTCCCGAACCGCGGTTCCACCGAGTGATCGCCACACGCCTTGGTAGTAAAAACCAGAAGGTGTCCACCTCCCGCTGCTCATCGTCGAATTGGGCTCATCTAAGAAAAGGGTCCCAATAGAATTGTAACACATTGTACTTCTTTTATCAAGTTGTTGGATCAAATTCTGGATTTTACCTTGTTTGTTCGGCACCACAAAGACATCAGATGGTCCAGAAGTCAGAATGGAAACTTTCATGTTGACGTCACTGAAGGAAAACACACATAATTGTGACAAACGATACCATAAGGGCAAAACTGATAACCTGCGGTGCACTACTGACTCAGATTATCTGTGTACCAACTTCAGATTGAAGTAAAAATGACCAACAGTGACGTCTCAGCCTGACCAGCTCAACCCGAATGCAGCTTTATCATAGTTACATCTTTGTTTCACTTAAATATACTGAAAATCCTCACCTTACAAAGAGCTTCTCTTCATTTGGCCTGAGGTTTTGTGTGACTTCTCCTTTGGAATGATCGATCCTGGAATCACAGCTGAGATTCTTGGGCTTATAGCAGAACCACGGTTCGCCCGTGCGGACGTCTGTGAAGTTGCACAGCGGCGTCCGGCTCGGTCGCAGGCAGACGTTGCAGGTGGTGGACTCGCTTTTGGAGCCCGAGCGGAACAGGCTCTTGAAATTTACCCGATCGGGATGTTTGCTGGTCAACCTGCGCAGCACTTTAACTGCCTCACTGGAGTGAACCAGAGTCACCTGGCAGGACGGGACAAAAGATTCAAAGTGAGATGATCTGCATGACAGCATGAAACTGTATTGACCACATTTTCTACAAGTTCTACCAGATTCCTTTTATACATCGTGGTGTGCTGGGGCAGCAACACATCAAAAAGGAAATAAACCAGGCTTGACAAAATAACCAGGCATGCCAGCTCTGCAGTGGGCATGAAACTCGACTTTCTGGCAACAGCCACAGAGATCAGGAACTGAAGATAATTTAACTCTCAACTCAAATTCTATATTAACAGTTCATAATATGTTATGATGTTACAAACAAATTGGCTATCATTTCCTGTTAAACCGGTGGTGCCCCGAAGTTATCTGATACATGTCTGATTATATTTCTGGACTGTAGAAATCCTACTATGTTCCCAACCTGATCCAGACATCCTATTTTGTCGACCAGCCTTGGTACAAGTGTGGCCACGATGTTAAAAGAGAAAACGTCTATGGTTCCATCAGAATTACCTCGACCTCTGCACGTCCTTCCCACAGTAGGGTGAACACAGCAGAGTAGCTGCCATTGTGGTGATCCACCACTTGTCCTGCCACACCGGCCTCGAGAGCAGGAGTGTGAAGGCGAGCCAGTAAAACATCCCCACCATACTTCTTGGGGTGGCAGAGGTAGTCGTGTATTTGGATCAGGACCTCAAGCTGCTCGCCAATGTGCCACTTTCCTCCCCCTCTTCTTGGGAGAATAGTGAAATTGCTACAGGCAGGATGACTCGTGCCCTTCATGAAATAATAAGGTTGCAGGGACGGAGATTTTGGCCAAGCGATGGACTCAATTATGGATTTTTCCTCGAGAGCCTCTTCAGGAGAAATTGGTCGAAAGGTGCAGAAGCTGTGTTTGCTGGTGATATTGCTTGGGATGTTGACGATGGGCTTGGATTTATTCTGAAAACGAGAAAGTTGATAAACGTGTATGAGGCAAATGAAGAACCATAAAAGAAGATTTTTTTTTTTTTAATGTTTTGGTATTTTTGAAAGAACATCTGGTTCCAACACACAAATGTACAAAATATCATCAAGGAGTTTCTCCACAACTGTGCTAATGCAAGAAAACAAGTAAAAAGATATCATTTCATGAACTTAATAGACCGAGGTTCTGCTTACACGACAATGTTTCCAGTCAAAACGTTTTTTGTGTTTTCATTTCAGAAAAGTTACATGTTTACACAGCAACGTTTTGAAAACGATGTCCTGTTACACGGAAATGGGAGAAACATTGAAAATGATGTAGTTTTCACGCTCGGCCACTAGTGGGTGCTGCTGTTTGCTTTTGTAATGAAACAACACACACACACACCACAATACACTTATAAAGATTAATAAAGGCCAGTACACAGACATCCCTTTGGACAGACAGCCAAGTTGATTGTTATTACGGTGACTGTCAAAATAAAATACCAAGTTCCAGGATAATATAGACCGGGGTCATGACACTCTGAAGGCTGCTATTGTTATATTTTTCCACCTACTTGCACATGTAAAGAAGAACTATTTACTATGTGGTGAGCAGGAGCAGCAATTTTGCTTCATGGAGACGGAGCCAGAGGGTTTTCAGAAAGATGCGTTTTCCTCAACTTCCACAGAGTGTTTTTGAAAAATTTCCACGTTGGGAGCCATTGATGAAATGTTGCTCCGAGCACCGTTGTCATGTAAACTGACGTTTATATGCATTTTCGCTCAAAGTTATTGTCGTTTAATCGGGGCCTGAATCTTCAGAGGCCAAACAATCCAACCCCGTGTTGTGGGGTACCACAGGGCTCAGTTCTAGGCCCTCTTCTTGTTCTCCTTGCACCTCTAAATTTCTTGCCTTTGCATCTGCAGTTGTATTTAGAAACACAGTAAATTTGCAATTTGACCAGAATGTACTGTTTCCTAAGAAGACAAACCGAGTGCTTTGTGAGTTGAACTCTAAATGTAGGCGAAGTGACAGCTTAAATTCTTTTGTACATTTGTTTCAAAGGGTTTTTGTTTGGTGTGAGGGTGGAGCAGTTTGACCACTATTCAACAGAGACACTGAACATTTCACATTCTGTCACATACTTGTTTTTTCCCGTTGAAGCAAACTCACCACTATGACGTCCGTGCAGAATACCATGAAGATCACAACACAAACAGCCAAGAACAGGAAGATGCGAGTATATTTACGGAAAACAAATATGGCGAGTTTGTGACTTTGAAAAGGTGTGACCTCCATGACAGGTGGTGTCTGGGTACAGTGCAGTACTCCAAATACTTCAACTGGTGCTGGACTGAAAGATGCAAACAAAAGAAGGGTTAATCCTCAGAGTGCAAACAGAGCGACAGACTTTTTAGTAAAAAATCAGGGATGTCCCGATCACACATTTTTGGCCCCGATACCGATCCGATTTTTCAGAATTGAGTATCGGCCGATACCGATACTTTCTCGATCCGATACTTACATTGCTATTGCAAATATACTCAATAGTCTGTTTTTGGAGCAACGAAGAAGTCTGAAGCTAAAAGCACTATTGGCAGAAGCTTTGTTTAACTAGAAATTATTGTAAAACTCACTTATTGAATCAGAATTCTTCTCAGAATGACTTAACAACTTATTTAAACTTTATTCAGTCAGAACAACAAAAACCAAAAACAATTACACTCTGCAGTCTTGTATCGCCTTATTTATGTTAACTTAAAAAACCTCACCTGGATTTTGTGGCAAATTAAAAAAATAAAAATGAAAGCCAGTGAATCAGTTTAACTAACATATAAACTATAAAAAACTACAACATAAAAAGTATTCAGTAAAACCAATCAGATTCCACTTCAAAGTGTCTTTGGCTGGTTGGGTTGAAAATAAGTCCTAAAAAAGTGCAAATACAGTAATAAAAATGAATGAATAAACATAGTTCTCTCAAAAACTTATTCAGAATACTATCTTTGTCCTTCCTGTCCTTCTCCCAAAAAACCTCCGTCCACACCTCACTATGAACACGGCTCAACACGAGGCTTCAGGGCATGTAGTACACATGCCCGGCCTTTAGGGGCGCTGTGACTCACCAAACACAACAAAAAACCAGAAGAAGACAGACCACATAGAAATGTAGAAGTAGACTTCTGCACAGAAACACATAAACCACTAAATTAACTCTAGTTGTATAGGTCTACGGCCCCGCTCCGCCTGTTTCTAGCTTCTGCAGCTCGTTTTTTTTTTTTTTTTTGATCGGCTGGATTTGCCCATTCCCGATCACTCACAAATCACCAATATCGGCCCCGATCCGATATCTACCGATCAGATCGGGACATCTCTAATAAAAATGTATTTAGTCAACCTGGAATTTTTTCAATAATCATCTATCAACCAAGGACATGGACCTTGTGCAAGAGAAAGGCTAATATTTGACTTATACAGATTATTTGAGCCTTTTCTAATCAAGAACAACATTCTGCGACGTTCTTAAAGACCGGAGCCAATGAACCAAACACTACAACATTCACAGAAATCTCCTTCCACACCTTTCTCTGTCAGACTCGATGAGTTTCTGTAACATTTTATGGGGTTTTGGTCCAAACAACCAGGATTCCAAGTACACCAATAGTATACTTTTGTGTTTCCAGACATTTCTGGACTTTGCCAAACAAATTATTTTAGAGTGAGAGAGAATTACTTGACTCCTGTGACATTTTTGGAACGACGAGTACTTCAAATTTAAATAAAATATGTTATTTCTCCACGGTTCATGCAAAATAACGCAGTTTGACAAAATAACGCAGAGACGATTTGCAAAGAGTGTTGGAGATGAACGTGCAGAGTGTCTTACCTTTGAACAAGTTCTTTAGGAAAGGACCAATTTAGATGTGATAAACTCTTTGCACCGCCCTGCTGGTGACACTGGTGACTTCCAGGCGGCGGTCATGGATGTGATGAAGACGTGCGGCTAAGAAGTGAGGACCGAGCACACAGAACAAATAAAAACATGCACGTCATCGCTTCAGCTCCAACAATGCGACGGGTTTGTATCAAGAGGGCAACGGTGAAAAGAAAAGAAAAAGCCTGAACGTCACGTCAACAGTTTATTGGCGTTTTGCCCGAGGAGTTAAGGCCGACCGAATCCGTGACCTCTTTTAAATCTCTTCTAAGAACCCACTTCCAGTGACTCTCCTTTAATTGAAGCCTATCTTTTGTTTTGGTAGTTTTTTTTTTATTCCATTGATCTATTTTTACTCCAAATTATGCCCCATTTATCTTATATAGGTTCTCTCTCTTTTTAGCCACCCGGGCCTGTGGTGTTTGGTCGCCTATAATTTCTGTCGCTATTCTACTCAAACATTCTAGCGTTACAGCATACTCGGATACCACGTCCGAAAAGGAGTGGGAAGAAGTATAACTTATTAAACCCCACCCGTTCTGCATAAATAATATTTAGAATTTTCTTCAGCTTCCATTTATTTAATATTCATTTAAACATGTTAGAACTCTTATAATAGGACAAATAACCTAACGAACAGGTATCAATTAATTACATATTTCTTTTTAAATAATTAATGATATGTAATATTGAAAAAATACACATTTGTTTGATCTTGTCCAATTTTTTATACAGAAATTATACAATTTATATTCATAGAAATGTATTCACACATATACCCACATGTAGAAATATACAGCATCCTCACTCTCCATCTTGATATTGTTAAAAATCGTCTCTTTCTATCTTTATTTGAACTGTTGGAGGAAACATTGTCCTGATTGGCCCGCTACTGAGCATGTGCAGAACAACTATATAAAGATTGCTCGTCTTCTCTGTCTTGCTGACTTTTTTCTGTTTGTGTGTTTTTACCGTAAAGCACCTTGTGAAATAATAGTTCTTAAAATTGCTATATAAAGAAAGTTATTATTGTTGTTATATATTTTTTTAAATTTTATTTCATTCATTTCAGGCATGTGAAGAATTATAGCTTATGAAAATATAGCTATACAAAATATATAATCTATGTTTAAGTATACCCACACATACTTATCAAATCCTACACCTTCTCCAATACTCAGTTATATTTTATAATTGTGTTTCTATATTAAGAAAAGTTAAGATTCTATATGTAAATATAACATTATTATTATTATTATTATTATCATCATTATTTCAAAAAAGTGCTCAGCTTAAGAATCAACAAGATCTAGTCAACGTCACAAAAAGCTAAAAGTAAAAACAAAGAAGCTGCTAAATTTTATTTAAATGTAAAAAAAAATATATAGATATATTTTTCCAAGTTATTTTACAAAAAAGTTCTCAGTGGGTGTTTTCTAAATGCTGCTGCCTCCTCCTCCTGATCACTTTTGAATGGAAAACGCTGTTTGTCTCTTTAAATGAAGAATATAATTCACATTTTAGCGTTGCCAAACAGCGTGAGGAGGAATACGTCGCCGTCTGGAAGGTTGTAGGTCTAATTTGAGGAAAAGGTGATGGTTTATAGTGAGACTGGTTTTTAAGTGAGCAGGCATACATACATTAAGCCTTTACCTCGCTGCGGGAACCAGTTGCACAAAAAGGAGTGATGTTAGAGAGACATTTGAACCTGGTGTCTGGTAGCGGACATGATATGTGAAGTACAGGCGGGACGTGGATTTCACACAAGCTTAATTTTCTATGCTCCAGGATTAAGACGCTTTGAGGTTCTATTCTATAAGATGTTTGCATATTATAAAGACTTGATGAGGCGATATGGAGGATTTTGTAGAAGAACTTTTGGCTTTTTTCCTGTGCTGGGAAAAAAAAATGCTTCGATGTCAATCTTTGTGGGAACAAATTCAAAATGGTGGCTGGTCGTGACATCTTCTGATTAGAGCCCGACTGATTAATTGGACGATGATAGAGAATAAATTGGTAATCGGCCAAAACTTGGCCAATTGACGCCGCCGTTCACGCACAATTTTTACAAATAAAGTGCATGAAATCAAATGTGGAGAGACTCGGTACAAATGTGTACCGAGCTCACTGACTCCTTGTTCCTCCTCTTTCGTCTACCTGCTGCTGAAGTTACCGACAGATTACATCACATAATACTTGCCGGGTTGTAACAGAGAGCTTTGACGAGTACTCTGTGCAGTATCGGACCGGATACTGGTATCAGTGCAACCCGACTAATTTCTCAACAACTCAACTGCAATGATGAGTAGGAGGACAGGGTTCCCCTTTTTGCTGCGTGATAGCAAATATTTTGTTATTGTTGTCTCTGGAGTTGGTGGGAATATTGTGAAAACTGCAGAATTAAAAAAACAAAAAAAAACAAACACATGTCCCCCAGAAAAAAAAGGGAGAAATCCAGCCAATCTGGCAACACTGATGTAAGGAGGTAGACCACTAGTACGACCAAAATAGTGTGTTTGTTGCGACACTTGGGCTGGATGATGTTTCCTCAAACAACAATATCCTCGTTTCCTATGAAGTATAGCAAGTAAAAGAAGCAGCTACTCAAGTCTAGAACAAGTTGAAATGCAAGAATGGATGAAAACACACTGATTTACTGCGTAAAAGTGAGAAGAACACAGGCTTGCGTTTCATGTGAGAGCAAACACACGCTGCACGTTAAAAAGAGAGAGAGAGAGAGAAGTTGAAACTTTTTGAGTCACGCAGAGACAGACAAATCGTATATTTTGCACTTTTAAATCGATTCAACACTCAAATACATCGTTCATTTAAACGAGAAAAGTTATCGAGACTTACTTTTTTCAAAAAAAGGAAGCACATTTTACTTAATAACCGTCTTTTTCAGGCTTTAAGATTCAAGAAAACGTGACATACATACATGTACACGTGAGCATTAGAGTAATAATGATAATAATAATGATAATCTGAGACTAGAACTGACATGAAGAGACTCTTCCATCAGCGCATTTTACGCGCAGGAAAAGTGAAAGAGAGGAATCACGCGCTGCTCATCCCCAGAGGGAATTCCTGGTTTATGCTGAGATTAATGCGAGCAGAAATAATAGATATGACAATTTAACTACATACCGGAGCGCGCACGTTCAGACACGTCGTGGACTTCCGCCAACAGTTGTCAGGAAGTCACGTGACTTGCGTATGGGCGTCGATCCTGCGTGAGACGGCACGGGTTTAAAAAGACACGCAAACGCCTCGGTCGAGACTAAATCACATTTTAAACCAGGATTTAGTGATATAGCTTTCTCAGAAGTGGATTAAAATAGTCTTAGACTTGTCCTTGTCTTGAGATAAATGATCTCCTCTCTTGAAGGGAGACTAGAGCTAATCCAGGTCTACATCAAGATTTAAACTTCAGATTAAAGGCTGTATGCCTCATGGTGTCTGGTGAAAATGGATTTCCTTGGTTACATTGATGATGCTTAAAAACAATAACAACAACAACAATAATAATATATTTTATTTGTAATGCATTTCATATTTGAGCAATATTGAAGTGCGACAGAAGTTAAAAAACAACAGTTGAAGAGTTTATCTGGGCCATTCAGTGGCTAAAAGAAACACCATAGAAAACTTAAAAAGACTTTCATAAAAAGGTTTCATTTAAAAGCGTCTAAAAATCCCTTTTTAATTTTTTTATATGCATAGTTGCAGTCGTGTACTTACATGCTGTTGTTACAAAACACTAAGAATATTGGGCATAATTAGCTTTCGGAAAGAAAGAAGTCAATAAAGAGGATTTTTTGGGAATCTTTTTATTCAATGCTCAGGAAACAAATAATCACTGTTATCCCACTCTTGATTTTTGACTTTAATGAAGTAAAGATGGACTGAGAGGCTCCGCTCACACAGACTTGACCATCATCCTGGTGGCCTTGAGTGAGGAAGAGGAGTGGCCCCTCCAGGTCTCCCAGCGGAGGCCCTTCACGTTGTCGGCGTGGTAAAAGCCATTCAGATAAGCGGAGCCACATCGGCTGAACCACCAGCTGCTGCTGTGGAAGTTGGTACAGGAATGATAAGCAATATCAAACTCGAAGATGCAAGGATTGCAGCCGTCATTGTCTCGGTCCTTGGTGCTGAAGCCGAAGCCGTTCTGGTTGGCTCCAGGGTGGGAACCACGAATGGCATCACCTGTAGACAAGGAGGTGGAAAAAAGTCAAGGGGTGCGTCCTAATAGTCCCTCCTATCTCCTAACAGTCCCTCCTATCTCCTTTCCTATCCACTTCTCCTTAAACCCCAGAAGTGTTTAAGTGGTGGCCATGATAAGTAGCGTTGGAATTCTCACTAAGCCAAGGAAAGGAGGCTCAATGCGTCCTTTAGAACCTCCTTTATCCTAGGAACCACTGATGCTTCCTTTAGAACCTCCTTTAGCCTAGGAACCACTGATGCTTCCTTTACCAAAGGAGACCAGCTCATGTTCCCCCACAATTCCTTGTGGCGACATCATTTAAAGGAACCCGCTCATCGGAGCGTTCAGGGAAACTCAGGATGACTGAAAAAGGAGCAGATCATGTAAGTTACCAAAGCAATAATCTGCCTGGAACAACTTCAAATCATCTAGAACCCAGATCCCAACTAGGAATGTTCTGGATGTTGTAGAACCAACACAGTAAAGTCCAGTTTTAGTGCAGCCTGGTCTCACTCTGATTGGTTCTTTATTCACCTGCAGCCGTTTCCCTTTAGTTCCTCTTTTCCTTTGATTTACATTCAAACCTTCAGATATTTGACGTTACATCAGAGGTTAGAACCTCAGAGGAACGTGAGAGGAACCACCTTTATACTACTTTTGATCACATTTGGAGTTTGTTCACCACGACAGACGTCACTAACCTTCACCTCTGTTGGATTATTATTACGCCACCTAGTGGAAGTGTGGTCTGATTGTCATCGTGATCACCTTTCCTTAACTCCTTTAGGAAGCCTCCTAACTCCTTTCCTTACCTCCTTTAGAAAGCCTCCTAACACCTTTCCTTAACTCCGTGATGTCATCCACAGCATTAAGGAAAAGTGGACAGGAAAGGAGATAGGAGGGAGTATTAGGAAGCATCCTAGATGGAACTCTCTAGTGTAGCTGCCACGATGAGACCAGCTGGTTCTGATGTCGAGGTTTAGGAGGACCCGTTACCTGCAGTTCCTCTGTATCTCCCCACATGGAGTGCATAAGCCGAGTTTTCATCCCCCAGATAGAAGTTTTTGTACTCGGCGTAAGCGGTTCCTCCTTCCTGGTTCCACAGGTCCACCCTCAAGTTGGTCGTCCTGCCCCGGGTCAGCCAGTGCATCTTTTCCAAACCGAGCCAGTGGTCCCCTGGAACCAACAAAAAGCCAGTGCATTGTGACATGTAGTTTCAGTTCAGCCAATATTTAGATTTGCATTTTTATATCATTATAACAAAAGAAATGGCCACACACACACACACACACACACACACACACACACACACACACACACACACACACACACACACACACACACACACACACACACACACACACACACACACACACACACACACACACACACACACACACCACTTACACGTCAGGTGGCCAAACCCAGCTCTATATGCAGCCCAGTTTCTATCGAAGGAAACTGAAGCTCCGGTGCGTTTTTGAATCACCGTCCAGCCGCCGTCTGATCGCATCTCACAGTACACCTGAGCAGAAAGTCCACACGGGGAAATAACTAACAGGGCTTTAGTGATTTTTACTGAAACAGGTTAATGATGGCAATAAATAATCAGATGTTGCGAAGCTTTCAAATGGTTCCAGCCTCCAAGGGTCATGCTTGATGTCTTTTGTCCTCATTAAAATAAGTAGGTTAGTTTAAAAGTTAACTCAAACAAATCTGTGAGTCTACTGTCAAGTCAGCGGTCTGGGATTCCTCTGTGGTGGCTTCTGAAGCACATATAAATTAAGTAATGTTCATTTACTATATATGCTGAAAAATGTGTCATTTCAACTAAAATCAGTTTTTTGCGCCCCAGAATGTTTCCTAACTTTCACTTCAGCTGATAAATGTTGACTTTGGACGGACTAAATATTTTTCCACAGGTCACAACGCTGGTTTTCCTGCATGTTTAAAGCAAATAACAAATAAGTTTATGTAGATTCATAAAACAAAAACAAACAAAAAAAAAAACAACAACGACAAAATCTCAACAAGTTATCGTTGCTAAAACGGCTGAAAAGGTTGAGGTAGATTGTCAACAGCCCAAAAACTAAGTGGCTGAAATAAATCAAATGTGATGTAAAACTGCTGAAATGGCTAAAAACCTCTTTGACCTTCCTGAAATTTGCTTTGATACCTTGAAGGGGATTTTGTTGTGATCAGGCTGGATCATATAAACGCCGCTGCGCGACTCCGGCATGAGCTTCTTAATCTGACTGCAGTCTGCCGCTGATGTTTGAGAGGAAGAAAACCAAAGTTATTCCAAAAGATTTCAGACGTTTTGTCGCGTCCAGTAGAGACGATAAGGACACGAGTCTTACCGTGGGGGAATACATCGACCGGATGTTCCTAGAAAGAGAACAAAAACAGATTTAGAGTGAAGTTCGATTGAGTTTAAAGACGGCAGAACAACGTAGAGTTCAGTTTGTTTTAACCTGCGGTTGTGCTGCGCCGCTGGAAAGAAGAGCCAGGATCAGTCCACAGAGTCCGATCAGCATCTTCATTCTGACCCGAGGGACAGAGACAGATTCGCCTGAACAGTCAGACGTCTTCCAAACATGAACATCAGACTACAAAGACAGTGTGACACCAATTCAATGGAAGCCTACAAAAGGAAGGATTTCATCACATGACACTTTTCTGAACGTCTTCTAGACGATAAAAACTGTTTCTCTATAAACAAACCAGGATGTGTGACCCACCTTTTAAACGCCGTCACTTCCTGTCAAAGCTCAACCGAAAGGAGACGCACAGATCAACGGTGACTGACCCGATCGCTCAGGAAGAGTGTGTCCGTCCTGGTTTTGTCTCAGAATATATAGCGGAGCAGGAACCAGGAGGGGCCTCGGTGTTATTCACTGAATGTTGTCCTTCTAGCTGGACCACAAGCAGCATTCCAATATTGACCAGTAGTTTCTGTAGAGGACTGACCGGAGCAAACTCTGCAGGGCTTCAGGTCAAATATCTCCTGCAGAGTAAAAGAATCCTTTAGTAGGAAGAAGAACCGGGTTGATCCTGGCACACAGCAGGCCTCTTCCTCCATCAACCCGCCTCACTAATGTGAGTGTTCTGATCAGAATCTGGAAACGTTGCCAGTGTGTTGCTTTCAGGATTGACGGACACAGACCGACGCTGGAGTCCAGTCGTCAATCTGGTTTGTACCTGACAAACCAGTTTGGACAAATATTCAGAGGAAAGTTTTCTATTGATGGTCACAATATAGAATTACTGTGTTTCAGTTCAATTTACTCCAGTGGTGCTTAAAGTTGTTTGGACCAGAAGATTTTTGTTTTTTTGTGTTTAAATCTTCTGGTTCTTATTATTTAAAAAAAAAAAAAAAAGATAAAACACTTTAATTCTTCACTTTGGTAGATTCTAAAGAATCTGACGAGTTGGACTTTTGGAGGTAAAGTTGGTTCACAGGCGAACACAAAGAATAAAGACTTTTCCTCTTTATCTATTTTTTTGCTTGTGGACAGTTGGATTTCTTTGTCTTGCTTCTTCTTTTCCTTTCTCAGTTGCTGCCGTCAGACTCTGGAACAAACTGCCCCCGACATGCGCACCATTACCAACTTTGGCCTTTTTAAATCCAGACTCAAAACCTATTTATTCAGACCGGCTTTTAATACACAGTAATATGGTGACATTTGAATTGAATTGAATTGAATTGAATTGAATTGAATTGAATTGAATTGAATTGAATTGAATTGAATTGAATTGAATTGAATTTAAATGTCACCAAATTGTCACCATATTACTATTTTTTCTATTTTATTTTATTTGGTTTGGTTTTATTTGACTCTATTGTGGATATAGTGTTCTGTTTTAACTGCTTTCTTTCTTGTTTTACTGTCCGATCTCATTGGAAAGCACTTTGGTCACCTTCAGTGTTGTAAAGGGCTTTATAAATACATTGATCATCACATTATTTCACTTTCTACAGTGAAAAACAAACACAAGTGAATTTAAGGTCTGTTCCTACACTCAATGTTGAAATTACTTTCTGGCTGGAGTTGAATTTTATTCCCAGGAGGCCATTTGACGCTTCATTTAGAGACGAAGGCAGCGGAAGATGAACACAAAGCAAAATGTGTTGATTGTAGAACCATGAAGATGTTTGAAATCTTTACCAAAGACTTTAAACTGGACTGAATGTCCTCCTGCACATGAGGATCAAGGTTCAAACGTTTGCCCTGCAGTGAAGGAGTTGCTCTACTCTGCTGGGCTGAAATGCAAAACTGCCACTTGTCCAGCATGACCACCTTTTTCTTTCTTTCAGGATTTCACTTAAAAAGAAAGTCAGAATGTGTCAGTGTGATGTGGGAGATTAGGAGGAGAGAGTTCTACACGGTTCTTTGTCTCCCTCCGTCTCTACGTCAGATTAATCAATAAATCTTCATTTGACACGTTTCCACAGTCAAATTCTAATTGAACATTAAAAACAGAATATCACATTGAAATGTCATAAAAACTACCATGTAGGGGCTACCATCCTGGAAATTATACAACATTTAACAGGTTATGAGGGGTAAATACACAAGCTTCTATATTTTATACATGAAAATCATGAATCAACAGGAATGTAAATGTGAAGGAAGAATCCATTCATCATTTCATTCATCTTCCATTTCCATTTTATTCAGCAACAAGAGACTCTAGTTAACCTGACCTGCTGTGTGTGTTTGCATTAAAGTACACTATGATATAAACCACAAATAAAATAATCACCTCTTTCTCTCATGTAGTGATCATAAAGTTTCAAACTAAGAAAATACAGACTTTCCTCTCTTTGCTTACGAGAAAACAAGGAACTGATTTCATCAGGTTCTTTCCTGAAATCAGAAGTGAAAAGTGCAAAAATGATAAAGAAAACTTCTGGATCAATCCAATAGATTTTGGGACGTTAACGGCTAACTGTTTCTGAATAAATCCTAAAAAAACTGCCAAGAAATTTCCCAAACAAAGCGGATAAGAGAGGCACCTCATGACGGACATCAAAGAAGAAAAGCATCTGATGCTAACTTGGTTCCGCAAACAAATGTGGCGTTGGCGACAATCTGTAATCTACCGACTGTAGCTCTAGTTTATTATTTCGTACTCTTCAATAGACTTATATTCATTCGGTGCAATGTCGTTCAGCTGCGATTATACTTAAAATACTATTGTTTTGAATATTCCTATTGTAAGTTATTAGTAGTAAATAGATTCTCTTCAGGATTGCAAAACAAAACAGAAACTAGCCTATGAAAATGTTTTGGTGGATCAAACTGAAGAATCAAATTTCAGTGGTTCATTGAATTGACTTTTTCAACTGCCACTTAGTTTCATGGGCTATTTGTACGGGACAATCAGAACCAAACGATGGCAATAAAGATCTTTAATTTCAAACATATTTCTGAAGCGTATGTAAAATGTCATTCGCCACACAACACAACTAGCATATGTAGGACAAAATAACATTAATCATGTTCTTGATAATGGGAGGTCTGGGGTGGATTTCGTGAGGCAGCCAGTGGGAAACAGTCATTCCCCAGGCATCCACCAGATGAACGTTTATTCCTTTGAATATGGCTCGAAGAACCTTGTCACGCTGCATCGAGTACCAGTCGCTGGTCGCCAGCACCTCGAACAGCTCTAGACTCTTGAGGTTCGCCGTTCTGAAGATGATCACGGTGTCCGGCGCCCTGGTCAGCAGGCGCACCACTGCCTTGCGGATGCTCAACAGCCGCCGGGTGTAGACCTCGATGGGGAAAGTGGCGTAACGTGACCAGATGCCAATGATGATGACCGTGTTGGCGCCCCCGGGTACTCCGTCCAGTTCATTTGCAATGAAACGCATCTCACTGGTCAAGACGTCAAAGCGGATCGGAGGACCGTGGCAGCGGAACGTCACCTTGATGTTGTTGTCATAGTCCAGAGCCAAGAACGGGCCAGACTGTTTTGGGTTGTGCAGGTTGAACTCCCGGAGACCTGGATGTGATGGAGACAGGACCAAATGAGTCAAATCGTAAAGGAAATCTAAACAATACACAATATTCTTACAGAGTGAATACCTGGTAAGACTCCCATGAGGTATTCAAACCACTGCCTGATGGTGGAGTCTCCATACATGTGGACCACCTTCTTGCTCAGACACTGAGTCATGGCTGACTTGTTGAACTGGCGAACCGGCGTGCCGATGAGTGACTGCCAAACACCTTTGTAGTAATAACCAACTGCTCCAGGCACAGCACTTCTCTGCTTCACCTCTGGTTCATCTGTTTAAAGAGTTTAAAAAGACACGCAAACGCCTCGGTCGAGACTAAATCACATTTTAAACCAGGATTTAGTGATTTAGAATTAGTATTTTAATCCACTTTCTCAGAAGTGGATTAAAATAGTCTTAGACTTGTCCTTGTCTTGAGATAAATGATCTCCTCTCTTGAAGGGAGACTAGAGCTAATCCAGGTCTACATCAAGATTTAAACTTCAGATTAAAGGCTGTATGCCTCATGGTGTCTGGTGAAAATGGATTTCCTTGGTTACATTGATGATGCTTAAAAACAATAACAACAACAACAATAATAATATATTTTATTTGTAATGCATTTCATATTTGAGCAATATTGAAGTGCGACAGAAGTTAAAAAACAACAGTTGAAGAGTTTATCTGGGCCATTCAGTGGCTAAAAGAAACACCATAGAAAACTTAAAAAGACTTTCATAAAAAGGTTTCATTTAAAAGCGTCTAAAAATCCCTTTTTAATTTTTTTATATGCATAGTTGCAGTCGTGTACTTACATGCTGTTGTTACAAAACACTAAGAATATTGGGCATAATTAGCTTTCGGAAAGAAAGAAGTCAATAAAGAGGATTTTTTGGGAATCTTTTTATTCAATGCTCAGGAAACAAATAATCACTGTTATCCCACTCTTGATTTTTGACTTTAACGAAGTAAAGATGGACTGAGAGGCTCCGCTCACACAGACTTGACCATCATCCTGGTGGCCTTGAGTGAGGAAGAGGAGTGGCCCCTCCAGGTCTCCCAGCGGAGGCCCTTCACGTTGTCGGCGTGGTAAAAGCCATTCAGATAAGCGGAGCCACATCGGCTGAACCACCAGCTGCTGCTGTGGAAGTTGGTACAGGAATGATAAGCAATATCAAACTCGAAGATGCAAGGATTGCAGCCGTCATTGTCTCGGTCCTTGGTGCTGAAGCCGAAGCCGTTCTGGTTGGCTCCAGGGTGGGAACCACGAATGGCATCACCTGTAGACAAGGAGGTGGAAAAAAGTCAAGGGGTGCGTCCTAATAGTCCCTCCTATCTCCTAACAGTCCCTCCTATCTCCTTTCCTATCCACTTCTCCTTAAACCCCAGAAGTGTTTAAGTGGTGGCCATGATAAGTAGCGTTGGAATTCTCACTAAGCCAAGGAAAGGAGGCTCAATGCGTCCTTTAGAACCTCCTTTAGCCTAGGAACCACTGATGCTTCCTTTAGAACCTCCTTTAGCCTAGGAACCACTGATGCTTCCTTTAGAACCTCCTTTATCCTAGGAACCACTGATGGTTCCTTTACCAAAGGAGACCAGCTCATGTTCCCCCACAATTCCTTGTGGCGACATCATTTAAAGGAACCCGCTCATCGGAGCGTTCAGGGAAACTCAGGATGACTGAAAAAGGAGCAGATCATGTAAGTTACCAAAGCAATAATCTGCCTGGAACAACTTCAAATCATCTAGAACCCAGATCCCAACTAGGAATGTTCTGGATGTTGTAGAACCAACACAGTAAAGTCCAGTTTTAGTGCCGCCTGGTCTCACTCTGATTGGTTCTTTATTCACCTGCAGCCGTTTCCCTTTAGTTCCTCTTTTCCTTTGATTTACATTCAAACCTTCAGATATTTGACGTTACATCAGAGGTTAGAACCTCAGGGGAACGTGAGAGGAACCACCTTTATACTACTTTTGATCACATTTGGAGTTTGTTCACCATGACAGACGTCTCTAACCTTCACCTCTGTTGGATTATTATTACGCCACCTAGTGGAAGTGTGGTCTGATTGTCATCGTGATCACCTTTCCTGACCTCCTTTAGGAAGCCTCCTAACACCTTTCCTGACCTCCTTTAGGAAGCCTCCTAACACCTTTCCTTAACTCCGTGATGTCATCCACAGCATTAAGGAAAAGTGGACAGGAAAGGAGATAGGAGGGAGTATTAGGAAGCATCCTAGTTGGAACTCTCTAGTGTAGCTGCCACGATGAGACCAGCTGGTTCTGATGTCGAGGTTTAGGAGGACCCGTTACCTGCAGTTCCTCTGTATCTCCCCACATGGAGTGCATAAGCCGAGTTTTCATCCCCCAGATAGAAGTTTTTGTACTCGGCGTAAGCGGTTCCTCCTTCCTGGTTCCACAGGTCCACCCTCAAGTTGGTCGTCCTGCCCCGGGTCAGCCAGTGCATCTTTTCCAAACCGAGCCAGTGGTCCCCTGGAACCAACAAAAAGCCAGTGCATTGTGACATGTAGTTTCAGTTCAGCCAATATTTAGATTTGCATTTTTATATCATTATAACAAAAGAAATGGCCACACACACACACACACACACACACACACACACACACACACACACACACACACACACACACACACACACACACACACACACACACACACACACACACACACACACACACACACACACACACACCACTTACACGTCAGGTGGCCAAACCCAGCTCTATATGCAGCCCAGTTTCTATCGAAGGAAACTGAAGCTCCGGTGCGTTTTTGAATCACCGTCCAGCCGCCGTCTGATCGCATCTCACAGTACACCTGAGCAGAAAGTCCACACGGGGAAATAACTAACAGGGCTTTAGTGATTTTTACTGAAACAGGTTAATGATGGCAATAAATAATCAGATGTTGCGAAGCTTTCAAATGGTTCCAGCCTCCAAGGGTCATGCTTGATGTCTTTTGTCCTCATTAAAATAAGTAGGTTAGTTTAAAAGTTAACTCAAACAAATCTGTGAGTCTACTGTCAAGTCAGCGGTCTGGGATTCCTCTGTGGTGGCTTCTGAAGCACATATAAATTAAGTAATGTTCATTTACTATATATGCTGAAAAATGTGTCATTTCAACTAAAATCAGTTTTTTGCGCCCCAGAATGTTTCCTAACTTTCACTTCAGCTGATAAATGTTGACTTTGGACGGACTAAATATTTTTCCACAGGTCACAACGCTGGTTTTCCTGCATGTTTAAAGCAAATAACAAATAAGTTTATGTAGATTCATAAAACAAAAACAAACAAAAAAAAAACAACAACGACAAAATCTCAACAAGTTATCGTTGCTAAAACGGCTGAAAAGGTTGAGGTAGATTGTCAACAGCCCAAAAACTAAGTGGCTGAAATAAATCAAATGTGATGTAAAACTGCTGAAATGGCTAAAAACCTCTTTGACCTTCCTGAAATTTGCTTTGATACCTTGAAGGGGATTTTGTTGTGATCAGGCTGGATCATATAAACGCCGCTGCGCGACTCCGGCATGAGCTTCTTAATCTGACTGCAGTCTGCCGCTGATGTTTGAGAGGAAGAAAACCAAAGTTATTCCAAAAGATTTCAGACGTTTTGTCGCGTCCAGTAGAGACGATAAGGACACGAGTCTTACCGTGGGGGAATACATCGACCGGATGTTCCTAGAAAGAGAACAAAAACAGATTTAGAGTGAAGTTCGATTGAGTTTAAAGACGGCAGAACAACGTAGAGTTCAGTTTGTTTTAACCTGCGGTTGTGCTGCGCCGCTGGAAAGAAGAGCCAGGATCAGTCCACAGAGTCCGATCAGCATCTTCATTCTGACCCGAGGGACAGAGACAGATTCGCCTGAACAGTCAGACGTCTTCCAAACATGAACATCAGACTACAAAGACAGTGTGACACCAATTCAATGGAAGCCTACAAAAGGAAGGATTTCATCACATGACACTTTTCTGAACGTCTTCTAGACGATAAAAACTGTTTCTCTATAAACAAACCAGGATGTGTGACCCACCTTTTAAACGCCGTCACTTCCTGTCAAAGCTCAACCGAAAGGAGACGCACAGATCAACGGTGACTGACCCGATCGCTCAGGAAGAGTGTGTCCGTCCTGGTTTTGTCTCAGAATATATAGCGGAGCAGGAACCAGGAGGGGCCTCGGTGTTATTCACTGAATGTTGTCCTTCTAGCTGGACCACAAGCAGCATTCCAATATTGACCAGTAGTTTCTGTAGAGGACTGACCGGAGCAAACTCTGCAGGGCTTCAGGTCAAATATCTCCTGCAGAGTAAAAGAATCCTTTAGTAGGAAGAAGAACCGGGTTGATCCTGGCACACAGCAGGCCTCTTCCTCCATCAACCCGCCTCACTAATGTGAGTGTTCTGATCAGAATCTGGAAACGTTGCCAGTGTGTTGCTTTCAGGATTGACGGACACAGACCGACGCTGGAGTCCAGTCGTCAATCTGGTTTGTACCTGACAAACCAGTTTGGACAAATATTCAGAGGAAAGTTTTCTATTGATGGTCACAATATAGAATTACTGTGTTTCAGTTCAATTTACTCCAGTGGTGCTTAAAGTTGTTTGGACCAGAAGATTTTTGTTTTTTTGTGTTTAAATCTTCTGGTTCTTATTATTTAAAAAAAAAAAAAAAAGATAAAACACTTTAATTCTTCACTTTGGTAGATTCTAAAGAATCTGACGAGTTGGACTTTTGGAGGTAAAGTTGGTTCACAGGCGAACACAAAGAATAAAGACTTTTCCTCTTTATCTATTTTTTTGCTTGTGGACAGTTGGATTTCTTTGTCTTGCTTCTTCTTTTCCTTTCTCAGTTGCTGCCGTCAGACTCTGGAACAAACTGCCCCCGACATGCGCACCATTACCAACTTTGGCCTTTTTAAATCCAGACTCAAAACCTATTTATTCAGACCGGCTTTTAATACACAGTAATATGGTGACATTTTAATTGAATTGAATTGAATTGAATTGAATTGAATTGAATTGAATTGAATTGAATTTAAATGTCACCAAATTGTCACCATATTACTATTTTTTCTATTTTATTTTATTTGGTTTGGTTTTATTTGACTCTATTGTGGATATAGTGTTCTGTTTTAACTGCTTTCTTTCTTGTTTTACTGTCCGATCTCATTGGAAAGCACTTTGGTCACCTTCAGTGTTGTAAAGGGCTTTACAAATACATTTTGATTGATCATCACATTATTTCACTTTCTACAGTGAAAAACAAACACAAGTGAATTTAAGGTCTGTTCCTCCACTCAATGTTGAAATTACTTTCTGGCTGGAGTTGAATTTTATTCCCAGGAGGCAATTTGACGCTTCATTTAGAGACAAAGGCAGCGGAAGATGAACACAAAGCAAAATGTGTTGATTGTAGAACCATGAAGATGTTTGAAATCTTTACCAAAGACTTTAAACTGGACTGAATGTCCTCCTGCACATGAGGATCAAGGTTCAAACGTTTGCCCTGCAGTGAAGGAGTTGCTCTGCTCTGCTGGGCTGAAATGCAAAAATGCCACTTGTCCAGCATGACCACCTTTTTCTTTCTTTCAGGATTTCACTTCAAAAGAAAGTCAGAATGTCTCAGTGTGATGTGGGAGATTAGGAGGAGAGAGTTCTACACGGTTCTTTGTCTCCCTCCGTCTCTACATCAGATTAATCAATAAATCTTCATTTGACACGTTTCCACAGTCAAATTCTAATTGAACATTAAAAACAGAATATCACATTGAAATGTCATAAAAACTACCATGTAGGGGCTACCATCCTGGAAATTATACAACATTTAACAGGTTATGAGGGGTAAATACACAAGCTTCTATATTTTATACATGAAAATCATGAATCAACAGGAATGTAAATGTGAAGGAAGAATCCATTCATCATTTCATTCATCTTCCATTTCCATTTTATTCAGCAACAAGAGACTCTAGTTAACCTGACCTGCTGTGTGTGTTTGCATTAAAGTACACTATGATATAAACCACAAATAAAATAATCACCTCTTTCTCTCATGTAGTGATCATAAAGTTTCAAACTAAGAAAATACAGACTTTCCTCTCTTTGCTTACGAGAAAACAAGGAACTGATTTCATCAGGTTCTTTCCTGAAATCAGAAGTGAAAAGTGCAAAAATGATAAAGAAAACTTCTGGATCAATCCAATAGATTTTGGGACGTTAACGGCTAACTGTTTCTGAATAAATCCTAAAAAAACTGCCATGAAATTTCCCAAACAAAGCGGATAAGAGAGGCACCTCATGATGGACATCAAAGAAGAAAAGCATCTGATGCTAACTTGGTTCCGCAAACAAATGTGGCGTTGGCGACAATCTGTAATCTACCGACTGTAGCTCTAGTTTATTATTTCGTACTCTTCAATAGACTTATATTCATTCGGTGCAATGTCGTTCAGCTGCGATTATACTTAAAATACTATTGTTTTGAATATTCCTATTGTAAGTTATTAGTAGTAAATAGATTCTCTTCAGGATTGCAAAACAAAACAGAAACTAGCCTATGAAAATGTTTTGGTGGATCAAACTGAAGAATCAAATTTCAGTGGTTCATTGAATTGACTTTTTCAACTGCCACTTAGTTTCATGGGCTATTTGTACGGGACAATCAGAACCAAACAATGACAATAAAGATCTTTAATTTCAAACATATTTCTGAAGCGTATGTAAAATGTCATTCGCCACACAACACAACTAGCATATGTAGGACAAAATAACATTAATCATGTTCTTGATAATGGGAGGTCTGGGGTGGATTTCGTGAGGCAGCCAGTGGGAAACAGTCATTCCCCAGGCATCCACCAGATGAACGTTTATTCCTTTGAATATGGCTCGAAGAACCTTGTCACGCTGCATCGAGTACCAGTCGCTGGTCGCCAGCACCTCGAACAGCTCTAGACTCTTGAGGTTCGCCGTTCTGAAGATGATCACGGTGTCCGGCGCCCTGGTCAGCAGGCGCACCACTGCCTTGCGGATGCTCAACAGCCGCCGGGTGTAGACCTCGATGGGGAAAGTGGCGTAACGTGACCAGATGCCAATGATGATGACCGTGTTGGCGCCCCCGGGTACTCCGTCCAGTTCATTTGCAATGAAACGCATCTCACTGGTCAAGACGTCAAAGCGGATCGGAGGACCGTGGCAGCGGAACATCACCTTGATGTTGTTGTCATAGTCCAGAGCCAAGAACGGGCCGGACTGTTTTGGGTTGTGCAGGTTGAACTCCCGGAGACCTGGATGTGATGGAGACAGGACCAAATGAGTCAAATCGTAAAGGAAATCTAAACAATACACAATATTCTTACAGAGTGAATACCTGGTAAGACTCCCATGAGGTATTCAAACCACTGCCTGATGGTGGAGTCTCCATACATGTGGACCACCTTCTTGCTCAGACACTGAGTCATGGCTGACTTGTTGAACTGGCGAACCGGCGTGCCGATGAGTGACTGCCAAACACCTTTGTAGTAATAACCAACTGCTCCAGGCACAGCACTTCTCTGCTTCACCTCTGGTTCATCTGTTTAAAGAGTTTAAAAAGACACGCAAACGCCTCGGTCGAGACTAAATCACATTTTAAACCAGGATTTAGTGATTTAGAATTAGTATTTTAATCCACTTTCTCAGAAGTGGATTAAAATAGTCTTAGACTTGTCCTTGTCTTGAGATAAATGATCTCCTCTCTTGAAGGGAGACTAGAGCTAATCCAGGTCTACATCAAGATTTAAACTTCAGATTAAAGGCTGTATGCCTCATGGTGTCTGGTGAAAATGGATTTCCTTGGTTACATTGATGATGCTTAAAAACAATAACAACAACAACAATAATAATATATTTTATTTGTAATGCATTTCATATTTGAGCAATATTGAAGTGCGACAGAAGTTAAAAAACAACAGTTGAAGAGTTTATCTGGGCCATTCAGTGGCTAAAAGAAACACCATAGAAAACTTAAAAAGACTTTCATAAAAAGGTTTCATTTAAAAGCGTCTAAAAATCCCTTTTTAATTTTTTTATATGCATAGTTGCAGTCGTGTACTTACATGCTGTTGTTACAAAACACTAAGAATATTGGGCATAATTAGCTTTCGGAAAGAAAGAAGTCAATAAAGAGGATTTTTTGGGAATCTTTTTATTCAATGCTCAGGAAACAAATAATCACTGTTATCCCACTCTTGATTTTTGACTTTAACGAAGTAAAGATGGACTGAGAGGCTCCGCTCACACAGACTTGACCATCATCCTGGTGGCCTTGAGTGAGGAAGAGGAGTGGCCCCTCCAGGTCTCCCAGCGGAGGCCCTTCACGTTGTTGGCGTGGTAAAAGCCATTCAGATAAGCGGAGCCACATCGGCTGAACCACCAGCTGCTGCTGTGGAAGTTGGTACAGGAATGATAAGCAATATCAAACTCGAAGATGCAAGGATTGCAGCCGTCATTGTCTCGGTCCTTGGTGCTGAAGCCGAAGCCGTTCTGGTTGGCTCCAGGGTGGGAACCACGAATGGCATCACCTGTAGACAAGGAGGTGGAAAAAAGTCAAGGGGTGCGTCCTAATAGTCCCTCCTATCTCCTAACAGTCCCTCCTATCTCCTTTCCTATCCACTTCTCCTTAAACCCCAGAAGTGTTTAAGTGGTGGCCATGATAAGTAGCGTTGGAATTCTCACTAAGCCAAGGAAAGGAGGCTCAATGCGTCCTTTAGAACCTCCTTTAGCCTAGGAACCACTGATGCTTCCTTTAGAACCTCCTTTAGCCTAGGAACCACTGATGCTTCCTTTAGAACCTCCTTTATCCTAGGAACCACTGATGGTTCCTTTACCAAAGGAGACCAGCTCATGTTCCCCCACAATTCCTTGTGGCGACATCATTTAAAGGAACCCGCTCATCGGAGCGTTCAGGGAAACTCAGGATGACTGAAAAAGGAGCAGATCATGTAAGTTACCAAAGCAATAATCTGCCTGGAACAACTTCAAATCATCTAGAACCCAGATCCCAACTAGGAATGTTCTGGATGTTGTAGAACCAACACAGTAAAGTCCAGTTTTAGTGCCGCCTGGTCTCACTCTGATTGGTTCTTTATTCACCTGCAGCCGTTTCCCTTTAGTTCCTCTTTTCCTTTGATTTACATTCAAACCTTCAGATATTTGACGTTACATCAGAGGTTAGAACCTCAGGGGAACGTGAGAGGAACCACCTTTATACTACTTTTGATCACATTTGGAGTTTGTTCACCACGACAGACGTCTCTAACCTTCACCTCTGTTGGATTATTATTACGCCACCTAGTGGAAGTGTGGTCTGATTGTCATCGTGATCACCTTTCCTTAACTCCTTTAGGAAGCCTCCTAACACCTTTCCTGACCTCCTTTAGGAAGCCTCCTAACACCTTTCCTGACCTCCTTTAGGAAGCCTCCTAACACCTTTCCTTAACTCCGTGATGTCATCCACAGCATTAAGGAAAAGTGGACAGGAAAGGAGATAGGAGGGAGTATTAGGAAGCATCCTAGTTGGAACTCTCTAGTGTAGCTGCCACGATGAGACCAGCTGGTTCTGATGTCGAGGTTTAGGAGGACCCGTTACCTGCAGTTCCTCTGTATCTCCCCACATGGAGTGCATAAGCCGAGTTTTCATCCCCCAGATAGAAGTTTTTGTACTCGGCGTAAGCGGTTCCTCCTTCCTGGTTCCACAGGTCCACCCTCAAGTTGGTCGTCCTGCCCCGGGTCAGCCAGTGCATCTTTTCCAAACCGAGCCAGTGGTCCCCTGGAACCAACAAAAAGCCAGTGCATTGTGACATGTAGTTTCAGTTCAGCCAATATTTAGATTTGCATTTTTATATCACTATAACAAAAGAAATGGCCACACACACACACACACACACACACACACACACACACACACACACACACACACACACACACACACACACCACTTACACGTCAGGTGGCCAAACCCAGCTCTATATGCAGCCCAGTTTCTATCGAAGGAAACTGAAGCTCCGGTGCGTTTTTGAATCACCGTCCAGCCGCCGTCTGATCGCATCTCACAGTACACCTGAGCAGAAAGTCCACACGGGGAAATAACTAACAGGGCTTTAGTGATTTTTACTGAAACAGGTTAATGATGGCAATAAATAATCAGATGTTGCGAAGCTTTCAAATGGTTCCAGCCTCCAAGGGTCATGCTTGATGTCTTTTGTCCTCATTAAAATAAGTAGGTTAGTTTAAAAGTTAACTCAAACAAATCTGTGAGTCTACTGTCAAGTCAGCGGTCTGGGATTCCTCTGTGGTGGCTTCTGAAGCACATATAAATTAAGTAATGTTCATTTACTATATATGCTGAAAAATGTGTCATTTCAACTAAAATCTGTTTTTTGCGCCCCAGAATGTTTCCTAACTTTCACTTCAGCTGATAAATGTTGACTTTGGACGGACTAAATATTTTTCCACAGGTCACAACGCTGGTTTTCCTGCATGTTTAAAGCAAATAACAAATAAGTTTATGTAGATTCATAAAACAAAAACAAACAAAAAAAAAAACAACAACGACAAAATCTCAACAAGTTATCGTTGCTAAAACGGCTGAAAAAGTTGAGGTAGATTGTCAACAGCCCAAAAACTAAGTGGCTGAAATAAATCAAATGTGATGTAAAACTGCTGAAATGGCTAAAAACCTCTTTGACCTTCCTGAAATTTGCTTTGATACCTTGAAGGGGATTTTGTTGTGATCAGGCTGGATCATATAAACGCCGCTGCGCGACTCCGGCATGAGCTTCTTAATCTGACTGCAGTCTGCCGCTGATGTTTGAGAGGAAGAAAACCAAAGTTATTCCAAAAGATTTCAGACGTTTTGTCGCGTCCAGTAGAGACGATAAGGACACGAGTCTTACCGTGGGGGAATACATCGACCGGATGTTCCTAGAAAGAGAACAAAAACAGATTTAGAGTGAAGTTCGATTGAGTTTAAAGACGGCAGAACAACGTAGAGTTCAGTTTGTTTTAACCTGCGGTTGTGCTGCGCCGCTGGAAAGAAGAGCCAGGATCAGTCCACAGAGTCCGATCAGCATCTTCATTCTGACCCGAGGGACAGAGACAGATTCGCCTGAACAGTCAGACGTCTTCCAAACATGAACATCAGACTACAAAGACAGTGTGACACCAATTCAATGGAAGCCTACAAAAGGAAGGATTTCATCACATGACACTTTTCTGAACGTCTTCTAGACGATAAAAACTGTTTCTCTATAAACAAACCAGGATGTGTGACCCACCTTTTAAACGCCGTCACTTCCTGTCAAAGCTCAACCGAAAGGAGACGCACAGATCAACGGTGACTGACCCGATCGCTCAGGAAGGGTGTGTCCGTCCTGGTTTTGTCTCAGAATATATAGCGGAGCAGGAACCAGGAGGGGCCTCGGTGTTATTCACTGAATGTTGTCCTTCTAGCTGGACCACAAGCAGCATTCCAATATTGACCAGTAGTTTCTGTAGAGGACTGACCGGAGCAAACTCTGCAGGGCTTCAGGTCAAATATCTCCTGCAGAGTAAAAGAATCCTTTAGTAGGAAGAAGAACCGGGTTGATCCTGGCACACATCAGGCCTCTTCCTCCATCAACCCGCCTCACTAATGTGAGTGTTCTGATCAGAATCTGGAAACGTTGCCAGTGTGTTGCTTTCAGGATTGACGGACACAGACCGACGCTGGAGTCCAGTCGTCAATCTGGTTTGTACCTGACAAACCAGTTTGGACAAATATTCAGAGGAAAGTTTTCTATTGATGGTCACAATATAGAATTACTGTGTTTCAGTTCAATTTACTCCAGTGGTGCTTAAAGTTGTTTGGACCAGAAGATTTTTGTTTTTTTGTGTTTAAATCTTCTGGTTCTTATTATTTAAAAAAAAAAAAAAAAAGATAAAACACTTTAATTCTTCACTTTGGTAGATTCTAAAGAATCTGACGAGTTGGACTTTTGGAGGTAAAGTTGGTTCACAGGCGAACACAAAGAATAAAGACTTTTCCTCTTTATCTATTTTTTTGCTTGTGGACAGTTGGATTTCTTTGTCTTGCTTCTTCTTTTCCTTTCTCAGTTGCTGCCGTCAGACTCTGGAACAAACTGCCCCCGACATGCGCACCATTACCAACTTTGGCCTTTTTAAATCCAGACTCAAAACCTATTTATTCAGACCGGCTTTTAATACACAGTAATATGGTGACATTTTAATTGAATTGAATTGAATTGAATTGAATTTAAATGTCACCAAATTGTCACCATATTACTATTTTTTCTATTTTATTTTATTTGGTTTGGTTTTATTTGACTCTATTGTGGATATAGTGTTCTGTTTTAACTGCTTTCTTTCTTGTTTTACTGTCCGATCTCATTGGAAAGCACTTTGGTCACCTTCAGTGTTGTAAAGGGCTTTACAAATACATTTTGATTGATCATCACATTATTTCACTTTCTACAGTGAAAAACAAACACAAGTGAATTTAAGGTCTGTTCCTCCACTCAATGTTGAAATTACTTTCTGGCTGGAGTTGAATTTTATTCCCGGGAGGCAATTTGACGCTTCATTTAGAGACAAAGGCAGCGGAAGATGAACACAAAGCAAAATGTGTTGATTGTAGAACCATGAAGATGTTTGAAATCTTTACCAAAGACTTTAAACTGGACTGAATGTCCTCCTGCACATGAGGATCAAGGTTCAAACGTTTGCCCTGCAGTGAAGGAGTTGCTCTGCTCTGCTGGGCTGAAATGCAAAAATGCCACTTGTCCAGCATGACCACCTTTTTCTTTCTTTCAGGATTTCACTTCAAAAGAAAGTCAGAATGTCTCAGTGTGATGTGGGAGATTAGGAGGAGAGAGTTCTACACGGTTCTTTGTCTCCCTCCGTCTCTACATCAGATTAATCAATAAATCTTCATTTGACACGTTTCCACAGTCAAATTCTAATTGAACATTAAAAACAGAATATCACATTGAAATGTCATAAAAACTACCATGTAGGGGCTACCATCCTGGAAATTATACAACATTTAACAGGTTATGAGGGGTAAATACACAAGCTTCTATATTTTATACATGAAAATCATGAATCAACAGGAATGTAAATGTGAAGGAAGAATCCATTCATCATTTCATTCATCTTCCATTTCCATTTTATTCAGCAACAAGAGACTCTAGTTAACCTGACCTGCTGTGTGTGTTTGCATTAAAGTACACTATGATATAAACCACAAATAAAATAATCACCTCTTTCTCTCATGTAGTGATCATAAAGTTTCAAACTAAGAAAATACAGACTTTCCTCTCTTTGCTTACGAGAAAACAAGGAACTGATTTCATCAGGTTCTTTCCTGAAATCAGAAGTGAAAAGTGCAAAAATGATAAAGAAAACTTCTGGATCAATCCAATAGATTTTGGGACGTTAACGGCTAACTGTTTCTGAATAAATCCTAAAAAAACTGCCAAGAAATTTCCCAAACAAAGTGGATAAGAGAGGCACCTCATGATGGACATCAAAGAAGAAAAGCATCTGATGCTAACTTGGTTCCGCAAACAAATGTGGCGTTGGCGACAATCTGTAATCTACCGACTGTAGCTCTAGTTTATTATTTCGTACTCTTCAATAGACTTATATTCATTCGGTGCAATGTCGTTCAGCTGCGATTATACTTAAAATACTATTGTTTTGAATATTCCTATTGTAAGTTATTAGTAGTAAATAGATTCTCTTCAGGATTGCAAAACAAAACAGAAACTAGCCTATGAAAATGTTTTGGTGGATCAAACTGAAGAATCAAATTTCAGTGGTTCATTGAATTGACTTTTTCAACTGCCACTTAGTTTCATGGGCTATTTGTACGGGACAATCAGAACCAAACAATGACAATAAAGATCTTTAATTTCAAACATATTTCTGAAGCATATGTAAAATGTCATTCGCCACACAACACAACTAGCATATGTAGGACAAAATAACATTAATCATGTTCTTGATAATGGGAGGTCTGGGGTGGATTTCGTGAGGCAGCCAGTGGGAAACAGTCATTCCCCAGGCATCCACCAGATGAACGTTTATTCCTTTGAATATGGCTCGAAGAACCTTGTCACGCTGCATCGAGTACCAGTCGCTGGTCGCCAGCACCTCGAACAGCTCTAGACTCTTGAGGTTCGCCGTTCTGAAGATGATCACGGTGTCCGGCGCCCTGGTCAGCAGGCGCACCACTGCCTTGCGGATGCTCAACAGCCGCCGGGTGTAGACCTCGATGGGGAAAGTGGCGTAATGTGACCAGATGCCAATGATGATGACCGTGTTGGCGCCCCCGGGTACTCCGTCCAGTTCATTTGCAATGAAACGCATCTCACTGGTCAAGACGTCGAAGCGGATCGGAGGACCGTGGCAGCGGAACGTCACCTTGATGTTGTTGTCATAGTCCAGAGCCAAGAACGGGCCGGACTGTTTTGGGTTGTGCAGGTTGAACTCCCGGAGACCTGGATGTGATGGAGACAGGACCAAATGAGTCAAATCGTAAAGGAAATCTAAACAATACACAATATTCTTACAGAGTGAATACCTGGTAAGACTCCCATGAGGTATTCAAACCACTGCCTGATGGTGGAGTCTCCATACATGTGGACCACCTTCTTGCTCAGACACTGAGTCATGGCTGACTTGTTGAACTGGCGAACCGGCGTGCCGATGAGTGACTGCCAAACACCTTTGTAGTAATAACCTACTGCTCCAGGCACAGCACTTCTCTGCTTCACCTCTGGTTCATCTGTTTAAAGAGTTTAAAAAGACACGCAAACGCCTCGGTCGAGACTAAATCACATTTTAAACCAGGATTTAGTGATATAGCTTTCTCAGAAGTGGATTAAAATAGTCTTAGACTTGTCCTTGTCTTGAGATAAATGATCTCCTCTCTTGAAGGGAGACTAGAGCTAATCCAGGTCTACATCAAGATTTAAACTTCAGATTAAAGGCTGTATGCCTCATGGTGTCTGGTGAAAATGGATTTCCTTGGTTACATTGATGATGCTTAAAAACAATAACAACAACAACAATAATAATATATTTTATTTGTAATGCATTTCATATTTGAGCAATATTGAAGTGCGACAGAAGTTAAAAAACAACAGTTGAAGAGTTTATCTGGGCCATTCAGTGGCTAAAAGAAACACCATAGAAAACTTAAAAAGACTTTCATAAAAAGGTTTCATTTAAAAGCGTCTAAAAATCCCTTTTTAATTTTTTTATATGCATAGTTGCAGTCGTGTACTTACATGCTGTTGTTACAAAACACTAAGAATATTGGGCATAATTAGCTTTCGGAAAGAAAGAAGTCAATAAAGAGGATTTTTTGGGAATCTTTTTATTCAATGCTCAGGAAACAAATAATCACTGTTATCCCACTCTTGATTTTTGACTTTAATGAAGTAAAGATGGACTGAGAGGCTCCGCTCACACAGACTTGACCATCATCCTGGTGGCCTTGAGTGAGGAAGAGGAGTGGCCCCTCCAGGTCTCCCAGCGGAGGCCCTTCACGTTGTCGGCGTGGTAAAAGCCATTCAGATAAGCGGAGCCACATCGGCTGAACCACCAGCTGCTGCTGTGGAAGTTGGTACAGGAATGATAAGCAATATCAAACTCGAAGATGCAAGGATTGCAGCCGTCATTGTCTCGGTCCTTGGTGCTGAAGCCGAAGCCGTTCTGGTTGGCTCCAGGGTGGGAACCACGAATGGCATCACCTGTAGACAAGGAGGTGGAAAAAAGTCAAGGGGTGCGTCCTAATAGTCCCTCCTATCTCCTAACAGTCCCTCCTATCTCCTAACAGTCCCTCCTATCTCCTTTCCTATCCACTTCTCCTTAAACCCCAGAAGTGTTTAAGTGATGGCCATGATAAGTAGCGTTGGAATTCTCACTAAGCCAAGGAAAGGAGGCTCAATGCTTCCTTTAGAACCTCCTTTAGCCTAGGAACCACTGATGCTTCCTTTAGAACCTCCTTTAGCCTAGGAACCACTGATGGTTCCTTTACCAAAGGAGACCAGCTCATGTTCCCCCACAATTCCTTGTGGCGACATCATTTAAAGGAACCCGCTCATCGGAGCGTTCAGGGAAACTCAGGATGACTGAAAAAGGAGCAGATCATGTAAGTTACCAAAGCAACAATCTGCCTAGAACAACTTGAAATCATCTAGAACCCAGATCCCAACTAGGAATGTTCTGGATGTTGTAGAACCAACACAGTAAAGTCCAGTTTTAGTGCCGCCTGGTCTCACTCTGATTGGTTCTTTATTCACCTGCAGCCGTTTCCCTTTAGTTCCTCTTTTCCTTTGATTTACATTCAAACCTTCAGATATTTGACGTTACATCAGAGGTTAGAGCCTCAGGGGAACGTGAGAGGAACCACCTTTATACTACTTTTGATCACATTTGGAGTTTGTTCACCACGACAGACGTCACTAACCTTCACCTCTGTTGGATTATTATTATGCCACCTAGTGGAAGTGTGGTCTGATTGTCATCGTGATCACCTTTCCTTAACTCCTTTAGGAAGCCTCCTAACACCTTTCCTGACCTCCTTTAGGAAGCCTCCTAACTCCTTTCCTTACCTCCTTTAGAAAGCCTCCTAACACCTTTCCTTAACTCCGTGATGTCATCCACAGCATTAAGGAAAAGTGGACAGGAAAGGAGATAGGAGGGAGTATTAGGAAGCATCCTAGTTGGAACTCTCTAGTGTAGCTGCCACGATGAGACCAGCTGGTTCTGATGTCGAGGTTTAGGAGGACCCGTTACCTGCAGTTCCTCTGTATGTCCCCACATGGAGTGCATAAGCCGAGTTTTCATCCCCCAGATAGAAGTTTTTGTACTCGGCGTAAGCGGTTCCTCCTTCCTGGTTCCACAGGTCCACCCTCAAGTTGGTCGTCCTGCCCCGGGTCAGCCAGTGCATCTTTTCCAAACCGAGCCAGTGGTCCCCTGGAACCAACAAAAAGCCAGTGCATTGTGACATGTAGTTTCAGTTCAGCCAATATTTAGATTTGCATTTTTATATCATTATAACAAAAGAAATGGCCACACACACACACACACACACACACACACACACACACACACACACACACACACACACACACACACACACACACACACACACACACACACACACACACACACCACTTACACGTCAGGTGGCCAAACCCAGCTCTATATGCAGCCCAGTTTCTATCGAAGGAAACTGAAGCTCCGGTGCGTTTTTGAATCACCGTCCAGCCGCCGTCTGATCGCATCTCACAGTACACCTGAGCAGAAAGTCCAGACGGGGAAATAACTAACAGGGCTTTAGTGATTTTTACTGAAACAGGTTAATGATGGCAATAAATAATCAGATGTTGCGAAGCTTTCAAATGGTTCCAGCCTCCAAGGGTCATGCTTGATGTCTTTTGTCCTCATTAAAATAAGTAGGTTAGTTTAAAAGTTAACTCAAACAAATCTGTGAGTCTACTGTCAAGTCAGCGGTCTGGGATTCCTCTGTGGTGGCTTCTGAAGCACATATAAATTAAGTAATGTTCATTTACTATATATGCTGAAAAATGTGTCATTTCAACTAAAATCTGTTTTTTGCGCCCCAGAATGTTTCCTAACTTTCACTTCAGCTGATAAATGTTGACTTTGGACGGACTAAATATTTTTCCACAGGTCACAACGCTGGTTTTCCTGCATGTTTAAAGCAAATAACAAATAAGTTTATGTAGATTCATAAAACAAAAACAAACAAAAAAAAAAACAACAACGACAAAATCTCAACAAGTTATCGTTGCTAAAACGGCTGAAAAAGTTGAGGTAGATTGTCAACAGCCCAAAAACTAAGTGGCTGAAATAAATCAAATGTGATGTAAAACTGCTGAAATGGCTAAAAACCTCTTTGACCTTCCTGAAATTTGCTTTGATACCTTGAAGGGGATTTTGTTGTGATCAGGCTGGATCATATAAACGCCGCTGCGCGACTCCGGCATGAGCTTCTTAATCTGACTGCAGTCTGCCGCTGATGTTTGAGAGGAAGAAAACCAAAGTTATTCCAAAAGATTTCAGACGTTTTGTCGCGTCCAGTAGAGACGATAAGGACACGAGTCTTACCGTGGGGGAATACATCGACCGGATGTTCCTAGAAAGAGAACAAAAACAGATTTAGAGTGAAGTTCGATTGAGTTTAAAGACGGCAGAACAACGTAGAGTTCAGTTTGTTTTAACCTGCGGTTGTGCTGCGCCGCTGGAAAGAAGAGCCAGGATCAGTCCACAGAGTCCGATCAGCATCTTCATTCTGACCCGAGGGACAGAGACAGATTCGCCTGAACAGTCAGACGTCTTCCAAACATGAACATCAGACTACAAAGACAGTGTGACACCAATTCAATGGAAGCCTACAAAAGGAAGGATTTCATCACATGACACTTTTCTGAACGTCTTCTAGACGATAAAAACTGTTTCTCTATAAACAAACCAGGATGTGTGACCCACCTTTTAAACGCCGTCACTTCCTGTCAAAGCTCAACCGAAAGGAGACGCACAGATCAACGGTGACTGACCCGATCGCTCAGGAAGAGTGTGTCCGTCCTGGTTTTGTCTCAGAATATATAGCGGAGCAGGAACCAGGAGGGGCCTCGGTGTTATTCACTGAATGTTGTCCTTCTAGCTGGACCACAAGCAGCATTCCAATATTGACCAGTAGTTTCTGTAGAGGACTGACCGGAGCAAACTCTGCAGGGCTTCAGGTCAAATATCTCCTGCAGAGTAAAAGAATCCTTTAGTAGGAAGAAGAACCGGGTTGATCCTGGCACACAGCAGGCCTCTTCCTCCATCAACCCGCCTCACTAATGTGAGTGTTCTGATCAGAATCTGGAAACGTTGCCAGTGTGTTGCTTTCAGGATTGACGGACACAGACCGACGCTGGAGGCCAGTCGTCAATCTGGTTTGTACCTGACAAACCAGTTTGGACAAATATTCAGAGGAAAGTTTTCTATTGATGGTCACAATATAGAATTACTGTGTTTCAGTTCAATTTACTCCAGTGGTGCTTAAAGTTGTTTGGACCAGAAGATTTTTGTTTTTTTGTGTTTAAATCTTCTGGTTCTTATTATTTAAAAAAAAAAAAAAAAAAGATAAAACACTTTAATTCTTCACTTTGGTAGATTCTAAAGAATCTGACGAGTTGGACTTTTGGAGGTAAAGTTGGTTCACAGGCGAACACAAAGAATAAAGACTTTTCCTCTTTATCTATTTTTTTGCTTGTGGACAGTTGGATTTCTTTGTCTTGCTTCTTCTTTTCCTTTCTCAGTTGCTGCCGTCAGACTCTGGAACAAACGGCCCCCGACATGCGCACCATTACCAACTTTGGCCTTTTTAAATCCAGACTCAAAACCTATTTATTCAGACCGGCTTTTAATACACAGTAATATGGTGACATTTTAATTGAATTGAATTGAATTGATTTGAATTGAATTTAAATGTCACCAAATTGTCACCATATTACTATTTTTTCTATTTTATTTTATTTGGTTTGATTTTATTTGACTCTATTGTGGATATAGTGTATGATTTACTCTTGTTCTGTTTTAACTTCTTTCTTTCTTGTTTTACTGTCCGATCTCATTGGAAAGCACTTTGGTCACCTTCAGTGTTGTAAAGGGCTTTATAAATACATTTTGATTGATCATCACATTATTTCACTTTCTACAGTGAAAAACAAACACAAGTGAATTTAAGGTCTGTTCCTACACTCAATGTTGAAATTACTTTCTGGTTGGAGTCGAATTTTATTCCCAGGAGGCAATTTGACGCTTCATTTAGAGACAAAGGCAGCGGAAGATGAACACAAAGCAAATTGTGTTGATTGTAGAACCATGAAGATGTTTGAAATCTTTACCAAAGACTTTAAACTGGACTGAATGTCCTCCTGCACATGAGGATCAAGGTTCAAACGTTTGCCCTGCAGTGAAGGAGTTGCTCTACTCTGCTGGGCTGAAATGCAAAACTGCCACTTGTCCAGCATGACCACCTTTTTCTTTCTTTCAGGATTTCACTTAAAAAGAAAGTCAGAATGTGTCAGTGTGATGTGGGAGATTAGGAGGAGAGAGTTCTACACGGTTCTTTGTCTCCCTCCGTCTCTACATCAGATTAATCAATAAATCTTCATTTGACACGTTTCCACAGTCAAATTCTAATTGAACATTAAAAACAGAATATCACATTGAAATGTCATAAAAACTACCATGTAGGGGCTACCATCCTGGAAATTATACAACATTTAACAGGTTATGAGGGGTAAATACACAAGCTTCTATATTTTATACATGAAAATCATGAATCAACAGGAATGTAAATGTGAAGGAAGAATCCATTCATCATTTCATTCATCTTCCATTTCCATTTTATTCAGCAACAAGAGACTCTAGTTAACCTGACCTGCTGTGTGTGTTTGCATTAAAGTACACTATGATATAAACCACAAATAAAATAATCACCTCTTTCTCTCATGTAGTGATCATAAAGTTTCAAACTAAGAAAATACAGACTTTCCTCTCTTTGCTTACGAGAAAACAAGGAACTGATTTCATCAGGTTCTTTCCTGAAATCAGAAGTGAAAAGTGCAAAAATGATAAAGAAAACTTCTGGATCAATCCAATAGATTTTGGGACGTTAACGGCTAACTGTTTCTGAATAAATCCTAAAAAAACTGCCAAGAAATTTCCCAAACAAAGCGGATAAGAGAGGCACCTCATGATGGACATCAAAGAAGAAAAGCATCTGATGCTAACTTGGTTCCGCAAACAAATGTGGCGTTGGCGACAATCTGTAATCTACCGACTGTAGCTCTAGTTTATTATTTCGTACTCTTCAATAGACTTATATTCATTCGGTGCAATGTCGTTCAGCTGCGATTATACTTAAAATACTATTGTTTTGAATATTCCTATTGTAAGTTATTAGTAGTAAATAGATTCTCTTCAGGATTGCAAAACAAAACAGAAACTAGCCTATGAAAATGTTTTGGTGGATCAAACTGAAGAATCAAATTTCAGTGGTTCATTGAATTGACTTTTTCAACTGCCACTTAGTTTCATGGGCTATTTGTACGGGACAATCAGAACCAAACGATGACAATAAAGATCTTTAATTTCAAACATATTTCTGAAGCATATGTAAAATGTCATTCGCCACACAACACAACTAGCATATGTAGGACAAAATAACATTAATCATGTTCTTGATAATGGGAGGTCTGGGGTGGATTTCGTGAGGCAGCCAGTGGGAAACAGTCATTCCCCAGGCGTCCACCAGATGAACGTTTATTCCTTTGAATATGGCTCGAAGAACCTTGTCACGCTGCATCGAGTACCAGTCGCTGGTCGCCAGCACCTCGAACAGCTCTAGACTCTTGAGGTTCGCCGTTCTGAAGATGATCACGGTGTCCGGCTCCCTGGTCAGCAGGCGCACCACTGCCTTGCGGATGCTCAACAGCCGCCGGGTGTAGACCTCGATGGGGAAAGTGGCGTAACGTGACCAGATGCCAATGATGATGACCGTGTTGGCGCCCCCGGGTACTCCGTCCAGTTCATTTGCAATGTAACGCATCTCACTGGTCAAGACGTCAAAGCGGATCGGAGGACCGTGGCAGCGGAACATCACCTTGATGTTGTTGTCATAGTCCAGAGCCAAGAACGGGCCGGACTGTTTTGGGTTGTGCAGGTTGAACTCCCGGAGACCTGGATGTGATGGAGACAGGACCAAATGAGTCAAATCGTAAAGGAAATCTAAACAATACACAATATTCTTACAGAGTGAATACCTGGTAAGACTCCCCTGAGGTATTCAAACCACTGCCTGATGGTGGAGTCTCCATACATGTGGACCACCTTCTTGCTCAGACACTGAGTCATGGCTGACTTGTTGAACTGGCGAACCGGCGTGCCGATGAGTGACTGCCAAACACCTTTGTAGTAATAACCTACTGCTCCAGGCACAGCACTTCTCTGCTTCACCTCTGGTTCATCTGTTTAAAGAGTTTAAAAAGACACGCAAACGCCTCGGTCGAGACTAAATCACATTTTAAACCAGGATTTAGTGATATAGCTTTCTCAGAAGTGGATTAAAATAGTCTTAGACTTGTCCTTGTCTTGAGATAAATGATCTCCTCTCTTGAAGGGAGACTAGAGCTAATCCAGGTCTACATCAAGATTTAAACTTCAGATTAAAGGCTGTATGCCTCATGGTGTCTGGTGAACATGGATTTCCTTGGTTACATTGATGATGCTTAAAAACAATAACAACAACAACAATAATAATATATTTTATTTGTAATGCATTTCATATTTGAGCAATATTGAAGTGCGACAGAAGTTAAAAAACAACAGTTGAAGAGTTTATCTGGGCCATTCAGTGGCTAAAAGAAACACCATAGAAAACTTAAAAAGACTTTCATAAAAAGGTTTCATTTAAAAGCGTCTAAAAATCCCTTTTTAATTTTTTTATATGCATAGTTGCAGTCGTGTACTTACATGCTGTTGTTACAAAACACTAAGAATATTGGGCATAATTAGCTTTCGGAAAGAAAGAAGTCAATAAAGAGGATTTTTTGGGAATCTTTTTATTCAATGCTCAGGAAACAAATAATCACTGTTATCCCACTCTTGATTTTTGACTTTAATGAAGTAAAGATGGACTGAGAGGCTCCGCTCACACAGACTTGACCATCATCCTGGTGGCCTTGAGTGAGGAAGAGGAGTGGCCCCTCCAGGTCTCCCAGCGGAGGCCCTTCACGTTGTCGGCGTGGTAAAAGCCATTCAGATAAGCGGAGCCACATCGGCTGAACCACCAGCTGCTGCTGTGGAAGTTGGTACAGGAATGATAAGCAATATCAAACTCGAAGATGCAAGGATTGCAGCCGTCATTGTCTCGGTCCTTGGTGCTGAAGCCGAAGCCGTTCTGGTTGGCTCCAGGGTGGGAACCACGAATGGCATCACCTGTAGACAAGGAGGTGGAAAAAAGTCAAGGGGTGCGTCCTAATAGTCCCTCCTATCTCCTAACAGTCCCTCCTATCTCCTTTCCTATCCACTTCTCCTTAAACCCCAGAAGTGTTTAAGTGGTGGCCATGATAAGTAGCGTTGGAATTCTCACTAAGCCAAGGAAAGGAGGCTCAATGCGTCCTTTAGAACCTCCTTTAGCCTAGGAACCACTGATGCTTCCTTTAGAACCTCCTTTAGCCTAGGAACCACTGATGCTTCCTTTAGAACCTCCTTTATCCTAGGAACCACTGATGGTTCCTTTACCAAAGGAGACCAGCTCATGTTCCCCCACAATTCCTTGTGGCGACATCATTTAAAGGAACCCGCTCATCGGAGCGTTCAGGGAAACTCAGGATGACTGAAAAAGGAGCAGATCATGTAAGTTACCAAAGCAATAATCTGCCTGGAACAACTTGAAATCATCTAGAACCCAGATCCCAACTAGGAATGTTCTGGATGTTGTAGAACCAACACAGTAAAGTCCAGTTTTAGTGCAGCCTGGTCTCACTCTGATTGGTTCTTTATTCACCTGCAGCCGTTTCCCTTTAGTTCCTCTTTTCCTTTGATTTACATTCAAACCTTCAGATATTTGACGTTACATCAGAGGTTAGAGCCTCAGGGGAACGTGAGAGGAACCACCTTTATACTACTTTTGATCACATTTGGAGTTTGTTCACCACGACAGACGTCTCTAACCTTCACCTCTGTTGGATTATTATTACGCCACCTAGTGGAAGTGTGGTCTGATTGTCATCGTGATCACCTTTCCTGACCTCCTTTAGGAAGCCTCCTAACACCTTTCCTGACCTCCTTTAGGAAGCCTCCTAACTCCTTTCCTTACCTCCTTTAGAAAGCCTCCTAACACCTTTCCTTAACTCCGTGATGTCATCCACAGCATTAAGGAAAAGTGGACAGGAAAGGAGATAGGAGGGAGTATTAGGAAGCATCCTAGTTGGAACTCTCTAGTGTAGCTGCCACGATGAGACCAGCTGGTTCTGATGTCGAGGTTTGGGAGGACCCGTTACCTGCAGTTCCTCTGTATCTCCCCACATGGAGTGCATAAGCCGAGTTTTCATCCCCCAGATAGAAGTTTTTGTACTCGGCGTAAGCGGTTCCTCCTTCCTGGTTCCACAGGTCCACCCTCAAGTTGGTCGTCCTGCCCCGGGTCAGCCAGTGCATCTTTTCCAAACCGAGCCAGTGGTCCCCTGGAACCAACAAAAAGCCAGTGCATTGTGACATGTAGTTTCAGTTCAGCCAATATTTAGATTTGCATTTTTATATCATTATAACAAAAGAAATGGCCACACACACACACACACACACACACACACACACACACACACACACACACACACACACACACACACACACACACACACACACACACACACACACACACACACACACACACACACACACACACACACACACACACACACACACACACCACTTACACGTCAGGTGGCCAAACCCAGCTCTATATGCAGCCCAGTTTCTATCGAAGGAAACTGAAGCTCCGGTGCGTTTTTGAATCACCGTCCAGCCGCCGTCTGATCGCATCTCACAGTACACCTGAGCAGAAAGTCCACACGGGGAAATAACTAACAGGGCTTTAGTGATTTTTACTGAAACAGGTTAATGATGGCAATAAATAATCAGATGTTGCGAAGCTTTCAAATGGTTCCAGCCTCCAAGGGTCATGCTTGATGTCTTTTGTCCTCATTAAAATAAGTAGGTTAGTTTAAAAGTTAACTCAAACAAATCTGTGAGTCTACTGTCAAGTCAGCGGTCTGGGATTCCTCTGTGGTGGCTTCTGAAGCACATATAAATTAAGTAATGTTCATTTACTATATATGCTGAAAAATGTGTCATTTCAACTAAAATCAGTTTTTTGCGCCCCAGAATGTTTCCTAACTTTCACTTCAGCTGATAAATGTTGACTTTGGACGGACTAAATATTTTTCCACAGGTCACAACGCTGGTTTTCCTGCATGTTTAAAGCAAATAACAAATAAGTTTATGTAGATTCATAAAACAAAAACAAACAAAAAAAAAAACAACAACGACAAAATCTCAACAAGTTATCGTTGCTAAAACGGCTGAAAAAGTTGAGGTAGATTGTCAACAGCCCAAAAACTAAGTGGCTGAAATAAATCAAATGTGATGTAAAACTGCTGAAATGGCTAAAAACCTCTTTGACCTTCCTGAAATTTGCTTTGATACCTTGAAGGGGATTTTGTTGTGATCAGGCTGGATCATATAAACGCCGCTGCGCGACTCCGGCATGAGCTTCTTAATCTGACTGCAGTCTGCCGCTGATGTTTGAGAGGAAGAAAACCAAAGTTATTCCAAAAGATTTCAGACGTTTTGTCGCGTCCAGTAGAGACGATAAGGACACGAGTCTTACCGTGGGGGAATACATCGACCGGATGTTCCTAGAAAGAGAACAAAAACAGATTTAGAGTGAAGTTCGATTGAGTTTAAAGACGGCAGAACAACGTAGAGTTCAGTTTGTTTTAACCTGCGGTTGTGCTGCGCCGCTGGAAAGAAGAGCCAGGATCAGTCCACAGAGTCCGATCAGCATCTTCATTCTGACCCGAGGGACAGAGACAGATTCGCCTGAACAGTCAGACGTCTTCCAAACATGAACATCAGACTACAAAGACAGTGTGACACCAATTCAATGGAAGCCTACAAAAGGAAGGATTTCATCACATGACACTTTTCTGAACGTCTTCTAGACGATAAAAACTGTTTCTCTATAAACAAACCAGGATGTGTGACCCACCTTTTAAACGCCGTCACTTCCTGTCAAAGCTCAACCGAAAGGAGACGCACAGATCAACGGTGACTGACCCGATCGCTCAGGAAGGGTGTGTCCGTCCTGGTTTTGTCTCAGAATATATAGCGGAGCAGGAACCAGGAGGGGCCTCGGTGTTATTCACTGAATGTTGTCCTTCTAGCTGGACCACAAGCAGCATTCCAATATTGACCAGTAGTTTCTGTAGAGGACTGACCGGAGCAAACTCTGCAGGGCTTCAGGTCAAATATCTCCTGCAGAGTAAAAGAATCCTTTAGTAGGAAGAAGAACCGGGTTGATCCTGGCACACAGCAGGCCTCTTCCTCCATCAACCCGCCTCACTAATGTGAGTGTTCTGATCAGAATCTGGAAACGTTGCCAGTGTGTTGCTTTCAGGATTGACGGACACAGACCGACGCTGGAGTCCAGTCGTCAATCTGGTTTGTACCTGACAAACCAGTTTGGACAAATATTCAGAGGAAAGTTTTCTATTGATGGTCACAATATAGAATTACTGTGTTTCAGTTCAATTTACTCCAGTGGTGCTTAAAGTTGTTTGGACCAGAAGATTTTTGTTTTTTTGTGTTTAAATCTTCTGGTTCTTATTATTTAAAAAAAAAAAAAAAAAAGATAAAACACTTTAATTCTTCACTTTGGTAGATTCTAAAGAATCTGACGAGTTGGACTTTTGGAGGTAAAGTTGGTTCACAGGCGAACACAAAGAATAAAGACTTTTCCTCTTTATCTATTTTTTTGCTTGTGGACAGTTGGATTTCTTTGTCTTGCTTCTTCTTTTCCTTTCTCAGTTGCTGCCGTCAGACTCTGGAACAAACGGCCCCCGACATGCGCACCATTACCAACTTTGGCCTTTTTAAATCCAGACTCAAAACCTATTTATTCAGACCGGCTTTTAATACACAGTAATATGGTGACATTTGAATTGAATTGAATTGAATTGAATTGAATTGAATTGAATTGAATTGAATTGAATTGAATTTAAATGTCACCAAATTGTCACCATATTACTATTTTTTCTATTTTATTTTATTTGGTTTGATTTTATTTGACTCTATTGTGGATATAGTGTATGATTTACTCTTGTTCTGTTTTAACTGCTTTCTTTCTTGTTTTACTGTCCGATCTCATTGGAAAGCACTTTGGTCACCTTCAGTGTTGTAAAGGGCTTTACAAATACATTTTGATTGATCATCACATTATTTCACTTTCTACAGTGAAAAACAAACACAAGTGAATTTAAGGTCTGTTCCTACACTCAATGTTGAAATTACTTTCTGGCTGGAGTTGAATTTTATTCCCAGGAGGCAATTTGACGCTTCATTTAGAGACAAAGGCAGCGGAAGATGAACACAAAGCAAAATGTGTTGATTGTAGAACCATGAAGATGTTTGAAATCTTTACCAAAGACTTTAAACTGGACTGAATGTCCTCCTGCACATGAGGATCAAGGTTCAAACGTTTGCCCTGCAGTGAAGGAGTTGCTCTGCTCTGCTGGGCTGAAATGCAAAAATGCCACTTGTCCAGCATGACCACCTTTTTCTTTCTTTCAGGATTTCACTTCAAAAGAAAGTCAGAATGTCTCAGTGTGATGTGGGAGATTAGGAGGAGAGAGTTCTACACGGTTCTTTGTCTCCCTCCGTCTCTACATCAGATTAATCAATAAATCTTCATTTGACACGTTTCCACAGTCAAATTCTAATTGAACATTAAAAACAGAATATCACATTGAAATGTCATAAAAACTACCATGTAGGGGCTACCATCCTGGAAATTATACAACATTTAACAGGTTATGAGGGGTAAATACACAAGCTTCTATATTTTATACATGAAAATCATGAATCAACAGGAATGTAAATGTGAAGGAAGAATCCATTCATCATTTCATTCATCTTCCATTTCCATTTTATTCAGCAACAAGAGACTCTAGTTAACCTGACCTGCTGTGTGTGTTTGCATTAAAGTACACTATGATATAAACCACAAATAAAATAATCACCTCTTTCTCTCATGTAGTGATCATAAAGTTTCAAACTAAGAAAATACAGACTTTCCTCTCTTTGCTTACGAGAAAACAAGGAACTGATTTCATCAGGTTCTTTCCTGAAATCAGAAGTGAAAAGTGCAAAAATGATAAAGAAAACTTCTGGATCAATCCAATAGATTTTGGGACGTTAACGGCTAACTGTTTCTGAATAAATCCTAAAAAAACTGCCAAGAAATTTCCCAAACAAAGCGGATAAGAGAGGCACCTCATGATGGACATCAAAGAAGAAAAGCATCTGATGCTAACTTGGTTCCGCAAACAAATGTGGCGTTGGCGACAATCTGTAATCTACCGACTGTAGCTCTAGTTTATTATTTCGTACTCTTCAATAGACTTATATTCATTCGGTGCAATGTCGTTCAGCTGCCATTATACTTAAAATACTATTGTTTTGAATATTCCTATTGTAAGTTATTAGTAGTAAATAGATTCTCTTCAGGATTGCAAAACAAAACAGAAACTAGCCTATGAAAATGTTTTGGTGGATCAAACTGAAGAATCAAATTTCAGTGGTTCATTGAATTGACTTTTTCAACTGCCACTTATTTTCATGGGCTATTTGTACGGGACAATCAGAACCAAACGATGACAATAAAGATCTTTAATTTCAAACATATTTCTGAAGCATATGTAAAATGTCATTCGCCACACAACACAACTAGCATATGTAGGACAAAATAACATTAATCATGTTCTTGATAATGGGAGGTCTGGGGTGGATTTCGTGAGGCAGCCAGTGGGAAACAGTCATTCCCCAGGCATCCACCAGATGAACGTTTATTCCTTTGAATATGGCTCGAAGAACCTTGTCACGCTGCATCGAGTACCAGTCGCTGGTCGCCAGCACCTCGAACAGCTCTAGACTCTTGAGGTTCGCCGTTCTGAAGATGATCACGGTGTCCGGCTCCCTGGTCAGCAGGCGCACCACTGCCTTGCGGATGCCCAACAGCCGCCGGGTGTAGACCTCGATGGGGAAAGTGGCGTAATGTGACCAGATGCCAATGATGATGACCGTGTTGGCGCCCCCGGGTACTCCGTCCAGTTCATTTGCAATGTAACGCATCTCACTGGTCAAGACGTCAAAGCGGATCGGAGGACCGTGGCAGCGGAACATCACCTTGATGTTGTTGTCATAGTCCAGAGCCAAGAACGGGCCGGACTGTTTTGGGTTGTGCAGGTTGAACTCCCGGAGACCTGGATGTGATGGAGACAGGACCAAATGAGTCAAATCGTAAAGGAAATCTAAACAATACACAATATTCTTACAGAGTGAATACCTGGTAAGACTCCCATGAGGTATTCAAACCACTGCCTGATGGTGGAGTCTCCATACATGTGGACCACCTTCTTGCTCAGACACTGAGTCATGGCTGACTTGTTGAACTGGCGAACCGGCGTGCCGATGAGTGACTGCCAAACACCTTTGTAGTAATAACCTACTGCTCCAGGCACAGCACTTCTCTGCTTCACCTCTGGTTCATCTGTTTAAAGAGTTTAAAAAGACACGCAAACGCCTCGGTCGAGACTAAATCACATTTTAAACCAGGATTTAGTGATATAGCTTTCTCAGAAGTGGATTAAAATAGTCTTAGACTTGTCCTTGTCTTGAGATAAATGATCTCCTCTCTTGAAGGGAGACTAGAGCTAATCCAGGTCTACATCAAGATTTAAACTTCAGATTAAAGGCTGTATGCCTCATGGTGTCTGGTGAACATGGATTTCCTTGGTTACATTGATGATGCTTAAAAACAATAACAACAACAACAATAATAATATATTTTATTTGTAATGCATTTCATATTTGAGCAATATTGAAGTGCGACAGAAGTTAAAAAACAACAGTTGAAGAGTTTATCTGGGCCATTCAGTGGCTAAAAGAAACACCATAGAAAACTTAAAAAGACTTTCATAAAAAGGTTTCATTTAAAAGCGTCTAAAAATCCCTTTTTAATTTTTTTATATGCATAGTTGCAGTCGTGTACTTACATGCTGTTGTTACAAAACACTAAGAATATTGGGCATAATTAGCTTTCGGAAAGAAAGAAGTCAATAAAGAGGATTTTTTGGGAATCTTTTTATTCAATGCTCAGGAAACAAATAATCACTGTTATCCCACTCTTGATTTTTGACTTTAATGAAGTAAAGATGGACTGAGAGGCTCCGCTCACACAGACTTGACCATCATCCTGGTGGCCTTGAGTGAGGAAGAGGAGTGGCCCCTCCAGGTCTCCCAGCGGAGGCCCTTCACGTTGTCGGCGTGGTAAAAGCCATTCAGATAAGCGGAGCCACATCGGCTGAACCACCAGCTGCTGCTGTGGAAGTTGGTACAGGAATGATAAGCAATATCAAACTCGAAGATGCAAGGATTGCAGCCGTCATTGTCTCGGTCCTTGGTGCTGAAGCCGAAGCCGTTCTGGTTGGCTCCAGGGTGGGAACCACGAATGGCATCACCTGTAGACAAGGAGGTGGAAAAAAGTCAAGGGGTGCGTCCTAATAGTCCCTCCTATCTCCTAACAGTCCCTCCTATCTCCTTTCCTATCCACTTCTCCTTAAACCCCAGAAGTGTTTAAGTGGTGGCCATGATAAGTAGCGTTGGAATTCTCACTAAGCCAAGGAAAGGAGGCTCAATGCGTCCTTTAGAACCTCCTTTAGCCTAGGAACCACTGATGCTTCCTTTAGAACCTCCTTTATCCTAGGAACCACTGATGGTTCCTTTACCAAAGGAGACCAGCTCATGTTCCCCCACAATTCCTTGTGGCGACATCATTTAAAGGAACCCGCTCATCGGAGCGTTCAGGGAAACTCAGGATGACTGAAAAAGGAGCAGATCATGTAAGTTACCAAAGCAATAATCTGCCTAGAACAACTTGAAATCATCTAGAACCCAGATCCCAACTAGGAATGTTCTGGATGTTGTAGAACCAACACAGTAAAGTCCAGTTTTAGTGCAGCCTGGTCTCACTCTGATTGGTTCTTTATTCACCTGCAGCCGTTTCCCTTTAGTTCCTCTTTTCCTTTGATTTACATTCAAACCTTCAGATATTTGACGTTACATCAGAGGTTAGAGCCTCAGGGGAACGTGAGAGGAACCACCTTTATACTACTTTTGATCACATTTGGAGTTTGTTCACCACGACAGACGTCACTAACCTTCACCTCTGTTGGATTATTATTACGCCACCCAGTGGAAGTGTGGTCTGATTGTCATCGTGATCACCTTTCCTTAACTCCTTTAGGAAGCCTCCTAACACCTTTCCTGACCTCCTTTAGGAAGCCTCCTAACTCCTTTCCTTACCTCCTTTAGAAAGCCTCCTAACACCTTTCCTTAACTCCGTGATGTCATCCACAGCATTAAGGAAAAGTGGACAGGAAAGGAGATAGGAGGGAGTATTAGGAAGCATCCTAGTTGGAACTCTCTAGTGTAGCTGCCACGATGAGACCAGCTGGTTCTGATGTCGAGGTTTAGGAGGACCCGTTACCTGCAGTTCCTCTGTATGTCCCCACATGGAGTGCATAAGCCGAGTTTTCATCCCCCAGATAGAAGTTTTTGTACTCGGCGTAAGCGGTTCCTCCTTCCTGGTTCCACAGGTCCACCCTCAAGTTGGTCGTCCTGCCCCGGGTCAGCCAGTGCATCTTTTCCAAACCGAGCCAGTGGTCCCCTGGAACCAACAAAAAGCCAGTGCATTGTGACATGTAGTTTCAGTTCAGCCAATATTTAGATTTGCATTTTTATATCATTATAACAAAAGAAATGGCCACACACACACACACACACACACACACACACACACACACACACACACACACACACACACACACACACACACACACACACACACACACACACACACACACACACACACACACACACACACACCACTTACACGTCAGGTGGCCAAACCCAGCTCTATATGCAGCCCAGTTTCTATCGAAGGAAACTGAAGCTCCGGTGCGTTTTTGAATCACCGTCCAGCCGCCGTCTGATCGCATCTCACAGTACACCTGAGCAGAAAGTCCACACGGGGAAATAACTAACAGGGCTTTAGTGATTTTTACTGAAACAGGTTAATGATGGCAATAAATAATCAGATGTTGCGAAGCTTTCAAATGGTTCCAGCCTCCAAGGGTCATGCTTGATGTCTTTTGTCCTCATTAAAATAAGTAGGTTAGTTTAAAAGTTAACTCAAACAAATCTGTGAGTCTACTGTCAAGTCAGCGGTCTGGGATTCCTCTGTGGTGGCTTCTGAAGCACATATAAATTAAGTAATGTTCATTTACTATATATGCTGAAAAATGTGTCATTTCAACTAAAATCAGTTTTTTGCGCCCCAGAATGTTTCCTAACTTTCACTTCAGCTGATAAATGTTGACTTTGGACGGACTAAATATTTTTCCACAGGTCACAACGCTGGTTTTCCTGCATGTTTAAAGCAAATAACAAATAAGTTTATGTAGATTCATAAAACAAAAACAAACAAAAAAAAAAACAACAACGACAAAATCTCAACAAGTTATCGTTGCTAAAACGGCTGAAAAAGTTGAGGTAGATTGTCAACAGCCCAAAAACTAAGTGGCTGAAATAAATCAAATGTGATGTAAAACTGCTGAAATGGCTAAAAACCTCTTTGACCTTCCTGAAATTTGCTTTGATACCTTGAAGGGGATTTTGTTGTGATCAGGCTGGATCATATAAACGCCGCTGCGCGACTCCGGCATGAGCTTCTTAATCTGACTGCAGTCTGCCGCTGATGTTTGAGAGGAAGAAAACCAAAGTTATTCCAAAAGATTTCAGACGTTTTGTCGCGTCCAGTAGAGACGATAAGGACACGAGTCTTACCGTGGGGGAATACATCGACCGGATGTTCCTAGAAAGAGAACAAAAACAGATTTAGAGTGAAGTTCGATTGAGTTTAAAGACGGCAGAACAACGTAGAGTTCAGTTTGTTTTAACCTGCGGTTGTGCTGCGCCGCTGGAAAGAAGAGCCAGGATCAGTCCACAGAGTCCGATCAGCATCTTCATTCTGACCCGAGGGACAGAGACAGATTCGCCTGAACAGTCAGACGTCTTCCAAACATGAACATCAGACTACAAAGACAGTGTGACACCAATTCAATGGAAGCCTACAAAAGGAAGGATTTCATCACATGACACTTTTCTGAACGTCTTCTAGACGATAAAAACTGTTTCTCTATAAACAAACCAGGATGTGTGACCCACCTTTTAAACGCCGTCACTTCCTGTCAAAGCTCAACCGAAAGGAGACGCACAGATCAACAGTGACTGACCCGATCGCTCAGGAAGGGTGTGTCCGTCCTGGTTTTGTCTCAGAATATATAGCGGAGCAGGAACCAGGAGGGGCCTCGGTGTTATTCACTGAATGTTGTCCTTCTAGCTGGACCACAAGCAGCATTCCAATATTGACCAGTAGTTTCTGTAGAGGACTGACCGGAGCAAACTCTGCAGGGCTTCAGGTCAAATATCTCCTGCAGAGTAAAAGAATCCTTTAGTAGGAAGAAGAACCGGGTTGATCCTGGCACACAGCAGGCCTCTTCCTCCATCAACCCGCCTCACTAATGTGAGTGTTCTGATCAGAATCTGGAAACGTTGCCAGTGTGTTGCTTTCAGGATTGACGGACACAGACCGACGCTGGAGTCCAGTCGTCAATCTGGTTTGTACCTGACAAACCAGTTTGGACAAATATTCAGAGGAAAGTTTTCTATTGATGGTCACAATATAGAATTACTGTGTTTCAGTTCAATTTACTCCAGTGGTGCTTAAAGTTGTTTGGACCAGAAGACTTTTGTTTTTTTGTGTTTAAATCTTCTGGTTCTTATTATTTAAAAAAAAAAAAAAAAGATAAAACACTTTAATTCTTCACTTTGGTAGATTCTAAAGAATCTGACGAGTTGGACTTTTGGAGGTAAAGTTGGTTCACAGGCGAACACAAAGAATAAAGACTTTTCCTCTTTTCCTATTTTTTTGCTTGTGGACAGTTTGATTTCTTTGTCTTGCTTCTTCTTTTCCTTTCTCAGTTGCTGCCGTCAGACTCTGGAACAAACTGCCCCCGACATGCGCACCATTACCAACTTTGGCCTTTTTAAATCCAGACTCAAAACCTATTTATTCAGACCGGCTTTTAATACACAGTAATATGGTGACATTTGAATTGAATTGAATTGAATTGAATTGAATTTAAATGTCACCAAATTGTCACCATATTACTATTTTTTCTATTTTATTTTATTTGGTTTGATTTTATTTGACTCTATTGTGGATATAGTGTTCTGTTTTAACTGCTTTCTTTCTTGTTTTACTGTCCGATCTCATTGGAAAGCACTTTGGTCACCTTCAGTGTTGTAAAGGGCTTTATAAATACATTTTGAATGATCATCACATTATTTCACTTTCTACAGTGAAAAACAAACACAAGTGAATTTAAGGTCTGTTCCTACACTCAATGTTGAAATTACTTTCTGGCTGGAGTTGAATTTTATTCCCAGGAGGCCATTTGACGCTTCATTTAGAGACGAAGGCAGCGGAAGATGAACACAAAGCAAATTGTGTTGATTGTAGAACCATGAAGATGTTTGAAATCTTTACCAAAGACTTTAAACTGGACTGAATGTCCTCCTGCACACGAGGATCAAGGTTCAAACGTTTGCCCTGCAGTGAAGGAGTTGCTCTGCTCTGCTGGGCTGAAATGCAAAACTGCCACTTGTCCAGCATGACCACCTTTTTCTTTCTTTCAGGATTTCACTTAAAAAGAAAGTCAGAATGTGTCAGTGTGATGTGGGAGATTAGGAGGAGAGAGTTCTACACGGTTCTTTGTCTCCCTCCGTCTCTACATCAGATTAATCAATAAATCTTCATTTGACACGTTTCCACAGTCAAATTCTAATTGAACATTAAAAACAGAATATCACATTGAAATGTCATAAAAACTACCATGTAGGGGCTACCATCCTGGAAATTATACAACATTTAACAGGTTATGAGGGGTAAATACACAAGCTTCTATATTTTATACATGAAAATCATGAATCAACAGGAATGTAAATGTGAAGGAAGAATCCATTCATCATTTCATTCATCTTCCATTTCCATTTTATTCAGCAACAAGAGACTCTAGTTAACCTGACCTGCTGTGTGTGTTTGCATTAAAGTACACTATGATATAAACCACAAATAAAATAATCACCTCTTTCTCTCATGTAGTGATCATAAAGTTTCAAACTAAGAAAATACAGACTTTCCTCTCTTTGCTTACGAGAAAACAAGGAACTGATTTCATCAGGTTCTTTCCTGAAATCAGAAGTGAAAAGTGCAAAAATGATAAAGAAAACTTCTGGATCAATCCAATAGATTTTGGGACGTTAACGGCTAACTGTTTCTGAATAAATCCTAAAAAAACTGCCAAGAAATTTCCCAAACAAAGTGGATAAGAGAGGCACCTCATGATGGACATCAAAGAAGAAAAGCATCTGATGCTAACTTGGTTCCGCAAACAAATGTGGCGTTGGCGACAATCTGTAATCTACCGACTGTAGCTCTAGTTTATTATTTCGTACTCTTCAATAGACTTATATTCATTCGGTGCAATGTCGTTCAGCTGCGATTATACTTAAAATACTATTGTTTTGAATATTCCTATTGTAAGTTATTAGTAGTAAATAGATTCTCTTCAGGATTGCAAAACAAAACAGAAACTAGCCTATGAAAATGTTTTGGTGGATCAAACTGAAGAATCAAATTGCAGTGGTTCATTGAATTGACTTTTTCAACTGCCACTTAGTTTCATGGGCTATTTGTACGGGACAATCAGAACCAAACAATGACAATAAAGATCTTTAATTTCAAACATATTTCTGAAGCATATGTAAAATGTCATTCGCCACACAACACAACTAGCATATGTAGGACAAAATAACATTAATCATGTTCTTGATAATGGGAGGTCTGGGGTGGATTTCGTGAGGCAGCCAGTGGGAAACAGTCATTCCCCAGGCATCCACCAGATGAACGTTTATTCCTTTGAATATGGCTCGAAGAACCTTGTCACGCTGCATCGAGTACCAGTCGCTGGTCGCCAGCACCTTGAACTGCTCTAGACTCTTGAGGTTCGCCGTTCTGAAGATGATCACGGTGTCCGGCGCCCTGGTCAGCAGGCGCACCACTGCCTTGCGGATGCTCAACAGCCGCCGGGTGTAGACCTCGATGGGGAAAGTGGCGTAATGTGACCAGATGCCAATGATGATGACCGTGTTGGCGCCCCCGGGTACTCCGTCCAGTTCATTTGCAATGAAACGCATCTCACTGGTCAAGACGTCGAAGCGGATCGGAGGACCGTGGCAGCGGAACATCACCTTGATGTTGTTGTCATAGTCCAGAGCCAAGAACGGGCCGGACTGTTTTGGGTTGTGCAGGTTGAACTCCCGGAGACCTGGATGTGATGGAGACAGGACCAAATGAGTCAAATCGTAAAGGAAATCTAAACAATACACAATATTCTTACAGAGTGAATACCTGGTAAGACTCCCATGAGGTATTCAAACCACTGCCTGATGGTGGAGTCTCCATACATGTGGACCACCTTCTTGCTCAGACACTGAGTCATGGCTGACTTGTTGAACTGGCGAACCGGCGTGCCGATGAGTGACTGCCAAACACCTTTGTAGTAATAACCTACTGCTCCAGGCACAGCACTTCTCTGCTTCACCTCTGGTTCATCTGTTTGCGGCAGTCAAACCCAAAGTCCATTTGTTAACTTAAAAAAACAACAACAACAAATGAACAAAAACTCATTCCATATTCTTTTTTAAAGGCATCATAATATCCAACTTTTCACCTCCTCCTCCTGGTCCGGTCGGTCCAGAAACCTTCAATATTCTAAGTTTCTAGCTCCTCCTTGATTTTCCCCCATTTGAATATTGGATCATAGGAGCTGCATTTGGACTACCGACCTGCTCAGTAGGTAGAGCATGAGACTCGCACTCTCAAGGTAGAGGGTTCATGTCCCATGCCGGGCGCCACCTTCCCGTGGGCTCACCACCTGCAGGAAGGTTCTTAATGGGTGCAATGTGATCTGGGTGACGGTGCTCAGACTGACACCCCGCGACCCGGAAACGGATAAGTGGAAGAAAATGGATGGATGGATGGAGCTGCATTCAGAATCTGCTGTGTCTATGTGAGCTGGACTGGCTCCGCCCACACATGCCCATCTTGGGAAGAGGAGGAAGTACTTCCTCTCGTGGTACCATGTGCCAGAGCAGAGCTACCTAATTGTGGGAGGAGTCAAAGGGAGGGCCTACCTTGATTGGGATTGGCTAAACCCCCGATGACACTATATAGGGTTTGATTTCTGATTGGCTGTTTGGAGCAACACACTTTTTAAAACCTGAAACAAGCCAGGGAGAGAGAGGACAGACTGTCTTCACTTCTGGGACGTCAGTCCAGGTATGGGGACGATTAGTACTGTTGGAAAACCTTTAAGAAGTGAATTATGGATAATATGAGCCCTTTAATGCAGTATAGCAGTGCAGTTTTTTTTAACCTTGCTTACACGTAATGTATTATATCTTTTTTTTTTTAGCACATTCCTGTATATTGTTTTATCATTATGTTATGATGGTGGCAGTATAAGTTTGTATTTACCTTCGTTTCTTGGCAACACAGTGACTTCCCCAGGTCCTGAAGCTCGAATGAAGACTTTTAGGTTCACGTTTCTGAAGCAAGAAACACAATGTAAAGTGTCTGACGTCACGTGACCATGAACAAAACTTGTTTTCGACGGTGGTCAATGATTATTAACTGTTCTCTGTGCACAGGTGGTTTCATGACAAAAACGAATAGCAGCATTCACTTAATGACCCAGCATGGAAACATCGTTCTTAGCTTTTCCTGCCGTTTCTGTGTAAACGGACATCGTTTACAACACGTTACCACGTAAACGCAAAACTTTTCTGAAATGAAAACATAAAAACAATGTGGTTTGTTTTTTTAACCTGAAACCTTGTCATGTAAACGGGGTCTAAAATACAGTAGGAATCAAACATGGAGAATATCAGAAAGTGTAAGAAATCACCAGGATGATTCAAGTCTTTGGTAAACATGGAGCAGCAAGTCTTGGTCACTTGAACTAATGTTAAGTTTATTCCTGTTGTGACATTCAAACATGTATGTAAGTTTGATGTGCTCATAAAAAAGGGAACACGCACCTTGTAAATAAGGTCATGTCTGGAAAAGCCTTGTAGTTGAGTGGTCCTTTTACGTGACTGATCCTGTGATCACAGCTCAGAGTCTTTGGCTTGTGGCAGAACCACGGTTCACCTGTGCGGGCGTCGGAGTAGTCGCAGAGGGGACGCTGGGACGGACGCAGGCAGACGTTGCAGAGGGACGTTTCTTTGACCGAACCCGACTGGTACACGCCGGTATAGGTGACCAGATCAGGCTTGTCATTGTTCAGCTTGTGGAGCACCTCGACTGCCTCACTGGGATGAAGTAGAGTCACCTGACAAAATGGAGAAAAGGAGGACCCATCTTATAGATGGCACAAAAAAATGATCTAGAAGATGGTTTTTCTCCAATTTCTTTTTGGAAAGTTTAGTATTGCTGAACTATTCTCACTTATACATTCTTCCATGTAGTCTGCATTTTAACCTCACTAATATAGGGACAATAGCTTTTGAAATGTAACCATGGACTCAGGAAATGACTTCAACCTAAAAGCAGGGAAGCTGGAGGTTTGAGTCCTCTCTCAAGAGGGGAGGGTGGCTGAGGGTCAAGAATCCTCCACTGTGATTGGGCCAGAGAGGACAGGAAGCGGCTCACAGGAAATACCCAGATGGAGGACTGTCCCTGGAGCATGATACCTACTGTTTGTGTGAGACCTTTCTCTTCCATCAGCCTTTAGGAGGAGGGAGTATCACGGCTGGCCTGTACGAACCACCATGTGGTGAGAATGTTCTTTGTAAACTCTTAACTATCTCAGGGCTGTTGTCCTTAGCCAGCCACCGTTTTGGAACATGCAGGATGTTGAATATATTTTGCACCATTAAATGAATTATCCACAATCATTGGCCTTGGTTGGTAAACGTCACGTCGTGTGTGGAGCGGTTTGGACCTCACCCCAATAGCACTCACCTCCACCTGTGCAGATCCTTCCCAGAGTAAAGGGAAAACCACAGAGTAGGTGCCGTTGAGGTGATCCAACACCTCACCTGCCACGCCTGCCTCAAGAGCGCGGTTGTGCAGTCGGGAGAATAAGACATCTCCCCCATACTTCTTGGGACGACCGTAGTAGTCGAACATATTGATCATGACCTTCAGCTGATCCCCGACGAGCCACTGTCCTCCTCCCTCCCTTGGCAGGATGACGAAGCTGCTGTGGGCCGGATCACTGGTGTCTTTTATTGTACGAGGACGTAGCAGGGGTGGAGTATTAGGCCAAGCGATGGAGTTCAGTAGGAGGTTTTCTTCGACTGCCTCTTCAGGAGAAAGATGTCGGAAGGAGCAGAAACTGTGATTCCTCTGGAAGTCAATGGAAACTTTTCGAATAGCGCTGGGCTCGAGTTCATCCTCAAACTGAAAAACAAAATAACAAAACAAAGTCTGATACCTGAATAATACAGATTGGTCAATGGTTTGTGCTTTTACGAATTAAACAGGCTTTTTCCATCAGTAAGATTCTATTATGATTGGCTCTGTCATTGATGGACAATACACATTTGAAAAATACATTTCATTTCATTATTTTATGGACTCAGAATAAGTTAAAATTATGAAGCATCTTTTGGTGAACCTTACGTATCTGTTGAAAGTTTGACTAAGCATCCTCTTTTTTTTTTTTCTTTTGGGCCAACTCTAGACTATATTTGTAGCGCTTAAGCAAATCAATGGGAACATAATAAAACGCAAAAAAATGTCTGTTTCCACCGTAACAGCAGAAACACTGAAAAAAATGTAGTTAGCATGTTGGGCCACTAGTGGGCGCCTGCAGACAACAGTGTTCTATAAGCATCAGCATGGACAGGCCAAGGTGGATTTCTATCTCAACTACAAAACTACCAAGTTGCAGGAGTATATGGACTTGACTTATGGCAAAAATGGTTCTTTAGTCATCGAGGTCATAAATATCTGTTCCTGGGCCAGGTTGGACATGTGGGGCACGGTGCCTTGTGTGGATCTTTTTACTGATTTAAAGAAAAGTTTTCTCTTTCATCAAAACTACTTATTGAAGCAAGTTCTCACCTTGTGATCACATTTATTATAATACAGGCTGACGATGAAGGTAAAAGTAGCAAGGAATAGGAATGTGAAGCACAATTTCAGTTTGGTGACATTCATGGTGGGCCGTCCAACTCGTCTGTCGTCTGTTTGTCACTGTGCTGCAAGGTAAACAAAACAAAACAAACAACCAGCAGGGTTAGATGGGCGTCGCTCATTGCTTCATCTGCTCAGTGGATCATGGTTCTCCACAACAAACTTACTCTACCTCCAGTTTCTGCTCTAAAGAAAGAGTTTCACACTTGATCTCCAGTAAAAAATTGCTGCTGTTTTTCATGTTTGTGTATAAATATATATATATTTTTTGTTCGATATATATATATATATATATATATATATATATATATATATATATATATATATATATATATCGAACAAAATATAACCGATTTTGTTTTTACTCCCATTTTTCATGAGCTGAACTTAAAGATCGAGGACTTTTTCTACGTATGCAAAAGACCTATTTCTCTTGCTGACTCAAAGAACAATATAGAAAATTGTCTTTGAATTTCAATTTAGTCGCGTCTACATTAATTCTGTGGGGTTTTTTTTTGGCCAACGTGCGTTCTGTGGATGGAGAAGCCATTAGAGAAAACTTCCTATTTTGCAAGGCACTGCCAGAAAAATCAACAGGACAGGAAATATTTCGGGTCATGTCGGAATATCTTGACAAAAGCGGGCTTACGTGGGAAAACTGCACAGGGGTCTGCACTGATGGAGCCGCAGCCATGGTCGGGCGCATCAAAGGCTTCGTAAGTAGGGTCAAAGAAAGAAACCCAGATGTTATGGTTACGCACTGTTTTTTGCACCGTAAGGCTTCTTGTGTCCGGTAGACTCTGACCTGCTCACCTGCTCTGAGCACCGCGCACCTGCTCACCTGCTCTGAGGACCTGCTCACCTGCTCACCTGCTCTGAGGACCTGCTCACCTGCTCACCTGCTCACCTGCTCACCTGCTCACCTGCTCACCTGCTCACCTGCTCTGACCTGCTCTTGTTGGTATTGTTTATGAACAATACTCCACACTCAGAGGTGGAGACTTTCTGCTGTTGGTTCCTGTTTAGAGGCTAATAATAGAGAATAAAGAAGAACAAAGAATGACAGCAATGAAAAGATTATAAGATAAGATAAGATATCCCTTTATTTATCTCGCATGTGGAGAAATGTGCAGTGGTACAACAGGATAGTACAGAGAAAGAAGCACACATAGCAGGAACTAAAAAAAAGCAGATAAAAATACAATATAATAGAAACAATATGCACACGGTGCCTATAAGTGTGGACATGTACAGAATATGGGGGTGGATGTATTTTACATAGTAAATACGTTCTTATAACAAAGTCGGTTGTAGATTTTAGAGCGAGACACACCCTCGAGGTGAAGTTCAAAAAGGACAGTGTTCATGGATATACATGCAGTCCTTAATAAGTTATGTATACCAAGTTCTCACGCTGTCAAAATCACCTATAAATTCTCCTTCACACATAGAGTCTGATCAACAAATAAAAATAAATAAAATCATTTTCTTCATGAGGTTTCTCCTCATTCAACTGTTTTCTATTAAATGATTTGTAAATTCAAGCCATCTGTTCATTTAAATATTACTGAAAGTAAAGTATAAAATGCTTCTTGTTACGAGGTAATTTCAGTATCCCCACTTTAAGTTGTGTTATTTTAGTAATAAATACTTTTTTATCTTCAGGTATGGGGATAAAAATAGTAAAAAAAAACAACTAAAGTCTGAGTCGGTACGACTTTTATGAAAACATTTCTGAAAAACTTTGAGAAATCAGATATAAGAGGATATTTATGTGGTTCGTGAAATTGACTTTTTCAACTGTTGTTCATTTTCCTCTGTACAGTCCAAACGGGAAGAAACAAACAATTCTGAAATATTCTTACAAGTTTTAACATATTTTATGTTAAAAATAATTTCTATGTAACATGTGTCTTACCTTAGTGGAGACTCATTTGAAAAAGGCAAAGTCCAAAGAATCGAATGATAGGTCTTCATACAAGTGAGAAATGTTCTGAGTGCATGACTTCCCTCTAATGCTGTCACAACAGAGTAATGTGCCTGACTATTGTTAGTCATGTCACATCTGACTGAACGAACAAGTTTCAGACTCGTAGCCATAGGTTGAGCTGGATCAGTGGAATAAAGAAGTTTTGGATCAATCAAATTAATCACAAGTCTGCTTTCTTTCTTTCTTTCTTTCTTTCTTTCTTTCTTTCTTTCTTTCTTTCTTTCTTTCTTTCTTTCTTTCTTTCTTTCTTTCTTTCTGGTGTCTTGGGTATGGGTTTTTAAGGGACAGGCAAATATAAGCGTTGGTTTCAGCCTTTACCCATTTCAGTGACAGAAATTGTTGAAAACAACAACAACATCTTGTGTGTGAACTTCTAAGCACTATGAACTGAATCCACATAACTACATTTTTGCACTGTGGCAGAAATAAACAATTCATTCATTCATTCTTTCTGTCTTTCTTTCTTTTTTTTTCTTAGCTGTGGGAATGGTATGAACTAGCTGGAACCAGCAGATGGCGGTAGTGTAACTTCACAGGTGTCAAATGCCGTTGAAACCAAGTGAAGGAGAAGGAGAAGAAGAAGGAATCAAAAGTTTTACTCCGTCCTAATACTTCTCAAGCATGTTAATGTCTATGTATGTGTTCATCTATAGATTATTTGTTTTGTGTAAATATATTTTCAGAATGCCCTCCACTGGACGGATCAGAGAGGCAAATAAAAATAGTAATTGAATCGTATCTTGTAGACTCTAGATTTAAAAGAGGATTGTTTAAAATGTTGGGAAGAGGCGATACACAGGGACAAGAACCTTGGAGGAGGCAGATTTATATTTATTGAACACAATAATATGAAATGAAATAAAAATAAAAGATAAACACACACAAACAAAAGTGAATTATCGCACAGAAATCTGGTCTGACCTCTTGAGGGACACAGAGATAAACATTGACATACATAAGTACCCGTCGCATTGATAAACATCTAATAAACTGTATATAGTTCACTTATTTACTCTGACAAAATACATTTTATTTTTTACATTTTCATGCCAATATACCCCCTTTTCAAGTGAGTGCCACCAACCGACTAAATCATTTTCCTTTTTTTCCAGCCTCCTGATATGAATGAAAAATAATCCAACATGAAAACTGAGTGTTGAAAATCCAAAATGTCTCAACATTACAAAATAGTGTCATGAGAAAAATACTAACTGTGAAGTAAATTCTTTTTAAGAGCAACAGGGAGACAAAAAGATCGTTTTTGCCGTTGTGGACACGGCCTCAGTAGTTTGACCAACCGGTTTGGATCCGACAGTGTTGTCTGAGAATAACCATATAAAACCTGATTTTTGTTAAAAACAAAGTATGTAGGTCAATTAAACTTTATTAGATTAATTATACAATTATAGGTGTTGGAGTATTAGGTATGACATAAAATAGGACTTTACGTGCTGAAAATACTGTGAGTTAAATAAACTTAAAACAGTATAATTAAATCATCCTTTATTATCCTTTAAAAGAGTACCTCATGTTCTTGTACTACAATGGAAGTAGCATCAGACGGTCCACTTTCTGTACAGGCGCATTGCTTTTATATTTCAGGCAGAGTCAAATTTTTCGAACACGTATATATTTAAAATGTTCCCATATTCTTTTTACTTATATCCAGTTCTTTTCTGAATACTTGGTGAAGTTTTTGTTCATAAACAATATCAACACTATAACAAAAGTATTCCTTTTCGCAACACAGTGTTGTTTGTGAAATATCTGCAAGAACAGGAATGTTTCTTTGACGGTTAACACAAAAGGGTTTTTCTATTCAGCCATATTCATATTTTAGGTTTGCGGTATATATATTTAAATATCTTTATTAGTGCTGTCAATCCAGTAAAAACAATTAAGAAAATTCTCATAATTTTCAATCAACACAATTTTCTGTAATTGTCCGCAAACAAATGTGGCGTTGGCGACAATCTGTAATCTACCGACTGTAGCTCTAGTTTATTATTTCGTACTCTTCAATAGACTTATATTCATTCGGTGCAATGTCGTTCAGCTGCGATAATACTTAAAATACTATTGTTTTGAATATTCCTATTGTAAGTTATTAGTAGTAAATAGATTCTCTTCAGGATTGCAAAACAAAACAGAAACTAGCCTATGAAAATGTTTTGGTGGATCAAACTGAAGAATCAAATTTCAGTGGTTCATTGAATTGACTTTTTCAACTGCCACTTATTTTCATGGGCTATTTGTACGGGACAATCAGAACCAAACGATGACAATAAAGATCTTTCATTTCAAACATATTTCTGAAGCGTATGTAAAATGTCATTCGCCACACAACACAACTAGCATATGTAGGACAAAATAACATTAATCATGTTCTTGATAATGGGAGGTCTGGGGTGGATTTCGTGAGGCAGCCAGTGGGAAACAGTCATTCCCCAGGCATCCACCAGATGAACGTTTATTCCTTTGAATATGGCTCGAAGAACCTTGTCACGCTGCATCGAGTACCAGTCGCTGGTCGCCAGCACCTTGAACTGCTCTAGACCCTGGAGGTTCGCCGTTCTGAAGATGATCACGGTGTCCGGCGCCCTGGTCAGCAGGCGCACCACTGCCTTGCGGATGCTCAACAGCCGCCGGGTGTAGACCTCGATGGGGAAAGTGGCGTAATGTGCCCAGATGCCAATGATGATGACCGTGTTGGCGCCCCCGGGTACTCCGTCCAGTTCATTTGCAATGTAACGCATCTCACTGGTCAAGACGTCGAAGCGGATCGGAGGACCGTGGCAGCGGAACATCACCTTGATGTTGTTGTCATAGTCCAGAGCCAAGAACGGGCCGGACTGTTTTGGGTTGTGCAGGTTGAACTCCCGGAGACCTGGATGTGATGGAAACAGGACCAAATGAGTCAAATCGTAAAGGAAATCTAAACAATACACAATATTCTTACAGAGTGAATACCTGGTAAGACTCCCCTGAGGTATTCAAACCACTGCCTGATGGTGGAGTCTCCATACATGTGGACCACCTTCTTGCTCAGACACTGAGTCATGGCTGACTTGTTGAACTGGCGAACCGGCGTGCCGATGAGTGACTGCCAAACACCTTTGTAGTAATAACCTACTGCTCCAGGCACAGCACTTCTCTGCTTCACCTCTGGTTCATCTGTTTGCGGCAGTCAAACCCAAAGTCCAGTTGTTAACTTAAAAAAACAACAACAACAAATGAACAAAAACTCATTCCATATTCTTTTTTAAAGGCATCATAATATCCAACTTTTCACCTCCTCCTCCTGGTCTGGTTGGTCCAGAAACCTTCAATATTCTAAGTTTCTAGCTCCTCCTTGATTTTCCCCCATTTGAATATTGGATCATAGGAGCTGCATTTGGACTAAAACTTGCTCAGTAGGTAGAGCATGAGACTCGCACTCTCAAGGTAGAGGGTTCATGTCCCATGCCGGGCGCCACCTTCCCGTGGGCTCACCACCTGCAGGAAGGTTCTTAATGGGTGCAATGTGATCTGGGTGACGGTGCTCAGACTGACACCCCGCGACCCGGAAACGGATAAGTGGAAGAAAATGGATGGATGGATGGAGCTGCATTCAGAATCTGCTGTGTCTATGTGAGCTGGACTGGCTCCGCCCACACATGCCCATCTTGGGAAGAGGAGGAAGTACTTCCTCTCGTGGTACCATGTGCCAGAGCAGAGCTGCCTAATTGTGGGAGGAGTCAAAGGGAGGGCCTACCTTGATTGGGATTGGCTAAACCCCCGATGACACTATATAGGGTTTGATTTCTGATTGGCTGGTTGGAGCAACACACTTTTTAAAACCTGAAACAAGCCAGGGACAGAGAGGACAGACTGTCTTCACTTCTGGGACGTCAGTCCAGGTATGGGGACGATTAGTACTGTTGGAAAATCTTTAAGAAGTGAATTATGGATAATATGAGCCCTTTAATGCAGTATAGCAGTGCAGTTTTTTTTAACCTTGCTTACACGTAATGTATTATATCTTTTTTTTTTTAGCACATTCCTGTATATTGTTTTATCATTATGTTATGATGGTGGCAGTATAAGTTTGTATTTACCTTCGTTTCTTGGCAACACAGTGACTTCCCCAGGTCCTGAAGCTCGAATGAAGACTTTTAGGTTCACGTTTCTGAAGCAAGAAACACAATGTAAAGTGTCTGACGTCACGTGACCATGAACAAAACTTGTTTTCGACGGTGGTCAATGATTATTAACTGTTCTCTGTGCACAGGTGGTTTCATGACAAAAACGAATAGCAGCATTCACTTAATGACCCAGCATGGAAACATCGTTCTTAGCTTTTCCTGCCGTTTCTGTGTAAACGGACATCGTTTACAACACGTTACCACGTAAACGCAAAACTTTTCTGAAATGAAAACATAAAAACAATGTGGTTTGTTTTTTTAACCTGAAACCTTGTCATGTAAACGGGGTCTAAAATACAGTAGGAATCAAACATGGAGAATATCAGAAAGTGTAAGAAATCACCAGGATGATTCAAGTCTTTGGTAAACATGGAGCAGCAAGTCTTGGTCACTTGAACTAATGTTAAGTTTATTCCTGTTGTGACATTCAAACATGTATGTAAGATTGATGTGCTCATAAAAAAGGGAACACGCACCTTGTAAATAAGGTCATGTCTGGAAAAGCCTTGTAGTTGAGTGGTCCTTTTACGTGACTGATCCTGTGATCACAGCTCAGAGTCTTTGGCTTGTGGCAGAACCACGGTTCACCTGTGCGGGCGTCGGAGTAGTCGCAGAGGGGACGCTGGGACGGACGCAGGCAGACGTTGCAGCGGGACGTTTCTTTGACCGAACCCGACTGGTACACGCCGGTATAGGTGACCAGATCAGGCTTGTCATTGTTCAGCTTGTGGAGCACCTCGACTGCCTCACTGGGATGAAGTAGAGTCACCTGACAAAATGGAGAAAAGGAGGACCCATCTTATAGATGGCACAAAAAAATGATCTTGAAGATGGTCTTTCTCCAATTTCTTTTTGGAAAGTTTAGTATTGCTGAACTATTCTCACTTATACATTCTTCCATGTAGTCTCCATTTTAACCTCACTAATATAGGGACAATAGCTTTTGAAATGTAACCATGGACTCAGGAAATGACTTCAACCTAAAAGCAGAGAAGCTGGAGGTTTGAGTCCTCTCTCAAGAGGGGAGGGTGGCTGAGGGTCAAGAATCCTCCACTGTGATTGGGCCAGAGAGGACAGGAAGCGGCTCACAGGAAATACCCAGATGGAGGACTGTCCCTGGAGCATGATACCTACTGTTTGTGTGAGACCTTTCTCTTCCATCAGCCTTTAGGAGGAGGGAGTATCACGGCTGGCCTGTACGAACCACCATGTGGTGAGAATGTTCTTTGTAAACTCTTAACTATCTCAGGGCTGTTGTCCTTAGCCAGCCACCGTTTTGGAACATGCAGGATGTTGAATATATTTTGCACCATTAAATGAATTATCCACAATCATTGGCCTTGGTTGGTAAACGTCACGTCGTGTGTGGAGCGGTTTGGACCTCACCCCAATAGCACTCACCTCCACCTGTGCAGATCCTTCCCAGAGTAAAGGGAAAACCACAGAGTAGGTGCCGTTGAGGTGATCCAACACCTCACCTGCCACGCCTGCCTCAAGAGCGCGGTTGTGCAGTCGGGAGAATAAGACATCTCCCCCATACTTCTTGGGACGACCGTAGTAGTCGAACATATTGATCATGACCTTCAGCTGATCCCCGACGAGCCACTGTCCTCCTCCCTCCCTTGGCAGGATGACGAAGCTGCTGTTGGCCGGATCACTGGTGTCTTTTTTTGTACGAGGACGCAGCAGGGGTGGAGTATTAGGCCAAGCGATGGAGTTCAGTAGGAGGTTTTCTTCGACTGCCTCTTCAGGAGAAAGATGTCGGAAGGAGCAGAAACTGTGATTCCTCTGGAAGTCAATGGAAACTTTTCGAATAGCGCTGGGCTCGAGTTCATCCTCAAACTGAAAAACAAAATAACAAAACAAAGTCTGATACCTGAATAATACAGATTGGTCAATGGTTTGTGCTTTTACGAATTAAACAGGCTTTTTCCATCAGTAAGATTCTATTATGATTGGCTCTGTCATTGATGGACAATACACATTTGAAAAATACATTTCATTTCATTATTTTATGGACTCAGAATAAGTTAAAATTATGAAGCATCTTTTGGTGAACCTTACGTATCTGTTGAAAGTTTGACTAAGCATCCTCTTTTTTTTTTTTCTTTTGGGCCAACTCTAGTCTATATTTGTAGCGCTTAAGCAAATCAATGGGAACATAATAAAACGCAAAAAAATGTCTGTTTCCACCGTAACAGCAGAAACACTGAAAACAATGTAGTTAGCATGTTGGGCCACTAGTGGGCGCCTGCAGACAACAGTGTTCTATAAGCATCAGCATGGACAGGCCAAGGTGGATTTCTATCTCAACTACGAAACTACCAAGTTGCAGGAGAATATGGACTTGACTTATGGCAAAAATGGTTCTTTAGTCATCGAGGTCATAAATATCTGTTCCTGGGCCAGGTTGGACATGTGGGGCACGGTGCCTTGTGTGGATCTTTTTACTGATTTAAAGAAAAGTTTTCTCTTTCATCAAAACTACTTATTGAAGCAAGTTCTCACCTTGTGATCACATTTATTATAATACAGGCTGACGATGAAGGTAAAAGTAGCAAGGAATAGGAATGTGAAGCACAATTTCACTATGGTGACATTCATGGTGGGCCGTCCAACTCGTCTGTCGTCTGTTTGTCACTGTGCTGCAAGGTAAACAAAACAAAACAAACAACCAGCAGGGTTAGATGGGCGTCGCTCATTGCTTCATCTGCTCAGTGTGTCAGGCCCTCCACTTCTCAACCCTAATTTGGTCCGTTGGCACCATCTGGTGGCCTCCTCTCTCATGGGCATGACCTCGCACTTTCAATAAACTCAACTGCTTCCAGCTGCGGCGGGGAGTGGCCTCACCACCTGCACCTCCTATATAAACACGGCATGACCACTAACCGCCGCCAAACCGTAAAGTACTTCAGCCTGGTCCTATGCGTAACTGGATTCCTGTCTGCCTCCTGCCTGGAACTATGATCCCCTCCAACCTTCCCACTCTGCAGCTGAGTCTCCCCACTCCTGTGCCAGACTCCTCCGCCTGCCCTCTTTGGCTGCGATCGTTTGTACTTTGTTTTCTAGTAGTTTTCCGTCAGGAGTTTCCAGATCGTTTTCTTCTTAGTATTAGTTTTTGCCTTAGTAGGTTTTTCTTGTTTCCGCTCTTCCTTAGTTTGAATAAATCCGTAAATCAAATTCTGTGTCTCCTGTTTTGCTGTCTGCTCTTGAGCCTCAGTTCCGTCCCATGACAGTACGGTTTGGCCATCATGAGTTCAGCAGACCGCAAAACGGAGGCAGGCGCTGCCTCTGCCCTTCATCAGGCTGTAGATAGCCACAAGGCAATCATAGGACAGCATGATGAGCTCCTTAGGGGTCTTGTATCTAGTGTGAATGCACTAATTAGTCAAGCTTCACACTTAACTGGTCAGCTGTCCACGTTAGTACCTCCCCATGCCGCTTCAGGGTTTCAATCTACCGACGCTAAACCTGAGACAGCGAGTAGTAGCTCTCCCTCGGTGCGCGTTACAGTTGTCCGTGAACCCACGGTTCCGGTTCCAGAGAGCTATGCTGGGGATTTCGGCTCTTGCGAGGCCTTCCTGACGCAGGTTTCACTCGCCTTCGAGCTGCAGCCGACGTCCTACGTGTCTGATAGGGCTAAAATCGCGTACTTGATCAGCCTCCTACGGGGGTCTGCACGGGACTGGGGAGTCGCTGTGTGGAAAAACCAGGGAAGTGTCTGCACCTCCTACGCCCGCTTCACCGCAGACATGAGGCGTGTCTTTGATCACCCAGTTCGAGGACGTGATGCTGGGGATCGCGTCACGACCCTGAGACAGGGGTCCCGCAGTGTCGCCGAATACTCCGTGGAGTTCCAGGCCCTTGCAACTACCAGTGGGTTCAACGATCCGGCCCTCCAGAGGTTATTCTATAGGGGACTGTCCGAGGCTCTGAAGAATGAGCTTGCCACCAAGGAGGAGGGGGGCAGCCTGGAGGCCCTAATCTCTCTCGCCATCCAGATTGACAATCGGTTGAGAGAGAGGCGCAGAGAGCGCGCACACCAGATGGACCAGGTACGCCTCCACCATCTCGTGCCCACTCCCCAGCCTGCTATGGTCACATCGTCCCCAGAGACCGGCAAAAGAGAGGGCTCCCTCGTGACGGGGAGTCTACGAGTGAGCCGAACTGCGGTAACTTCCCCTCATCTGCTACAGCTACCAGCGACACTGACCCACCTAACGCACTCACTCTCCGTGCCTGTGCTGGTGGATTCCGGGGCCGAGGAGAACTTTCTGGACTTGGACCTTGCCAGACAGCTCCACATCCCATCTGTTCCACTGGATTCTCCCATGGAGGCCCGCTCGCTTAACGGTCTTCCCCTGGCCACGGTCCGGCGGAGAACAATTCCGGTCGCCCTCCTGTTGGCAGGGAACCACCATGAAACATTAACCTTTCACCTAATTGAAAATTCTCGCCCACAGCTGGTGCTGGGGCACCCCTGGTTGGCAAAACACAATCCTTCCATTGATTGGCGCAGCAGCCAGATTCTGTCCTGGAGTGCAGCGTGCCATGCCAACTGTCTCCGCTCCGCCTCATCCTCTGCTCCGGTAATTCCCAAGCCAGTTCCCCGGCCTCCGGACCCGCTCTGTATCCCTGAAGTTTACCGGGACCTAGCTCCTGCCTTCAGCAAGGAGGACGCCTTATCCTTGCCCCCCCACCGACCCTACGACTGTGCCATCGAGCTCCTGCCCGGAGCCACCTTGCCCTCTGGTCGTCTGTACAACCTCACTAAACCCGAGCAGGTCGCTATGGAAGTGTACATTAGGGATGCCCTGGCAGCAGGTATCATTCGGCCCTCCACTGCTCCGTAGTTGCGGGCTTCTTTTTTGTGGGCAAGAAGGACGGGTCCCTGCGACCCTGTATTGACTTTCGGGGCCTAAATGATATAACTGTGAAGAACAAGTACTCGCTGCCTCGTATAGATTCAGCCTTCACCCTCCTCCATGGGGCCAAGGTATTCTCCAAACTAGACTTGAGGAACGCTTACCACTTAGTGAGAATGAGAGAGGGGGATGAGTGGAAAACAGCCTTTAACACCCACCTAGGACACTTCGAATATTTGGTGATGCCCTTTGGCCTCACAAATGCCCCCGCCGTCTTCCAGAGTCTTATCAATGATGTGCTCAGAGATATGATCAACCGCTTTGTGTTTGCGTACATGGACGACATCCTAATCTATTCCAGAAACCAAGAGGAACACGTCCGCCATGTCCGTCTGGTTCTAGAGCGCCTGTTGAAGAACCGCCTGTTTGTTAAAGCAGAGAAGTGTGAGTTTCACGTCACCACTGTGCCATTCTTGGGTTTCGTTATCTCCCCAGGACGAATCAGGATGGATCCGGCCAAGCTCTCGGCCGTCGCGGAGTGGCCCCAGCCAGAGACCCGGAAACAGTTGCAGCGTTTTTTGGGCTTCGCCAACTTTTACCGCCGCTTCATCCGTGATTTATAGTAAGGTGGCAGCCCCACTCACAGCCCTGACCTCCACCTCGATCCCATTCCAGTGGACCCTCAAGGCCGAGCAAGCATTCCAGTCCCTCAAGGTACGATTCACCTCTGCTCCCATCCTAGTTCAGCCAGATCCCCACCTTCAGTTCGTGGTCGAGGTGGATGCTTCTGATTCCGGAGTCGGGGCAGTGCTCTCCCAGAGGACCCCGACAGACCAAAAGCTGCACCCATGTGCCTTCTTCTCTCGCCGCCTGACCCCAGCAGAGCAGAATTACGACGTGGGGAACCGAGAGCTGCTGGCGGTCAAGCTTGCCCTAGAAGAGTGGCGTCACTGGTTGGAAGGGGCGGAGCACCCATTCATAGTCTGGACCGATCACAAAAACCTGGAGTACATCCGCTCAGCTAAAAGACTGAACTCTCGGCAGGCCCGCTGGACACTGTTTTTTTTTTTGGTCGCTTCCAGTTCACCCTCACATATCGCCCGGGGTCCCGTAACATCAAGCCGGACGCCCTGTCTCGCCAGTTCTCAAGCGATGAGCCCTCCGGTGACCCCGAACCTATCCTTCCCCCCGCTCGCCTCGTCGCCTCTCTCACCTGGCAAGTGGAGGATCAGGTCCGCCAGGCGCAAATCCAACAGCCAACCCCAGATAACTGCCCAACTAATGCTCTCTATGTTCCTGAGTCTGTGCGTACCCAGGTGCTCCAGTGGGCCCATGCCTCCCGTTTCGCCTGCCACCCTGGGGGCTCCCGGACCGTGTCCATCCTGCGGCAGAAGTTTTGGTGGCCCTCTCTCGAACGAGACACTCGAGACTTTGTCGCTGCCTGCCCCACCTGCGCCCAGGGAAAGACGCCTTCCCGGCCCAGCTCGGGCCTCCTCCAGCCACTCCCGGTGCCCTCTCGGCCGTGGTCCCACATCGCAGTTGATTTCGTCACTGGACTACCCCGCTCTGGAGGTAACACAGTCATCCTCACCATTGTTGATCGTTTTTCCAAGGCAGCACACTTCGTCGCCCTTCCCAAACTCCCCTCAGCCAAGGAGACGGCATCCCTCTTGATAAACCACGTTTTCCGGCTGCATGGGATACCAGCAGACATTGTCTCAGACAGGGGTCCACAGTTTACCTCCGGAGTTTGGAAGGCCTTCTGTACGGCAGTAGGGGCCACCCTCAGTCTCACCTCTGGCTTTCCCCCCCCAGTCTAACGGACAAGTGGAGCGGGCCAATCAGTCCCTGGAGACGTACCTCCGGTGCCTGGTCACCTCCAACCCGACGGCCTGGTGTGAGCATCTGTCCTGGGTGGAGTATGCACACAACTCGCAAATAAACTCTTCGATGGGAATGTCTCCTTTTCAGTGCTCCCTCGGCTACCAGCCGCCGTTGTTCCCCTCCCAGGAACAAGAAATTGCCATTCCCTCCGTGCAAACATTCGTCAGCCGGATCAAAAGGGTCTGGGATAGGGCCAGGCTCAGACTTCTACAATCAACCAAGAGGATGGAGCGTCATGCCAACCGCCATCGTCGCCCGGCCCCAACCTACACTGTGGGTCAACAAGTCTGGCTGAGGGCCAAGGACCTCCCGCTAAAGGTTGAATCCAGGAAGCTGGCGCCTCGGTTCATCGGTCCCTTCCCAGTGGAGCGGATCATCAGCCCTACAGCGGTACGTCTCACCCTTCCCCGAACGTTGAAAATTCACCCTACGTTCCATGTCTCACAGATCAGGCCCGTCAGGCTCCCCCAGTTCCCCCTCCCCCCCCTCCCAGGATGGTGGATGACTCACCCGCCTACTCGGTTCGACGCCTACTGGATGTCCGCCGCAGGGGTCGCGGCCTTCAGTTTCTCGTGGACTGGGAGGGATACGGGCCCGAAGAGAGGAGCTGGGTCCCCCGCAGGCAGATCCTCTGCCCTGACCTGATCAGGGACCTCAAACGGCGGCGTCCTGAACGTTTCAGTCGTGCACCTGGAGGCGCACGTAGGAGGGGGGGGTACTGTCAGGCCCTCCACTTCTCAACCCTAATTTGGTCCGTTGGCACCATCTGGTGGCCTCCTCTCTCATGGGCATGACCTCGCACTTTCAATAAACTCAACTGCTTCCAGCTGCGGCGGGGAGTGGCCTCACCACCTGCACCTCCTATATAAACACGGCATGACCACTAACCGCCGCCAAACCGTAAAGTACTTCAGCCTGGTCATATGCGTAACTGGATTCCTGTCTGCCTCCTGCCTGGAACTACGATCCCCTCCAACCTTCCCACTCTGCAGCTGAGTCTCCCCACTCCTGTGCCAGACTCCTCCGCCTGCCCTCTTTGGCTGCGATCGTTTGTACTTTGTTTTCTAGTAGTTTTCCGTCAGGATTTTCCCGATCGTTTTCTGTTTTCTTCTTAGTATTAGTTTTTGCCTTGGTAGGTTTTTCTTGTTTCCGCTCTTCCTTAGTTTGAATAAATCCGTAAATCAAATTCTGTGTCTCCTGTTTTGCTGTCTGCTCTTGAGCCTCAGTTCCGTCCCATGACACAGTGGATCCTGGTTCTCCACAACAAACTTACTCTACCTCCAGTTTCTGCTCTAAAGAAAGAGTTTCACACTTGAACTCCAGTAAAAAATTGCTGCTGTTTTTCATGTTTGTGTATATATATATATCGAACAAAATATAACCGATTTTGTTTTTGCTCCCATTTTTCATGAGCTGAACTTAAAGATCGAGGACTTTTTCTACGTATGCAAAAGACCTATTTCTCTTGCTCACTCAAAGAACAATATAGAAAATTGTCTTTGAATTTCAATTTAGTCGCGTCTACATTAATTCTGTGGGGTTTTTTTTTGGCCAACGTGCGTTCTGTGGATGGAGAAGCCATTAGAGAAAACTTCCTATTTTGCAAGGCACTGCCAGAAAAATCAACAGGACAGGAAATATTTCGGGTCATGTCGGAATATCTTGACAAAAGCGGGCTTAGGTGGGAAAACTGCACAGGGGTCTGCACTGATGGAGCCGCAGCCATGGTCGGGCGCATCAAAGGCTTCGTAAGTAGGGTCAAAGAAAGAAACCCAGATGTTATGGTTACGCACTGTTTTTTGCACCGTGAGGCTTCTTGTGTCCGGTAGACTCTGACCTGCTCACCTGCTCTGAGCACCGCGCACCTGCTCACCTGCTCACCTGCTCACCTGCTCTGACCTGCTCTTGTTGGTATTGTTTATGAACAATACTCCACACTCAGAGGTGGAGACTTTCTGCTGTTGGTTCCTGTTTAGAGGCTAATAATAGAGAATAAAGAAGAACAAAGAATAAGAGCAATGAAAAGATTATAAGATAAGATAAGATATCCCTTTATTTATCTCGCATGTGGAGAAATGTGCAGTGGTACAACAGGATAGTACAGAGAAAGAAGCACACATAGCAGGAACTAAAAAAAAGCAGATAAAAATACAATATAATAGAAACAATATGCACACGGTGCCTATAAGTGTGGACATGTACAGAATATGGGGGTGGATGTATTTTACATAGTAAATACGTTCTTATAACAAAGTCGGTTGTAGATTTTAGAGCGAGACACACCCTCGAGGTGAAGTTCAAAAAGGACAGTGTTCATGGATATACATGCAGTCCTTAATAAGTTATGTATACCAAGTTCTCACGCTGTCAAAATCACCTATAAATTCTCCTTCACACATAGAGTCTGATCAACAAATAAAAATAAATAAAATCATTTTCTTCATGAGGTTTCTCCTCATTCAACTGTTTTCTATTAAATGATTTGTAAATTCAAGCCATCTGTTCATTTAAATATTACTGAAAGTAAAGTATAAAATGCTTCTTATTACGAGGTAATTTCAGTATCCCCACTTTAAGTTGTGTTATTTTAGTAATAAATACTTTTTTATCTTCAGGTATGGGGATAAAAATAGTAAAAAAAAACAACTAAAGTCTGAGTCGGTACGACTTTTATGAAAACATTTCTGAAAAACTTTGAGAAATCAGATATAAGAGGATATTTATGTGGTTCGTGAAATTGACTTTTTCAACTGTTGTTCATTTTCCTCTGTACAGTCCAAACGGGAAGAAACAAACAATTCTGAAATATTCTTACAAGTTTTAACATATTTTATGTTAAAAATAATTTCTATGTAACATGTGTCTTACCTTAGTGGAGACTCATTTGAAAAAGGCAAAGTCCAAAGAATCGAATGATAGGTCTTCATACAAGTGAGAAATGTTCTGAGTGCATGACTTCCCTCTAATGCTGTCACAACAGAGTAATGTGACTGACTATTGTTAGTCATGTCACATCTGACTGAACGAACAAGTTTCAGACTCGTAGCCATAGGTTGAGCTGGATCAGTGGAATAAAGAAGTTTTGGATCAATCAAATTAATCACAAGTCTGCTTTCTTTCTTTCTTTCTTTCTTTCTTTCTTTCTTTCTTTCTTTCTTTCTTTCTTTCTTTCTTTCTTTCTTTCTTTCTTTCTTTCTTTCTTTCTGGTGTCTTGGGTATGGGTTTTTAAGGGACAGGCAAATATAAGCGTTGGTTTCAGCCTTTACCCATTTCAGTGACAGAAATTGTTGAAAACAACAACAACATCTTGTGTGTGAACTTCTAAGCACTATGAACTGAATCCACATAACTACATTTTTGCACTGTGGCAGAAATAAACAATTCATTCATTCATTCTTTCTGTCTTTCTTTCTTTTTTTTTCTTAGCTGTGGGAATGGTATGAACTAGCTGGAACCAGCAGATGGCGGTAGTGTAACTTCACAGGTGTCAAATGCCGTTGAAACCAAGTGAAGGAGAAGGAGAAGAAGAAGGAATCAAAAGTTTTACTCCGTCCTAATACTTCTCAAGCATGTTAATGTCTATGTATGTGTGCATCTATAGATTATTTGTTTTGTGTAAATATATTTTCAGAATGCCCTCCACTGGACGGATCAGAGAGGCAAATAAAAATAGTAATTGAATCGTATCTTGTAGACTCTAGATTTAAAAGAGGATTGTTTAAAATGTTGGGAAGAGGCGATACACAGGGACAAGAACCTTGGAGGAGGCAGATTTATATTTATTGAACACAATAATATGAAATGAAATAAAAATAAAAGATAAACACACACAAACAAAAGTGAATTATCGCACAGAAATCTGGTCTGACCTCTTGAGGGACACAGAGATAAACATTGACATACATAAGTACCCGTCGCATTGATAAACATCTAATAAACTGTATATAGTTCACTTATTTACTCTGACAAAATACATTTTATTTTTTACATTTTCATGCCAATATACCCCCTTTTCAAGTGAGTGCCACCAACCGACTAAATCATTTTCCTTTTTTTCCAGCCTCCTGATATGAATGAAAAATAATCCAACATGAAAACTGAGTGTTGAAAATCCCAAATGTCTCAACATTACCAAATAGTGTCATGAGAAAAATACTAACTGTGAAGTAAATTCTTTTTAAGAGCAACAGGGAGACAAAAAGATCGTTTTTGCCGTTGTGGACACGGCCTCAGTAGTTTGACCAACCGGTTTGGATCCGACAGTGTTGTCTGAGAATAACCATATAAAACCTGATTTTTGTTAAAAACAAAGTATGTAGGTCAATTAAACTTTATTAGATTAATTATACAATTATAGGTGTTGGAGTATTAGGTATGACATAAAATAGGACTTTACGTGCTGAAAATACTGTGAGTTAAATAAACTTAAAACAGTATAATTAAATCATCCTTTATTATCCTTTAAAAGAGTACCTCATGTTCTTGTACTACAATGGAAGTAGCATCAGACGGTCCACTTTCTGTACAGGCGCATTGCTTTTATATTTCAGGCAGAGTCAAATTTTTCGAACACGTATATATTTAAAATGTTCCCATATTCTTTTTACTTATATCCAGTTCTTTTCTGAATACTTGGTGAAGTTTTTGTTCATAAACAATATCAACACTATAACAAAAGTATTCCTTTTCGCAACACAGTGTTGTTTGTGAAATATCTGCAAGAACAGGAATGTTTCTTTGACGGTTAACACAAAAGGGTTTTTCTATTCAGCCATATTCATATTTTAGGTTTGCGGTATATATATTTAAATATCTTTATTAGTGCTGTCAATCCAGTAAAAACAATTAAGAAAATTCTCATAATTTTCAATCAACACAATTTTCTGTAATTGTCCGCAAACAAATGTGGCGTTGGCGACAATCTGTAATCTACCGACTGTAGCTCTAGTTTATTATTTCGTACTCTTCAATAGACTTATATTCATTCGGTGCGATGTCGTTCAGCTGCGATAATACTTAAAATACTATTGTTTTGAATATTCCTATTTTAAGTTATTAGTAGTAAATAGATTCTCTTCAGGATTGCAAAACAAAACAGAAACTAGCCTATGAAAATGTTTTGGTGGATCAAACTGAAGAATCAAATTTCAGTGGTTCATTGAATTGACTTTTTCAACTGCCACTTATTTTCATGGGCTATTTGTACGGGACAATCAGAACCAAACGATGGCAATAAAGATCTTTCATTTCAAACATATTTCTGAAGCGTATGTAAAATGTCATTCGCCACACAACACAACTAGCATATGTAGGACAAAATAACATTAATCATGTTCTTGATAATGGGAGGTCTGGGGTGGAGGTCGTGAGGCAGCCAGTGGGAAACAGTCATTCCCCAGGCATCCACCAGATGAACGTTTATTCCTTTGAATATGGCTCGAAGAACCTTGTCACGCTGCATCGAGTACCAGTCGCTGGTCGCCAGCACCTTGAACAGCTCTAGACCCTGGAGGTTCGCCGTTCTGAAGATGATCACGGTGTCCGGCGCCCTGGTCAGCAGGCGCACCACTGCCTTGCGGATGCTCAACAGCCGCCGGGTGTAGACCTCGATGGGGAAAGTGGCGTAATGTGCCCAGATGCCAATGATGATGACCGTGTTGGCGCCCCCGGGTACTCCGTCCAGTTCATTTGCAATGTAACGCATCTCACTGGTCAAGACGTCGAAGCGGATCGGAGGACCGTGGCAGCGGAACATCACCTTGATGTTGTTGTCATAGTCCAGAGCCAAGAACGGGCCGGACTGTTTTAGGTTGTGCAGGTTGAACTCCCGGAGACCTGGATGTGATGGAGACAGGACCAAATGAGTCAAATCGTAAAGGAAATCTAAACAATACACAATATTCTTACAGAGTGAATACCTGGTAAGACTCCCCTGAGGTATTCAAACCACTGCCTGATGGTGGAGTCTCCATACATGTGGACCACCTTCTTGCTCAGACACTGAGTCATGGCTGACTTGTTGAACTGGCGAACCGGCGTGCCGATGAGTGACTGCCAAACACCTTTGTAGTAATAACCTACTGCTCCAGGCACAGCACTTCTCTGCTTCACCTCTGGTTCATCTGTTTGCGGCAGTCAAACCCAAAGTCCATTTGTTAACTTAAAAAAACAACAACAACAAATGAACAAAAACTCATTCCATATTCTTTTTTAAAGGCATCATAATATCCAACTTTTCACCTCCTCCTCCTGGTCTGGTCGGTCCAGAAACCTTCAATATTCTAAGTTTCTAGCTCCTCCTTGATTTTCCCCCATTTGAATATTGGATCATAGGAGCTGCATTTGGACTAAAACTTGCTCAGTAGGTAGAGCATGAGACTCGCACTCTCAAGGTAGAGGGTTCATGTCCTATGCCGGGCGCCACCTTCCCGTGGGCTCACCACCTGCAGGAAGGTTCTTAATGGGTGCAATGTGATCTGGGTGACGGTGCTCAGACTGACACCCCGCGACCCGGAAACGGATAAGTGGAAGAAAATGGATGGATGGATGGAGCTGCATTCAGAATCTGCTGTGTCTATGTGAGCTGGACTGGCTCCGCCCACACATGCCCATCTTGGGAAGAGGAGGAAGTACTTCCTCTCGTGGTACCATGTGCCAGAGCAGAGCTGCCTAATTGTGGGAGGAGTCAAAGGGAGGGCCTACCTTGATTGGGATTGGCTAAACCCCCGATGACACTATATAGGGTTTGATTTCTGATTGGCTGGTTGGAGCAACACACTTTTTAAAACCTGAAACAAGCCAGGGACAGAGAGGACAGACTGTCTTCACTTCTGGGACGTCAGTCCAGGTATGGGGACGATTAGTACTGTTGGAAAACCTTTAAGAAGTGAATTATGGATAATATGAGCCCTTTAATGCAGTATAGCAGTGCAGTTTTTTTTAACCTTGCTTACACGTAATGTATTATATATTTTTTTTTTAGCACATTCCTGTATATTGTTTTATCATTATGTTATGATGGTGGCAGTATAAGTTTGTATTTACCTTCGTTTCTTGGCAACACAGTGACTTCCCCAGGTCCTGAAGCTCGAATGAAGACTTTTAGGTTCACGTTTCTGAAGCAAGAAACACAATGTAAAGTGTCTGACGTCACGTGACCATGAACAAAACTTGTTTTCGACGGTGGTCAATGATTATTAACTGTTCTCTGTGCACAGGTGGTTTTATGACAAAAACGAATAGCAGCATTCACTTAATGACCCAGCATGGAAACATCGTTCTTAGCTTTTCCTGCCGTTTCTGTGTAAACGGACATCGTTTACAACACGTTACCACGTAAACGCAAAACTTTTCTGAAATGAAAACATAAAAACAATGTGGTTTGTTTTTTTAACCTGAAACCTTGTCATGTAAACGGGGTCTAAAATACAGTAGGAATCAAACATGGAGAATATCAGAAAGTGTAAGAAATCACCAGGATGATTCAAGTCTTTGGTAAACATGGAGCAGCAAGTCTTGGTCACTTGAACTAATGTTAAGTTTATTCCTGTTGTGACATTCAAACATGTATGTAAGTTTGATGTGCTCATAAAAAAGGGAACACGCACCTTGTAAATAAGGTCATGTCTGGAAAAGCCTTGTAGTTGAGTGGTCCTTTTACGTGACTGATCCTGTGATCACAGCTCAGAGTCTTTGGCTTGTGGCAGAACCACGGTTCACCTGTGCGGTTGTCGGAGTAGTCGCAGAGGGGACGCTGGGACGGACGCAGGCAGACGTTGCAGCGGGACGTTTCTTTGACCGAACCCGACTGGTACACGCCGGTATAGGTGACCAGATCAGGCTTGTCATTGTTCAGCTTGTGGAGCACCTCGACTGCCTCACTGGGATGAAGTAGAGTCACCTGACAAAATGGAGAAAAGGAGGACCCATCTTATAGATGGCACAAAAAAATGATCTAGAAGATGGTTTTTCTCCAATTTCTTTTTGGAAAGTTTAGTATTGCTGAACTATTCTCACTTATACATTCTTCCATGTAGTCTCCATTTTAACCTCACTAATATAGGGACAATAGCTTTTGAAATGTAACCATGGACTCAGGAAATGACTTCAACCTAAAAGCAGAGAAGCTGGAGGTTTGAGTCCGCTCTCAAGAAGGGAGGGTGGCTGATTGGGCCAGAGAGGACAGGAAGCGGCTCACAGGAAATACCCAGATGGAGGACTGTCCCTGGAGCATGATACCTACTGTTTGTGTGAGACCTTTCTCTTCCATCAGCCTTTAGGAGGAGGGAGTATCACGGCTGGCCTGTACGAACCACCATGTGGTGAGAATGTTCTTTGTAAACTCTTAACTATCTCAGGGCTGTTGTCCTTAGCCAGCCACCGTTTTGGAACATGCAGGATGTTGAATATATTTTGCACCATTAAATGAATTATCCACAATCATTGGCCTTGGTTGGTAAACGTCACGTCGTGTGTGGAGCGGTTTGGACCTCACCCCAATAGCACTCACCTCCACCTGTGCAGATCCTTCCCAGAGTAAAGGGAAAACCACAGAGTAGGTGCCGTTGAGGTGATCCAACACCTCACCTGCCACGCCTGCCTCAAGAGCGCGGTTGTGCAGTCGGGAGAATAAGACATCTCCCCCATACTTCTTGGGACGACCGTAGTAGTCGAACATATTGATCATGACCTTCAGCTGATCCCCGACGAGCCACTGTCCTCCTCCCTCCCTTGGCAGGATGACGAAGCTGCTGTTGGCCGGATCACTGGTGTCTTTTTTTGTACGAGGACGCAGCAGGGGTGGAGTATTAGGCCAAGCGATGGAGTTCAGTAGGAGGTTTTCTTCGACTGCCTCTTCAGGAGAAAGATGTCGGAAGGAGCAGAAACTGTGATTCCTCTGGAAGTCAATGGAAACTTTTCGAATAGCGCTGGGCTCGAGTTCATCCTCAAACTGAAAAACAAAATAACAAAACAAAGTCTGATACCTGAATAATACAGATTGGTCAATGGTTTGTGCTTTTACGAATTAAACAGGCTTTTTCCATCAGTAAGATTCTATTATGATTGGCTCTGTCATTGATGGACAATACACATTTGAAAAATACATTTCATTTCATTATTTTATGGACTCAGAATAAGTTAAAATTATGAAGCATCTTTTGGTGAACCTTACGTATCTGTTGAAAGTTTGACTAAGCATCCTCTTTTTTTTTTTTCTTTTGGGCCAACTCTAGACTATATTTGTAGCGCTTAAGCAAATCAATGGGAACATAATAAAACGCAAAAAAATGTCTGTTTCCACCGTAACAGCAGAAACACTGAAAACAATGTAGTTAGCATGTTGGGCCACTAGTGGGCGCCTGCAGACAACAGTGTTCTATAAGCATCAGCATGGACAGGCCAAGGTGGATTTCTATCTCAACTACGAAACTACCAAGTTGCAGGAGAATATGGACTTGACTTATGGCAAAAATGGTTCTTTAGTCATCGAGGTCATAAATATCTGTTCCTGGGCCAGGTTGGACATGTGGGGCACGGTGCCTTGTGTGGATCTTTTTACTGATTTAAAGAAAAGTTTTCTCTTTCATCAAAACTACTTATTGAAGTAAGTTCTCACCTTGTGATCACATTTATTATAATACAGGCTGACGATGAAGGTAAAAGTAGCAAGGAATAGGAATGTGAAGCACAATTTCACTATGGTGACATTCATGGTGGGCCGTCCAACTCGTCTGTCGTCTGTTTGTCACTGTGCTGCAAGGTAAACAAAACAAAACAAACAACCAGCAGGGTTAGATGGGCGTCGCTCATTGCTTCATCTGCTCAGTGGATCATGGTTCTCCACTTCTCAACCCTAATTTTGTCCGTTGGCACCATCTGGTGGCCTCCTCTCTCATGGGCATGACCTCGCACTTTCAATAAACTCAACTGCTTCCAGCTGCGGTGGGGAGTGGCCTCACCACCTGCACCTCCTATATAAACACGGCATGACCACTAACCGCCGCCAAACCGTAAAGTACTTCAGCCTGGTCCTATGCGTAACTGGATTCCTGTCTGCCTCCTGCCTGGAACTATGATCCCCTCCAACCTTCCCACTCTGCAGCTGAGTCTCCCCACTCCTGTGCCAGACTCCTCCGCCTGCCCTCTTTGGCTGCGATCGTTTGTACTTTGTTTTCTAGTAGTTTTCCGTCAGGAGTTTCCCGATCGTTTTCTTCTTAGTATTAGTTTTTGCCTTAGTAGGTTTTTCTTGTTTCCGCTCTTCCTTAGTTTGAATAAATCCGTAAATCAAATTCTGTGTCTCCTGTTTTGCTGTCTGCTCTTGAGCCTCAGTTCCGTCCCATGACAGTACGGTTTGGCCATCATGAGTTCAGCAGACCGCAAAACGGAGGCAGGCGCTGCCTCTGCCCTTCATCAAGCTGTAGATAGCCACAAGGCAATCATAGGACAGCATGATGAGCTCCTTAGGGGTCTTGTATCTAGTGTGAATGCACTAATTAGTCAAGCTTCACACTTAACTGGTCAGCTGTCCACGTTAGTACCTCCCCATGCCGCTTCAGGGTTTCAATCTACCGACGCTAAACCTGAGACAGCGAGTAGTAGCTCTCCCTCGGTGCGCGTTACAGTTGTCCGTGAACCCACGGTTCCGGTTCCAGAGAGCTATGCTGGGGATTTCGGCTCTTGCGAGGCCTTCCTGACGCAGGTTTCACTCGCCTTCGAGCTGCAGCCGACGTCCTACGTGTCTGATAGAGCTAAAATCGCGTACTTGATCAGCCTCCTACGGGGGTCTGCACGGGACTGGGGAGTCGCTGTGTGGAAAAAACAGGGAAGTGTCTGCACCTCCTACGCCCGCTTCACCGCAGACATGAGGCGTGTCTTTGATCACCCAGTTCGAGGACGTGATGCTGGGGATCGCCTCACGACCCTGAGACAGGGGTCCCGCAGTGTCGCCGAATACTCCGTGGAGTTCCAGGCCCTTGCAACTACCAGTGGGTTCAACGATCCGGCCCTCCAGAGGTTATTCTATAGGGGACTGTCCGAGGCTCTGAAGAATGAGCTTGCCACCAAGGAGGAGGGGGGCAGCCTGGAGGCCCTAATCTCTCTCGCCATCCAGATTGACAATCGGTTGAGAGAGAGGCGCAGAGAGCGCGCACACCAGATGGACCAGGTACGCCTCCACCATCTCGTGCCCACTCCCCAGCCTGCTATGGTCACATCGTCCCCAGAGACCGGCAAAAGAGAGGGCTCCCTCGTGACGGGGAGTCTACGAGTGAGCCGAACTGCGGTAACTTCCCCTCATCTGCTACAGCTACCAGCGACACTGACTCACCTAACGCACTCACTCTCCGTGCCTGTGCTGGTGGATTCCGGGGCCGAGGAGAACTTTCTGGACTTGGACCTTGCCAGACAGCTCCACATCCCATCTGTTCCACTGGATTCTCCCATGGAGGCCCGCTCGCTTAACGGTCTTCCCCTGGCCACGGTCCGGCGGAGAACAATTCCGGTCACCCTCCTGTTGGCAGGGAACCACCATGAAACATTAACCTTTCACCTAATTGAAAATTCTCGCCCACAGCTGGTGCTGGGGCACCCCTGGTTGGCAAAACACAATCCTTCCATTGATTGGCGCAGCAGCCAGATTCTGTCCTGGAGTGCAGCGTGCCATGCCAACTGTCTCCGCTCTGCCTCATCCTCTGCTCCGGTAATTCCCAAGCCAGTTCCCCGGCCTCCGGACCCGCTCTGTATCCCTGAAGTTTACCGGGACCTAGCTCCTGCCTTCAGCAAGGAGGACGCCTTATCCTTGCCCCCCCACCGACCCTACGACTGTGCCATCGAGCTCCTGCCCGGAGCCACCTTGCCCTCTGGTCGTCTGTACAACCTCACTAAACCCGAGCAGGTCGCTATGGAAGTGTACATTAGGGATGCCCTGGCAGCAGGTATCATTCGGCACTCCACTGCTCCGTAGTTGCGGGCTTCTTTTTTGTGGGCAAGAAGGACGGGTCCCTGCGACCCTGTATTGACTTTCGGGCCCTAAATGATATAACTGTGAAGAACAAGTACTCGCTGCCTCTTATAGATTCAGCCTTCACCCTCCTCCATGGGGCCAAAGTATTCTCCAAACTAGACTTGAGGAACGCTTACCACTTAGTGAGAATGAGAGAGGGGGATGAGTGGAAAACAGCCTTTAACACCCACCTAGGACACTTCAAATATTTGGTGATGCCCTTTGGCCTCACAAATGCCCCCGCCGTCTTCCAGAATCTTATCAATGATGTGCTCAGTGATATGATCAACCGCTTTGTGTTTGCGTACATGGACGACATCCTAATCTATTCCAGAAACCAAGAGGAACACGTCCGCCATGTCCGTCTGGTTCTAGAGCGCCTGTTGAAGAACCGCCTGTTTGTTAAAGCAGAGAAGTGTGAGTTTCACGTCACCACTGTGCCATTCTTGGGTTTCGTTATCTCCCCAGGACGAATCAGGATGGATCCGGCCAAGCTCTCGGCTGTCGCGGAGTGGCCCCAGCCAGAGACCCGGAAACAGTTGCAGCGTTTTTTGGGCTTCGCCAACTTTTACCGCCGCTTCATCCGTGATTTATAGTAAGGTGGCAGCCCCACTCACAGCCCTGACCTCCACCTCGATCCCATTCCAGTGGACCCCCAAGGCCGAGCAAGCATTCCAGTCCCTCAAGGTACGATTCACCTCTGCTCCCATCCTAGTTCAGCCAGATCCCCACCTTCAGTTCGTGGTCGAGGTGGATGCTTCTGATTCCGGAGTCGGGGCAGTGCTCTCCCAGAGGACCCCGACAGACCAAAAGCTGCACCCATGTGCCTTCTTCTCTCGCCGCCTGACCCCAGCAGAGCAGAATTACGACGTGGGGAACCGAGAGCTGCTGGCGGTCAAGCTTGCCCTAGAAGAGTGGCGTCACTGGTTGGAAGGGGCGGAGCACCCATTCATAGTCTGGACCGATCACAAAAACCTGGAGTACATCCGCTCAGCTAAAAGACTGAACTCTCGGCAGGCCCGCTGGACACTGTTTTTCTTTGGTCGCTTCCAGTTCACCCTCACATATCGCCCGGGGTCCCGTAACATCAAGCCGGACGCCCTGTCTCGCCAGTTCTCAAGCGATGAGCCCTCCGGTGACCCCGAACCTATCCTTCCCCCCGCTCGCCTCGTCGCCTCTCTCACCTGGCAAGTGGAGGATCAGGTCCGCCAGGCGCAAATCCAACAGCCAACCCCAGATAACTGCCCAACTAATGCTCTCTATGTTCCTGAGTCTGTGCGTACCCAGGTGCTCCAGTGGGCCCATGCCTCCCGTTTCGCCTGCCACCCTGGGGGCTCCCGGACCGTGTCCATCCTGCGGCAGAAGTTTTGGTGGCCCTCTCTCGAACGAGACACTCGAGACTTTGTCGCTGCCTGCCCCACCTGCGCCCAGGGAAAGACGCCTTCCCGGCCCAGCTCGGGCCTCCTCCAGCCACTCCCGGTGCCCTCTCGGCCGTGGTCCCACATCGCAGTTGATTTCGTCACTGGACTACCCCGCTCTGGAGGTAACACAGTCATCCTCACCATTGTTGATCGTTTTTCCAAGGCAGCACACTTCGTCGCCCTTCCCAAACTCCCCTCAGCCAAGGAGACGGCATCCCTCTTGATAAACCACGTTTTCCGGCTGCATGGGATACCAGCAGACATTGTCTCAGACAGGGGTCCACAGTTTACCTCCGGAGTTTGGAAGGCCTTCTGCACGGCAGTAGGGGCCACCCTCAGTCTCACCTCTGGCTTTCACCCCCAGTCTAACGGACAAGTGGAGCGGGCCAATCAGTCCCTGGAGACGTACCTCCGGTGCCTGGTCACCTCCAACCCGACGGCCTGGTGTGAGCATCTGTCCTGGGTGGAGTATGCACACAACTCGCAAATAAACTCTTCGATGGGAATGTCTCCTTTTCAGTGCTCCCTCGGCTACCAGCCGCCGTTGTTCCCCTCCCAGGAACAAGAAATTGCCATTCCCTCCGTGCAAACATTCGTCAGCCGGATCAAAAGGGTCTGGGATAGGGCCAGGCTCAGACTTCTACAATCAACCAAGAGGATGGAGCGTCATGCCAACCGCCATCGTCGCCCGGCCCCAACCTACACTGTGGATCAACAAGTCTGGCTGAGGGCCAAGGACCTCCCGCCAAAGGTTGAATCCAGGAAGCTGGCGCCTCGGTTCATCGGTCCCTTCCCAGTGGAGCGGATCATCAGCCCTACAGCGGTACGTCTCACCCTTCCCCGAACGTTGAAAATTCACCCTACGTTCCATGTCTCACAGATCAGGCCCGTCAGGCTCCCCCAGTTCCCCCTCCCCCCCCCTCCCAGGATGGTGGATGACTCACCCGCCTACTCGGTACGACGCCTACTGGATGTCCGCCGCAGGGGTCGCGGCCTTCAGTTTCTCGTGGACTGGGAGGGATACGGGCCCGAAGAGAGGAGCTGGGTCCCCCGCAGGCAGATCCTCTGCCCTGACCTGATCAGGGACCTCAAACGGCGGCGTCCTGAACGTTTCAGTCGTGCACCTGGAGGCGCACGTAGGAGGGGGGGTACTGTCAGGCCCTCCACTTCTCAACCCTAATTTGGTCCGTTGGCACCATCTGGTGGCCTCCTCTCTCATGGGCATGACCTCGCACTTTCAATAAACTCAACTGCTTCCAGCTGCGGCGGGGAGTGGCCTCACCACCTGCACCTCCTATATAAACACGGCATGACCACTAACCGCCGCCAAACCGTAAAGTACTTCAGCCTGGTCCTATGCGTAACTGGATTCCTGTCTGCCTCCTGCCTGGAACTACGATCCCCTCCAACCTTCCCACTCTGCAGCTGAGTCTCCCCACTCCTGTGCCAGACTCCTCCGCCTGCCCTCTTTGGCTGCGATCGTTTGTACTTTGTTTTCTAGTAGTTTTCCGTCAGGATTTTCCCGATCGTTTTCTGTTTTCTTCTTAGTATTAGTTTTTGCCTTAGTAGGTTTTTCTTGTTTCCGCTCTTCCTTAGTTTGAATAAATCCGTAAATCAAATTCTGTGTCTCCTGTTTTGCTGTCTGCTCTTGAGCCTCAGTTCCGTCCCATGACACAGTGGATCCTGGTTCTCCACAACAAACTTACTCTACCTCCAGTTTCTGCTCTAAAGAAAGAGTTTCACACTTGAACTCCAGTAAAAAATTGCTGCTGTTTTTCATGTTTGTGTATATATATATATCGAACAAAATATAACCGATTTTGTTTTTGCTCCCATTTTTCATGAGCTGAACTTAAAGATCGAGGACTTTTTCTACGTATGCAAAAGACCTATTTCTCTTGCTCACTCAAAGAACAATATAGAAAATTGTCTTTGAATTTCAATTTAGTCGCGTCTACATTAATTCTGTGGGGGTTTTTTTTGGCCAACGTGCGTTCTGTGGATGGAGAAGCCATTAGAGAAAACTTCCTATTTTGCAAGGCACTGCCAGAAAAATCAACAGGACAGGAAATATTTCGGGTCATGTCGGAATATCTTGACAAAAGCGGGCTTACGTGGGAAAACTGCACAGGGGTCTGCACTGATGGAGCCGCAGCCATGGTCGGGCGCATCAAAGGCTTCGTAAGTAGGGTCAAAGAAAGAAACCCAGATGTTATGGTTACGCACTGTTTTTTGCACCGTGAGGCTTCTTGTGTCCGGTAGACTCTGACCTGCTCACCTGCTCTGAGCACCGCGCACCTGCTCACCTGCTCACCTGCTCTGAGGACCTGCTCACCTGCTCACCTGCTCACCTGCTCTGACCTGCTCTTGTTGGTATTGTTTATGAACAATACTCCACACTCAGAGGTGGAGACTTTCTGCTGTTGGTTCCTGTTTAGAGGCTAATAATAGAGAATAAAGAAGAACAAAGAATAAGAGCAATGAAAAGATTATAAGATAAGATAAGATATCCCTTTATCTCGCATGTGGAGAAATGTGCAGTGGTACAACAGGATAGTACAGAGAAAGAAGCACACATAGCAGGAACTAAAAAAAAGCAGATAAAAATACAATATAATAGAAACAATATGCACACGGTGCCTATAAGTGTGGACATGTACAGAATATGGGGGTGGATGTATTTTACATAGTAAATACGTTCTTATAACAAAGTCGGTTGTAGATTTTAGAGGGAGACACACCCTCGAGGTGAAGTTCAAAAAGGACAGTGTTCATGGATATACATGCAGTCCTTAATAAGTTATGTATACCAAGTTCTCACGCTGTCAAAATCACCTATAAATTCTCCTTCACACATAGAGTCTGATCAACAAATAAAAATAAAATCATTTTCTTCATGAGGTTTCTCCTCATTCAACTGTTTTCTATTAAATGATTTGTAAATTCAAGCCATCTGTTCATTTAAATATTACTGAAAGTAAAGTATAAAATGCTTCTTGTTACGAGGTAATTTCAGTATCCCCACTTTAAGTTGTGTTATTTTAGTAATAAATACTTTTTTATCTTCAGGTATGGGGATAAAAATAGTAAAAAAAAACAACTAAAGTCTGAGTCGGTACGACTTTTATGAAAACATTTCTGAAAAACTTTGAGAAATCAGATATAAGAGGATATTTATGTGGTTCGTGAAATTGACTTTTTCAACTGTTGTTCATTTTCCTCTGTACAGTCCAAACGGGAAGAAACAAACAATTCTGAAATATTCTTACAAGTTTTAACATATTTTATGTTAAAAATAATTTCTATGTAACATGTGTCTTACCTTAGTGGAGACTCATTTGAAAAAGGCAAAGTCCAAAGAATCGAATGATAGGTCTTCATACAAGTGAGAAATGTTCTGAGTGCATGACTTCCCTCTAATGCTGTCACAACAGAGTAATGTGACTGACTATTGTTAGTCATGTCACATCTGACTGAACGAACAAGTTTCAGACTCGTAGCCATAGGTTGAGCTGGATCAGTGGAATAAAGAAGTTTTGGATCAATCAAATTAATCACAAGTCTGCTTTCTTTCTTTCTTTCTTTCTTTCTTTCTTTCTTTCTTTCTTTCTTTCTTTCTTTCTTTCTGGTGTCTTGGGTATGGGTTTTTAAGGGACAGGCAAATATAAGCGTTGGTTTCAGCCTTTACCCATTTCAGTGACAGAAATTGTTGAAAACAACAACAACATCTTGTGTGTGAACTTCTAAGCACTATGAACTGAATCCACATAACTACATTTTTGCACTGTGGCAGAAATAAACAATTCATTCATTCATTCTTTCTGTCTTTCTTTCTTTTTTTTTCTTAGCTGTGGGAATGGTATGAACTAGCTGGAACCAGCAGATGGCGGTAGTGTAACTTCACAGGTGTCAAATGCCGTTGAAACCAAGTGAAGGAGAAGGAGAAGAAGAAGGAATCAAAAGTTTTACTCCGTCCTAATACTTCTCAAGCATGTTAATGTCTATGTATGTGTGCATCTATAGATTATTTGTTTTGTGTAAATATATTTTCAGAATGCCCTCCACTGGACGGATCAGAGAGGCAAATAAAAATAGTAATTGAATCGTATCTTGTAGACTCTAGATTTAAAAGAGGATTGTTTAAAATGTTGGGAAGAGGCGATACACAGGGACAAGAACCTTGGAGGAGGCAGATTTATATTTATTGAACACAATAATATGAAATGAAATAAAAATAAAAGATAAACACACACAAACAAAAGTGAATTATCGCACAGAAATCTGGTCTGACCTCTTGAGGGACACAGAGATAAACATTGACATACATAAGTACCCGTCGCATTGATAAACATCTAATAAACTGTATATAGTTCACTTATTTACTCTGACAAAATACATTTTATTTTTTACATTTTCATGCCAATATACCCCCTTTTCAAGTGAGTGCCACCAACCGACTAAATCATTTTCCTTTTTTTCCAGCCTCCTGATATGAATGAAAAATAATCCAACATGAAAACTGAGTGTTGAAAATCCAAAATGTCTCAACATTACAAAATAGTGTCATGAGAAAAATACTAACTGTGAAGTAAATTCTTTTTAAGAGCAACAGGGAGACAAAAAGATCGTTTTTGCCGTTGTGGACACGGCCTCAGTAGTTTGACCAACCGGTTTGGATCCGACAGTGTTGTCTGAGAATAACCATATAAAACCTGATTTTTGTTAAAAACAAAGTATGTAGGTCAATTAAACTTTATTAGATTAATTATACAATTATAGGTGTTGGAGTATTAGGTATGACATAAAATAGGACTTTACGTGCTGAAAATACTGTGAGTTAAATAAACTTAAAACAGTATAATTAAATCATCCTTTATTATCCTTTAAAAGAGTACCTCATGTTCTTGTACTACAATGGAAGTAGCATCAGACGGTCCACTTTCTGTACAGGCGCATTGCTTTTATATTTCAGGCAGAGTCAAATTTTTCGAACACGTATATATTTAAAATGTTCCCATATTCTTTTTACTTATATCCAGTTCTTTTCTGAATACTTGGTGAAGTTTTTGTTCATAAACAATATCAACACTATAACAAAAGTATTCCTTTTCGCGACACAGTGTTGTTTGTGAAATATCTGCAAGAACAGGAATGTTTCTTTGACGGTTAACACAAAAGGGTTTTTCTATTCAGCCATATTCATATTTTAGGTTTGCGGTATATATATTTAAATATCTTTATTAGTGCTGTCAATCCAGTAAAAACAATTAAGAAAATTCTCATAATTTTCAATCAACACAATTTTCTGTAATTAATTGCAATTGATCGTATTTTTTTTTCCAGTTAAGACTGAAGTTTGTAATGATATCATTGATGAAAAACCACAGAATTAATGTAGACACGAAATGCAAAGACAATTTTCTGTAATATTCTTTTAGCTTTGAGTGAATGCTATTTCTCTCCAAGTTGAGCTAAATGAATGAATACATAAACAAATAAATAAATAGATTACAACTATGATGACGATGACCAGTTACACTTAACAACATGAACTAATGCTGGAGATGATGAAATCTAACTTTCTTTTCTAGAAATCAGCTCCCTATCATATAGGACACTGCAGACTGTGCTTAAAGGCTTCTGTCTTGAGGGATTCCTCGCTTCCTCCCTGTTTGTTTTTAAGCGTTTAAACAAACTGTACCTGTTTTTCTGCAAACATTGCAACTCGCAGCGTTTTGATCTGCAGCTGTGAAATGCAGTACGTCCAAGTGACGCTTCTCTTATTGTCTGACAATATTCATCATCTAACAGTGCATGAGGGATCATGTGATGCCAAGCTGGCAGTTGGTATCGAGACATCAATGTCTTAGATCGAGTGTTTAGTTTAGTGGCCAGTGATAGAAATCAGAATCGTAGAGTCTACGTCAAAAAACACAACTTCCGTTAAGCCGGAGGAAAGTTGTTCAATACACTAAAGTGTTTGCACTGGACTGTTGAAAGAACGACGTAAAGCTGTTTGTCGTCTGCATAGTGTCACAGAATCTGAGACAGTGGAAGCATGTAGATGTTACATAGAAGTGTGCAGAGTGACAAACGCACCATGTGCTGTGTTATTATTTCTCCCTTCGAGTCAAACTTCCAAGACAAAACACACTAAGAGACTGTGCAGGCCCCAGAAGCAGAGCATCAGCACCTTTATCTCTTTGTAGAGCATACGGATGACAAAATAACATTCATCATGTTGTGAATGATGGGAGGTTCAGGGTGGAGGACGTGGGGCAGCTTATGGGCCAGAGTCATCTCCCAGGCATCCACCAGATGAACATTCAGTCCTTTAAAAATGGCCCGGAGAGCCTTGTTATTCTGCATGGAGTACCAGTCGCTGTTGGTCTGAGAATCAAAGAGCGTTAAGTTTTTGGGGTTTGCGTTCCTGACGATGATGACAGTGTCCGGAGCCCGGGCCAGCAGGCGCACCACCGCCCTGCGGATGCTCATCAGCCGCCGGATGTAGATCTCCATGGGGAACGTTTCCAAGTGAGCCCAGATGCCGAAGGCCACCACCGTGTTGGTGCCTCCGGCTACTCCGTCCAGTTCATTGGCAATATAGCGCAGCTCACTGGTTGGGACGGTGAAACGAATGGGAGGACCGTGGCAGCGGTACGTCACCATGATGCTATTCACATAGTCCAGAGCCAAGCGAGGACCGGAGTACAACGGGTTGTGCAGGTCAAACTCCCGAAGATCTAGACGTATACGATGAGAGATGGGACGGCTTAAGTCAAATTTAAAATAAAAAAATCTAAAAATGATTGAAATTCTTTCAAAGAAACAAACCTGGCAATACTTTAATGAGGTGTTCAAACCACTGCCTGATCGTGGAGTCGCCGTACATGTGCACCACCTTGTTCCTCAGACACTGAGTGACGGCCAACGTGTTGAACTGGTGAACTGGCGTCTCACCCAGCGATCGCCAAACGCCCCGATGGTAAAAACCTGAAGCTCCAGACACGACACTGCTGCTCTTCGCCTTGGATTGACCTGCTTGTAGCAGTCAGACACAAATCTATTTGTTACTACTAAATACAGTATATCTGTATATATTTCCATTCTGATTTCTAACAGTTCTGTCAACACAAACAGTAGTGGCTATTTGTTTTAGGTTATAGTCTTGGTAGTTTAAATTTGGACCCACCTTTCTTTCTTGACAACACAGTGACTTGAGCAGGTCCTGAAGCTTGAATGAAGACTTTGAGGTTAACGCCTCTGAAGCAAAGAAGTCATGAGTGCCTCACATCACAGTGTGAATGTCATTTGGAAAACAGTTGAATGTGTTTAAAATGAAAACATTCGGAGTCGCACTCAACAACAACAACAACAACAACAATAATAATAATAATAATAATAACAATAATAATAATTTTATTAGTATTATTGTTATTAATAAATAAATTAATAATATTATAATTATTTATTTATAAATTTTTATTATTATGTTTTATTATTATTATTATGTTTTATTATTATCATATTGTTATATTAAATAAATAATAAAACTTTTTTTAGATTATAAATATATATCTATATAAATGGGTGTGAAATATAAGGCCTGTTTCATTATTATTCACTTATTATTAACAACATTTCACTTAACGTGTAATTACTGAATATTCACCTTTCAAACAGCTTTGCATCCCGGGGACTGAGGGTTTTTGTGAATTTCCCCCTCGTGTGCTTGATCCTGTGATCGCAGCTCAGATTCTGTGGCTTGTAGCAGAACCATGGTTCACCTGTCCTCAGGTCGGTGTAGTCGCACAGCGGCCGCCGGGTCGGACGCAGGCAGACGCTGCACATGGGAGTTTCAATGACTGAACCCGACTGGAAGAGTCCCATGAAGTGAATTCTGTCGGGTTGTTCCCGGTTTAACCAGCGCAGCACGGCGACCGCCTCGCTGGGGTGGACCAGCGTCACCTGATGAGATGGAGGACTGGATTAAGGATTTGGTCACCATGTTGCACCAAACTTTGAGCTCCCAGCCCTGGATGAAAGGTGGGGACTTTACAGGAATGTGTGGACGAGTCAAATCATGCAACATGAATGTGTTTGGATCGTAGGAAGAAGTCAGAATACCGACTCTTGCTGACGGCTCACAACAAAATTCAGACAACAAAAATGCTCATGGTGCCTTACAATCACCGGCATTTAAAATGTTGCAGATGTACCTCCACCTGTGCAGATCCTTCCCAGAGTAAAGGGAAAACCACAGAGTAGGTGCCGTTGAGGTGATCCAACACTTCACCTGCCACGCCTGCGTCAAGAGCGCGGTTGTGCAGTCGGGAGAATAAGACATCTCCCCCATACTTCTTGGGACGACTGTAGTAGTCGAACATATTGATCATGACCTTCAGCTGATCCCCGACGAGCCACTGTCCTCCTCCCTCCCTTGGCAGGATGACGAAGCTGCTGTGGGCCGGATCACTGGTGTCTTTTATTGTACGAGGACGCAGCAGGGGTGGAGTATTAGGCCAAGCGATGGAGTTCAGTAGGAGGTTTTCCTCGACTGCCTCTTCAGGAGAAAGATGTCGGAAGGAGCAGAAACTGTGATTCCTCGGGAAGTCAATGTGTGGGAAGATGATGGGATCAACCTCATCCTGAAACTGAAACATCCAAAGTTTGATAGCTGAGTAAGGCAGTTTACTTCTACTTTATGTTTATATCTATTTAACGATGATCTGTCCAGGGGTGGTCTCATGGTAGGATTTGATATTTTTTTAACCAAGACCATATTGGTCCTGGTACAAGACAAGGTTTTTGTCCAGGGAATAGGTCTGAAAAAACAACCAGACAACTTGAATCAGAGGAAAAAGACCCAATGAATCCGTGAGGAAATGCAGATCATAAACTGTATTCTGACATGTTAAAATGTTTATTTATTCACACTTGTTCAGTTCAATTCAGTTCAACCTATTTCAGTCATCTATACCCCCAACCCAAATCGAGCCGTGTAAAAATGGAGTCCTCTTTTATTCAGAGACCAATGTGGTATTATATTGATTTGTAATCAGAGTACAATTAATCGCACCTCGAAAAAGAAACAAGTTTTGTTACTGTTCTGTCTTTTATTTACAAAAACTTAATTACTCCATCTCTGTGGTCATTGTGGCCCAACTTTACAATTCACTCTCTGTGCTTTTCTTCTTCTCTGGAAATGTAGCTCAGGATTCCCTCCCACCGCCTCCAGAACTCTCACCTTCAGGATTCCGCCTCCAGAACTCTCACCTTCAGGATTCCCCCTCCCACCGCCTCCAGAACTCTCACCTTCAGGATTCCCCCTCCCACCGCCTCCAGAACTCTCACCTTCAGGATTCCCCCTCCCACCGCCTCCAGAACTCTCACCTTCAGGAGTTCCGGAGCATACATCAGGAACGTGATGAAAATCCCGGTGAGGAAGAGGAAGATTCTCCCAAACTTCAGAGGCATGTTGTTCATGACGAGCCGTCGCTTTATCTTGTTGATGTTGGACTCTACTGCAAGGTCCAAAATAAACATGTGTAACCTGCCGTCACTATGAGCTGCAAACAAGAAGTGAGTTGTTCCATATGATGAACGCATTCGTTACGTGTCTTATATTTCCCTGACCCCGTTTACACTACAACGTGAAAAGGCATCGTTTTCGTGTTTCCTCTTCAAAAGAGTTTGGCCACTAGTGGGCGCTGAGAACGATACGCTATAAACATTAACAGTCGCAGGTCCACGGACAGTGGTATCCTCACATTTGTGTGTCCTTTGATCACAGACACAATGAACAGCGCCCACTAGTGGCCCAACAGAAAAACTACATCGATTTCAAAATGTGTAAAACTTTCCTTAAACGAAAAGGCAAAAATGATGCATTTAGACTTTCTACTTCAGATCTCTTTACTTTACTACAATTCACACAAAAATACTACACTTTTCCTATGTTGTATTCATTTTTGATTGGAATAAACGTGTTGATTAAACGGCTGAGAGCAGTGGCGCCCTGCAGGCAGCGGGACTGGAACCAGAAAACCTCCAGTTATCAGTTAACTAGCAGGTCACAAGGCAAAAAGAAGCATTTAAATAAACCACATTTCTGGAAAACCTCAATCTGACGATTCAAGAGTGAGATGAGATTCCAACTTCTATTCATGTTCCAGTCTGTTGGATGTACTGTTCTTTTAGTTTTTCACAAGTACATTCAAATGAACAGTAACACTGCTTGGTTTTAATCGCGTACAATATGCGTCTTCCCTATAGCAGAGACGCATTGGAAAGACAAAGCGAACTTTGATTGAATCCTGTGAGGTATTTTCTCTGTGCTTGACCTCCAACTCACGACAATGAGGAGTGTGAGAACAGATCGGCTGGAATAAACAAGACCTTCCTGTCTTTTCAACAACTCTCACAGGACAAGAGATCCAAGAAACAACGTGTCGTCATTGAATCCAATGGAAAAATATGTTTTATGTCCCAGTGCGACCAGCATGATCCATAACATAGGAGGACCTATTTGTATTTTGCTTTTTTCTTTTCATGCAAGTGGCTTTCAAAGCATACCTTTGACGTGTTTCGACGGCGTTCTTCCGCCACCGCCACACTGGCAAGTAGTTTGATCGGCTGGCGTTAGTGAGGCCATCCCATCACTTTGTGCTGGTCAGTCACACGTCCTGCTGTCCGTCCACTCCGTCACGACGCTGCTGCAGAAGTGAGACGACGCCCCTGCTCAGCTTCCTCATTTCCACGGCCTCCATTATCGTCTTCAGGGTGTAAGACTCTGGCCTTGTCCCAGCTCGTGATAAGATTTTCTCTGCTGCAGTGGTCTGATATGAGTTGAGGTTTTCTCTTTTAATGCTTTTGTGAATCATTTAGTTTTATGTATAGTTTTTTGTGAATCGTCTTCTTGTTTCTCTTATTTATGTTACGTTGCATGTTTGATTTGACTGTAGTTTCTCTGCCTGGAATTTGATTACTAAATATAGGTAATATTTGTAGATTTAGAATATCGCTTTCTTCTTATGGTTGGTTTGTTATAAATCAGAGTGTCATTCCACAGATTCTGCCAGCTGAAATAGAACCACATGTCTGCGAAGAACGTCCTTGCTGTTATCTGCCAGACGGAGAGACGCTGTTTGGGCGAACTGACCCTGTGGAACCTCGACAGACTGTAATCGACAAGGAAAACTTGGTTTTTACTTTAAGTTATTTCTCTCCATCATAACCGGAGACGCTCTTATGATCAGTGATGCCGTCAGCATTTAATGTCAAAAGAAAGTTAGTGGAAAAAAAATAATCATCCTGTTAATATCATGATTGACATGAGCGTAGTGCTAAACTACGACTCTGGGTTTTCTCTCATACAGGTAACTTCAGGATTAACTCTGGGTTTTCTCTCATGGAGGTAACTTCAGGATTAACTCGGGGTTTTCCGTACTGCAAGACTGGTTCACTTCCTACCGGGGTAAATCACCATGGTAACGCTCTGAATGTGTAACCTGCTCCGGAACAGCTTATGTTCTGGATGAGATCACAGTGAGTATAAAAGCTCCGCCTCCTGACCAATCAGATCAGGAGGAGAAGGAGGAGGAGGAGGAGGAGGAGGAGGCGGAGGAGGCGGAGGAGGAGGAGGAGGAGGAGGAGGAGGAGGTGGAGGAGAAGTCCACCAGAAAATCTTACCATCTCATCAGACATTTTCAAGTGTCTGATTTACCTCCACATGTATTTTATTTATTCATTTTTAATCTGTACAGCAACAGATCAGATGCAACACAATCACCAGTAGGTTGAAGTAGGGATGCACCAATGCAACTTTTTTTTAAAGGTCAATTTGCAAGAACTTACTTTAACTACTTAAATGAAGGGTATGAGAGAATATAGAATAGAATAGAATAGAATAGAACTAATCCGAGAGGGAAATTCCTTTAAGCATTGCTCCACACTGGATGAATAGAAAGAAATTTGAATATCAAATAAGACAGGACCAAAAACAAATAGGTAATGTGAAATATTAATACGTACAGAAGCACAGAAAGGATGAAATAACCAGAACACAACAAACACTGTTGACAGTTAGGAGTTATAGAGTCTTGTTGCCACAGGAAGGACATTTTAGACATTTTATCTCTTTTCTAGGCAGATTTATTTAAGCTTTTCCCCACCTTTTAGAAACTCTAGTTATTGTGCCTTTAAACCCTTTTTTTTTTTTTTTTTTAATCGGAAATAAAAGTCATTTTGAAAAAACATAAAAATGAGATAAAATGTTTGTTTGGGTAAAATATAGTAAAAGCCTCATTATATTCGGTTTTGTAATCAAATCTTTTGAAATACAATCAGCAGAGTAAAAGCCTTGTGCAGGAGCACCCTGCAGACAGCAGGTGGCAGTAGAAGGCTGAGAATGTCTGTGACCAGTGGTGCAGGGACCGTCTGCAAATTACAAACTGCTGCAACAGTGAAGAAGGCAGAGACTCCAAAAATCTCTAATGACGTCTCTGGTATTCACCACAGTGTCACCAGAACCACCGCAGCATCACTGGTCTCCCGCTGATCAGACGACAACACTTGGCTTGATGGATTGTTATAGATAATATAAAATGTGCCGTAGACCAATAAAACTCCCAAAGATAAAAGAGGTCCTGCTGATCATACTGCAGCTTTTTGTATTATTGTTGTTGTTGTTTTTTTTAAATCCTTAAAATTATTATTATTTTTTTTTTTAAGTTGGTGGTATTTCTTTTTATGAAAGTCTTTTTTGTTTTTATCAGATGTTTGTATTCATAGTGCTACAACAATGTTGTTCCCCTTCTGGAGTAAATCAACCAACCAATCAATCAGTCTGTCTGTCTGTGTGTATGTATGCATTGCATTAACATAACATTGAGATCATGCTTTTTGAAATGTTTTTATTGTATTTTTGAAGATCATGAATTATGGCCTCAACAACAAGACAAGACAAATGGGCAACATTTTAAAAAGGGAATAAAAAAAGAATACATAATACAAATTTTAGTTTTAATTCTGAGTTCAACAGTTTTATTATCAAACTGGAGGCAGAGGGATCCAATGAGGGAGTCTGGAAGACACAAGGACCTATATAGGAACTCACACGAGGAGTCTCCAGACGTCGGAGTGCTGAGAGAACCGGACGGTACATGAGGGAGGGAGGTATTCATACTGGGAGATTTATATTCAGAGAATATCACTCACTTCTTGACGTGTCATCTGTCGGTGTAGACAAATCAAATAACATCCAGGCATGATCGTATCTACTGGCTCATCTTTAGTTCTTTGCCCAGACCGAGACGTTTGTTTCCACCAAGACAGAAATCCTGTTTGTCTGCCACAGAATGAAACTATGTACGTTCCTCCAACCTGTCTGCAGCGAGGTCCGCTGAGGGATGACCCCCACCTGGGAGGGGCTTGTCAGATTGTGGCCAATGACATGATGATGATGAAGCCAGGTGGATCCTTTTATTCAGAAATAGTTGGATGTGACTTTTGCTCTTTACAGAATAGATAATAGTCAAAGACAAGCCTCACCGGAAAGAGTTTGGCCGAGGCTTCATGTCAAGCAAAGGTAGGTTGTCTTACAACTTCGTCATCGTGTGTAAATCTTCACATATCTGATCCTGTAACAAAGAACAGAACCTGTTCACCAACTGAACACATGTTATTTTACTTCACAAGTATTTAAGAACTAAAAATATACATTGGTTTAGCTGGAAATACAGGATGACCCTCGTTTTTGTCCACGTTTCTTTTTTTTTATATTAACCTTTATTTATACAGGTGATGTCATTGAGACAAACAAACAGGGACACAATATGAGCCTATATATGCACCTCACAATTACATTGTTCTTGTGCTCAATAAATATTTCTATAGTAATTATCCACCACTCTTGACGTTATTTCTAAAAGCTTGAACTCAAGATTCCGGTCTATAAACAAAGCCACACCACCCCCACTCTAGTTTTCTCTGTTTTTCTAAACCATCTCATAACCTTCAATTTAAAAAAAAGCCAGGTGTTGCAACCTGGAAATATTATAGAAAATGTTATTATTTATTTTGTATTAGCAGACATATTGGTTTCATTTGTAGATATTTTATGTTCTGATGTTTCTTTGATAGCCTGAGCTAAAAATATTAGTAAATATATTTCTGGGGATCGTGACAGCACAACACTAGTCTGTTTTGCGGCTGTAGAAAGATGTTGTGTGTGGAACGTGGATTGTACTGCATGAAACTCATGTTGCTGGCTGCTGTGGAAAGAATTTATATAATAATTTAATAATTTTTTTTTTAGACAGTGCATTTCCAAAAAAGTATGATTCCGTTTTCTTTGTTTGGAAACTTTATTTGCCCCGGAGCTGTACATACAACTTTATATAGTATAGGGAACTTCGAATCTTAACTTTGCACCATCTTGGACAGAAAGGGGTTTTTTTTCAATTCAGCCTTGAGCAGGGACCTTCACCAACAGGTCTTGCCAGGTTTTCACTTACTATATATGTCACACAAACAATAATATAGCAGACGATAATGTTCCACACATACCCTCCGGCTACAGAAAAACACTAAATGCTTCAGCCCCCAGAACAGGTAATGGTTTGAAGACAATGTCTGTATGGGAGGTGAGGCGGTGCACTGATTCACATCAGGAGGTCTATTCCCTCTCTGCTCATAAAAGAGGATCCGGCTGGAGACTAAGGTTACGCCAACAAAGTCCCTCCTATCTCCTTATCTTCAACCAAAAGCAAACAGCAGGAGTGCTGCTTGGGTGTAGAAAAAGTGTTCCTCTGGTGCTCTACAGTGTAGGGATCCAAGTGAAACAAAAAATCTGAGGCACTCAAGAGGGGAAAAATTAAAAAAGCCTTTATTGGTACTTGGTTAGTCTGATAAAAACATTCCTACGCGTTTGAGCCTGAAAGGCCTTGGTCAGGGCGAGAGAGCAAAGTGTTTGTCAGTCAACTCTGTTCAGGTGGGTAATCAGAGACAGCTGCTCAGTGTGGGCAGGTGGGTGGTCACATGATCAGCATGAACGTCACAAATATGGCAGACTCTGTAAAACCCAAGGGAAATATGCACCACACGATCCAACAGGCAATCAAAAAAAAGAAAAAAGAAAAAAGATGCATAATATATATATTCATATAATGAATATAAAGTCTAAGGACCTGTCTGAGAGACAACACAACTATCTAATTCACCATTCAAACCTGAGTACTCTGCAGCTTTCAATGGATAAATCCAGAAGGACTCTGGTTGGAGGAGTGTTTCGATCTGTCTCCACCCCGATTGAGTTTGCAATATGCTCTATACCTGATATCTTTAAAGAATTACAACTGCCATGATTGAACAGCCATGGGATACTGGGGATTGCCCCTTCTTATGTCATACTTATGCTCAGCCAGTCATGCCTTCAATTTGCACTTTGTTCTCTCAATATAGAAACGACCACATGGACCTTCAAGTCTATAAACAACATATGAGGTATTGCAATTGACAAATGAACTTATATTAAACTTCCGACCAGATGTAATGTCAGTAAAGTAGTGATCCTATTGCTGCAGTGATTACCATGTCTACGTTGGTGGGGAGCAGGTCTGTGGTTGTAGAGGGGGAGAGGACTTTTACCAAGTTTATCCTTTAGGGTCGGAGCATCTGGGAGAGCTTCTCTGAGAGTACTATTACTTTTCAATATATCCCAATTTCTCTTGACAATTTGTCTGATTTTATTTACTTGATTACTATATTGTGTCTCAAAGTATATTTGATCAGAATGTTGTGGATTTTTCTGTTTAGAAGTCAACAGAGACATTTTGCTTTATCGTCAGCTCTGGATAGAGTTTTTTGTCAACATCCTCTTGTCCTAAATCTCTGGCTCGTGTCCTGAGCATTTCTTCTAAGTCACATATACATCAGAGTCTCTGTGTCAGGATTATGCAAGGTGGACCCGAACGCAGACTCGGGAATATCCGGAAAAAAACAGGTTTATTGAAGCAAAGTCCAGGGAACACGAGGAAAACACAGGGACACAGGAGCGACACGACGAGAGGAGCGACAGCAGACCTGACTCTCTGCAACTGACCAAAAGGAACATTATCTATTAAACTGGGAGCGTGGAAATGGTCCGCTCTGAGGATCGTGTTGTGGTCAGTCGGTTTTCCAAAGAGAGAGGTGTGTAGATCTCCATTGTCATCTTTAGAGATTTTCAAGTCTCGAAAGTTGATTGCTGATAGAGAAAAGTCCAGACTGAGCTTCAAATTCCTATTAGTAATATTCAAATATGCATGAAACTGAAAGAGTTCTGTTTCTGAACCTGACCACAGTAGGATAATATCATCGATACATCTGCCCCACCATATGGTCTTAGGCAAATAGATATTACAGTCAGGGTAAACAAATGTTTCTTCCCATGCTCCCATAAACAGATTAGAAGAATTGGGAGCAAAGCCGGCTCCCATTGCTGTACCTTCTTTCTGTTTGAAGAATTGGTTCTGAAATAGAAACACGTTGTGATGTAGAGTCTATTCAACCAGTTGCAGAATGAAAGCAGAAGGGGGCATCTGTTCTAGAGTTCTCTTTTGCAAATATTGTGAAAGGGCATCGAGTCCATCGTTATGGTTCAATGTTAGTATAGAGTGCTTCCACATCCATGGCAGCTAGAAGAGAAGGTCTCATGTTCTTTATGTCTTGAATTTTATTTAATACCCGCGTACTGTCTTGAATAAAGGAAGCATGTAGAAAGAGGGAATTCTTGGGCTGTTACAAAACAGGAAATCATGTTCGTTTGGTGAAATCCATTCTTCATTTTTAGCATGCATGTCCATGTGGTCGTTTAGGAGGCTTCCTAAAGGAGGTAGGAAAGGTGTTAGGAGGCTTCCTAAAGGAGTTAAGGAAAGGTGTTAGGAGGCTTCCTAAAGGAGTTAGGAAAGGTGTTAGGAGACTTCCTAAAGGAGTTAAGGAAAGGAGTTAGGAGACTTCCTAAAGGAGTTAAGGAATGGTGATCACGATGTTGTGACAATCAGACCACACTTCCACTGGGTGGCGTAATAATAATCCAACAGAGGTGAAGGTTAGTGACGTCTGTCGTGGTGAACAAACTCCAAATGTGATCAAAAGTAGTATAAAGGTGGTTCCTCTCACGTTCCCCTGAGGCTCTAACCTCTGATGTAACGTCAAATATCTGAAGGTTTGAATGTAAATCAAAGGAAAAGAGGAACTAAAGGGAAACGGCTGCAGGTGAATAAAGAACCAATCAGAGTGAGACCAGGCTGCACTAAAACTGGACTTTACTGTGTTGGTTCTACAACATCCAGAACATTCCTAGTTGGGATCTGGGTTCTAGATGATTTCAAGTTGTTCTAGGCAGATTATTGCTTTGGTAACTTACATGATCTGCTCCTTTTTCAGTCATCCTGAGTTTCCCTGAACGCTCCGATGAGCGGGTTCCTTTAAATGATGTCGCCACAAGGAATTGTGTGGGAACATGACCTGGTCTCCTTTGGTAAAGGAACCATCAGTGGTTCCTAGGATAAAGGAGGTTCTAAAGGAAGCATCAGTGGTTCCTAGGCTGAAGGAGGTTCTAAAGGAAGCATCAGTGGTTCCTAGGCTAAAGGAGGTTCTAAAGGAAGCATCAGTGGTTCCTAGGATAAAGGAGGTTCTAAAGGAAGCATTGAGCCTCCTTTCCTTAGCTTAGTGAGAATTCCAACACTCCTTATCATGGCCATCACTTAAACAGAACTGGTCGCCATGGCTGTGTTGCACTTGTACAGTAGCAGCATTCCTACTGGGCCCTGAGAGGGACTGCTGTTGTGGTTGACTCCTCTGGGCTAGCTCTAAGGAATACAGACATGTGATTGGTTAGAAGGAATTAAGCCCCGCCCTCCGCACAGAGCTCCAGCGTCAGTGGGAGCCAGGTGAGAGTAATACCAGGTGGGGAGTCAGTGAGCAAAATGTGTGCAAAATCCTGGGGGAAATTTCTTATTTTGGGACAATTTCAGGGGTATGTAGGAGGCATTAACACTAGGAGACCAGAGACTCTATTTACAAATGAAAGGACATTACCTGAGGATCAGCAGGGGAGTGAAAATGAGAATCTGACTTGCGCATTGGAATTTTTCACACCTTGGATGTTTTGGAGTGTTTGGGGATGGGCAAAGCTCAGAGCTTCTTTTAGCACACTCAATAAATCTCAGCAATAAATTGTAGAATATTTGTGTGTGTGATAACCTATAATGTGTCCCAGGAATAACTACAGTCTGAGGTCTAAAGACTTCTTTTTACACACAGTTCCGACCATCCGTTATAAACTGGGCAAAAAAGCCTTTATGTATTCTGCTCCATGTTTATGGAATTCTGTACAGAAAAAAATTAAAAACTCACAGTTTGTCATGCTGGGCGAGTTTAGGGCCGTTTTACAGCACATGTAAATGTAACAAGGGTTATGTGTTGTTTAATTCCACTTGTTATGAATTGGGTTCACTAAATAATTAAATGGCTCTATAGCGCCTCCCTTAGGAAGTGTGTGTATATGCTGCTGCCAAGAGGCCAGCATTGTCAGTTCACTGGAGGCGTGCACGAGGTGGGTTGTTGCGCACAGCACAGCGTAGAAATACTTTATATTCATGTTCATTCTTGTTCATTATGTAATCGTGTGTGTATTATATATTACCGGAGTGTTGCTTTTCATGTGTTTGATGTGTATCTGTGTTTAATTCACTCTGTGGCTAGCTTGTTAGCCTCCGGTAATGAATGTTGTATTTCTGTTGTAGCGTGCTGTGTGTAAACGCCATTGCGAGCCGTGAACCTGACCAGCATTTGTTCTTTCATATCCAGGTACATATGTTCAGTATTATTGTGTGGCATGGTGTGGTATAATATAAGCATTGTCAGTTCACCGGAGGCGTGCACGAGCGTGCTGTGTGTAAACGCCATTGCGAGCCGTGAACCTGACCAGCATTTGTTCTTTCATATCCAGGCAATAAACGACGACACAAAGACAGTTCCAGCCTCCCGTCTCATTCTATAAAATAACACAACGCAGAGTCGAGGAGTAGTTGAGCCAGCCAGCCACCGGCAGTAAAGTGTGGTTGTGCATGGTTACATAAACACAAACCTAACCTTGTTCTTGTTTTAGCTAACTTATATTTAAGTATTTGGTGGCTTTTATAGTTTTGTCTTTTTCTGCGACTGTACTTTTTATTGTTTCCATCTATTTGTCTTTTGTGCGATTTATTTGTTTTAAGAATATTTTTGTATTTAGAATTAATATAAGACACAGCAAACTTTTTTATGTACTAAAAGAGGTGAGTCATCTCAATGTGGTTCTCCTGATTTCAACAAATGCTAATCAACTTCCTGGTGCAGCTAGCAAGTACCAGCCTTGGTTCCATAACAAACAGCTGAGGGTGAGGTGTTAGCTGAAAGTCTGTGAGTCAATTGACTGTTCTTTGGTATCTAGAGGAAGAAAAGTCAAATGACTTCTCCATGGTATTGCTAGTGTTAAGGCTTAATTGAGAGGGAATGTCAGTGAGGACCGTTAAAATGTCCTCATTTCCCGAAATGTCCTCACTTTGTTTGTCTGAAAGTCTAACTGGTCTCCACTCCACAGTGGTATTTACAGGAATACACAGACACACAGCACCGTTGTCTTGTTGTTGCTGGACTGAATGAATCCACAACAAGCAGCTAATGGGGCGTCTGGATTAAGTGTGTTTTGTGTCATAAAGTTTCAGCGATTCAACTAAAAGAACTTGGACTAAGGTAAGACACTTTTCAAGTTTGTTTCCAATACTCTTTGCAAATCATGTTTGTATTATTATGTGTTTTTGTTTCTCTTTCATCTTTTCCATTAACTGTTGAGAAATAACATATTTTATATCGACTGTACCCAGACACCACCTATCATGGAGGTCACACCTTGTCGAAGTCACAAACTCGGCACTTATTTTTCTCAACGTATGGCTGCATCTTCCTGTTCTTGACTGGAAGATTATTGAAAAGGCAGTTTTGGCTACTGACTCATCTGGAGTTTCACTTTTAGTGTTGCTGGATCTCAGTGCTGCTTTTCACACAGCTGACCACAACATACCGCTGGACTTGTGGGGTTCCTCAAGGCTCCCTCCTTGGACGTCTCTTATTCACTATCTAAAGCGCCCTCTGGCTCAGATCATGAAACATTACAACATCTCCTGTCATACGTATACAGACGACACACAGCTCCATATTTCTGTGTCAGTGAATGACCACCATAGGTGTATGGAGGAAATTTAATGAGGGGACATGTCAGAACTTTTCACGTTTAACACAGAAAATTCTTATTTTTTTGGTCCTAAAGGCCAGAAATCTTCATGTAATTATGGACTCAGACCTGAAATTCAACCACCACATTAGCACAATAAAAAATCTGCTTACTGCCATCCGGAAATTGTTGCAAGAATTAAAGGATTTCTGATGCGAAACAAGATTCAAATCAACTTGTTTATGCATTTATTTTCCTTGCTGAGGCACAGCTCTTCTATTAAAGTAGGACTTAAAACACTAATATTTGCTCAGCCTTTCCATTAAACAATTCTATTTTGTAAACTTTGTCTTAATAAAGCCTTTACTATATTTAACTAATTTCTATGCCTTTTTTAATCCCTTTGAATGTTTGTCTATATCATTTAAAATTCTTTTTTTTTTTTTTTTTTATTGCTTTGTGCAATAATGGAGTAATACATGAATTAAATGAAATACATGTCCCCTTTTGAGGCTTTAACTTTGGTAGTCAAAGTTGCCTTCAACTGGTGAGAAACCACATGTAAAAACCACACACACACACACACACACACGCACGCACACACACACACACACACACACACACACACACACACACACACACACACACACACACACACACACACACACACACACACACACACACACACACACACACACACACACACATCCATTCTATAAACTGTTGACATGACACGGCTTTCTCTTTTTCTCTTTTTCTCGTTGCGCTCGTGATACAGAGCCATCAGATTTTTAGAGCCGTAGCAATAAGGAGGATGTTTTGAGTTCCTCTGTGTGTTCGATCCAAACTTGTTTTGAGGCTTGTCTTCACTCCATTCACGCTCGCTGCCTGGAAGTCACCAGTGTCACCAGCAGGACAGTGCAAAGAGTTTGTAACGTCTAAATTTGTCCTTTCCAGAAGAACTTGTTCAGAGGTAAGACACTTGGCATGTTTGTTTCCAATTCTCTTTGCAAATCACGTTTGTATTATTGTGTGTTTTTATTTATCTATCATTTTTTGCATTGAACTGCGAAGAGATAACATATTTTATTTAAACTTGAAGTTTTCAATTTTACTTTTTCATATGACTATGTTTGTTTTTCTTGCTTCTATATTAGTAATGATCTTATCTCTGTTTTAGTTTGACCTGTTTGTAGTGCTGTAAAGCACCTTCTGGCTCACGTCTGTGAAAGGTGTTATATAAATAAGGTTCTATTCTATTCTTAGAGTCAGTTCAAAAATGCCAAATTTAAATACGTTTGAAAAAAGGTAAAGTAATTCTCTCTTAATTCTCGCAAAAATTCATTTTAGAAAATACATTTTTGCCACAGTCCAAAAATGTCCTGAAAAACAGTATACAAAAAGTATACTATTGGTGTACAAGGAATCAATTTTGTTTGGACCAAAACATCATCCAAGTGAATATTTTCAACTAAAATGGTCCAAAAACTCATTGAGTCTGACAGAGAAAGGCGTGAAAGGAGATTTCTGCTCAACCAATTCAAATTAGTCAAATATTAACCTTTCTCTTGCACAAGGTCCATACCTCGGTTGATAGATAATGAGTGAAACAGATTCCAGGTTGACTTAATACATTTTTACTTGAACTAAAAAGTCTGTCGCTCTGTTTGCACTGTGAGGATTTGCTCTTCTTTTGTTTGCATCTTTCAGTCCAGCACCAGTTGAAGTAGTCAGAGTACTGCACTGTACCCAGACACCACCTGTCATGGAGGTCACACCTTGTCGAAGTCACAAACTCTGCACATTTTCTCTCCCAAAATATACTCGCATCTTCCTGTTCTTGGCTGTTTGTGTTGTGATCTTCATGGTATTCTGCACGGACGTCATAGTGGTGAGTTTGCTTCAACCTGAAAAAACCAGCATGTTCATTGTCTCTGTACGTGTGGGGGACGTGAACACATCAATCTCCATTGAATAGTGGTCAAACTGCTCCACCCTCACACCAAACAAAAACCTCATGTACAAAAGAATCCAAATGAAGCAGAGCTGTACTCACACACCTTGAGGGAGGTTCCCTCATTCAGAGTGGAGTTAGTGTACGGTGACGTGCGGGGGGGGGGGGGGGGGGGGAGGGGGGGGGGGGGGGGTTGGGGATGCGGGAGGTGTTAAAGGAGGAAGTGCGTTGATGTAATGGGGTGAAATGTTTGACAGGTCTACTGTCATTCTGTGTGAAGCAATAAAAAAAGCCCTACTCGACAAATCTGTCCGTCTCCTCCTCCTCTCGCAGTATCGTTTATTGGAAGTGCCAATTCACTGTGTCTCAAAATACAACCACAAGTCCAGAGTAAAGAAATTATGAAGTTTAAACTCCATTTAAGACATTTCAAGTGAGAATGCATCGTTTTTGCGTTGTTCAAGGACTTAAGAATGGTTTTCTTTCTGCTCATCATCCCATGCTGCATTGATAAAGCTTTTTTCTATCTGCTGTGACCAGCCGAGAATGTTTCTGGGTCAGGGTGGAGGGCGTTTTAGTTTCAGAAAGGTTTCCTGTTTACACGGCAATGGCAGAAACACGGATAATGATGGAGTTAGCATGCCAGGCCACAAGGTGGCACTGCTGGTTGTTTTTGTTATGAAACCACACATACATGCACAAAGAGAACAATACGCTATAAACATCGACAATCGAGAGTACTGGATATTCGTTTGGACAGCTGACGAACTGGATGCTAATAGACGTGACTCTACTATAAAACTACCAAGTCCCAGAAGAATGCCACTCTGGAGGCCGCCATATTTGTTATTGTCCAACTACTGAGCGTGAGCAGAAGGTGAGAAGAAGGGTGATGAGAAGAAGGGTGATGTTACATAAGACATTAGTGAATATCAGACCCCACAACGCCACCTGGTGATTTGCACCCCAAGAAATCCTCGCTATGGTTTTTCACTTTAAATAAGGTCACAGGCAAGATGGTTTGAGTTAAAACCAATTTAATTCAGCAAATGATTACAAAATCAGATTGACTCTAAAGATTCAGGCCCTGTTTACACGACAACGTTTAAGCGAAAACACAAAACTTTCATTGTGGTTCGGGTGTCCGTTTCCTACATTATATATTATATATACATTATATTTCCTACATTAACCCGCTGAACCATAACCCCTAAAACTTTTTAAACAAACCATTTGCTCTCTTGTCTTTTTCTTTGATGGTTCTTCATTTGCCTCATACACGTTTATCAACTTTCTCGTTTTCAGAATAAATCCAAGCCCATCGTCAACATCCCAAGCAATATCACCAGCAAACACAGCTTCTGCACCTTTCGACCAATTTCTCCTGAAGAGGCTCTGGAAGAAAAATCCATCCTTGAGTCCATCGCTTGGCCGAGATACCCGTCCCTGCAACAAAAGTATTCCTTGACAAATAAAAAATATCCAGCCTGTGGCAATTTCACCATTCTCCCAAGAAGAGGGGGAGGAAAGTGGCACATTGGGGATCAGCTTGAGGTCCTGATCCAAATACACGACTACCTCTGCCGCCCCAAGAAGTATGGTGGGGATGTTTTACTGGCTCGCCTTCACACTCCTGCTCTCGAGGCCGGTGTGGCAGGACAAGTGGTGGATCACCACAATGGCAGCTACTCTGCTGTGTTCACCCTACTGTGGGAAGGACGTGCAGAGGTCGAGGTAATTCTGATGGAACCATAGAGGTTTTCTCTTTTAACGTCGTGGCCACACTTGTACCAAGGCTGGTCGACAAAATAGGATGTCTGGATCAGGTTGGGAACATAGTAGGATTTCTACAGTCCAGAAATATAATCAGATGTTTTCTGACGAGCCAATCAGAGGCCGTGAATATGCTGACGTTACTTTAGGCTTACTAGCAGGCCCTGAGTCGCCAACTCACAATCTAATTGGCTGAAGCAGCAGCATGATCGACACTTATGTTATGATTGGAACGCCCGCAGAATTGAATGTAAAAGGCCTGAGGCAGAATTCTTTACCCTGGCAACAGATGATGGCTGAAATGTGATTGGTTAAACACTTTATTATGGAAATACACGTCTGGAAGCAGCGCAGCCAGATGAGAAGCTATGAGAAGCTATGAGAAGCTATGAGAGGAAGTGGACCGACTGTTGTATTTAACATCAGTCTGTGATTCTGATGTTTTTCTTAGGCCTGCAGACGAGGCCCTGAAGGCCGTGACGGCCCGCCACTGCATTGAACACATAAAATGCCCAGTAGTTCCCACGTTTCCTGAGTGTCTTTGAAGGAGTCAGTTTGTTGTCCAGGCCGGAGAAAGCTGGTGGTTCCTTGGTTTGCAGGTAGCATCCTAGTGCTAACTCTGGTTGTGCCGCTTTGTGCAGAAAATGAATGGAACCTTAAACGTTGCACAAAAAGTCATATTTGGACAAAGCAGATGGATTGTTAGATGTTAACACATTGGAAGAGCTGCCTATATTGATGAAGGGATGATAGGGGGAAACGTGGTCAATACATTTTTCAATATTTCATGCAGTTGTGCAGACACCTCATGGTGAAAACTTTGAATCTTTTGTCCCGTCCTGCCAGGTGACTCTGGTTCACTCCAGTGAGGCAGTTGAAGTGCTGCGCAGGTTGACCAGCAAACATCCCGATCGGGTAAATTTCAAGAGCCTCTTCCGCTCGGGCTCCAAAAGCGAGTCCACCACCTGCAACGTCTGCCTGCGACCGAGCCGGACGCCGCTGTGCAACTTCACAGACGTCCGCACGGGCGAACCGTGGTTCTGCTATAAGCCCAAGAATCTCAGCTGTGATTCCAGGATCGATCATTCCAAAGGAGGATTCTCACAAAACCTCAGGCCAAATGAACAGAAGCTCTTTGTAAGGTGAGGATTATCAACATGTATAGAATATAGGATATAACTGCAACTGTGAAACTGAAAACAACACATCTATAGGTTTCTATGTGTCAAAATACTCTACGTGTGTGCACAAAGTAACTGGCAGTATTGGATGGTAACAATTTGGAGTGATTTAGCAATAATGACTTGAATCACAGAGTCAGTAAATCTTCTCAACTCTTCACTAAATTAAATAATCATTTTGAGGAAATCCCTCGTCGTTTCTCTTTCCATAGTCTTCAGCTTTTAAAGTGACATTCCTACTTTCTTCTCCTTGTGATACCTTTAAAATGAGGGCCTTGTAGAATGTAGTTTATAACAATTCTGTGTGTTTTCCTTCAGCAAAGTCAACATGAAAGTCCACATTCTGACTTCTGGACCATCTGATGTCTTTGTGATGTCGAACAAACAAGGTAAAATCCAGGCTTTGATTCCTGGATTCCTGGATCTATTTTGATAAATAGATCAAAGAAGTACAATACGGTATATTAGAAGTACACACATGACAAATTTGCAGTGTTTTCCTGAAGGTGTCTGTGAAGATTCTCATTTCTTATCTCAAATGAAACTGGACTGTATTTTTGAAAGGTTTTCCAGAGGCCTCAAAGAGGAGAAACGTCTTCACAACCTTAATCAAGACCAGTTGCCTTTTATGAGGAGAGTCAGAGACTTTCTTGGGATATACTCACTACTATATAAAAGTTTAAAGATACCTATAAAGACATAGCCCTGCAGTATTGTGCTGCTTTAAGAGTATCAATATATTTATGTTTAAATCTTAAATCACCACCAAAATAAAAAACTTTAATAATTCTCTTGAAGACATTCCTTTTCATTGACCCATCCTATATCTAAGGTGCAGAGGCACGGCCACATTACGGTGCTCAGGGAGCTGATGGGAGTCAGGGGTCTTGCTCAGGGACCCACAGTGATGACCAGCCACAGTGGGAACCAAACCCACAAACTTCTGATCCCAAGTCGGCTCACCAAACCTCAAACCTCAAAGCTCTGGGCCTCCACTGCCCTTGAGGTCCCAACAAGGTCCCAACGAAGTCCCACCGAGGTCCCAACGAGGTCCCAATGAGGTCCCAATGAGGTCCCACCAAGGTCCCAATGAGGTCCCAATGAGGTCCCAACGAGGTCCCAACGAAGTCCCACCGAGGTCCCAACGAGGTCCCAATGAGGTCCCAATGAGGTCCCACCAAGGTCCCAATGAGGTCCCACCAAGGTCCCAATGAGGTCCCAACGAGGTCCCAATGAGGTCCCAATGAGGTCCCACCGAGGTCCCAATGAGGTCCCACCGAGGTCCCAATGAGGTCCCACAGAGGTCCCAACAAGGGGAAAAGTCAGGGTACACCTTGATCAGATTGATTAATTCAGATGTCTTCTATTGGGACCCTTTTCTTAGATGAGCCCAATTCGACGATGAGCAGCGGGAGGTGGACACCTTCTGGTTTTTACTACCAAGGCGTGTGGCGATCACTCGGTGGAACCGCGGTTCGGGAGTTCAGCCCCCAGCAGATGACTCAGTGTCTTAAAGGCAAGCAGGTCCACTTGTATGGAGACTCCACCATCCGGCAGTGGTTTGAATACCTGAATGGGGCGTTACCAAGTGAGTAACATTACAACTACCTGGCCTCATCTCCACAACAGCATTTCTATGGTCATAGTGTGCATGGACAGGGAAGTGTTCTTCCATCTGCACAGAGATGTGTTGCGATTTCAATGGCTTGTTGTAAACGGAGCCTTTGTGGTGCCATTTTGACTGGTATTTAACCCGTTTTTAATCAGTCATCTTTATTTTGATCTCAGATATCCGGCAGTTTGACCTGCACACCAAGAAGCAGGCTGGACCCTTTATGGCCCTGGAGTACACCAACAACATCATGGTGACGTTCCGCTGCCACGGCCCTCCTATCCGCTTTGGTGGCCTCCAGACCAGTGACCTGCGTTACATAGCCAACGAGCTGGATGGTGTAAAAGGAGGCAGGGACACCGCCATCGTTGTTGGCATATGGTCGCACTTCAGCACTTTTCCCATGGAGGTCTACATCCGACGGTTGATGAGCATCCGCAGGGCGGTCGTACGGCTGCTGGTCAGAGCTCCAGAGACTCTGGTCGTCGTCCGAACTGCTAACGTCAAAGCTTTGACGCTCTACGAGACGCTGACCAACAGCGACTGGTACTCGATGCAGCGTGACAAGGCGCTCAGAGCCGTGTTCAAAGGTATGAACGTTCGACTGGTGGACGCCTGGGAGATGACAATCGCCCACCACCTGCCTCACAACCTCCACCCAGAACGTCCCATCATTAAAAACATGATCAATGTGCTTTTATCATATATATGTCCAGAAAAAAAAAAAAAAAAAGCTTAAATAATCTCACTGAGAATAGGTAGAAAAGGTTCAGGAAAACATGTATATAGTTTTGATTGGTTTTTGCGACATTCTCACCTCCTGAACATTTTAATGAAAGAATAATATAACTGACAGTAAAGGTCCACACACACCCTCTGGCCAAACAACACACTCTGCTTCAGCTCCAGAACGATTTGAAAACAAAGTCTGTTTCCATGTAAATGGCAGAAACACTGAAAACCAACAAAGTACATGGACAGCTGGATGAACAGACGACAAACTATGGTTTAATATTTATAATATTGAAGTTAATGCGAGTGAAAAGATATAGGTGGTGAATGTGTCAGTATAAAACAAATGTCTTGGAGTATTAATTAATGAATTAATGACAAATTTTGCTGGAAACCTTAAATGAAACATGTCCAAAACAAGCTGTCCAGAAGCATCTCAGTCCTGGCCAAAGCAAGACTTGTGAGATCACCTTGCAATCTTTATATTTCATTGTTTTACTTTATTTCATTTACTGTGTGGCAGTAGGGGGAAATACGTATGCAAACTCATTACAAAAATGGTTTATTCTGCAACAAAGGAGCAACAGGAATTGGACAGACGACAAACTATGGTTTAATATTGATAATATTGAAGTTAATGCATGTTGTAGGAGCCAAATGTGATATATTGGATTGTGTACAAATGTTTGACCTGTGTGGGTGTGTCACTGACGTCATGCGCATATAGACTGGGGCAATGAAGGAGGAGACAGGTGTTGACCCCGGAAGGGCACACAGGTTTTTGACCGCTCTGGCGGAGTTTATCGGAATATGCTTGTGTTTTGTGCTCTGGTGAATTGAACTTGGAGGTAATATAACTTGCACTGAAATAAAGAGATTGTTTTGTATCTTACCGGATCGTTGGACTCAATTGATGGACACAAAGCAAAAAGGTAAACAATAGCCGCCTAGCGCGTCAGACCCACCTACCGAGGCAACAGCTCACCAGCCCAGTATTAGGCTGGCTGGTATACATGTGAAAAGATATAGGTGGTGTATGTGTCAGTATAAAACAAATGTCTTGGAGTATTAGATAATGAATTAATGACAAATTTTGCTGGAAACCTTAAATGAAACATGTCCAAAACAAGCTGTCCAGAAGCATCTCAGTCCTGGCCAAAGCGAGACTTGTGAGATCAACTTGCAATCTTTATATTTCATTGTTTTACTTTATTTCATTTACTGTGTGGCAGTAGGGGGAAATACGTATGCAAACTCATTACAAAAATGGTTTATTCTGCAACAAAGGAGCAACAGGAATTGGTGACAATATTGGTTTTCGTGAACGCACCTATCCACTATTCTCACAATCGCAAAATTCATGGACGTTGTGGAGTTTGAAACTATTCAAATTATGTTTAATGTAAAGAATAACTTATGGTCGGGTAACATTCAGAAGTTGTCCTGTGAAAGAGCGAAAGGTTATGATTTGAGAGGAAAGTTACAAGTTACAAGACTCAAAGTGTACAGTACAAATAGGCAACTTAATTCAGTTCAATCTATTATTATTTTATACCCTTTATGATATTTAGTTGATTTATTACCCATTATCAGTGTTCTCTCTCTGACTCAGTGTGTCAGGTTGTGGGTTTGGTTTCCAGGCTGCAGCCAGCAGCTCACATCAGGTGGAGGTGATCTGCCAATCAAGGAGGTTTATCACGCAGAAGGCAGAGCAGTGAGCAGGCACTCTGGACTCCAAAATCAAGATGAAATAGAGACTGCGACAGAAAGCTTTGTATCAATAACAGGAAGAAGGAGCCGGGAGCTTTGGTCATGAGTGTTTCTTGCGTTTGGACCATGAGCTGTTGTTGGGCGTGTGTTTTAAAAGGCCATTAAAATGTTACGTTAACATGGTGGTGGGAGAGACATTTTAAAAAATTGTGTCTTTAAAAGTAATTTAATATGGATTTCTAAGAGTTAAAATCTGCTAAAATCAATATTGAGCAGGGATTTAAAATGCCTTTCAGTTGTTTAGGGTATTTTTAAGTATGGGACATGTCTGCTTTCTCTTACCCATTTAATGGTTATTTATTAGTCTAAGAAATTAGGTATTGGATTCTTGAGTTGCATTTAAGTCTCTTTGTGTTTGTATTTAAAGGTTTTTCACCTGTTTTGCCGGGTCAACTGTCAAATAAAAGAAAGAAAGGAAACAAAATGGTCATTGAGTGAATCCAGTCTGTCTTCTGAAGCAAACTTCAATTTCCAGTGGTGGAAACTGTAAACTAAAACCTCACGAAGGTGAGGAGGACTTGATAATCAGTGTTGTTGTTGTTGTCTTGTTTTTAAGTCCATAATGCATAATCTCTAAAAATACATTAAAAACATTTAAGATGGTATGATCTCGATCGTCGTAATGCAACACATACATGCATGTAGACAGACAGACATGTTGATTTATTTATTTACCCCACAAAGGGAAGCAGTATGAATACCAGTATAATATATAACAAATGGAAAATTAATTTGTGGCATGGAATCATAGTTTTTGGTCTAATCTAACCTGTTTCAAAGGATGGTATTATTTTGTTTTATTAAATAAAATTACATAAATCATGCATTGTATTAACATTATTGTGTGGATTATAATACAAATACATAAAAAAAAAGCTTTACTGATGTATTGAAGATCAAACACAAGTCATAATTTAATGCATATTAGTCTATTTGTGGTCAAATGTTCAACGAGCCTTGACGCGCTAGATAATCTGTGAAAACGAAGCTGAAGCCACAAACTATCTTTAAAATATAGCAATTTTCAATGTATATATAGGTAGATAATTAGATTAGTATATATTAGTTATACATCCATATTTAATACTAATTAATACATTTATTCTATTTAACGTTTTGTTTATTTTAAATTCTATTTCTTCTCTGGTCTCACGGCGGAGGTCAAGTTTGCTCACCAGCTGCATGATCGACAGGAACGTTCAGTCTCATACTGCCCCCTGCTGTCTGGAGCTTGCTACTGCATTCTACAGTCAACCCTAACCCATAAATGAAGAAAACAAGGAAAACTGCTTAGAAAATGGATAAAATGGCTTAAATGTCCTTCCTGTGGCAATAAGACTCTATATCTCCTCCCTGTCAACAGTGTTTGCTGTGTTTTGGTTAGTTTCGTTCTCTTTGTGCTTCTATTGGTCACAATTGCATTTGAACACAAAACTGAATTGCAAAAATGGTGACGCAATTAAAAAGCTGGGACTTCTGAAATGCATCAATATTGATGTAATCACTTAATTTTCGACCATTCTGTTGGATTTGCATGTTAAATAAGTAACTTGCAAGGTAATTGCATTGCGTTCTGCTCAGTGTTTGAGCGGCCACCATTGAAATCAAATGTATGAGAGAGAAAGCCTTTTTTTAATACATGTTTGGAAATTTAAAAAAATAAAAGCTTCTGACAAACCGGCCATGGTTTGTTCTACACGTTAATTAACTAAAAAGTTTTTTCTAAACTGCTCTCAGTCTATAGATATTAATGCAAATCAAAATGTTTGGGCCATGTACGTCACATCCTGCAGCTCGACTGCCACGTGGGGGCGCTGTTGCTTCGCTTTGGCTGCCTCCCTGAAAGGAGGCGGCAGAGGACGTCTACAGGTGCTCAGGTTAGGGTGCAGATAGAAGCAATGTGAAACTGCAGGGGGGGTACAGGTACAGGTACAGGTACAGGTACAGGTACAGGTACAGGTACAGGTACAGGTTACAAGTACAGGTACAGGTACAGGTACAGGTACAAGTAAAAACCATCACCAATGAAAAGAAGCTATTTCCTTAAAAGAAAAAAGACAACTTTTTAACAAAGCAAGAAAGGATATTAGATGCATCAGCAAAAATGTCAAGGAGAAAAGGAAGTATATATATTATATATACCCCGAGATGTACTTCACTTTACCCTGGTTGTGACGAGCAGTCGTTTCAGGTGTTGATGCCTCCATCATCTCATTTTCCCCAGACCTCGGAGAACTACTGCTGACTCGATGTTTTCTAGTTTTGGAGTACTTCTCTCTAAATTCTATATATGGTTACGGGAGAAACTCACAGTTGTTCAGCAGTTTTAAGTCTGTCTGGCAACCATTCCATGTTCAAAGTCAATTAAGTCAGCGTTCTGTTTCTCCTGCTTGGTTTGAACTTCATTCTTTGTCTTCTTGGCTAAATGAATAGAGAATACTGCCACATGACAGCCGTGAAATATCTGGTTGTTTTTCCTCCAACGAACACAACTACACCAAATGTTGGTTTTGATGGGAGGTGTGTGTTACAGCCAGCCTAGAAGTTTAATCAAACGCAAAATGAAATGCCATCCTTCACAGGTCCCAAGCAGCCACACAAAACAGTTTCTCGGTGAGAATAAAAGTTTATTTACGTAGTGATTTAACGTGAAACATTTTGGTTAAAAAACTCAGGGCAGAGAATAAATCAAACTAAGAGTGAGGTCTACACCCAAATAACAAACACAACCACACTACTCTTTTATGAGTCTGAATTACCGAATCAAACAAAAAGAGCAAAATAAAACAGAAAGTCTTTCCTTCCTGTCCAACAGAACCACGAGAAAACCGACAACGTAAAGTGACGCCTCACTCCACTCCTCGATGACGAATGCTGTACCTGCTGGATTTCTTGTGAAGGCTGTTTCTCTCACCCCTTCCTCCTCTGGAAACATCGTTCTTACACCTGAATTGCCCTGTACTTTGTGTTTGTGGCCAATCCGGTCCTCGGTACCGAGCAGACATAAAGCACAGGAGAGAACACACAGATCCAACTGCAGTCGTAACAGTGGGGTCGTGTGCGATATGTCACACGGACTAAGATGGTTTGGTCCTTAATGGCTTTATTTTACTCTGTCTTCTAAACTTTAAGTAGTTCTGAAGCCAGTAATAAAAAAGTTCATGCATTAAAAAAGTATTTTTTTAAAAAATCTAAAAAAACGATTAGATAATAGTTTAGAAGTGTTTTGCAGAAGTTTGTCATGATTATTTTTGATTTTGATTAAAAGCTATAGTTGGACCGACACATCACACAAGTGGTTTATGTCTCTGGCGGTCACAAGTGAGGAAGTGTGTTCACGTTCAATCGTACGCCTGTGGATTCAACTTATTTAAGATTTACCGATCACAGCAAAGTCCCCAAGAAGCACATAAACCAAGTGAAAGCATATTAAAAAAACCCCACAGCACATTAATTACAATTATTATTTTTTTGGTTTCTCTGTTTGTCACAACAAAATAACACATCTACCTTTTGTTTGAAGGGCATATATATGACAAAACAACATCGATCATATTCTTGATGATGGGCCGGGGTGGGTGAATGTCATGGTAGAGGTGGTGCGCCACAGTCATCTCCCAGGCATCAACCAGATAAACATCCATTCCCTTGAACATGGTCCTGAGGATCCTGTCACGTTGTAGTGAAGGCCAGTCACCACCAAGCAGTGCTGAAAAGGGTCTTGGAGAATTTTTGAGGTTTGCTGTCCGGATAATGATTTTAGTCCCGGGAGCTCTGGCAAGTAGTCGAACAACTGCCTTCCGGATGCTCATTATCCGACGGATGTAGTACTTGATGGGGAACGTGGTGAAGTGTGCCCAGACACCAATAACTACCACTGTGGTCTTCCCTCCAGTTATTCCATCGAGTTCATTGGCAACATAATGCAGCTCTGTGATTGGTGAAGGGACAATACGAAGAGGAAGGCCGTGGCAGCGGTATGTGACGAAGATGTTTTTGTCATAGTCCAGTGCCGTGTAAGGTCCTGACTGCTTCATGCGGTGCAGGTTATACACCTTGAGATCTGAAAGCATTAGAACAGAACAGATAAAGCTTCAGTTTGACTATTAAACTGAAAGTGTGAGAAGTTCTTTCAGGGGAATTACCTGGAAGTACCCCAAAGAGGAATTCAAACCACTGCCTGACTGTAGAGTCTCCATACATGTGGAGCACCTTGTCTTTGAGACACTGGCTGATGGCAGAGGCGGTATTGAACTGCTTAACTGTGGTACCACTCTGCGAAATCCACAGACCGTTGTAATAGTAACCGGCGGGCCCAGGTCCCCCCTTGATGCTGTTCACTGCAGGTTGACCTGTCAAAAGGTTAAATTATGTTGACATACTGTATGGCTTCAACATTGTATAATTACACATTTCATTTCATTATACAATCTTTTTCAGATCGTTTCATCAATTTCCTTCATATCTGTGCGTCTTAAAGGAAAACTAACCCATATTTCTATGGTCTTAAATTCTTAAGTTCTTTGCAACTGTATGGTGGAAACATCCTCCCGGCTCCTAAATAACTTTAAATAAAGGTCACAGGAGGAGAGTCGACTGCTGCTTACATGGGTTGAAACGTTGTACAGGCTAAACGATCATCGACCTGAGACCAAGAACACATAGGAGCTTCCTTGTCTTCATGGTTATTGACGAGCAACGACGAGTACTGAAGTCCAAACACCTCCCACCACTGGGATTCAGCAAGGACAGGCCACCCAATCACCTCTTCCAGGTCACCCAGTCATTGCCATCATGAGCACTGAAGTCACCCAGTAAGACTATGGAGGCCATTGGCGGTGCCTTTTCCCGGACCTCAGCCACTCCCTCCAAGAAGGCCGGATACTCTGAGCTGCTGTTTGGTGCGTGAGCACAAACAATAGGCCGAGACCACCCCTCATCAAGGAGGATGGTTTGAAAGCCAATGCTGGGTGTGGAGGTGAGCCCGACTCTATCTAGTCGGTACCCCTCAACCTCCCACCCTAGTGCCGTTTCCTCCCCCTGCAGTGAGGAGACACTCCATGTTCCAAGAGCCAGTTCCTTTTGCTGGTCGTCACGAGTGGTGGCTCCACGTTGCTTATTGAGGCTGAGCCCAACTGGGCCACAAGGGCTCCCGGGTCACCGGGCTCCAGCGGTGAGTCCCAATGATCCTGGTCTGGGTCATGTTCTGATTGATCGCTACTGTAATTTCATTTTGTTGAGCTATGCTCTCATTTTGTTATGATTTGCTATATGCTACATGTGTTGTATTATAGTTTTTGTTTACAAGTTGTCAATGGCAACGCTGATCGATCATGTGACCAATGCTGATCTAATTGCTGACGTGCAACACATGCGTAAATAAATAGGGTGTGTCCCAGGTGTGGGTGATCACAAAAGAGGAAATACGTGTCTGTGCTGTGTCTTATGCCACGATGAGAAAATGACTCTGCTAACACATTTCATTTTGCAAACTCACCTTAGACTGTTACCAGAGCATATTGGTTGGAGTGAAAAAATTGGAATTTACCTTTGGTTTTTGGAAACACGGTGACATGATCAGGTCCTGAAGCTGGAATAGGAACGTTCATGGTGACACCGCTGGAGCAAAGCAAACATATTGAAATTGTAACAACATAAAAAAGAAAAGCATTTATGCAAGTTCCAGCTAAGTCCAATGAAATGTGAGCTTTCAGGAAAAACCTGCACAGCCAGAATTATGTTTTTTTGAAATGATCTATTCATCCATTTTTGTCAGTCGTTCATTCAGTTCAAGTCGAGAGTCGTGGACGTGCAACCACTCACATTTTGAAGAGTATGTCCTCCTCGGCCTCTTGGCTTTTTTGGTAAACACTGTGGTGTTTGATCCTGGCATCACAGCTCAGATTCTTTGGCTTGTAGCAGAACCACAGCTCACCTGTGCGACGGTCAGTGTAGTTACACAGCGGCTGCTGGCTGGGAGGCAGGCACACGCTGCACATGGTCGTCTGAGTGAGTGAGCCTGAGTGAAAGGTGCTGTAGAAGTTCACCCCATTTGGCATTTCACTGGTAAACCTGTGCACGAATGGGATTGCCTCACTTGGATGTACCAGTGTTACCTGTCAGAACAAAGAACCAAAGAAGTCACGAACAACCAATCAGCAAGGCCTCGTTCACCCTGCAGGGAAACGAGGCTCCATTCAGATTTTTTTCGCTCCCAGGTGATTCATATCCGACCCTTTTTGTGGCCGTATGAAAGCGCCAATTCCATTTTTTCCACACCAGAGCAAGGCCTTGATCACATGTGGTACCAATTCAGATATTTTTCTACATGCGACGGCTTCGCCATCAACGTGTGACTGACGTCACTGATAAGCACTGGAGGAAGCAGCTCCGCCAGAATAAAAGCTGTGCTCTCTTTTTCCCTCATTCTCCTTATTTTCTCCTCATGTTGTCTCGATTTTATCAGCTCGTATTTAACAACCACTTGAAAATCGATCTACACGCTGACCAGTGTTGCCAGATATGGTGGCATCCCCCGATCGGAGAGCCAAACTCTCTTACCTCTTAACTTTGTTTATTTCATGCATTTAAGGTCCTATTCACACAACAACGTTTCACATGACAACACCTAATCCGCTAAAAAAGAGGAGTGCGTTTCCACTGCAGCAGCGGACACAGAGACAACAATGTAGTTAGTCTGCCGGGCCACTGGAAGGCGCTGTTGCTTGATTTTGTAATGAAACTACTCAGACATGTGCAGAGAACAAAACACTATAAACGTGAAGAAAATGTAGAGAACCTGACATCCGTATGGACTGATGACACATCGGATGCTATCAGGGAGTCTCAACTATTAAACTACTGATCTGGAAGATAAAACTAGAATATGGACCGCGTGTCGTACCACCGCGGGTCGTACCACCGCGGGTCGTACCACCGCGGGTCGTACCACCGCGGGTCGTACCACCGCGTGTCGTACCACCACGGCTCGTACCACCACGGGTCGTACCACCACGGGTCGTACCACTACGCGGCCGCCATGTTTGTTTACAACTGAATGAGCAGGAGGGGGGGAGAGATGTCCATGCGCAGTAACAGGCTCTGTAGCCTCCATCAGTCTCTGCAGGAGGGAGGGGGGATGAGCAGTAACAGGCTCTGTAGCCTCCATCAGTCTCTGCAGGAGGGAGGGGGGATGAGCAGTAACAGGCTCTGTAGCCTCCATCAGTCTCTGCAGGAGGGAGGGGGGATGAGCAGTAACAGGCTCTGTAGCCTCCATCAGTCTCTGCAGGAGGGAGGGGGGATGAGCAGTAACAGGCTCTGTAGCCTCCATCAGTCTCTGCAGGAGGGATTTGCACCGTGAAAGAATCTTTCCACTTTGGGAGCCGGATTAAAAACTTTGCGGATACAGTGCATCCGCTAACTTGTGCCGTGTAAACGGACCCCCCAAAAGTGAAGAACGTTTTGCGGAATTCGAGTGTTTCTGACCTGTTCATTACCACACATAGAATAGTTTTACAGTTTTAACATGATTCCTACACAGGCGGAGATTTAGGCTGGTTTTGATTGAGGTGTGTTGGTTTTACCTTGTTTGGGCTGGAATGTAAGAACTGAGCATCAGACCTGCAGCGTGAACCGAGCCGAATTGCTAAATAACTAAAGCAACAGCAATAGATATTGCTTGAATTTGTACTTTCCCTCCCAGACCTGAATACATCCCAGTTGTGGTTTAATGGAACCCATACCACCACCCCACCACAGCAACGATCACTTTGTAGTCGTTTTGTATTAATACGAATGTTATAAGTGTCAAAGGCAAAGCGTGGAAACCGAGGATAAACCAGATTGAACTCTTCACCTGAACATGTGAGTTTCCTTCCCAGAGTAAGGAGAACACGGCGGAGTAGGTGCCATCGAGATGATCCACCACCCGTCCTGCCACACCTGCTTCGAGCGTGCGGTTGTGCAGCCGAGCCAGGAGGAAATCTCCACCATGGTTTTTTGGACGACCCTCAAAGTTGTACATTTTTATCCTGACCTCCAGCTGATCCCCGACGAGCCACGGTCCGCCTCCTCGCCGTGGGGGAATGACAAAGTTGCTCTGGGCTGCATTGCTGGTGCCATTCAGGGAAACGGGAGATGGGGCAGATGGAATATTTGGCCAAGCTATTGAATCGAGTAGCTGGTTTTCCTCGTGAGTTTCCTCGGGGGTCAAAGGTCGGAAGGTGCAGGAGGGTCGATTCATGCCCGGATCACCGGAAACCCGGATGTTCTTGATTCGGGGCTTCATTGATTTTGGAATCTGGCAGAACCAAAGTAGGTTTTCTCAGCTACTGAATATGTTTCCTTTATTCCTCGATTCAAACACATTCTATCCAGACCTATTGACATCACTTAAGGTGCAACACGTCAAACGGGACCGTCACCAGTTCTCACCTCCAGAAAGTCCATGGAATAAAATGTGAAGACAAACAGACCCAAGAGCAGGAAGAGGATGCCAAACTTCAACAACCCTGCTCTGTTCATGATGGATTTTAATTTTCTCGTTTATCTGATGAAAAGACAAGAACACATTTTCAAAAGGCAAATCTGAGATGTACAACAAGAAAATGAAAAATAAAAAGCAAAACACATTTGGGAAAAATAGAGAAGTTTCAACCGATTGCAAGATAATTCCTTTACTAATCCAGTGCAGAAAGATGTGTTTAATACAGTGAGACTAATTCACTCACCAGCACCTTCTAACAGACGGACGCAGCAGCTCTGGGAAAGTTCTCCTTTGAAGAGTAATTTGCTGAGTTCATCCACCCAACACCCAACGTACAAGGGCGTGTATTGAATTCAAACCACTGGGGAAACAAACAAACAAGGAAACAATTGCAAAATGTGAACGAGGCCGACATTCCTATTTGTCAAGTCATTTTCTGGGCCTGTTTCTTGTAATTACATGTTTGAAATGGATAAACGCCTTTCATTTGCACTGTTCTTGTAAAATCTCTTTGGAATCATTATTGTAAATAATTTGAGAAGATTCAACAGGGTCTTTGCACGTTCAGTGCTCAGACCCGAATTACCACTATTTTTAAATTTCACGCGTACTGCTGCAGACAATATTGGACCATTCATTACAGTCTCAGAGTGCAGGGCATTGGCAGCAGATAATGATACCTGTTTGGACAGGTGTGGTGAAAGAAGAAACTTCATTTATTCATTTGTGCTCCAGTAGAGACGATAAGGACACGAGTCTTACCGTGGGGGAATACATCGACCGGATGTTCCTAGAAAGAGAACAAAAACAGATTTAGAGTGAAGTTCGATTGAGTTTAAAGACGGCAGAACAACGTAGAGTTCAGTTTGTTTTAACCTGCGGTTGTGCTGCGCCGCTGGAAAGAAGAGCCAGGATCAGTCCACAGAGTCCGATCAGCATCTTCATTCTGACCCGAGGGACAGAGACAGATTCGCCTGAACAGTCAGACGTCTTCCAAACATGAACATCAGACTACAAAGACAGTGTGACACCAATTCAATGGAAGCCTACAAAAGGAAGGATTTCATCACATGACACTTTTCTGAACGTCTTCTAGACGATAAAAACTGTTTCTCTATAAACAAACCAGGATGTGTGACCCACCTTTTAAACGCCGTCACTTCCTGTCAAAGCTCAACCGAAAGGAGACGCACAGATCAACAGTGACTGACCCGATCGCTCAGGAAGAGTGTGTCCGTCCTGGTTTTGTCTCAGAATATATAGCGGAGCAGGAACCAGGAGGGGCCTCGGTGTTATTCACTGAATGTTGTCCTTCTAGCTGGACCACAAGCAGCATTCCAATATTGACCAGTAGTTTCTGTAGAGGACTGACCGGAGCAAACTCTGCAGGGCTTCAGGTCAAATATCTCCTGCAGAGTAAAAGAATCCTTTAGTAGGAAGAAGAACCGGGTTGATCCTGGCACACAGCAGGCCTCTTCCTCCATCAACCCGCCTCACTAATGTGAGTGTTCTGATCAGAATCTGGAAACGTTGCCAGTGTGTTGCTTTCAGGATTGACGGACACAGACCGACGCTGGAGTCCAGTCGTCAATCTGGTTTGTACCTGACAAACCAGTTTGGACAAATATTCAGAGGAAAGTTTTCTATTGATGGTCACAATATAGAATTACTGTGTTTCAGTTCAATTTACTCCAGTGGTGCTTAAAGTTGTTTGGACCAGAAGATTTTTGTTTTTTTGTGTTTAAATCTTCTGGTTCTTATTATTTAAAAAAAAAAAAAAAAAAGATAAAACACTTTAATTCTTCACTTTGGTAGATTCTAAAGAATCTGACGAGTTGGACATTTGGAGGTAAAGTTGGTTCACAGGCGAACACAAAGAATAAAGACTTTTCCTCTTTTCCTATTTTTTTGCTTGTGGACAGTTTGATTTCTTTGTCTTGCTTCTTCTTTTCCTTTCTCAGTTGCTGCCTCATGGAGGTAACTTCAGGATTAACTCTGGGTTTTCCGTACTGCAAGACTGGTTCACTTCCTACCGGGGTAAATCACCATGGTAACGCTCTGAATGTGTAACCTGCTCCGGAACAGCTTATGTTCTGGATGAGATCACAGTGAGTATAAAAGCTCCGCCTCCTGACCAATCAGATCAGGAGGAGGTGGAGGAGGAGGAGGAGGCAGAGGCGGAGGAGGAGGAGGAGGAGGAGGAGGAGGTGGAGGAGAAGTCCACCAGAAAATCTTACCATCTCATCAGACATTTTCAAGTGTCTGATTTACCTCCACATGTATTTTATTTATTCATTTTTAATCTGTACAGCAACAGATCAGATGCAACACAATCACCAGTAGGTTGAAGTAGGGATGCACCAATGCAACTTTTTTTTAAAGGTCAATTTGCAAGAACTTACTTTAACTACTTAAATGAAGGGTATGAGAGAATATAGAATAGAATAGAATAGAATAGAACTAATCCGAGAGGGAAATTCCTTTAAGCATTGCTCCACACTGGATGAATAGAAAGAAATTTGAATATCAAATAAGACAGGACAAAAAACAAATAGGTAATGTGAAATATTAATACGTACAGAAGCACAGAAAGGATGAAATAACCAGAACACAACAAACACTGTTGACAGTTAGGAGTTATAGAGTCTTGTTGCCACAGGAAGGACATTTTAGACATTTTATCTCTTTTCTAGGCAGATTTATTTAAGCTTTTCCCCACCTTTTAGAAACTCTAGTTATTGTGCCTTTAAACCCTTTTTTTTTTTTTTTTTTAATCGGAAATAAAAGTCATTTTGAAAAAACATAAAAATGAGATAAAATGTTTGTTAGGGTAAAATATAGTAAAAGCCTCATTATATTCGGTTTTGTAATCAAATCTTTTGAAATACAATCAGCAGAGTAAAAGCCTTGTGCAGGAGCACCCTGCAGACAGCAGGTGGCAGTAGAAGGCTGAGAATGTCTGTGACCAGTGGTGCAGGGACCGTCTGCAAATTACAAACTGCTGCAACAGTGAAGAAGGCAGAGACTCCAAAAACCTCTAATGACGTCTCTGGTATTCACCACAGTGTCACCAGAACCACCGCAGCATCACTGGTCTCCCGCTGATCAGACGACAACACTTGGCTTGATGGATTGTTATAGATAATATAAAATGTGCCGTAGACCAATAAAACTCCCAACGTGTGGGCAGGTGGGTGGTCACATGATCAGCATGAACGTCACAAATATGGCAGACTCTGTAAAACCCAAGGGAAATCTGCGCCACACGATCCAACAGACAATCAAAAAAAAGAAAAAAGAAAAAACATGCATAATATATACATTCATATAATGAATATAAAGTCTAAGGACCTGTCTGAGAGACAACACAACTATCTAATTCACCATTCAAACCTGAGTACTCTGCAGCTTTCAATGGATAAATCCAGAAGGACTCTGGTTGGAGGAGTGTTTCGATCTGTCTCCACCCCGATTGAGTTTGCAATATGCTCTATACCTGATATCTTTAAAGAATTACAACTGCCATGATTGAACAGCCATGGGATACTGGGGATTGCCCCTTCTTATGTCATACTTATGCTCAGCCAGTCGTGCCTTCAATTTGCACTTTGTTCTCTCAATATAGAAACGACCACATGGACCTTCAAGTCTATAAACAACATATGAGGTATTGCAATTGACAAATGAACTTATATTAAACTTCCGACCAGATGTAATGTCAGTAAAGTAGTGATCCTATTGCTGCAGTGATTACCATGTCTACGTTGGTGGGGAGCAGGTCTGTGGTTGTAGAGGGGGAGAAGACTTTTACCAAGTTTATCCTTTAGGGTCGGAGCATCTGGGAGAGCTTCTCTGAGAGGACTATTACTTTTCAATATATCCCAATTTCTCTTGACAATTTGTCTGATTTTATTTACTTGATTACTATATTGTGTCTCAAAGTATATTTGATCAGAATGTTGTGGATTTTTCTGTTTAGAAGTCAACAGAGACATTTTGCTTTATCGTCAGCTCTGGATAGAGTTTTTTGTCAACATCCTCTTGTCCTAAATCTCTGGCTCGTGTCCTGAGCATTTCTTCTAAGTCACATATACGTTAGAGCAGGGGTGGGCAATTATTTTTTCCATGGGGCCACATGAGAAACAGAAAATATTGTGGAGGGCCGGGTCAAAAGGCTTAACTCAATTCTGAATAATGTTAATTGTATTTCTTTATAAAAAGCAGTAAATAGCATTGTTTTGACAAGCTGGTAAGTGTATATGTTATGATTAAGCAATGAAAAAGTGAGGTTGCCTTACAAAAAATGCAATTTATTCAATCAGATTTTCCCACAACAATGGTGAACAAAATGTGAACGTTCTTACCGTTTGTGACTCGTTATATTAGTGATCATTTTCAGTCAAATTCACCCCAAAACACATTTTGAGTTTCATATCCAGTACTGTTGGAAAGAGGTTCTTAGCTTTCTAAAGACATCACAACATTGTCTTTGTACTCTAAATATTAAGCAAGAAACATCACATTATAATGATCGTCACTGAACTGTGATTTTGAGAAAAGGGCCTCCAAAGAAAGTGTCCCATTCACTGCTAGTTGGTGCCTTTACATGCCTACATTTGTAGTCTAACCACCTCATTTGGAGGTCTTTTTTTCCTTGTTCAGTGTGAGAAATCTAGTCTCTGTTGGGCTTTAACGAGTGCATCAAAGTCAGGTTGAATGTCTGAGGTGGAGATGCGGAGCAAAGCTGACAGATGATCATCTGTGAGAGAGGATCTATACCTGGATTTAGTAAACTTCATCACTGAGAATGTTTGTTCACATATGTAGGTAGAGCCAAAGAGAACCAACATCTTCTGAGCATGTCTCCTCATGTTTGGAAAGTTCTCCTTCTTGAGAGAAGAGTAAAGATCCAGCAGTGATCCTGACTTAAACCTCTCTTCCAGTGCTGCATCACACTGCAGGTCAATAAGTTCCAGCTGAACATCACTGGGTGCATCATCCACACTGCAGGTGAAGGGAGAGGAAATCATCTGCATTTCATCCTCCATTGTTCTGAGATCTTCAAAGCGCCTTGAAAACTCAGCATGCGGTGCTCCCAACATGGATGAGTACCTGCGGAGGTGATCAGCTGATGAGGTGACTTCTTTCAGGGTTTGCATATGAGTGAGAGAGTCACTCTCCAGTTGGCTTGAAAGAAACTGCATCTCTTTCATGAAAGCTTCAGCAGGCTGTGCATTTCATGAACAAAAAGGCCCTTGCCTTGCAGTTTGGTGTTCAGTTCATTCATCAGTGCAGTCACATCAACAGCAAATGCAAAATCTGCCATCCAGTCCTCCTCTGAGAGCTCTGGGATGTCTTTGCCTTTCTTCTCACAGAACTCTTGAATCTCAGCTTTCAGGTCCCAAACTCTTTTTAGCCCTTTTCCCAGGCTGAGCCATCTGACAGCTGTGTGGTAGCCGATGTCACTATGCTCAGTCTCATGGTCCTCCATATGTACTACAAACTGTCTGGGATTCAATGCGCATGCCCTGATGTAGTTTACTATTTTAGTGACAACATCAATAACATGGTTAATTTTCAGCACTGACTTGCACAACACATGCTGGTTTATAATACAATGCAAAAATACCAATTTCTGATCTGCGTCGATTTCAGTCACTTTATCTTGGATATGTTTCAAAAGTCCGACATTTTTCCCCGTAAGATTCGGACAACCGTCCGTTGTGACACCAGCCAGTCTGTCCCATTTCAGTCCCAGTGTGTCCATGCACGTATTTACCTCCGTGAACAGATCACTCCCTGTCATTGTCCCTTTCATTGACCGCGCTGCAGCCAGCTCCTCCGTCATCTTAAAGTCCGTTATCCCACCGACAGATACGAGTAACTGGGCTGTGTCACGGACATCACAGCTCTCGTCCAAAGCCAAGGAGAAAAAGTCCAAACTTGCCACTTCACGTTGCAGCTGAAGCTCCAGATTTCCCGCAATGTCCTCAACCCTCCGCGTCACGGTTCGCCTGGACAGCGGGACTCGCTCAAATGCTTCTTTCTTTCCAGGACAAATCAGTGCTGCAGAGTCCACCAAGCACTCTTTGACAAACTCCCCCTCCGAGAATGGCTTACTGTTTTTAGCGATTTTGTGGGATATCACACAGCTGGTCTTGGTTGCTGGGTCCCTGGACGCGTGAAGCTCAGTAAAACGGCCTTGCTGCTTTTGTAGCTTAGCTAGCAACGCTTCCGATGTCCGCGCCCTCTCAGCATCACTCAAGTTTTTGTATTTCTCAATGTGTTTCGTCTCATAATGCCGACTCAAATTATAATCCTTAAACACAGCGATCTGCTCCCCGCAAACTAAACACACGGCTTTACCTCTGACTTCAGTAACTAAATACTTAGCAGTCCATTTTCTGTTGAAAACCCTGCATTCGGCATCTACCTTTCTTTTTTTAGCATGAGTGGACATTTTTGAGGGCTAAAGTCGTCTTGTCAATCATGCGCACGTCTTGATTTACGTATTGCGTCACTGTACGTGAATAAAATGCAACTTCAAAATAAAAGCAATGCAGCTTTAGTCCATGCATGAGGTAAAATAAGAAAATATGTTTATTTTGTAATTCCCAATTAACCTTACACGGGCCGGTGAGAGTCAAGCAAAGGGCCGTATGTGGCCCGCGGGCCGTACAATGCCCAGGTCTGAGCTAGAAGGACAACATTCAGTGAATAACACCGAGGCCCCTCCTGGTTCCTGCTCCGCTATATATTCTGAGACAAAACCAGGACGGACACACTCTTCCTGAGCGATCGGGTCAGTCACCGTTGATCTGTGCGTCTCCTTTCGGTTGAGCTTTGACAGGAAGTGACGGCGTTTAAAAGGTGGGTCACACATCCTGGTTTGTTTATAGAGAAACAGTTTTTATCGTCTAGAAGACGTTCAGAAAAGTGTCATGTGATGAAATCCTTCCTTTTGTAGGCTTCCATTGAATTGGTGTCACACTGTCTTTGTAGTCTGATGTTCATGTTTGGAAGACGTCTGACTGTTCAGGTGAATCTGTCTCTGTCCCTCGGGTCAGAATGAAGATGCTGATCGGACTCTGTGGACTGATCCTGGCTCTTCTTTCCAGCGGCGCAGCAGTTTCTGGAATTCTGGTGGAGAAATGTTGTTGCATTCGTGTCTGACACGGGATTAGATCTGCTCAACAGTTCCTGGTCCTCATTAGCAGATTGTTTGCTTCACAATGGGCCATTTGGATTTGTGATTCAACATTGTGGTTAACAAGTTAGTTTAAAGGCAGATCTTAAAGGAGGATAAAAATGGGGAATCCCAACATTTCTGAGACATGGAAGGTGGTGCAATTACTCCACTAAACAGCAGGTGGTGCTGTTGTAAACAAAATGCAGGTTGTCTGTTTGGTTTATGAGCCTTCATCCAGCCTTCAAAATGTGTTGCACTAATGTTGATAACAACTACAATTAGAATCGGCTGACATTTAATAGCAGTTATAAATTAATCAGTCTCGTGTGAATGTAAATCATTAAGACCCTGAAGGTTAATATTAAAGTACATAGTTCCCTCATTCTCCTGCTGCTGAGTGTCTGTGCTTCACAATTCAACTTTGAAACAGACGTTCTAGTGGACAGATGATGAGGTTGGATTTTTATTACGGTGACTGTCAAAATAAAAGTACCAAGTCCAGGAGAATCTGGACTGGGGTTAGGGTTAGGGTTAGGGTTAGCTACGGAGGAAACTTTGTCCTGGTTGTTTCTGAGCAGCTTCTTCCCTCTGGATGAAGGTTTTTAGTCCAAAGGTTCCGGACAAAGCGTTATAAAAGCAGCTTTGTTCTTGTCGCCGACACTGAGCTGAATAAGGAACATCGTTTTATTGTGTATGTTGTGCAGTGGAGATGCTGACGGCCCTTTTTAACACACCGACTCGCAATTTTCCTCGAAATTCAGTTTTTCATCAATAATGGTGCGGAGGTGTTTATACGATTGCACTTGCTCTATTTCATGGCCTTTAATTAAAGTGACTCTGTGCTTGTCTGCTTGTTTTCTAAAATCAATGACCATATCTTTTGTTTTGATATGTTCAGTTGAAGGTGGGACTCCTCCCACGCTGGACAAACTCATTGATGACTGGTTCACCCTCTGAGGAGGCTGATAATAACAGTCATCTGCGTGCTTGATGATAGTTCTGTTGTCACGCATGCTCCGACACGTTTGTGTAAAGGATAAATAAAAGCGGCGAACAGCACCCCCTTGTGGAGAACCCGTGGAGGAGACAACGGGGTCTGTCAGAACCCTTTTTATTGGATTGTATTAAAAGCAGAGGAGAAGTCGATAAAGAAAAGTGAAGCAGACGTCCCTTTAGTTTAAAACTCATGTTTAGTGGAGTGAGAGTAGCGTCCTCCATTCCTCTGTTGGGCCTGTAGTCAAACTGCATTGATCCAGCTGGTATTCAGTCTCCCTCAGTTTCACTTCTTATTTCTTTTATTGACCAATGGCAGAACACTGAGTAATTTTCTTGTTTTTCTTTGTCACATGATCAAATCTGGCTCACGGTCTGCTTGTTGTTTGTTATGGCATGCCAAGTACAACCACAATCTGCAAAGGAAGTCTACCAATTTGTACCAATAGATTTGTCTTGAAATTTGATATGCTCGCAATAAAATTGAGGAAAGAAAACTGAGTGAATGACCACCAGGATTAGATTAGATTAGATTAGTTCAGGTTTATGTTTAATCTCAAAAGTCAGATCAGATGACGATGCGACGACTCTGGATCTTCTCTTATGGAGACGCCCGGGTTGAATTACCGAGTTGTTAACCTGCTACGCTTATGAGGATGGTGAATGTCTGGGCAAGTTGACCCAGGTAGCGATATCCTGGGTATGTTTAACTCACGTGGTAGTACGTGAACGCTGAATAAAGTAATCGGAATGTGGAATTTCTGTGGAACAATGGCTAAACAATAGGACTCTATAACAACTCCCGAAGAATAGTGTTTGCTGTTTTTATGTCAATTTCATCCTCTCTGTGCTTATTTAATTTAATTTGAAATTGTCTGGAAATCCTGGAAATCAAGGATGGAACTGCTAAAATCGGGTACAAAAACAGCAGAAACTATAATGAAATGTTCAACGTCTGAAATTGTAATTGAAATTTCACAAACGCATGAACAAAGATGCAGTTTCTGTACAAGTTTCAAAACTAAAACTAACACAGATATCTTATGTGCTGGTGAGGAGCTGCAGCAAATTTGGAATTAATCACTTCAGAACTAAAGAAAGTAAAATTCTGGTTTGACAAAAATGAATCATCATTAAATCTGTGTGAAACAAAAATCCTGTTCTTTGGTAAATGCAAATCAATCAAACAAAGTAAATATACCGACAGAGATGTTGGATCAAGTTTGTTTCATAAAAATTGATCTCCGACAGAAAAGAGCAATAAGAATTGTTCACGAGGAACTCAATACTTTTACGAGCAAAAACTTTAATATTCACTGATCTGGTGGAGTTCTAATGTTGTACAAAGCAAATAATAACTTATCACTGGGGAATATCCAGAAAATGTTCTTTGAAACAGTGAGCGGTTATGATTTTAGAGGGAAGATGCAGGAAGTGAACACTCCTCTGAAATGTTTTGGTGTCGGAGGAGTGAAGCATGTGAATAAATCCAGAACAGAGATAAAACAGAGGTTTTACACCAACTGTGTTTCTTTTTCCTCCCACTCCTTTACTTTCATACAAATGTAGATCAACAGGTTTGTCTTGTTTCTGTATTTATTTTATAATGATCCTTTCTTTTTTCCATTTATTTTTGAAAAAAAGATTAATTCATTCTTTCTTTTGAAGTATCTAACCCCTCAACCATTTACCCAAAGAGAATTTCCTTATTTACCTTGTTGAAAGTGTTGATTATATATCTCGGTGTGTATCTAATGGCCAGGGAGGAGTTGGTTAAAAGCGCTGCTCTCTGTCTGTGCCACCTTTCTCCGTTTTCCTTCTTTCACCTGATGGTCAAACAAATTTTGTCCTACATGTTAAGCTCCCGGATATCTTCGCTTTGTTTCCCACAAAGTTCAGCCAAGGTAAGAACACCCTTCCCTTTCCCCCCATCGGTCGGGAAAATTCTGTTTGTGCCTTTTGAAGTTTGTGTTTTTTGTGCTTTCATGAAAGCTTTAAGAACTTTGCATGGGTGTCACAGAAGCACGCTGTGTAGTAAATATGTATTGTTTTATAGGCGTTGATGTGCGATACAAACGCCTTCTGCAAACATACACAGAAACATATATTGTCTTAAAAAAAGAAAATAACAACAGTACTTTATGGTGAAATGCTCAAGAAAATTCCTGCACAATGTGGCAGTTTCAAAAACATTTCCAAAAGTATAAATAGCAACATTAATATTTCTGATGTAAAGAGGAAACCTACTGAACTCCACTTGTAGAATATTTTAAACTGAGAGTAGTAGTGCATAGCCCTATGGGGAATTAGACATCAGAGTTCAGTGAATAATAAATATTAACATGATCAAATGATGTAAGAAGTTTAAAACATTTATATTTTACATGTAACTGAGTTACTTAATTGTCCATATATACATTTTTAATCTCAGATATGCTCTTTATGACACTGGAGTTTCATTTTTATGTTAACCTGTAAAGGTGTTTTAATAGGTTTACTTCTCAGAACAAGGAAATAAGTGGAGAAGAGATAAGGTGTGGGTCGTGTTGCCAGGTATTATCAAAGCATCTGGGCTTCTTTATTGCAGTCACCAGGATGCAGTGCGTGTTATATGAAATATGATCGGTTTTATTGGGATTAGGTTTGTCTCTATAACAACACCTCCTCGCTGAGGCGCTTCACAATGAAGCACAAATGAATAAATGAAGTTTCTTCTTTCACCACACCTGTCTAAACAGGTATCATTATCTGCTGCCAATGCCCTGCACTCTGAGACTGTAATGAATGGTCCAATATTGTCTGCAGCAGTACGCGTGAAATTTCAGAATGAACCGGACTGGATGTGACCTCCTCGAAACGTTTCGATGCCCATGTTCAACATGTGGTGGTGTTACAGATGTGAGCAGGTGTGTCAACTGTTCCCACCATGAGACAGCAGACTCTCGGTATAGTAAAGAGTAATGCACATTATAAATAGATTAACAAGCGAAAAACGATCAAATAAACCTGCAAGGAATGGGAACATGTAAAATAGTGGTAATTCGGGTCTGAGCACTGAACGTGCAAAGACCCTGTTGAATCTTCTCAAATTATTTACAATAATGATTCCAAAGAGATTTTACAAGAACAGTGCAAATGAAAGGCGTTTATCCATTTCAAACATGTAATTACAAGAAACAGGCCCAGAAAATGACTTGACAAATAGGAATGTCGGCCTCGTTCACATTTTGCAATTTTTTCCTTGTTTGTTTGTTTTCCCCAGTGGTTTGAATTCAATACACGCCCTTGTACGTTGGGTGTTGGGTGGATGAACTCAGCAAATTACTCTTCAAAGGAGAACTTTCCCAGAGCTGCTGTGTCCGTCTGTTAGAAGGTGCTGGTGAGTGAATTAGTCTCACTGTATTAAACACATCTTTCTGCACTGGATTAGTAAAGGAATTATCTTGCAATCGGTTGAAACTTCTCTATTTTTCCCAAATGTGTTTTGCTTTTTATTTTTCATTTTCTTGTTGTACATCTCAGATTTGCCTTTTGAAAATGTGTTCTTGTCTTTTCATCAGATAAACGAGAAAATTAAAATCCATCATGAACAGAGCAGGGTTGTTGAAGTTTGGCATCCTCTTCCTGCTCTTGGGTCTGTTTGTCTTCACATTTTATTCCATGGACTTTCTGGAGGTGAGAACTGGTGACGGTCCCGTTTGACGTGTTGCACCTTAAGTGATGTCAATAGGTCTGGATAGAATGTGTTTGAATCGAGGAATAAAGGAAACATATTCAGTAGCTGAGAAAACCTACTTTGGTTCTGCCAGATTCCAAAATCAATGAAGCCCCGAATCAAGAACATCCGGGTTTCCGGTGATCCGGGCATGAATCGACCCTCCTGCACCTTCCGACCTTTGACCCCCGAGGAGACTCACGAGGAAAACCAGCTACTCGATTCAATAGTTTGGCCAAATATTCCATCTGCCCCATCTCCCGTTTCCCTGAATGGCACCAGCAATGCAGCCCAGAGCAACTTTGTCATTCCCCCACGGCGAGGAGGCGGACCGTGGCTCGTCGGGGATCAGCTGGAGGTCAGGATAAAAATGTACAACTTTGAGGGTCGTCCAAAAAACCATGGTGGAGATTTCCTCCTGGCTCGGCTGCACAACCGCACGCTCGAAGCAGGTGTGGCAGGACGGGTGGTGGATCATCTCGATGGCACCTACTCCGCCGTGTTCTCCTTACTCTGGGAAGGAAACTCGCATGTTCAGGTGAAGAGTTCAATCTGGTTTATCCTCGGTTTCCACGCTTTGCCTTTGACACTTATAACATTCGTATTAATACAAAACGACTACAAAGTGATCGTTGCTGTGGTGGGGTGGTGGTATGGGTTCCATTAAACCACAACTGGGATGTATTCAGGTCTGGGAGGGAAAGTACAAATTCAAGCAATATCTATTGCTGTTGCTTTAGTTGTTTAGCAATTCGGCTCGGTTCACGCTGCAGGTCTGATGCTCAGTTCTTACATTCCAGCCCAAACAAGGTAAAACCAACACACCTCAATCAAAACCAGCCTAAATCTCCGCCTGTGTAGGAATCATGTTAAAACTGTAAAACTATTCTATGTGTGGTAATGAACAGGTCAGAAACACTCGAATTCCGCAAAACGTTCTTCACTTTTGGGGGGTCCGTTTACACGGCACAAGTTAGCGGATCCACTGTATCCGCAAAGTTTTTAATCCGGCTCCCAAAGTGGAAAGATTCTTTCACGGTGCAAATCCCTCCTGCAGAGACTGATGGAGGCTACAGAGCCTGTTACTGCTCATCCCCCCTCCCTCCTGCAGAGACTGATGGAGGCTACAGAGCCTGTTACTGCTCATCCCCCCTCCCTCCTGCAGAGACTGATGGAGGCTACAGAGCCTGTTACTGCTCATCCCCCTTCCCTCCTGCAGAGACTGATGGAGGCTACAGAGCCTGTTACTGCGCATGGACATCTCTCCCCCCCCCCCCCCCCCCCCCCTCCTGCTCATTCAGTTGTAAACAAACATGGCGGCCGCGTAGTGGTACGACCCGTGGTGGTACGACCCGTGGTGGTACGACCCGTGGTGGTACGACCCGCGGTGGTACGACACGCGGTCCATATTCTAGTTTTATCCTCCAGATCAGTAGTTTAATAGTTGAGACTCCCTGATAGCATCCGATGTGTCATCAGTCCATACGGATGTCAGGTTCTCTCCATTTTCTTCACGTTTATAGTGTTTTCTTCTCTGCACATGTCTGAGTAGTTTCATTACAAAATCAAGCAACAGCGCTCTCCAGTGGCCCGGCAGACTAACTACATTGTTGTCTCTGTGTCCGCTGCTGCAGTGGAAACGCACTCCTCTTTTTTAGCGGATTAGGTGTTGTCATGTGAAACGTTGTTGTGTGAATAGGACCTTAAATGCATGAAATAAACAAAGTTAAGAGGTAAGAGAGTTTGGCTCTCCGATCGGGGGATGCCACCATATCTGGCAACACTGGTCAGCGTGTAGATCGATTTTCAAGTGGTTGTTAAATACGAGCTGATAAAATCGAGACAACATGAGGAGAAAATAAGGAGAACGAGGGAAAAAGAGAGCACAGCTTTTATTCTGGTGGAGCTGCTTCCTCCAGTGCTTATCAGTGACGTCAGTCACACGTTGATGGCGAAGCCGTCGCATGTAGAAAAATATCTGAATTGGTACCACATGTGATCAAGGCCTTGGTCTGGTGTGGAAAAAATGGAATTGGCGCTTTCATACGGCCACAAAAAGGGTCGGATATGAATCACCTGGGAGCGAAAAAAATCTGAATGGAGCCTCGTTTCCCTGCAGGGTGAACGAGGCCTTGCTGATTGGTTGTTCGTGACTTCTTTGGTTCTTTGTTCTGACAGGTAACACTGGTACATCCAAGTGAGGCAATCCCATTCGTGCACAGGTTTACCAGTGAAATGCCAAATGGGGTGAACTTCTACAGCACCTTTCACTCAGGCTCACTCACTCAGACGACCATGTGCAGCGTGTGCCTGCCTCCCAGCCAGCAGCCGCTGTGTAACTACACTGACCGTCGCACAGGTGAGCTGTGGTTCTGCTACAAGCCAAAGAATCTGAGCTGTGATGCCAGGATCAAACACCACAGTGTTTACCAAAAAAGCCAAAAGGCCGAGGAGGACATACTCTTCAAAATGTGAGTGGTTGCACGTCCACGACTCTCGACTTGAACTGAATGAACGACTGACAAAAATGGATGAATAGATCATTTCAAAAAAACATAATTCTGGCTGTGCAGGTTTTTCCTGAAAGCTCACATTTCATTGGACTTAGCTGGAACTTGCATAAATGCTTTTCTTTTTTATGTTGTTACAATTTCAATATGTTTGCTTTGCTCCAGCGGTGTCACCATGAACGTTCCTATTCCAGCTTCAGGACCTGATCATGTCACCGTGTTTCCAAAAACCAAAGGTAAATTCCAGTTTTTTCACTCCAACCAATATGCTCTGATAACAATCTAAGGTGAGTTTGCAACATTTTGCATGTACACCTGCCTGAAAATGAAATGAAATTACAGTAGCGATCAATCAGAACATGACCCAGACCAGGATCATTGGGACTCACCGCTGGAGCCCGGTGACCCGGGAGCCCTTGTGGCCCAGTTGGGCTCAGCCTCAATAAGCAACGTGGAGCCGCCACTCGTGACGACCAGCAAAAGGAACTGGCTCTTGGAACATGGAGTGTCTCCTCACTGCAGGGGGAGGAAACGGCACTAGGGTGGGAGGTTGAGGGGTACCGACTAGATAGAGTCGGGCTCACCTCCACACCCAGCATTGGCTTTCAAACCATCCTCCTTGATGAGGGGTGGTCTCGGCCTATTGTTTGTGCTCATGCACCAAACAGCAGCTCAGAGTATCCGGCCTTCTTGGAGGGAGTGGCTGAGGTCCGGGAAAAGGCACCGCCAATGGCCTCCATAGTCTTACTGGGTGACTTCAGTGCTCATGATGGCAATGACTGGGTGACCTGGAAGAGGTGATTGGGTGACCTGGAAGAGGTGACTGGGTGACCTGGAAGAGGTGACTGGGTGGCCTGGAAGAGGTGACTGGGTGACCTGGAAGAGGTGATTGGGTGGCCTGTCCTTGCTGAATCCCAGTGGTGGGAGGTGTTTGGACTTCAGTACTCGTCGTTGCTCGTCAATAACCATGAAGACAAGGAAGCTCCTATGTGTTCTTGGTCTCAGGTCGATGATCGTTTAGCCTGTACAACGTTTCAACCCATGTAAGCAGCAGTCGACTCTCCTCCTGTGACCTTTATTTAAAGTTATTTAGGAGCCGGGAGGATGTTTCCACCATACAGTTGCAAAGAACTTAAGAATTTAAGACCATAGAAATATGGGTTAGTTTTCCTTTAAGACGCACAGATATGAAGGAAATTGATGAAACGATCTGAAAAAGATTGTATAATGAAATGAAATGTGTAATTATACAATGTTGAAGCCATACAGTATGTCTACATAATTTAACCTTTTGACAGGTCAACCTGCAGTGAACAGCATCAAGGGGGGACCTGGGCCCGCCGGTTACTATTACAACGGTCTGTGGATTTCGCAGAGTGGTACCACAGTTAAGCAGTTCAATACCGCCTCTGCCATCAGCCAGTGTCTCAAAGACAAGGTGCTCCACATGTATGGAGACTCTACAGTCAGGCAGTGGTTTGAATTCCTCTTTGGGGTACTTCCAGGTAATTCCCCTGAAAGAACTTCTCACACTTTCAGTTTAATAGTCAAACTGAAGCTTTATCTGTTCTGTTCTAATGCTTTCAGATCTCAAGGTGTATAACCTGCACCGCATGAAGCAGTCAGGACCTTACACGGCACTGGACTATGACAAAAACATCTTCGTCACATACCGCTGCCACGGCCTTCCTCTTCGTATTGTCCCTTCACCAATCACAGAGCTGCATTATGTTGCCAATGAACTCGATGGAATAACTGGAGGGAAGACCACAGTGGTAGTTATTGGTGTCTGGGCACACTTCACCACGTTCCCCATCAAGTACTACATCCGTCGGATAATGAGCATCCGGAAGGCAGTTGTTCGACTACTTGCCAGAGCTCCCGGGACTAAAATCATTATCCGGACAGCAAACCTCAAAAATTCTCCAAATCCCTTTTTAGCACTGCTTGGTGGTGACTGGCCTTCACTACAACGTGACAGGATCCTCAGGACCATGTTCAAGGGAATGGATGTTTATCTGGTTGATGCCTGGGAGATGACTGTGGCGCACCACCTCTACCATGACATTCACCCACCCCGGCCCATCATCAAGAATATGATCGATGTTGTTTTGTCATATATATGCCCTTCAAACAAAAGGTAGATGTGTTATTTTGTTGTGACAAACAAAGAAACCAAAAAAATAATAATTGTAATTAATGTGCTGTGGTTTTTTTTTAATATGCTTTCACTTGGTTTATGTGCTTCTTGGGGACTTTGCTGTGTTCGGTAAATCTTAAATAAGTTGAATCCACAGGCGTACGATTGAACGTGAACACACTTCCTCACTTGTGACCGCCAGAGACATAAACCACTTGTGTGATGTGTCGGTCCAACTATAGCTTTTAATCAAAATCAAAAATAATCATGACAAACTTCTGCAAAACACTTCTAAACTATTATCTAATCGTTTTTTTAGATTTTTTAAAAAATACTTTTTTAATGCATGAACTTTTTTATTACTGGCTTCAGAACTACTTAAAGTTTAGAAGACAGAGTAAAATAAAGCCATTAAGGACCAAACCATCTTAGTCCGTGTGACATATCGCACACGACCCCACTGTTACGACTGCAGTTGGATCTGTGTGTTCTCTCCTGTGCTTTATGTCTGCTCGGTACCGAGGACCGGATTGGCCACAAACACAAAGTACAGGGCAATTCAGGTGTAAGAACGATGTTTCCAGAGGAGGAAGGGGTGAGAGAAACAGCCTTCACAAGAAATCCAGCAGGTACAGCATTCGTCATTGAGGAGTGGAGTGAGGCGTCACTTTACGTTGTCGGTTTTCTCGTGGTTCTGTTGGACAGGAAGGAAAGACTTTCTGTTTTATTTTGCTCTTTTTGTTTGATTCGGTAATTCAGACTCATAAAAGAGTAGTGTGGTTGTGTTTGTTATTTGGGTGTAGACCTCACTCTTAGTTTGATTTATTCTCTGCCCTGAGTTTTTTAACCAAAATGTTTCACGTTAAATCACTACGTAAATAAACTTTTATTCTCACAGAGAAACTGTTTTGTGTGGCTGCTTGGGACCTGTGAAGGATGGCATTTCATTTTGCGTTTGATTAAACTTCTAGGCTGGCTGTAACACACACCTCCCATCAAAACCAACATTTGGTGTAGTTGTGTTCGTTGGAGGAAAAACAACCAGATATTTCACGGCTGTCATGTGGCAGTATTCTCTATTCATTTAGCCAAGAAGACAAACAATGAAGTTCAAACCAAGCAGGAGAAACAGAACGCTGACTTAATTGACTTTGAACATGGAATGGTTGCCAGACAGACTTAAAACTGCTGAACAACTGTGAGTTTCTCCCGTAACCATATATAGAATTTAGAGAGAAGTACTCCAAAACTAGAAAACATCGAGTCAGCAGTAGTTCTCCGAGGTCTGGGGAAAATGAGATGATGGAGGCATCAACACCTGAAACGACTGCTCGTCACAACCAGGGTAAAGTGAAGTACATCTCGGGGTATATATAATATATATACTTCCTTTTCTCCTTGACATTTTTGCTGATGCATCTAATATCCTTTCTTGCTTTGTTAAAAAGTTGTCTTTTTTCTTTTAAGGAAATAGCTTCTTTTCATTGGTGATGGTTTTCACTTGTACCTGTACCTGTACTTGTAACCTGTACCTGTACTTGTAACCTGTACCTGTACCTGTACCTGTACCTGTACCTGTACCTGTACCTGTACCCCCCCTGCAGTTTCACATTGCTTCTATCTGCACCCTAACCTGAGCACCTGTAGACGTCCTCTGCCGCCTCCTTTCAGGGAGGCAGCCAAAGCGAAGCAACAGCGCCCCCGCGTGGCAGCCGAGCTGCAGGATGTGACGTATATGGCCCAAACATTTTGATTTGCATTAATATCTATAGACTGAGAGCAGTTTAGAAAAACTTTTTAGTTAATTAACGTGTAGAACAAACCATGGCCGGTTTGTCAGAAGCTTTTATTTTTTTAAATTTCCAAACATGTATTAAAAAAAGGCTTTCTCTCTCATACATTTGATTTCAATGGTGGCCGCTCACATGTGTCATCGGGGGTTTAGCCAATCCCAGTCAAGGTAGGCCCTCCCTTTGACTCCTCCCACAATTAGGCAGCTCTGCTCTGGCACATGGCACCACGAGAGGAAGAACTTCCTCCTCTTCCCAAGATGGGCATGTGTGGGCGGAGCCAGTCCGGCTCACACAGACACAGCAGATTGTGATTGCAGCTCCTATGATATTCAAAGGGAGGAAAATCTGGATTAAATGCATAAGCAGCCAGGATGATTAAATGTATATATTTAAATATAAAAACTTACGAATTTCTCAACTATTTGAGAAAAGTTGGCATATGTGGTATTTGATGTGTGTTTTCCTGTAAACTGGTAACGTGTCCATAACTGCAGGACTGGCTTTTAGCAGGATAATTAATACTGTAAAAATCCAATGTGTGAACCACAACAACATAAAATATATTTTCCATATAATTATAGATAAATGATGCATTGTGATGCAGTTCCTTAAAAACTGCGTTAAACTCATTCTACTGTTTAATTTCTATGAACCACTGTTGTTATTCCCCAAAGGTCTGAAGTGTTAAAATCACCTCTTTATTGCCCTGAATCATACTTGACCAGACAAACACAAGCGAATCAAAGCCGTTTCCTAACGCGACATATTTAAAAGTACAACCCCGGATGATTTAAGGCCAAACACACCCGAGCTGACACACTGCTTTATTACTGCGAGGCAGAATGGGCCTCGCTCAGCTGATTCTCAGCTTCTCTTCGCTCGCAAATGTAGAGCAGCATAAAGGATTTCACAGGGAGCTGAGTTATCGTCTGACAGATCTGGGATATTTCCCCGGAGCCGGAGGGTCTTCCTCCAGCAAAATGTTTTTTCCCGTCAAGACTCTGGGCGTGCTCAGCAGTGTTCCGGTTTGTTATGTAACCGCCGTGTCAAAGATGCAGCCGGGGGCCAGAATGTGGCCGTCCCCGGGTCCAGTCCGGTCCGGTCCGGTCTGCAGGAGGACCGGGGAACTGCAAGAAGACTCTTCAGCAAACAACTGCATTTTTAGGATTTGTCCAGAAGGGATCACAATGAGCGGAGCCGACCGAACAAAACCACGAGAGAGAGAAAACGGCTGGATTTTCTAACTTGGGCCCCATTTCCACGACGTTTCCTCGTGAAAAGGCAGAACTGTCGTTGCGCTTAAGGTGCTTCGGAGAAACTGAAAACACGTTTCGAAAATGCTAAGACTCCATCTCCACGGAAACGGGGGGAAAACAACTTTTTGAAAGCGCTGCAACACAACACTTCGCACAATGAGCAAAAACGATCTGCAGTAGTCTGAAGGATTTTTCTCTTTCCTCTCACTACTCTGCTATGGAGGATTATTGTTTTATTGATTTTTAGATCTGACTAATATTAGAATCCATGTACCTTTTCTTTCAGGTGATTCTTGTTACGTTCATGACTCTCCTCAGCCTTTAGTGGACCGGGCTGGAAGATAGCGGTATAAATAACCTTTGAATTGAATTTTATGTGCCGCCGAGTATATGTGATAAAAATGTCTATTTGCACAAAAACACAGAAAATGATTACAATCTCAACATAAAGCCATTTTTAATGAAATTTTCTTTTGCAAAACAGTGAAATGTCCAAAAAAAAACAACCTCTATAGCTGTTTTATTGTGGGTGTTTTTCTAAATTCACCCTGACAGTGTGGTCTACACAGTGAGGTAGAAAACAGCCACAAGAGGAGGAGCAGGAAGAAAATAAAAAGAAGGAGCTGATCTGTATTTGTTGTGCAGGACTATTATGCAGTTTGCGAAAGAAATGTTTTTCTAATGTTACTGAGTTTTTCAGATGTTTTTTTTTAAAGCATATGAATTTTGGGGGTTTGTAGGAATAATGAGCCAAATATCACAACTTGGCGCTGTCCACTTGAACCAAAGGATTCACAATAAAGCAGCTTCTGTGCATTTATTTGACGATTCTGTGTTAATTAAGTTGAAAGTTCACAAATTGTACGATCAACTGAAATCATCGAGAGCCAGGGTTATGGTTAATTTTCCTTTTTAATTTGTTTACAAAAGAAAAATCTGTTTGACGTTCCCGAGTTAGACTAACTCAGTATTTTAATTGTCCTCTCACCCCCCCACCCCACACTTTCCTATTGGTCCCATACGAGCTGCTATCGGGAAGTGGAAGTGACACCGCGACCTCATCGCCCACGTGGAGCAGCCACGCCCGCAGCCGTGCGTAAAGCCCGCAGCAGCCGCCGTGGCACGGGCCGGGAGGAGCTGGTAGACGAGCTGAAGGGAACCGCAGAGGGCTGGGTATCCGTGTGATTACAAGTAGGTGTGCAGTGGGTGGAGTTACGGACGCTGAAGTACCGGTGGAAGTCGTCTCCTCCGCACGCAGAAGCCGTGCGTAATGAGCGCAGCCGGCGAGGAGGACGATGCTGGATCATGAAGCGGGATCCGACATGCGACTAGTCCGCCAGATCAGCACGGGCATGAAGATCCAGGCCGGGGGCGAGCACATGGGCTGCAGCAAGGTGGGAGACAACCCGGACAGCCAGGTCGTCTGTTTGCAGTGTCAGGATGAGGCGATGCGGGTTTGCCCGGGAAGTCCACGCAGTCCGCGGCGCGCCATCGCCACGCGCCTCTCCTCCGGGTCCGCAGGTAAAGTCGGTCTGCAAGTATCCAGTACGAGGGAAGGGGAAGGGGCGCAACGTGCATGCTGTGTGTGATAACACACGTTCAGCAGCTGTTTCTGGATAAGATACGATCTCCTGAGGCTGTGGTGCTCCAGATGAATGATTGGGACAAATCACGGCTCATAACTACACGAACACGTCACACTATCTAATTCTTATCGATTGCAGTTGATCAGTCTGGATAGTAATTTTAAACTGTTACATTGTCCACCAGAATGTTCGAGAGAAAATCAATATTTAAAAATTATTTCCCCACTACACACACCAGTGGGTTTTATAATTAACACATAATCACTGCATTGCAGTAGGTAAACAAGTTAAAAGTCAACATTTCGCATTATAGATGTGGAAGGAATCCACTCAGAAGATCGACGTCCTGACGGGTAAATGGCTTCGGAAACAAATGATACCTGCAGCTTTATCTCCAAACTGCCACCGGCTCGTGGTGCTGAGAGTCTGATGAATCGCCAGGCGGCTGCAGAAGCTGTTCGGTCAGCGAATCGGGACACATTTCTGTGTGGCGAGGACGACCGTGACCTTTATGACCTTTCGCCACTCTGTCCTTTTGGTGTTTCACCTTTTAAAATGAGCAAAACAGCTCACAAAGTTTCTACTCGCAAACTATTATGTTGAATTTATGAAATTTTGTTACTATAATTTAGACAGAAAACAGTTTAAATATTTGGGTCATTTTTTGCTGGATTAGTTCATTTATAGTTTAACTTTTTATTTATTTATTAATATTTCAAAAAAAAATTTGCAATTTGCCATGATTTAATTAGTTTTTCTCTTCTTACTTTTAGAGTCTAAGGCCGTGTTTACACCACAATGTTTCAAGTGCATTTTTATGAACATTTTCAAATGAAGTGGGCGCCATGACACCCGGGAGGAAACTTTATTGTCCATCTACTGAGCATGTGCAGAACTACTAGTTACTACGACCGTGGTCCGCTTGACCAGTCGCACGCAGAGATGGAGCTCGAGCGTTTTCAGAAAGTTTTCTCCTCCGTTTACAGACGGCGTTCTTGAAAAGTTCCACCTTTTGCATCCGTTTTCACAAAGTTGCGTTGCGAGCGCCGTTGTGTTGACGGACGGTCAACGTGCAACAAGTTTAGTGTTTTCGTTCAAACTGGGTCTTGGTCATTTCAGCTGCTTTTCTCAGTATCTTTATTTGTATAAGTTTTAAATAAGTTTTAATAAAATGGAACATTACATCTTGATTTTATTGTGAAATCTATGCAATCGCGATGAACCGTGAGAGCTGCTCCAGTTAAATGTCGAATGTTTCTGACAATATGCGGAAGGTGACGCTCCTGCTTCACTTCCAGTTGAAGATTTTTCGAATTTTAACACGACTCAGTTGACATGATGGTGAAGTTGGTGGTTGGAACGTCGTGTGCAAGTTGAATTCGTTTCTCGCTGAACCGCGCTCCATTCATGAAACAGAAGTTTTTAATCCAAAGTTTTTAGCCTGTCGGTGACGGTTCCTCCTCCAGGTTTATGAGCTCTGTCTCTCTCTATAGCTCTCTCGATCTACCTATTGATCTCTCTCTCATATATATATATATATATATATATATATATATCAATAAATTAAAAAAGCTGGTACACTCCTGGGTTTATTTCCTCCCGTTGCCAAGGTCAAAAGTTTATTTTTTATTGAATCAGTCCACGAAGGCTGCAGGTGTAGGGTTTCCTCTCCTTTAAGGCTGCAGGGTCACGGCTTTGTTTTCACGCCCTCAGGACCAGTTTGGCGTTTAACACCTTGTTGGGCACATTTATAAAAAAAAAGAAAGAAAGCAAAGCCCCCTGGAGGCTCAGGAGAAACTTCTCTCTTTCTTCCATCTCTCCTGCCACAGACCGAGAGCCGAGCAGCAGCAGCTACAACGTCTCTTCAGGAACCTTCTACAGCTGCGTCAGTCAGATCACCATCGGTGAGCGACCTCCCCGAACCACCGATGAATACTGAACCATCATTTCTTAACTTTTCCCTCCTTCAGCCGTTTGTTTCCAAAGTGTCTGTTCAACCTTCACACACGTTCGCCCTCCAGCGGCCTCATGCTGGAGGCTGAAACCTGGAACCCGCGCTGCACGGCAGACTGGGACGTTTCATTCTGAGGCCTTAAAGGTGTTTAGAGAAACAAACAGCACCCACTAGTGGCCCAACATGAAGACTGCACCGGTTTCTACCGTTTCCGTGTCGGCGAACATTGTTTTACAGCTTTGCTGTATGAATGCAAAACTTTTGAGAAACGCACGCAACAAAAGGATGCGTTTTAACTTGGAACGTCGTGGAAACGAGGAATAAATAAAAAAAAGTTACATTTGCAAATTATCGAGAAGGAAAAGTACCTTTGACATTTCAGGTGTAATGAAGACAAAGTTATGTGGTTTTAATTCATTTTCGACTGAACAGACGCTGTGACTTGATTGTTTCTAGGTTTTGTTGGGGCTGGGCCATGCGTCCTAAAAATAAAATCAGATTTTCTCACAAGAAATTAGATTTACAAATTTTTTTTCCTATTATATTTTTCTCCCCTACTTTTAAAAAAAACAAAGTACAAATGGCACCGATGTCTCAAGAAGTTTTGTAGTTATTTCATCAAACTTAACAAAACAAAGGCCTATTTACCTCCTGGAATCAAAGTTCCAGCGGTTCTTTTGTTAAACAAAGCGACTGAATTCACATTAATAGCTGCACCATTCAAAAACACTGAGAAGGAATTCCCTCGGGTTGGTCTGGTTTAGATGTTGGAATAACTTGCTTTAGTCTGTTTTACCGTTTTCACTTGTAAACGGAGCTTCGGTTCCTTAAAGAAGTCCGTGGAACCGACTGTACTTCTGGTCAAAATGAATTTCAGTGTTTTATGGTTGTGGCGTCGTGACGCTGTAGGATGTTATCGAGTTAAAGCGAGTTGCAGTAACGTCGGTGGGGTATCGGGACATTCCCAGGATGCGTCAGTGTAGTTTGGAGCTCCTCTGTTCTTGTAAGAACCTTAACGGGATCCGAGAAGAAGTGGGATTTTCAAAGCAGCGGGGAAAATCTGTTTTCTGCTGACGGTCGGCGGCGTGCCGTTGACCAAGCAGTCCCACAGAATTTTCCCGTCGGTCACAGAAACTGCTGTTTTCCCGTCGTCGTGAGGTTTTGCTGCTGCGCAGTGTGAGTTGGTGGTCGGTGTGTGACGGGTTCACTCCGGGCTGAGCTGCTCCTACTGCAGGTGCTCCTCTTCTTCTGTACCCACTAAAAAAAAACCCGAACTAATGAAGTGCTGAGGGGAAGCTTCAGACCGCAGAGACTCACTCTGCTGGTTTTACAAAGGAAAAGATCTATAGTGTCCAACATCGCAGAGTTAGTGTGCTGCTGTGATTTAAAAGCCTTTTGTCTGAGAGGAAAATACAAGTCAGCATCACTGTCGGTTCCTAAAAGTTCTAATCGATTATTTTCCTGCATTAACTCAAGCCTTTCTCACTGCCGACGGATGTGATCTTTAACTCTGAGGCAGATTTAGCAAAGGATGGAAAAGTGACACTAATACACTTTGCTGTGAGAAGGAAGAGCTCGGTGGCGTTTTGACTGACTCCACTTGATGAATCTCACTGCCACAGACTCGTTTCTCCTCCTAACCGGCTTTGTTAGATGTGTTCTTAATCGGCGTCACAGAAAGTGAACTTTTTGAAAAGGCTCGGAGTCGATCTGTGTGGGGAAAGGGGGAAATACCGGTAACCGTGCATTTGCACCATTACTGTAGTAAATACCGTAACTTCTGGACTATTGAGCACACCTGATTATAGGCCACGCCAAGTCTCCGAGCACCTTTCCTTAACCCGGTTGATGACGTCCACCGGCGACGTTTTCATCATGTAAACTCGGCGCCAGCTCGGGATGAATGTGGCCCCTGAACTTCTCCTTCATTCAAGCCGCCTGCAGTAGATTAAAACAACATCCAGTGGAGTTATTCGGGGCGACTGACTGAGAATTGAGCCGATTTCAAACAAACTAAATGTTTGCAAAGGAATTAGACTTTTCTAAAGTTTCCTGGGACGATTGAGGATCAAACTCTTGGTTTTCTGTAGACACACGCCTCCAGGTACTTTTTTATCCGAGGCAGCGTTTGGCCCAGATTCCTGCACCTGCATCCGTCTCCCTTCCTGGGAGGCCGCCGGCCGGTATATCTGGGCCTCGCTCTCCTCCGAGAGCCACGGGGGCACTTTTCTTTTTTCTGATGACTGCGACATAGATATTGCTTAGAACACACTCTGTCCCGCGCGTTGAGAGTTTTGGAGGTCGTTCGGATACATGCCAGGTGTAGATTACTGCAGCGCCTCCCTCCATCCCTCCTTTCATTTCAGGTGACTTTTTCTGGGGGGGTGAGAGGAGGAGGCTGTTAATTTAGTTTGAGGAGCAGAAGCTGCACTCCGGGGGGGGAAAGAGCGGTATTGTGTACTTTCTTTTCAGTTTCTAGTTTAACTCTTAACTTCAGTTATGCGACTGATTTTTGATTTTATTTCTTTTTATACTTCAGGGCCACAGAGTCTCATTGGACGCATCATCAGCTTTTATCGGGCTGAACTTCATGAGGAAAAGCCACAAACTGTGTTTAACGCAGTTTCTTCAAGTATAGCAACACGCAGACAAAATGTCCCGCTGCTCTTCTGGGTCCAGGCTCATTTTATCATCCATCATCTCTGCTTGTGAGCACCGAATGAATAATTTGTGGGATAATGTCTCATTTGGAGAAGTCAAACGGCCCCATTAAACATTAAACGCTGCCTTGAAAGTGCTCCCTGAGAATATATAGACCCACAAACCTACACGTCTTCCATATACAACATATTTTTTTTCCAACCGTGAAGTGCACGTCACACACCCCTCTAAAACTCACGTCTAAAGATTATGTTGGGTTTAAATCTGACTTCCAGAGCTGCAGAAAGTGACACTGTATGTGTACATTTGTGCAGCACGTCCTGGTCGGGAATATGAGCTGTGAGAAACTCTGTTGGTGTGTTTCCTGGTGATATAATGAAAAGTTTCAAGCTTTAATTCAACATCTTTTCTGAGGGAAAAGTGTAATTTCAACATTGAGTTTACCAACGGATCTTTCCTCCGTCTGTGGCTCATATTTTCTTTTTTTAATTTTGTTGCCGCTCAAGAAACAAAACCGCTGAACTTTGTTTTCCTGGAAAAAATAAATAAAAACATGCAGAGACGTGAGATCTTCCTTTCCTGCTTTTGTCTTCAGGCCCGATTTACACGCCGGCATTTTAAACCAAAAACGCGTCGTCGTGTTTTCGTTTCACGTTTACAAGCAAACGTTTTGGAACTGCATTAACACTGAAAGCCATGCAGTTGGCACGCCAGGCCACTAGTGGGTGCTGTGGGTTGTTGTAATGAACCCAACACACACTAAACAAACATGGTTTGCTCAACATTACGAGGTACAACCTGGAAATGCTTGTGGAAATTGGGTTAATCTTAACTTTCAGTTTGATGCTTCAAGTAGGAAGGTACAACTTCTTTATTATTTTTTTTTATCTTTCGAACAAACCACTGAATTCAGCTCCAACATATAAAGATAGTTGTTTTCCCTCATGGGGAGGATGAATTCTGTTATTGAAAATATAAGTTTCCTTTTGTGTTTCTTGCAATGTGGGCTAGATTGAACCCTCACCTTTGGCTGGCAGGCCTTACTTTTTTAGGAAGAGGTCGACTTTTCTTGCCAAAAGAGAGAAAATGAGAAGTTCCACACTGCTCTAGTTATTAGTGCCGACTCCAGCACAAACATTCTGGGGTCACACCGCAGCCCATGTTTTTTTTTTTTTTTTTTAAAAAGCCCTTTTAACGTGGGAGATGTGCAGCGTTGCCTGGATTTACCTTGTCTCGTCCTCCTGGGATTATCCTCCAGCTGATCCAGCAGCGGGGCTCCCAGATTGCCCGGCACTCGCCTCCCTGCTATTGATCGTGTCGCGTTTGTTCAATGCTGATGTTCCTCTGAAATCTGCTGGCGTTGTGTTTCACTTGTGTGTGTGTGTGTGTGTGTGTGTGTGTGTGTGTGTGTGTTCAGTTCTCTCATAATGTTAATACATAGAGGTTTGTGTTTTCATTAATGTCACGAGTCAACTTCTGTGGGACGGTCAACAATGACTGAGTGAAGTTGGTTCCAGGAGCATTTCTGTATTTAACCTGAAGGTGGCAGTGTTGCGTAACTATTCCATCATCTAGTTCCAGACCAGCCATCCTAAATGATCTACGTTGACATTACTGGCGTTTTGTTAATAATATCCCAGAGTGAGTCGTGTACTGCACTCATCCATTCATCCCACTCACCATGATTCACCTTTTCATACATTTCAGTTGTAGATTATCAGAATTTACAAATTTGAAAGACTTCAGTGTTTTTATTTTGTCTCTCAACATTACTGTGTAGAATTTGTGTGTACAGCAGAGCTGAGTCTCTGCCAACCCTAAAGTTCAGATTTTATTATTTTGAGGAAAATTGAGATACCTGATGTAGTTTTCACTGGTGTGATGATTTGGGTGAGCTAAGGCAGCATTTTTCATGCATTGATTAAAAAAAAAAAAGTTATGTATATTGAAGATAATCCTTTTTGATATCGCGTAGTGCAACACGTTGAGCGAAACACAATTACAGTAATTGACCGTATAAAATAGAGCTACACTCGGTAGAGTGCAGACCTTCGCCAACCTTTGTTTGGGGAACAGTTAGCATCACTAGCATGTTAGCCGTTAGCTCATATGTATGCTAACTAGCCTGTCAGGTAGCTACATCAATGAAACACTGAGCAGGGAGCGTCTCCATGGCAACAGACACTGATCTCCTTTGAGCTCCATGAGCTTCCGCTCTCATCCGCTTTCTATGGGAAAAACTTTTTGTGTGCAGTTTTTCAGTATTTATTCAGAAACGGTTAGCCTTTAACGTCCCAGAATCTAATCGATTGGTCCTTGGATGATGACAAATCAGCCCTGAAGATTTCATGAAATTCGGGTGAGCAGTGCTTGTGTAAATTCGGTCAAATACACGCATACAAACCAATAAATAAACACACAGACGAAAACAAAACTCGGTTAACTTTGTTGGCGAATCTGAGCAAAACGTCCAGGAGAAATAAAATGTATTCATCCTGGTGTTAAAATAAAGCAGGAGTCTAGTTGAGCGCCGACATCGGTAGTTGCTGAGAAGAGTCACCGTCTCCAAGTTTCTCCTGAAGCTGCAAAGTGAAACCTGCAGAGGAGAAATCAGAGGCCGGCTCGCTGCTGAAGTGGACCGAATCCACCACTAGAGGGCAACACCCATTTCTAATCCGAGATTTCAGTTGAGGGATCAGAAACAGCCTCCACAGTGACTCGTGATGCTGGCCTTGTGGTGTTTGTGGCCTCCTCTCAGGGTTCGACCCGGCGGGTCAGGTGGCCATCGGGTTCTCCCACTGGAACAGCCCGTTCTGCGACCTGCCCAGTCCGGACTGCGTCCACTCGGAGGCGTCGGCCATCCCGCCGGCCAGCGAGCACCTGGAGCCGCTGTCCTGCCCCGCCTCCCTGTCCGTCACCCCGCTGCCCACCTGCAGCGCCAGCCAGGAGACGCTCTGTGACAGCAGCAGTGAGTAACCCACCACCCCCACCCCCCCACCACCCCATGCTTCTCTGCAGCTTTCACCAAATTACTTGTCAATATTTTCCTCTTAGTTTCATTTAGTTACACAACAAACTCTGTTGTTAAGAATTCTTATCTCACAGCTCGAGTTTGCATCGCCTGTCTGCTGCCGGTCGCCGAGGCGATAAGCTCCTGTTGTGATCAATAATCTTGAGTTGCACCCGATGTGACTCGTGTCCTAATTGAGCTTCACAACCAGCTGAACTTTCTCCTGCATCACTTCCTCCGAGGAGCACACGCGTCGTTCCAGAGCGCAATTTATTCACTTAAGGGGAAAAAAAAAAAAAAAAAGTGTGAAACTGAAATGATGCAAACGTAGAGAAATGACGGCGTCGTCGAACCCTCAAGCCTCAGCGGACGACGGACGAGGTAAAACTTTATTGACTTTTCATTTGTTTGATTCTCATTACATTGGGTTGAACAGACGAACATTAACTTTATTGATATTCTGTTAAGATTGACATGGTAAATTCTGTCGCCTCCGTCACTTCCTCGCTCCACTTTTTAGTAAGTGTGCGCTCGTACAGGCGATTCGGAGATTCAGCTTCCACTATGGAAATTTGCATTAATTCCCTTTATCTTTTTTTTTCCCATTTCTGAAACGGATGTGCTTGAATTGCAGGAGACCTGGAAAGACATGGGAACGGTCCTGGAATCTCCAAGGAGTTCAAAACGGCTGCTTTTATGCTTTTATTGTGAATACAGTGTTTTTAATTTTTCACAAAAAAAGTTTTCAATCCTTTTTTTCTCGATTTATCTCCATTAAAAAAGACATTTAACGCTGGAAACGGATGGCAAACAACCAAAACAAGGTAAAGACCAGAGTCTTGGTGATCCTATCTGCTCAGTATTTGTCCCACGAAGCATTTAGAGAACAGAATTTGTCAAGTGATGATGAGAATTTGAAGATGGAGGAAGAAGACGGACGGCTCTTCTTCATGTATTCTTCAGATAAAAAGATACCCGTCATCAGGTAATTGTTGAATTAAACCTGCAACAACGATGTGAAACGGCCTGAAAACACACAGAATAAAACTCTTCAGTCAGGAAAACTTGCATAGTGTTGGTAATGTACACGGTATGTAATGTGGATTTGTGGATTTTAATATATATATTTGGAGCTCTGAGGAATTTAAAATGTGTACATTTGTTTTTCCAGTTGCGTTCACTGTGGAAGAGGAAGAACGTGGCGGTAGAAGCGGCTGCGATTCCATCTGATCGCCGGCAGGCGAGGTAGACGGTGGTTTCAAACGTTGTTCTGCAGAATACCTCTCTACACAATAAAATGCTTTACATTGATTTATACAAGCTATTTTGTTTATTCAAGTGTCATCCCTCCCTTAAACTCATTGACTCAGAACTATGAATAACATTTACCTCGGGCATAAGTACATGCGTGTGTATAATGCGTGTTTTTCTGTCTGTTCAGTGTTACATGATCGGCTGAGCTGTTTGCTCCCGTCTCAACGCCTCCAGGGTCGGCGCCTCCTGAGACGCCACGTCTCTCTGCTGTGGCTTTATTGGACGTTTCTATACAAGAGTGAAGTTTTCAGAATAGTGTCTCGGAGGGATTAGCTCCTCACAAACACCTGAAAATTAAAACAAACAAATTGACCTTTAAATGGTGCAAAATGCATTGTGGACAACAAAATACTACTTTGTGACGATAGTGAACGAACCAAATAATATATTAAGGAAGAAACATGATTATTTACAGGCACATAACTGAACCAATATAAAGAGCTATACGAAATTAAATGTGACTTCAGGGGCCACATATAGTCCAGTTTCATCTGGACTGGTAAAATCTTGCTTTAATAACATTTAAATTTACACTTTTGCTTTGTGGTAGTAGTACACAGTGTACATGATTAAACTGTCTATAATTTTGCCAGATGAAACAATTAGTACTGAAAATGACGACAATCAACACAAGTCATTTTTAATTAAACATTTTGCTGTAAAATGAAATGTAAAAACAACTCGTAAATCTTATTTATCAATAAATAATGGAGTGGTTGAACTGTACGACGGCTTCATTAACCCTCCGTTTGGAAAGGTTAATATTTGATTTATAAGAACACTATTTAATACAGAGGGTGCAGATTTCTTCATACAAATTAAAATGATTGTAACAAAAATAAAATGCCTTATAACTACAACTAATTCTTCTCAGCATGTTTTTCATTTTACCTGATAGGAATTTCTTATCTTTGCTTATTGTATTTTGCAGATAAAGTGTGACACACGTGGGAGTCGGAACCGTGAGCAGAGTCTTGACTTGGGATGAACGACGACTCCGGCTGGGACTGTGCACGTTACTTTACCACAATAAAAGCGTGAGAAGAAAAGATGACGGAGTGTCGGTGATATATGAAAACCCCGTGTGACTGAATAATTGTCTTTAAATTGTTAAGTGTGTCAAGAAAATGACAAATAAAAGAAAATGGGGGGGGTGTCGTCATGCGTTGTCCTTGAGAAACAGAGGTTTGTTTTGAATATTATACATGTCGAGTGTTTTTTTTTCCCAGCATGCACTGCGACACAGACGGTCCTGAGGATTTTAAAATGACAGCATTTTAGCTGAAAAGCTCCCGGGTCTTTTGACTTAATGACTCCAAATCAGATAATAATGACTCTTTCTACCAGCTTTTATTGATCTGTAATAATTTACACTAAATCCATTTAAATACCCCCCCCCCCCCCCTCCCATTTATGTCAAAATTGCCTTTTAATCTGAAAAGCCAGAAGTTGGTCCATACCGTAGTAGAGTAGCTCCACTTCCTGCTCCCGTCTTCTCTGTGCAGACGGTTACTGTAAAGGTCACAATCTGGACGTGTATGAAATGTAGGAGTGGCTGGATGATGTAAATCTGCTTATGGACCATCATCATCATCATCATCCTTTAAAAACCCATCCTGATCCCACCATTGGCGCAGTGCCAGGAGTATTCACAGCCTTCACTGCTATTTAAACGCTGACCCAGCAATGAGCCTGGTGGTTACACACTTTGTCACTATTAATAATCAATCACTGCGTTCCACTACTTTGTCCTTTAAACTCTAAAGTATGATAAAGGAACGTCTCATTGGAGGAAGATGTGGGACGCTGCCGCTCGACTGTTTATTACGTCGTTCTAAGTTTGTTTTTTCACGAATCACAGACTTTGTGGTGTCCAGCACGTCTGTCAGGCCCTGTTTTGTGTATAAATGAGGCCCCTGGTCCTCCACTTTTTATTCTTCTTCTGCTCCTCCTGTGGCTGTTTTACTTTGTCGACCAGAACTTTAACCGGTGCTGGACCCGAGCTGAGATCTCAGTCACGCTGTAACGAAGACGATCAAACGAGCATTAGTGTCTGAGCCACGCTCTCAGGGTGAGTTTGGAAAAACTCCCATAATGCAACAGATTTAGGTTGTTTTTTTTTGTTTTATTTACATTTTGCTGTGTTTTGCACAATTAAGATCGACTTTATGTTGAAATTGAAGTAATTCCTTTATTTGTAACGTTTGATTTTGTGAAAATACGGTGTTTTCATCGTGTATAATCTGTGCTAAGTTTAAATTTAAAGGTTGTTTTGGCACTATTTTCCCCGTTTGGCGCACTGTTTTCAGCCTGATGACGGTGGAGGATGTTTTGTTTGTTGTTGCTCGTTGGCGCTGCAGCCGCAGCAGCGTTGCTCTCAGGTGAGGAGCGGCTGGTAAATTAATTCAGGATATTTCGTTTTCTTTTCTCCATTCTTGTGTTGAATGCGGATCGACTATTTTAACTCGTTAAACTTAATAAAAATAAAAAATCCCTTCAGAGAGGGAACTCTTCCAGCCCGAGTTTCTTTCTTCCTTTTTTATTAATTCAATCATTAATTTCCTTTTCTCCGATTTCATGGAGTTCGTTCCATTGAATGTTTACATCATTGAAAAGGAGAACAAATAAGATCAAACTTATAGCGGGTGCCCCTTTCTTCAAAACACAATAACAGAAAAAGATAGATGTATATAACAAAAAGGTTTAGGAGCTCTGAATTAAAGAATAAATAAATGATGGTATAGGATGATAATAAATTCGAAACTCATCCTGCATGTTTTGCCAGAAAATCTATATATTTTTTTATATGAACTGGATTGGTGTGTGTGTGTGTGTGTGTGTGTGTGTGTGTGTGTGTGTGTGTGTGTGTGTGTGTGTGTGTGTGTGTGTGTGTGTGTGTGTGTGTGTGTGTGTGTGTGTGTGTGTGTGTGTGTGTGTGTGTGTGTGTGTGTGTGTGTGTGTGTGTGTGTGTGTGTGTGTGTGTGTCCTTGAGTCTCCATCACTGCTCATACTGGCTGAATCCTCGGTGCCAACTCGGATTGTTTTGGGCTGCAGCAACACTCACAGCCGTCCCTCTTTTTTTCTTCTTTTTTCTTTTCTGATTGGCCGCTGCCAGAGCAGCTTAACCTCTGATTGGCTGCCAGGGAGAGCCTGATTAGAAACCTTCTCTCTCTCTCTCTCTCTCTCTCTCTCTCTCTCTCTCTTTCTCTCTCTCTCACTGTAAACATCCTGCTCGTGCTTCTGTGTGTTTTTTTTTTTTTCCTCCTTCACTCAGGATCTCTGACAGGTTTCTCCGGGGTCGTCACCATGACAGCACCGCCTCAGAAGGTGTTTATGTTGAAGCGAGCGGTGCAGTGATGATGATGAGGATGATGGTGATGGTGATGAGGATGAGGAGTCGGGAGTAAAAGAGTGGGGATGCTGGTTTCCCTCGTGGAGCGTCGGGCTCGTTCGCTTCCCCTCAGCAAGGACGTCTGCATGCTGGAGGGGGAGAAGGGCTGATCGAGGTGTGTGTGTGTCTGTGTGTGTGTGTGTGTGTGTGTGTGTCTGTGTGTGTGTGTCTGTGTGTGTGTGTGTGTGGAGGAGTCATCATCACACTGACTTTGGCATTTGCTGCAGCTCTGCTGGGAAGCCTTCCTCCTCCTCTTCCTCCTCTCTCTCTCCTCTGAGAGGTGAAGCTGCCTCTCTACTTCTGCCACCTTCTGCATGGTGAGTCTCCTCAAGTTGTCTCGCAGCAGCTCGTCCTCCGGAGTGGATGTTTTATTGCTGCAGTGCTCGCTCTCTCTCTCGCTCTCTCTCGCTCTCTCTCTCTCTCTCTCTCTCTCTCTCTCTCTCTCTCTCTCTCATATGTCCCGTCACACTCCTGTGCTTCGTCTCTCACACGCTGTGCAAACGTATGACCTTCACACACACACACACACACACACACACACACACACACACACACTGAACCGTCCCCGTTTTTTTCAGGATCGTAGTTCTACATTTCCTCATCCGCTCTGCTCCTTCATCCTCGCTGGTGCAGCAGTTGTAAAACACAGAAATGGGTCACGTCTCTGTGTGTGTGTGTGTGTGTGTGTGTGTGTGTGTGTGTGTGTGTGTGTGTGTGTGTGTGTGTGTGTGTGTGTGTGTGTGTGTGTGTGTGTGTGTGTGTGTGTGTGTGTGTGTGTGTGTGTGTGTATTGCGACCGTTTCCTCCTGGCACCAGTCGCAGGTCGGCAGGCGCCAAATCTCTCCTGCTTCCCGTCGGGGGAGAACAAACATGTAGTCCGGAGCATGATGGGGGCATCCGGATGGAACAAGTGACTGACACCTGATCCCCCCCAGAAACACACACACACACACACACACACACACACACACACACACACACACACACACACACACAGTTTCCCATTCTCCGGTTCTTTCGCCCTGCGATCTTTCATTCTCCACTCGGTGAGCGGTCATCTGCAGGTTCTCGTGTTACACAAGGAACCACCTTGTTGTTGTTGTTGTTGTTGGCGCAGCAGTAATGAAAATATAGACGCACGAAGGCAGTATTTCATCGTTTAAAGTCCAAAAGATTTGATGTTAATCCTCAGAACACAGAACCAACAGATCAAATTCTAATCATCTGATTGCTGAAGCAGAAAATGTGACGTGTGAATATTAACGTCTGATCTTGTTTAAGGAGATAATAGTTGGTGAACAAATGAGTTCCAGTAGTTTTCTTTCTTCTCCAAGTGAAGCTCAATGCGAGCAGGCACATCCCACTAACTCAACTTTACACGTGAGGAACGTAATAAATGTCTGTGCTCTTCAAAATAAGTCCAATGGAGTATTTATCTCCTTGTTTCCATGGTAACCAACCGTACTTGGATTGTATTCATATTTGCTGCTAGTTGCAGATGTTAAATGAACAAACGTGAAAATGACGGCTTTGCATTTGTATATCGTAAGTACTGTACGGAAATGTACAAAAATATATGTAAAACTAAATATTTAGAGAGTTGGACATAAACAAAAGTAATAGAGTAAATTGAGGTAATAAAAAGGGCAGATATAAGACTGATCTTCTCGTTTGCTCCGTTTCATTCAGACTGTCGGATTGGAAGTTTTCTTGCAGGGAGTTTTTTTAATTATTACTTTTGAATGAAATAAATAGAAAAAAAATTCCAGAGTTGGTCACAGTTTGAGACGTCAATCCAAGTTTTATAGATTATTTTCTATAATTGGTGTGAATCTGTGACTCCAGCCTGAAAATGAAGCTTTGATTAAACGTCCATCTGACACTGAAATAACAGGCGAAGCCGACTTTTCTCTTCTGGCATCAATTTTCATGAGCCACTTGCTTCAAATACTGCAGATCCTGATTCAAAAGTACTGAGCTGAGGAGTTTAAATTATTGATAAGACATACTGTACATGCAAAGAGCTGCTGAAACCGACACAAGCAGGAGGTTTTCCCGAACCATGAGGACTGGAAAGTCTTAATATGGGAAAGTATTGTCGACTACTGCAGTCCTGATATAACAGTGCTCTTTCTCTTTATGGACCCATTTTCAAATACATGCACAGTGTTATTAACTGAAAACTAAAGTAAACGTACTTTAAAGAGCCATATTATGGTCCTGCGGGGTCCTGATGGGGGTCAAGGGTCATGCTCAAGGGACCCACAGGAGTGACCTCGCCGCTGGGGAATTCAAACTTCAAACGTCCACATAACACAGTGCAACTCGATTGAAAGTGGGCGGGACCAGTAGAAAATGACATTATAAATCTGTAAATAACTAAATCTGTCTTTGTTTTACTGCAACAAAGTCTGATGGATCATTTTACATTTAACACGTGAAAAACCTGAAATTTAAATTAAAAAAACCAGCAAATTTAATAACATTATTCTTCAGTTCACTTTGTGCAGAAGATTAATGATTATTTGTAAAAAATAGATAAATAAATACATTTATTTTAAATTAAATATAATTAAACATATTAAACTTTAAAACATATGAAATATGAAAAAAGTGATACACGTATTAAGTCAGGGTATATAAACATTGTTTATCAGCCTTTACTAGCAACAAATTCATGATATTGTAGGACTGAATATTCTATTAAACATATCAACAGGATTTTTAACCTCTGAGAATTCAGTGAAAAATTTAATTCATGGAGATATTTTAGGCTATAAATCATAAAAAGTATGTTCCATTTTGGTTGTAAACTTTGCAGCAGATTATATTTTGAATATCCGATACTGATGGAAAGTGAAGGGTTAAATAAACAGAAATTAAAAACAACTAATGAATTCAAGGTTTCATGTTCGTAAGATTGAAGTCGACGTTCCTTCACAGACGGTGGAAATGTTGGCGAGTCCATGCAGAGGTTTTCACCACGGAATCACGTCTTTTTTAATGTCTGGAGACGCAGTACTCACTCACTCATTGGTATTCAGGTTTACCTCCTGCAGAGGAGTCAGATACTTTATATATCATAAAACTGCGGCTGGAGAAAATAATCCCTGCACTTTTACCTTGAGAAGCTGGTGGCATGTTTCCTGGATCAGACTGAATCCAGATCCGTCTCAAATATTCCCATATATACAGTATATATCTATATCTATATATATATATCTATATATATATAGATAGATATATATCACTTCAGCTTATTATTGCAGTTTTTGTTTGCATTTTACAAATAATTCAAACTTTTTTTTAAATAGTGTAATTAGAGTACACAATGTACTTGTACATGCTAAAGATTTGTACAACATTGTACAGTCTATTGTTCCTTTGCTTTAATTGTACTAAAATACTTAAAGTGCCAAATTTTACAAAGATCCTCAAGTGAAAAAACTGTAGTAGTACTGATGACATTTAATTCGGTTTGCCTGTGAAGGTAAACATCTTTCTGAAAATTTGGAAATATTAGAAACTTCTTGAATCACATTTTGTTTTGTGAGCAGATTGAAATATAAATTATTAAATTCTAAACGTATCGGCTGCATGAATGCCGAAATGATCAATAATTCAGATTGTTCTCAATCGCAAAGTAGATTTTCAAAGAACACTTAAAATCATAAAAACCCAAGTAGCCAAGAAGAGTACTTCATTAAGGGATGTATTTGTAAGTCGCTGCCTGTAACGGAGAAACCATCTGCTGCCCTCGTCCCGTCGGAGCTAAAGAACCATGTGACCTCGGCTTCAGTTACAGACGCAGCAGGAGGCCGTTAAACTTTGATGGATTCATTGTTTGACCGTCGCTCTGCAGCAGCATGACGGCCGCGCCGTCGTCTCGGCTCCCTGAAGGACCGAGTTTATTGTAGGCAACCTTCCCTTCCGTTAACGGGACCGGTTCAGGATGCGCTTAGAATACCGGGTGTCGAGCAGAGCTCTAATTTAATGGGGTGTTTTCCTTCACCTTTTCAAGTTTCCTCCCGACACGAGCATGCTCACGTCATTTGCCGACGACACTGCAGTGTTCGTGAGAGATCAGAAAGAACATGGAACTAAAGACTCATTTGATAAGACTACGGGAGGCCCGGGGGCGGGGCCGAGAATATTCAGCCCTTCATTTGGTTGGGGGGTGTTCACATTTAGAGTCCGGATCAAACCAACTGGAAAACGTCCTGCAGTTACACCAGCTGAAATCCCGCCGCTTTAGCATGTTGTGGCTAGGCTAGTTAGCTGGTAGCCACAAACAAGCGCCACCTGCCTGTGAGATATTGTCTAACCTTTTCTTTCTGCGTCTGCTTCTTCTGATTCACATGGTGAGCTTGTTTGTTTACTACCCAGAATGCATTGTCCTCTACGTCACGTCCTCTCACCCCGCCCGCTATAGGACGATCGTTTGTAAACGAACGGCGACCCAGAATTCCAAGGAGACCCCGGATCTCTTGTTAGCTTCTTTCACGACTCTGATCCGGATCAAACAGGATGTGACCAGGACCTGACATCCCGATGGTCGTAGTTAAAAAGTCCCACAGAAACCTTTTACGGCTCCACAGCAGCCATGTAATTGGCCGTCTGTTCAGCACCCGACAGAAAAAGTGTCACCGGATCCGTCTGGAAGGTCGTTGCTTCATCTCTTCTCCCCAGGTCCCGTTGCCTCGGGAGGCCCAGAAGAATCCTCCCCATCCTGTTCAACCTCAAACCTCTGGCGGAAATGGCGTTATGTAAAATTTAAGTTGTGCCACTGACTGGCTGTCCTTTGCTTAGCTGTCAGAATTTTCCTCTTTTTTTGAATATGTAAAGGTAAAGACGTCCCAGTACGACACCATCAGGGCTGAAATCTGGGTCCTCATACTGAAACTGAATCATTTTCAAAGAAGTGTCTCGTAGCAAACGAGTTAAAAAACCTGCTCAGTTGTCATTTTTTATGATAAAATGATCATTCTCAGTCTTGTGTCCGATATTCCACAAAGATGTTAGTGTTGTAGTTTCAGGTGTTTCTTTCAGCTACGCCATCTTATGGTGGAAACTTGCATTGCAAGACCGAATGGGCCGAGACAAATGGGAATAGAACCAGGAGCTCGTCAACGTTAATTTAAAAAAAAAAAAAAAAGATCACGCTTTGTACCTTTTTACAAACGTGTTTTACCGTCGGAACCCAAAACTTACGGGACGTGTGACGCATCCCTTCTCTGTTTGAATTTAGTGTTTCCTCTCGGAGGCACAGATCAACGGCGGCCGTCATATTTTCATCATGCGCCCAGTGGTGACGAGAACATCACTCTAATCTTCTTAATAGAAACAAGAGCTCGTACAAATGAAGGTATCTGTGCGTTGTGATTAAATTTTTGTAGGGAGTAAGCTTCTTAAAGTAAATCTGTTTGCCCTGTGATGGACTCGGGACCTCGCCCGTGCTCAGCCAGGTTAGGCTCCGCCCCCCGCTGACCCTCGGCCTGATAACGCAGTACTGAGGTTGTATGGTTGCAGTAGCGCCACATTCGCCATCGCTCTGGGTAACAGGAAGCGGATGCTGAGCACTTACTTTCCACGGGACTCTGTCGTCTTTCTATTACCTGCCTCCCCGCGCTCCAACGTTCCAAAGCATCAGCGGCTGATTACCAGACGAGGAGCTCTCCGACCTCTGCGTCCCCGTTACCACGGCTCAGCAAGAAAAATTTGGCTGAGTCACCTTTCTTGTCACAAATGAGAAAAATCAGCATGCAGACCTCAGACTCAGGGGGGGGGGGGGGGGGGTAATCCAGTTTAGCTTCATTTAAAACTGTTTCTGCTTCACTTTATAAATAATCTCTGGGCCTGAAAGAGGCTGTCTGGTTGACAAATAGACAGTTTGTGTGTTTTAAGGAGAGCGTGTGTTTCAGGGTCAGTGGTCAGTGAGCAGATAGAAGATACTAGAGCTGCGGTTTTCTATCTTTCTTTGGTGAATAAATGGAAATATTAGTTCACTTATGTATGAGTAGTTATCTAGTTCTCCAAGGCGAAACGTTTCACGTTCACGAAAGTGAAAATGTAAAACTTTTATTGTGTTTACATGACGACGGTTCTCGGAGCCACTGAAAACACAACTTTTTGAAAACTGCTCCCAAAGTGGATTTTTTATTTTTTGGGGGAAAACAAAGAGGAAATGTTTCTGAAATGCTGCTACTGCAACGCACACCACCACAGTCATAGTAAATAAATCTTCTGCACATGCTCAGTTGATGGACAATAACAAAAATGGCCGCCTCCAGGACATCATGGCTCCCAGTCCAGATTCTCTTTATAGATTTATACTAGAGAATACTTAGTCGTCTGTAGATGCAAATATCCATGTACTTGTTAATGTTTCTAGTGTCTTGTTCTCTGCTCGCACGTGTGTGTGTGTGTGTGTGTGTGTGTGTGTGTGTGTGTGTGTGTGTGTGTGTGTGTGTGTGTGTGTGTGTGTGGGTGGGTGGGTGGGTGGGTGGGTGTGTGTGTGTGTGTTTTGATTACATTTTCTCTTGAAACGTTGTGTAAAAGGGGCCGTAGGCCTTATTGTGAAACACCTTGTGGGTTGTTTTATTTGCAAAAAGTGCTGCATTAGTCAAATTTACATAAGTTTACATCTGAAAAACCTTTGTCTCATATGTGTTTGAAAAAATTCAACAATACAAACCACCTCAACCTTTTTCACTTTTCTTTTCTGGATCTTCTCTATTTAAATTTTTTCCCTCCACAGCTTTGCCTTTATGACAGTTCAAATACCACATTTTACATTTCTTTTGCCAAATCTTTGCCGGAACCGTCCGACATGTTTGATATCTTCGTCCAATTGTCCGTCTGTCCAGGTGTGAGTTTATCTCTACATGGGTCTGAGCCCCGGCGGCAGATCGCCCACCGACACCGAGTCCCTCTGCAGCCCTCGGCCTCCGGCCACCAGGTGGCGGACCGACCCCTGGCGTTCCCCCGCCGCGGGGCGGCCGACATCATGGAGGAGGAATCCTCGGCCGGAGCCCCCGACTCCAGCGCTCAGGACGAAGGGCCTCCTCTGGGTGAGATGCTAGAACACGACCCGAGCGGTTAATTAAAGGTTATTTTTGTTTTGTATGTTTGTGGGTTTTTTCGAAAATTTGACAAAAAGATAGTTGAGGGTCATTCCCATTTTGCTTATCTTCTTTTCTTTTTTTTCTTTTTTTGAGATGCTTGTTTTAGGACTCCCTCGCAAAAGAGATGTTACATCTCATTTTTCTATGTGACCTGTATCAGTGACTCTCCGGGAAGGTCATTGGCTGCAGGTCACAGGAATGCTGACGTCTTAAAAAATGCTCTCAGGATGATTTGATTACAGAGGAAATCACTTTAGGCCTTAAAAGGGTTAAATGGTTCAGAAAAGTAGAATAAATAACAGCCACAAGCTGTTGCTAAATTCACGAACATGTTAATATTTGAACTTTATCCGTTTTCCCTCCAGCGGTGAAGGACATTAACGTGCTGCTGGAGAGGGTGAGGACCGAAGACATCAGCAGCCCGTCGAGAGACGACGACGACTCCACCCTGCAGAACCCGGGAACCAACAGCAGCATCCTCGACGACAACACAAAGTCCGACACACGCCTCCCAGAGGTCAGTGCTGTCACTACAGGAGCACTTTATGTTGAACACCTTCCACTTGCCCGAAAATAATGAGCCGAGGTGGTGGGGGTGGGGGTGGGGGTGGGGGTGGGGGTGGGGGGGTACGGTGAGGCTTCTGCACAAGTTATATGAAGAAAATAATGATTGTACACGATTTAAAAGAAAATTAAAAAAGACAAATGGATTAGAGAAACTACAGCGAGCAAAGCTCTTTCTGTTACCTCTTTCAGTGACTCAATACACCATCTAGTGGTGCAAACATGTATCACAACACTGGACTAGTAGAATAGTTCCATTACCTTTAAATTATTATAATATTACAAAACCAAATAATTGGCACCAAAAATTACTCCAAAATCAGCATAAATCCAATTATTATGATGCAAAATAACCAAAAAACAAATAGTCGCCTTTTTCATGCATATTTTTATAAACATCTAGACTTCATGTCTTTCAGGCTGGTTTGATGTCTTTCATGGCAACATTCTGATGTCTCAGTGTTGACTTGTGTCCACTACTCTTTATAACCATTTTCTTTGAAACATTAATTTTCTTGGTGGTTTGGCAGATTGGAGCCTCTTGCAGGCCAGTTTTGGACCATGAGCCTTATGTTTGACACCGCCGCTATAAACTGTGATAAGTTAACAGGTCCGTTTTAAACCAGTGCTAGAGGAATGTACCAAGTCCCTCCACAGCAATGCAGTTTGAAACAATTTGCCCTCCTCTTCTTTCTTGACGGTCCTGGCTGCGTGTCGTCACTCAGGCGAGGAGTAAGTCCAGCGGACTCTGCTTCGGCGACGGGAAGAGTCGCATCGACTACATCCTGGTTTACAGGAAGTCCAGCTCCCAGTCGGAGAAGAGGGAAGTGTTTGAGAGGAATATCCGGGCGGAAGGACTGCACATGGAGAAGGAGGTGGGAACGAGCATTTCCAGTTTATCTTAACGGTCATATTGGTTCTGGTCGGTCCAGAAACCTTCAGTATTCTAAGTTTCTAGCTCCTCCTTGATTTTCCTCATTTGAATATTGGATCATATGAGCTGCATTCAGAATCTGCTGTGTCTGTGTGAGCTGGACTGGCTCCGCCCACACATGCCCATCTTGGGAAGAGGAGGAAGTACTTCCTCTCGTGGTGCCATGTGCCAGAGCAGAGCTGCCTAATTGGGGGAGGAGTCAAAGGGAGGGCCTACCTTGATTGGGATTGGCTAAACCCCCGATGACACTATATAGGGTTTGATTTCTGATTGGCTGCTTGGAGCAACACACTTTTTAAAACCTGAAACAAGCCAGGGAGTGAGAGGACAGACTGTCTTCACTTCTGGGACGTCAGTCCAGGTATGGGGACGAGTAGTACTGCTGGAAAACAGGAAAGCAGCTTGAATTCAAATCAAATGTAGTGAAAAAGCAAAAATGTACTCGTTTGGTTCTGCGTTACTTTTCTTCACATCAAGGTCGTCGGCGTCTCACCGACGATTGAAGTCGTCCCCGCCAGCCTTCAGCCCGCCGCTGTGTTTTCCTTCATGGAGTCGGCGGGTTTATTTTTAGGCGTCTCTCCAGTTACCTGCTGATTCATGAACCTCCAGACTCTCGGTCGCGGCGAAGAGACTGAGGCGAGTGGTTTTGAGTGTCCGTGTGCTTCCTGACAGGCGTCGTTAACCAACAGCGACGTGATCTTCCTGAAGGTTCACGCACCGTGGGACGTCCTCTGCCGCTACGCCGAGCTCATGAACATCCGCATGCCTTTCAGGTGAGACCAACCGGGAGTTTCCATGAGTAAGAAACATCTTCAGTATCATATATACTAGATCGCAGTAGGATGACTGAAAAGTTGTTTCTGTGGTCTGTGCTTGTATATACATGAAAGAAAAATACAATTAATCAGTTAATTCACACAAAAGTTAATTCTTTCATATTTTCACACAAAAATCAGGGAAGAAGAAAGAAAAAACAACCAAATACTCAAAGTTATCTTCATACCTTTGATGGGAAACAAGTACTTTTTTACCTTAAATGCCTGTTGTGGCTAATTTACCTCATACCTAAATTTATATCTAATTTATGTACAAGACTCAACTTGATTCAGCATCTACTTGAAAGCTTCTCATATCGTTTGCAGTATAAATTAGGCTCTATGGTATTTGATAAGTCTTTGAGCTTGTACTCGGTATCATCAAGTAGCTAAAGGTTAGTTATTCGTACTTTCAAAAAGCGGGATTGTTGCGTCTGGTGTGGAGCAATATGAAGGATGAACCATCACAAAGTCAAAGAAAAGCCAAGAAACAAGAGAGTCATGAATTCTCCTTTTCAAATAAGAGTCGTGGGGATCCAGCAGAGGAAACGCCTCCACATTAACACAATAAGAGCTGGACCACGACACAAAATAAACTAATATTTCCACATGTAAATCACTTTTTATAATAAAGTCTTCCCAGTATTTTCCATGTGAACAACTTATCAAGTAGAACAATGTCCTGCAAACCACTAAATAAATTTTTATTTCATTTTTCTTATTGCGGATCTTCCAAATTCCAGGAGGAAAATCTTTTATATGCACAGAAGGCACAAGTTCATGAGCAGGTAAGTTTCTAATCACTTGAATCATTTCAAACTTTCAGCCTTTATACAGTCGTGGCTTGAAATCTATTATTCTAGTTTATTGTGTAAAATTACTGGACGAATGCAGCCAGGAAACACTTGAATTTGGGATTGATCAAATATCTGGAGGCTTGGTTTTATTGTTTTTCATGATTATAAAGTGCATCTGGGTGAAATAGGTGTTTTTAATATTGTCGTTTCGTAGGATGGAGAAGCGCATCAACAAAGTTCGGGGCTGGCTTCCCCGCAAGCCCATGAAGCTGGACAGCGACACGCTGCCCGACCTGGAGGAGAACGAGAGCTTCACCGCCCCCTTCAGTCGATCCCGGATCCATCAGTACGTCTTCCTGTCAATCCCCCCCAGATGATTTAATCCTAATTTCACGCTCCTGCCTCACGTTTATTCCCTTCGCCTGCAGCTTCATCATCCACAACAAAGACACGTTCTTCAACAACGCCACCAGAAGTCGCATCGTCCACCACATCCTGCAGCGGGTCAAATACGAGGAGGGAAAGAGTAAGATGGGTGAGGTTTGTTTTTTCTGGATTGTGTCACAATAAAAGCCTGAAGACGTCAAAACATTTGGTCAACGGGGGAAAAGCAGGTTGAAGATTTGATCAGTTATGTTTGCATGTTCTCCCTGTGTGTGCAGGAAGTTAAATACAAAAACATTTTCTATCTGATGATATTTGTTTCATCCCAAAGTTTGCTTTGGTCATTACTTGGACACCGAGATCCCTTTTTAAGCTGCATTTCTATTTATTTCTATTATTTTCACGAGAACGGATCACATGTTGTTGTTTACATCAAATCTAACATATTTCCAGGAGAAGTTTCCTTTCTAATAGCTGGACCTTTACATCAGGACCAACATGCAGAGTTCTGATCTGCTGTCTGCTTTTTACTGACTGGAGTTTTAAAGAAAGGAAGCGTCTCAGCTCAGGCCTCCTCGCAGCATTAATAATCCGCTTCTCTGCCTCTCCTGGATTCCAGGGCTGAATCGTCTTCTGAGCAATAATTCCTACGAGGCAGCGTTTCCTCTTCATGAGGTAATTTCTGGCTGATTTCCTCTTTTCATTGAAGTGTGCCACCTGCAGAAATCTTTTCTAAAGACGTGTGTGTGTGTGTGTGTGTGTGTGTGTGTGTGTGTGTGTGTGTGTGTGTGTGTGTGTGTGTGTGTGTGTGTGTGTGTGTGTGTGTGTGTGTGTGTGTGTGTGTGTGTGTGTGTGTGTGTGTGCTCCAACAGGGCAGCTACCACAGTAAGAACTCCATCAGGACTCACGGGGCGGAGAACCAGCGCCACCTTCTGTACGAGTGCTGGGCCTGGTGGGGGGTCTGGTACAAGTACCAGCCTCTGGACCTCATCAGGTATCGACTGTCGCTGCAAACACCTTGAGATTTAAAACCATGGAAACGCTTGTGCGTGTGCAAACATTTTTTTGGATTTGTTGACATGAGTAGATTACTACACAGATTTAGACGAGCGCTGCTGATTTGATAGAAATATGTGATTTTACTGGACAGCACTGTGATTCTAATTAGTGAATGGAGACGTTGGTTTTATTGTCAAGGGAAACTTCAGAATAAAAGTTTCTAGTCTTTATCTCACTTTGCAAATTATACAAAAAAAACCTGGAGCACAGATCCGTGTACTGTTTAAGATAAAGGAAAGTTTAGAGATTGAAGCAAATACATTGATGGTATTCATTTAATGGCTATTCTGTAAGTATTTAGCGATTCAATTCAACTTTATTTATATAGCTTCAAATACAACCCAGTCATTTCTAGGTGAGAAACTCAACAATCAAATCAAATCCATGATCCATTAATGATTCAACAAGACGTTTATTGATACTGTGTAACATTACTGCTACTTTATTGATACTTATTTACTATTATGGGTAAATTTGTTATACTTTTTGAATATTACTGCTACTTTTTTGATACTTGTTCATTACAACTGCTACTTTATGGATACTTTTTAAACTAGAGCTACACTCGGTAGAGCGCAGACATTCACCAACACCACATTTGTTTGCAGAACCGAGTTAGCATCACTAGCATGATAGCCGTTAGCTCATATCGATGCTAACTAGCCTGTCAGGTAGCTCCATCACTGTGAAACACTGAGCAGGGAGCGTCTCCATGGCAACAGACGCTGATCTCCTATGATCTCCTCCATGAGGAGCCTCTCATCCGCTTTGTATGGGACATTTCTTTTCAGTTTTTTGGGATTTATTCAGAAACGGTTAATTGTTAACATCCCAAAATCTAATGGATTGGTCGGTGGATGATGACGAATCATCCCTGAAGATTTCGTGCAATTGGAGTTAATAGTTTTTGAGAAAAGTTGGTGAAGTACATACAAACAAACAAACAAATAAATAAATAAATAAATACACGCAGACAAAAACAGAACAGAACTTTCATTGGCGAAGGTAATGATCGCTGTTATTACCCATACATATTATCCTCTCTCTCTCTCTCTCTCTCTCTCTCTCTCTCTCTCTCTCTCTCTCTCTCTCTCTCTCTTTTCTCTCTTTCTCACAAACACATCTCGTTGTCTGTCGATCTCTTTTAATTTAGATAAAACATCTATTTTTTTCAACCCTGGATGTAATGTCAAGTGTTTTCAAGCTCAGATTGTCTCTTCCTGCGTTTTCTCTGTTTGCAGGAGGTACTTTGGGGAGAAGATCGGTCTGTACTTCGCCTGGCTCGGCTGGTACACGGGGATGCTGTTTCCTGCGGCTCTGGTGGGCCTGCTGGTCTTCCTGTACGGCGTCTTCACTCTGGAGCACTGCCAGGTCAGGTAAACAAAACCCCTCCCCTGTTCATTTTTCTTCAGTCAGTCAAGCGCAGCACTTCCCTGGAGAAATCCCTGCATTTCACATCCTGACATGTTCAGTCTGTTTGGTTTATTATGTGAATCCTTGTTTTTCCCTCCAGCAAAGAAATCTGCCAGGCCACCGATATCATCATGTGTCCCATCTGTGACCAGTACTGCCCCTACCTGAAACTGTCCGACAGCTGCATCTATGCCAAGGTACGCTCCCTCCCAGCCGGGGACACACCGATCCCACCAGAGGAAATAAAACATGTGGAAACAAAGATCTTCTGCTCTCCTTCCTCCAGGTGACACATCTCTTTGACAACGGGGCAACTGTCTTCTTTGCCGTCTTCATGGCTGTTTGGGGTGAGTCTGTTCAGCCGTCCACGTCTCTGCGTTTGTTGTTGGAGAAAGTCTGAAGATGTCCAGAAAGCTGCACAAGTTACAGATTCACACCAAACTAAACAGAAACAGCCAACAGGACCTCTGAGCAGTTAAACCAACGAGGAACATCAGGATAACTCTGTAGTATCACACCTGAGTCCATAGCTTCCTTTTTCTTTCCATAAAATAGTCAAATGTGTTCTGATATATTCTTTATTTTAAATTGTTTGTATGAAATGTTAATATCATTGCGTTTTATCTACATTTATGAACTTTATGTAATTTTAATATACTATTGAATAATTTTTAAAAGAAATACAAAACTATCCTCCATATATTTTTCATTATAAAATTCCCTGGGGGGGGGGTCACCCGCTCTGAACCAGGTCCCAGGGTATGGACGGTGGACACAGGAAATCGGTGCTGTCTTCATCTATTCTCACTGCGGTGAGTTTGGCCGGCGCCGGCGCCGTGCAGATCTGATGGGTCGGATGTTTGTCGACGTCTGGGTGGAAGAAAGAAAAGACTTTTTGACTCACGAGCTTTGAGCTGCTGTTCACATAAACATCATAGGAAATTAAACTTCTATATTCAAGATAAGCTGCAGGACCACTTCTGGAGAAATGACAGGAGGTATTTGGAGTTTGGACGCTTCGTGCGACATCCTGCGGCGTTGACGCTCACCGCAGGGTCTCTTCGCCCGTCGCATTCTGCTGTCGAGTCTCCAACACTTCAGCATTAGAAACAGAACCAGACACAGCTGCAGGACGAAGGTCAGCACGCCCAGAACCAGGATGGTGTTCGTAACTGTCGAGGGAGACGAAGGACAAGAGTTCAAACTTTGGCAGACAAAGGGTTAAAATCGAGAACCGTGTTGCTATGACTCTGGAATGAATCCCATTAATAATTCAGACAATGTCTTCAATGCTGTGGAAAGGTGATATGTTTCACACATATTAATGTTTGATGGTGACAATTAGTGAACGATCCTTTTACAACACATCACAAACCTGAAATTTAAATAAAAGAATTGCAACTTTAACAATAGCATCACAAATCTCAGATTTTTATTATTTACATCTTCAAAGGCATAAAACTTTTGTTCACAAGGAAGCTGCGACTCAAAAATACTGCAGGATGGTTCATATTAGGATCAGAATAACTCCAGAATAAATACCTGAACTGATTCACTACAGACAACAGACTAAAGTGCGCCCCTGGTGGTCAAATAAATGTATTGCAGTTAATGTCAACATTTCTCACAGCTGGCGAATCTAAATGAATGAATGAATAAATGGTTTGTTTCTGGTCAAAATTCAACACTTGGAACATTAAAACACTTTTCACAATAAATAACAGAAAAGGAAAAGCCTGAAGTCAGTGGATTATTTTAATTCTCTCCTTAAATAAACAAGATAAGGTTTAATTTACAAACAGAGAACAAATGGAAAAACATGTAAAGAAGATAACATAAGAATAAGTAATATTTCTTTCTTTTGTCTGTAAAGTAAACCTGAATTATTCTGTATTTTACAGATATTACACATTAACACAACACATTAAACTACAATTAAGTTCATCACTGAGAAACTATATCGTATATTAGTTCTGACTTTACAAAAAAACCCAATCCTCTTAAATTATATTTGCTTTTTCTCAACTTAAACTAATCTAAGGCTTCAAAAGGTTTGAACTGAGGCGACGAAAGGACTCACGTTTTCTGCTTCGGCAGAAATACTAGAAAAGAGTGGAAAATAATGTAGAAAGGTAGAACAAGTTTAATGTGTTGTACCAATTGATTTATCTGTCAACATGGATATTTTGAGTACTAAGAGAAAGGCAATGAAAGTATTTATTACATTTAAAATGTACAGTATAACAGAGTACACGTCATAAATGTAATGAGGATACGGCGATACAATTTCAGGCAGAAAATACTCTTATTTTCATGCCAGCAGCCAGTTGGAATCAGTAAACTGAGCACTTCCTTCCATGTTGTAACGTCACGCGAGTACAAACGAGTAACGAGCCGGTTTTGAGAATAAACAGCAGATAATTATGTTCAAATGTTGAGATTATAAGTAAAGAAGGTTCCAGGATAAAGCAAATACTTTATATATGTATGTATAAATATGTACTGTATATACAAGAAGTCAATATTGGTACTTCTATTGAAAAGCTCCTGTTGATTTAAAAGAGGAAATAGTAATAAACTGTGATGGTACCAGCGGTGGACTTCTGTGCGGTGGATTCCCAGTAAGTGACTCCAGGATGAGAGGAGCCTGTCGTCAGGTTCTGGTCTTGCAGCTGATCCATGTCCATCCCAGAGTCTCTGTGGACACCGACACAAACACATGTTTACTTTACTGAAAGTATACTTCAGGTTTTGTGTGTGTACTTTAGTTACAAGTCAACATTGTGGAGGGGAGGAGCTGCTGATGGCGTCAGAGATGAAGTGACTCCGTATAGGAAGACATGAAACAGTGTCGATAAATGCCGTCAGCGGCAGCGTGAGTCGATTGGACTAAAATGCTTTAGGAAACTAATGTGTTTTGAGGCACTTTTTAAAAATGTCCACTGAGACCAGGGAGCGCAGGTCCAGTAGGAGTTCATTCCAAAGTCGCGGCGCAGCAGCTTTGAATGATCGTCTGCCTGAGTTTTAAAACAGGTACGTGGAACCTTTAACAGGTTCTGCCCAGACGTTCTCAAGCTCCGAGTCGAGCTGTAGGGCTGTACCAGGTCGGCAATGTAAGGAGGAGCTGGACCATGTAGGGCTGTACCAGGTCGGCAATGTAAGGAGGCGCTGGACCATGTAGGGCTGTACGAGGTCGGCTATGTAAGGAGGAGCTGGACCATGTAGGGCTTGATGAGGTCGGCAATGTAAGGAGGAGCTGGACCATGTAGGGCTTGATGAGGTCGGCAATGTAAGGAGGAGCTGGACCATGTAGGGCTTGATGAGGTCGGCAATGTAAGGAGGAGCTGGACCATGCAGGGCTGTACGGGGTCGGCAATGTAAGGAGGAGCTGGACCATGCAGGGCTGTACGAGGTCGGCAATGTAAGGAGGAGCTGGACCATGTAGGGCTGTACGAGGTCAACAATGTAAGGAGGAGCTGGACCATGCAGGGCTGTACGAGGTCGACAATGTAAGGAGGAGCTGGACCATGTAGGGCTGTACAAGGTCGGCAATGTAAGGAGGAGCTGGACCATGCAGGGCTGTACGAGGTCGGCAATGTAAGGAGGAGCTGGACCATGCAGGGCTGTACGAGGTCGGCAATGTAAGGAGGAGCTGGACCATGCAGGGCTGTACGGGGTCGGCAATGTAAGGAGGAGCTGGACCATGTAGGGCTCGAAAAGTTAGCGCCAAGATTGTAAATTGAACATGAAGCTCAGCAGGGAGCCAGTGAGGAGATCTTATCAGAGCTTCCTCACTGCTCTACTTTTACTTTACATTTTACATCCACTGGTTCTGAGGCGGAGTTTCCTCCGTGTGAGTGGGTTTCATGTTGGAATATTAATTCATCACCGTGACGACAGGAGAAGTTCTGCTTCCATTAATTCCTGTTTGTGTAGTTCTGTCAGCGTCAGCATCATTATTAAGCTCATTATTCCAGATCAAACAGACTTGGGACAAGTCAAGAACAAGAATAGGCAGGTCATTTTCCAGGAGATCTGATTGGTCAGGAGGCGGAGCTTTATACTCGCTGTGATCTTATCGAGAACTTAAATAGAATAAGTGAGGATGTTTTGGAAAGTAAAGTCGAAGTGACCCAAAAAGTAAAACCATGTTATTGTGGTGTGACGTTAGACCTGAACTGTTGAAAACAAACAGAGTCGCTGTCTCGCTTATCTTATCTAATCCAATCAACCCTTTACTTAGTTGCAGCCCTTCAAACTAATAGTTCGCTGATTTTCTTTAAGTCATTCAACCTTCAACCGCGATTCTCTTTAAATAACAACACGCAGTCATGAGCCGCTTTAAAACTGAGAACTCGTGTGAAACGTTGATGTACTGCGTTCGCAGAGACGACAGATCTACACTCTGTTTTCACAGCTGAGCAGAGCCGCCAGAGCAGCCAGAGCACCGCTGGAGTTCAACCAACCAAACAAAAACACATTCATACGCCGCTTTTATCAGGAAGACTCCATTAAAAGTGTGTGTGAATGTACTGACCTTCCAGGTTCAGCTCCTGTCCAAATCAATGTTTCTGGCTTCAGCGCCACTAAATCCCTTCATTAAGGCTCCCCGGAGGTTCGCTCCCCTGCTGACTCGTCTCGGTGGGCGGAGCCTCGTCCGGGACAATCAAAACATCATAACGCTCATTATGGACCTCGACGTGACGGACTGCTGCGAAGCAGAGCCTCAGATTTACAGCATTAAGAATGAAGCGGGAGCAGGCTCCACTCTGTTTGGGAGATAAGTAACTCATGTGGAGGACTTTGTCCAGGAGCCTCCATGCTTCCACTCGGATTTAACAACAACTACAGCGAGTTGTAAATCTCTCGCTTTTTACCACAGTTGCTCTCTGCATTAGTTTTAGTTAAGGATGCACTGGTACCACTGTGTACTTTCCTATGAGTTTTGTTTAGTTTTTTCTGACTTTACTGGACCCCCTGTTTAAAGCTGCTGAAATAAAGTTTTAGCAGCTTAGAAGACAAAACTTTCAATGACTTGATGAATTGATTTAAAGCTTCTCGATCAAATAATTCACGCTGATTAATTAGGAACTCAACTTGCTGATTTATGATCAACAAAGTTCCTCATCTGATAATACTACTACGTACTCAACTCAATATTTTTCCTTGAAAAACACCCAAACGATTCATATTCTCAGTGAAATCCGACCAGGCGACACATTTTGTGTATCTTTCAGCCCGACGGTGTGCAAAATAAAAAAGCATTTGAATTAACCAAATATTAATTTTAGTTCCTCGTGTTTTTCGTGCTTCACCAGCCACGGTGTTCCTGGAGTTCTGGAAGAGACGCCGAGCCGTCCTCGCTTACGACTGGGACCTCATCGACTGGGAGGAGGAGGAGGTAAGACAAGTGCTTTTTGAATATGTTGTGAAAAGTTTGTGTTCAATCAAAGTCACGCCTCAGGTTTACTTTAGGTGGCAGTAGTGAGTCACTTTAGCACCTGATTCTCTGGGATTTTTCTTCTTCGTTGGTGGTGGCAGTAGGACAGATTTGGACGTCTTTGACAACATCACTTATCGCTAATTGTTCTTTCTGCTGCTTCTTCGAGCGACTCGATACACCATCTAGTGGTGTAAACCTGTATTGTAAGGCCGTGCGACTGGTAAAATAGTCTCATAATAACCTTTGAATTTCTACTTTAAAAATTTCTTCTGTTGTGGAGAAGAGTATACGTGATGAAAATGTCTATATTTTCACAAAACCAAACAATTACTACTGAAAAGTACTACAATCTCCACATAAAGCCAATTTTAATGAAACCTCCTGGTGCAAAATGCAGTGAAATGAATTTAGTTGGATTGGAGCGTCCAGCGGGCCGGTTCTGACCCATGGGCCTAGAGCATATTTAAAAACCTGCTGATTCAGCTGCACAAAACTATTGATATTATTTAAGTAACGTGTTGGATGAGCTCCCATCGGTGTTGATAAAAAAAACCATTTCATCTTTTTAACAGTGTTACACTGAGATAAAATCCACATTTCCTCATCAGAAACTCTAAATTGAGATTTTTCTCCATGGATTCCTATTAAAGATTGTTTTTTTCATTACTCTGTACTCATAACACATTGGCAGTAAAAACTCCAACAAGCTCAAACCTTGCACAGATGTCAAATTGTTATTTGGCAGCGGGTTTCTAATAATGATTTTGCTTTTTTTTTATTAATTTTTTTTCGTGCCTCCCACCAACCTTTGTGTGTCAATCATACTTAGACTGCTGAATTTGGTCTTTGGGGGAAAAGCGGCTCTTTGTAGGCGTGAAAGTGACTCAGAGTCTCGCTTTGTGCAGAACAGACGACAAAACACACAATAAACTCCATTTCTGGTATCTGCTCCAAACTGGAAACGAAAGTGGTTCTGCTGTGAGGACGGAGGACGGAGGACGGAGGACGCCGTGTCTGTCTATAATCACACCTGTATGAACACGTTTGTGTCGCTCAGGATGAGATTCGCCCCCAGTTTGAGGCGAAATACTCCAAGAAGGAGAGGATGAACCCCATTTCTGGAAAACCCGAGCCTTACCAGGCCTTCTCCGACAAATACAGTCGCCTCATCGTCTCTGCATCCGGAATCTTCTTCATGGTGAGTCAGCAGCGAGAGCCGTTAAGGGCCATACGCTCGGCTGCTTCCTCACTGAATCCACATTTTATTCTTGGTTTGCAGGAAAGTAATTAATTTCTTCTGTGGATGTGTTTAAAAACAAAAACAAAAAAAACAACATTTATTGCCACAGTACTCCAAAAACATTTTGCACAAGGTTTTTAAATGAAAAACGGAAAACTTCTCTTACGTTTCGGGCGTCTGTTTACACGACAACGGCACGCTGTCTTTTATTTTGACAGTCACTGTAATAACAATGCAACTTGGCCGTCTGTCCACCAGAATGTCTCTGTTCTCCCGTTGTTGATGTTTATAGCGGATTCATTACAAAAACAGACGCCTCCCTGGAGCGCCACATTCTGTAATAACGGTGCAATTTGTAATAAAATTTCAACTCATTATGTAATAATCTGCCATTTTTGTAATAACTTGTTACACATTCCAAGAGTTATTACAAAATGCAGGCGTATAGAGCCGCATTATGTAATAATAGTGCAGTATTTCTTTAGTTTTTTCCTGTCTTTTCTTTTCTTTTTTCAAATTCTGCTTACCGGATGTCACAGATATTGGTGGTGATCGCCGCCGTGTTCGGCATCGTCATCTACCGCGTCATCACCGTCAGCACCTTCGCGGCCTTCGGCTGGGCTCTGATCAGGAACAACTCTCAGGTGGCCACCACGGGCACGGCGGTGTGCATCAACTTCTGCGTCATCATGCTCCTCAACGTGGTGAGTCCCGGCCGCCGTGCACAATATATACTAATGTACAGTAGGGGGCGCTCTACCCCCGGGTTTTTAACTACAAACTGTTCAAACGTGTAAGTAATAATACGTAAACACATCATCATGGATGTGTTTTTCCTTCAGACTATTCTACAGAATCCTAAAAAGCTTCAGTGGTACAAAAAATGTATTTTGTTTTTGTCAGTTGTGACATAGAAATGTAGATGTGTAATATTTATTCACAGGATTGTAGAGCATGGCGACGGTATCATCATGCTTTGGGCTGCTTCTCTGCCTCGAGATAAAGAAAAAAAAAGTGATTTATTCATTATTTATTCACTGCACTGAAAGAAACATGTTTAAAAACTTTTCATCAAGAGAGTTTTATTATTATTATTATTATTATTATTATTATTATTGTTATTATTATGTAAATTTATCAGTGACATTAAAGATAAATTATCAAAACTCAAGTCAACTTATGTTTACTTCAATAGTAGTGCTGGTTTTTTTATGTGGCCCTTTGGAAAAATGAGTCCGTCCCCCGACGTGAAACTTTTTTATTAGATGTGCAAACTGTACTTAAAATTAATTAAAAAAAAAAAAGAATATAGAGAATCTCTGTAGAGATATTCTTTCCATTCGAATAACACTTGTAGTGAGCAGAAGTGTTCCAATAATAATGAAAATGCAATAACTGGTCAATATGTTCTATTTTTCCAGCTCTATGAAAAAGTCGCCCTCCTGCTTACAAATCTAGGTAAGCTGAAGAGTCGTGAGTCTTCCTGGTGATGATTTCTACTTTATTTAACACACTGGAAACCCAGAGATCCCGTCTGACGGAATCCTTTTAACAGTTTCCGGTGTATTTTTCTGTCCCCGACTCATCCTCGTCTCGCGGTGCCGCCACAGAGCAGCCCAGAACCGAGTCGGAGTGGGAGAACAGCTTCACTCTCAAGATGTTCCTCTTTCAGTTCGTCAACCTCAACAGCTCCACCTTCTACATCGCCTTCTTCCTGGGGAGGTGAGGGCGGCCGACTCACTGAAAACAGGCATGCTGGTAGTTCCTGAGGCCGGTCGGGTGGATCTGAGGCGACGGAGGAACACAACCTCTTTTCTTTTTCTTCTTCAAATTATTATGATGTTTTTATTGGTGTTTGTTGCACTGTACACTAAACTGCTCAGCACTGCCCCCTATGGTGAGGCAGAGGTAGTGATTCCCTCACCTCTTTTCCATTGCAGTTTAATGTTGTTCAATGGGTTTGTATTAGGAATATTGTGTACTACTGTGTTTTTTAAATGTTCTGGGAAGCGCACATGATGAATGTGTTGAATCATGTTTATATTAGGAAGTCCTGTTGGTCACTGTAATGACGACTAAATAGGTGCAAACATCTATTTCTTGTTTCCTGTCTATTAGTTATTGACTTTGTTCTTAGATGTCATAAACACTCTAACATGAATATATGGACGTTTTGACTTGTGAGCTACATGCAGCGCTCAGCTCAATTTCCTGTGGTCACATCCCGTAGTGTTTCAGGTCAGGTCACCTGGACTGTACGTCTTTGAGAAGGTGCACGGACATATTCCTGTAATTATATTACTACTATTACTAACTAGAAGATTTTGCATTACATTTAGAGTGTGCCTGGCTCGTATCCCCTCCATACTGCCACTACTAATTAAGTATAAATAGCAGTAACTCTTATTGTGTGTATGATTGTATTTGAGAGGATAGAATGTATGTGTAATAAGAGTAATAGTGAAGAAGTACCAAGAAAGTAGCAGTAATAGTTGAAAAGTGTCAATAATGTAGGAGCAATAGTGGGAAAAGCATAAATAACGTAGTAGTAATGGTGAAAGAATATCAATAAAGTAGCAGTAGTAATGGTGAAAAAATATCAAAATACCAGAAATAGTGAAAAAATACCAATAAAGTTGCAACAATACTTAAAAAGTATCAAAGCATTAAAAAATTTGCAGTAAAAGTGTGAAAAGTATCAATAACGTAGTCGAGATAAAGTATCAATAAAGTAGCAGTAAAACTGAAAAAGTCCCTGCATCAGACACACAAAATGAAAAATTCTCATCAAATGAAAGACGAGACTAAAGCAGAAACCAGATTTTCACAAAAAGAAGCACAAACCTCAAAGCGCCTCGTTCTTTCACTCGCCATTTACAGGAAGTTTTCTTCAGACCTCACTTTTTAGTTCCACTTCCTGTTTCCCTCTCAGGTTCACCGGGCGGCCCGGAGCGTATCTACGCCTCATCAATCGCTGGAAACTGGAAGAAGTGAGTAACGACTCGCCGCAGCAAAGCATTGTGGGTCCCAGCGTTCCTGAACAGGACGCTCAGCCGTTACTGTACGTTCGGGGTGTGTGTGTGTGGTTTCTATACAAAAACAATCGACACCCCCCAGTGGCCAAACATGAAAACCACCATGGAAATGGACGTTGTTTTCAAAACGTTGCCATATAAACGTGAAACTTTTCTGAAATAAAACAAAAAAAGATGCATTTTCTCTTGAAACGTCACGAGGCTGGAGATCGAGACTTTACAATACCCCGCCCTGACCCCGTCCTCTCTGTGTGACCCCGTCCTCTCTGTGTGACCCCGCCCTCTCTGTGTGACCCCGCCCTCTCTGTGTGACCCCGCCTTCTGGGTGACCCTGCCCTCTGTGTAACCCCACCCTCTCTGTGTGACCCCACCCCCTCTGTGTAACCCCGCCCTCTGTGTGTGACCCTGCCCTCTCTGTGTGACCCCACCCTCTCTGTGTGACCCCACCCTCTTTGTGTGACCCCACCCTCTTTGTGTGACCCCGCCCTCTCTCTGTGACCCCACCCTCTCTGTGTGACCCCGCCCTCTCTCTGTGACCCCACCCTCTCTGTGTGACCCCGCCCTCTCTGTGTGACCCCGCCCTCTCTTATCGCTGCAGTGCCATCCCAGTGGCTGCCTCATCGACCTCTGTATGCAGATGGGGATCATCATGGTGCTAAAACAGACGTGGAACAACTTCGTGGAGCTCGGCTACCCGTCAGTTCCTTTTGCTTTCTAGAACGTTGAAAATCCCCCAAAAAACTACAAAAACTTGTTTTCAGACAGTTTTATCCATAAAAACATCATATCGGTTCACTGTAAGTGCATCCTGTTTATGCCACGCAGCATAGATAACTTGTAATTTGACACCAGCCTCACCGTCAACCTCATTATTGGTGGCAGTTTTTTGGTTAAAAAAATGACATTTATTTGGATTGACTTGTTAAAATACGCTCCACAGATGAAGTTTTCTTTCTTTTTTTGAAGGCTGATTCAGAACTGGTGGACTCGGAGGAAGCTGCGGCGAGAGCACGGCCAGAACGCCAAGGCCGGCTTCCCGCAGTGGGAGCGAGACTACAACCTGCAGCCCATGAACGCGTACGGCCTGTTCGACGAGTACCTGGAGATGAGTACGTAGCGTCACGGGCGCCGGAACTACGTGGACCTCATCACATTTAACCGCAGTTTAATCTCCTGAAATAGATTTAAAAAAAAAAAAAAAACATTTTGTGACCCAGCAGCTGCGTTACATAATCCTGTCACCGAATTTGATTTGGCAGCTTTTCGAGTACATTTTATTTTGTAGTCACTCTCTCTCGTCTATGTCGGCCATCAAAGATTCATGTTTCGTATGTGTTTTTTTTTTTAAAGACCCGAGGTCTCGTGTCTGTTTCAGTTCTCCAGTTTGGCTTCACCACCATCTTCGTAGCAGCGTTCCCTCTGGCGCCCCTGCTGGCTCTGCTCAACAACGTCATCGAGATCCGTCTGGACGCCTACAAGTTCGTCACGCAGTGGCGGCGACCGCTGCCCTCGCAAGCCAAAGACATCGGTAAACTCCGCGCAGAGAAGTCCTTTAAGATAAACCTCACAGTTTCTCTTAATGCATGCACTCGGTAAAAGAAAGTTTCCAACTTCTCCTTTAGTTCCTCCATTGTTTTGGTTGTCCGTTTGCTCAGAGACACTGAAAACACAAGTTTTTAAAAACGCTCGAGCTCCGCGGAAACTAGGAGGGGAAGCGCAACTTTTTGAAAATGGTCCGTCGCCAGGGAAAACGGGAGAAAACGCTACTTTTTAAAAATGCTTCATGCCCGTGGAAGTGGAGGAGTAAATGGTTCTTCTGCACATACACAAGTAACACCCAACGGCACCCACTAGTGGCCCTACATGTTAACTACCTCGCTTTCTGCATTTCCATCGAATCGGACGTCTTTTTCAAAGCGTTGCTGTGTAAACGCAAAACTTTTCTGAAACAGAAACGATGTGTTTTCACTTGACTTATTGTGTAAACAGGGAAGGAGGTGATGTGTGATTTTCGTTTTTGGGGGTTTTAAATAGTGACGGCCAAATGAAGCTCCATGAAACACTGTCTTTACTGTCTGAAGCCACCAGATGGCGCTCTCTGTTCAACAAATGTTTGAAAGCACAATTCATTGCCGGGCTTTCAGCCTCTATACTCAAACCGAGAGTGCCGCCTGGTGGAGAGAGACGATAAAGAAAATGCTTCATGAAGCTTCATTTGGCCATCACTAGTTTTAAGTACAATTTTATCCGTGTTTTGTTTTGACAAATGTGCGGCAGGGATCTGGTACGGTGTCCTGGAGGGCATCGGCATCCTGTCTGTCATCACCAACGCCTTCGTCATCGCCGTCACCTCGGACTTCATCCCCCGCCTTGTCTACGCCTACAAGTACGGAGCGTGTGCGGGTCAGGGCCGAGCGGGGGAGGGGTGAGAACGCTTAACTTCACCAAATATTTGAGTCCGTTTGTTCGGCGGCGCCGGTTTATCAACCGGAGAAGTCTGGACGTTTTCCAACCTTGCCCCCTCTGCTGTTGAACATACGTAACACGCCCGCCCTCCTCCAGGTGCATGATGGGCTACGTCAACGCCAGTCTCTCGATTTTCCGGGTGGCTGATTTCGAGAAGACGTCGGAGCCCCGGACCAACGGCTCCGAGCTGCTCGGAGAAGCGGTGCAGTTTTGCCGGTAGGTGTCGGCGTAACGCCCGGCGACGGAGCGTCTCCCGGTGGAAACGTGGATAATCCATCGTTTTGACCTGAATCCCGTCAAACATCCCTTCGCCAGAGAAGGTGTTAAATGGTAAAGGCGGACCAAAGAAGGAGCTGCGACCTGATTCTCCTCCGTCCTCCAGGTATCGGGACTACAGGGAGCCCCCGGACTCCGCCGAGCCCTACTCCTACACTCTGCAGTTCTGGCACGTTCTGGCGGCTCGCCTGGCGTTCATCATCGTTTTTGAGGTCAGTGTTTTGGACCGTTTGATAATAATGATCGTAAAGAAGGGAAATCTTTAAAGGGGTCGTGATATCCAGCTTTTCAGGAGTGAAGGCCAAACGAAGCCTCGTGAAGCTTCATGAACCACTTTCTTTATTATTTGACTCCACCAGATGGCGCTCTGGGTTTATACAACGGCTGAATGAAAGACTGGCGATGAAGTGTGCTTTCAAACATTTGTTGAACAGACAGCGCCCTCTAGTGGCTTCAGAAATTAAAGGCAGTGGTTCATGACGCCTCATTTGGCCTTCACTACTTTCCAACCCTTCCTCTTGGTCTGGCTGGTCCAGAAACCTCGTAATCAAAGTTTTTCCTTGATTTTCCTCCATTTGAATGTTGGATCACAGCTCCTCTGAAACCAAACGACAGTTTCAGATCAGCGCTTTAATATTTTTTTTTTAGTTGTTGTATTTTTGGTTGTTTTTGCAGCATATGGTCTTCGCCATAAAGACCCTGATCGCGTACCTGATCCCGGATCTCCCCAAAGACCTGCGGGACCGAATGCGCAGGGAGAAATACCTGATCCAGGAGATGATGTACGAGGCGGAGCTGGAGAGGCTGCAGAAGGAGAAAAACGAGAAGAAGAAGAAGACGACGACAGACCGGGCCCACCACAAGGAATGGCCCTGAACACCGCAGCCGGTACCGTGTGTGTGTGTGTGTGTGTGTGTGTGTGTGTGTGTGTGTGTGTGTGTGTGTGTGTGTGTGTGTGTGTGTGTGTGTGTGTGTGTGTGTGTGTGTGTGTGTGTGTGTGTGTGTGTGTGTGTGTGTGTGTGTGTGTGTGTGTGTGTGTCAAAGTTTGTTTGCTTGTTTTTATTTGTGTTCTGTATTTTTTTCTACATTTACTTTATGTTTACTTACTTATTTATTCATTTATTTATAGTTATATTTTTATTTATAGTTATTTTATGGGTTTATTTATTTTTCACATTTACTTTATGTTTGTTTATTCATTTATTTATAATTTTTATTTGTACAAAAAAATAAAAGAAGGAGCAAGAGAAACCAACAGAAGGGGGGGGGGTGTGGGGGGGGGGCGGGGGGGTAATCCATAGATCGCTCGCCACACTACAGTTTTACAATATGTGAAAAGTTGGTAGGAAGAAGTATTTAACCTATTTAATTCTACTCTTTTACATCTTTAATGTTACAAATCACACAAAAGATTTATTTATTTATTTTCTTAATTTACTTCGATGTTCTATCCTTAATCCAAATAACAAAACAGTGAGGATTTATACAGACAGATTGAAGCACCTCCACCACCATTACCCACAATCCCTTGCTCTCATGTTGACAGGCCTTTAACTTTTAGTTTTCTTTCCAGGAGATCAAATGTGACATTTCCTCTTGAGACGCTTTGAAAAAACCTCTTCAGTGCTTCAGTGCTTCAGTACTTCAGTGCTTCAGTACTTCAGTGCTTCAGTACTTCAGTGCTTCAGTGCTTCAGTACTTCAGTGCTTCAGTGCTTCAGTACTTCAGTACTTCAGTGCTTCAGTGCTTCAGTACTTCAGTGCTTCAGTGCTTCAGTACTTCAGTGCTTCAGTGCTTCAGTGCTCGTCTCGTATTAAAGAGCTGATCCACCAGGCTAGTTATTAACCCAGTTAACCCTTTAAACTCTTTTTCTTTAGGGTGTAAAAGTAAAACAGCAATAAGATCAAACTCTCTGAGCTTTAAAACTACGAATGAATGTTTAGATGTCAGACGAGTTCAGAACCGGTCGGAGTTTGAAACTTCTCTTCTCTAAGATTTAAATTAAACAAAATGTTTTTTTTTTTTTTTTCAGTTTTACAGGAAAAACAACGGCAGCGTCACCCGACGCTCTAATCTGACTCTCCATCATTTACATGGTTCAGATTAAAACACGCCTGGAGCTCGACATCCAGACAAAACTGGATATTTAGTCTGATTATCTTAGATTACACACACACACACACACACACACACACACACACACACACACACACACACACACACACACACACACACACACACACACACACACACACACACACACAGATTAAAACATTATCTTGTTTGTTTTGTGAAGCAACTTGCTCCTGTTTCGTCCACTTTGTTTATCGTTTTTGATTTATTTGTCGCAGAAACAAAATCCCCATGAGGATGGATGGATGGATGGATGGATGGATGGATGGATGGATGGATGGATGGATGGATGGATGGATGGATGGATGGATGGATGAAAGAGAGAAAGAAAGAAAGGAAACAAGCTGAACACGTTTCCAGAATGTTCTAATTCACTGAAACACACTGGAAGTTGTGTGTTGGGTTTCTTTCCGGTATCTTAACTGTTGTTGTTTCTTCCTTTCCGTCCCAGCAGGAGTCTGTCTGGGTGTTTTCACAGTGAGACGACCCACCTGCATGTCCTGTACCTTCCCGCTGCCACGCGGGACCAGCACCTCCTGCTGGACGGTTTCTGAACTGCAGTCGGCACCGACCGAAACCCTCCCGACTCTGGAACATTCGGCAGCCAAAACCTTTTAGCGTCTCATCCTCCACTCGGACTCCCTGCGGCGTACGTCTTCACATCCTGAATGTAACATTCAAGCCAGACTCGACCTTTTTTCAGTTTTTTATTTTTCAGACAGATTCAGCTTAGCGAATGACAAAAAACCCTGTTTACAGTTCTCCTTCACCAGGGAGTTCACGTTTGCTTTATTGTATATAAATCTATTTAAATGAATGTGAGGCCATCTGCTCTGCTATAGTGTAGTGCAATAAAGATACAGGTTCCCTACAGATCTATTCTACCCAGGCTGTGACTCCATCCGGTCTGCTTCTAGTGGAAATGCTCTCCATTTCCAATTAGATTGATAAGAGCAGTAATAAATCTTATTTATTGTAAATACATGTGAGTTTGTCTTCCTTGTGTGATGATGCAGTCATAATGTTTACTCGTTCATAGATTTGTAGAAGAGCCACTCGTGTTTCAAGGTCCAATATTGTCACTTTTATTAAAATGGAAAATGTTCTGGTTTAGTTGAACAACTGAATCAGAATCAGAAAAGGGTTTATAGTCAAGTATAGTTTTCACAATACGGGGAATTTATTCTGGTGGAACTGGTCCAAAACAAAAACAGAATTTAGTGCAACTTGAAAGAAAAAGAAAATGATGCAAAAGAAGCAGAAAGAGGAAAAATATATAAGTGAATTTAATAAATGAAAGTGAAAGAAATGATTTTAAACTGGGGTGTTTATCATAAAAACGTACCCGTCAGAGGGTCACATTTCAAGTAAGAAAGCAGTTTTTGAATTTTTCCTTCTGGAAAAGTTTCACATTTAAACACTAAACGGTGTAGTTATCACGTTGAGCCACTAGTGGGTGATGTTGGTGGTTTTCTTAATGGAACCACACCCTCCCGTCTGCAGTAGCAGTGCCTCCGCCATTCGACGGAGTCGCACCGTTTCCAGAAACGATCGTTTTTACCCGTTTACACAACAACAGAGTTGGAGTTCTGTTTTCAGCGGCTCTTGAGTACAATTTTATTTTGTAAATATACATCGAAAACTCAACAAACGTTTTGTGTTTTTGCTCGAAGTTGCCGGCGTGTGAATAAGCCCAGAGAGTCTTGTTGCCTTTTAGGACAAAAATCTCAGACATTTCTGAATGGAAACACTGAGTTTTAGTCAATTTTCTATGTTTAAAGCACCAGAACCAAAGTTTTAAGAAGAGTTCCCTTACCTGATATGAGTTGAGGTTCTTTCTCCAAAACAGGATCGTCAGTCTCCATCCGTCTGTCCTCTATGAGCATCACTCATGAAATACTTTTTATTCTTTATCGACCATCCGACACCAGTTATCGTTTGAGCGTAGAACTATCTGAGGACGAGGTCGTGGAGAGAGCGATATCCAGCAGAGTGAACGTGTTTTTTGTAATAGTTGAGAGAAGATTAGATATGAATTGAAGCACAAGCAGCTGCTGTTCACTTCATATCTTGTTCGCAGCAGTTTGGACTTGATGACACAAGAGACACAAAACAAGAACATGTTGGACAAACAGGTTTCAAATGGAAATAATACACTTTAAATCTTCAAAACACAATCTTTGTTTTGGTTTTTTTGGGCCAATTCAGTGTCGGACCACACTCCACGTGTGTGTGTGTGTGTGTGTGTGTGTGTGTGTGTGTGTGTGTGTGTGTGTGTGTGTGTGTGTGTGTGTGTGTGTGTCACTGAAGGTGAAGTTAATTTAAGAAGTGTAAATGTGAGTATGTGAAAAAATATCCAATATATGGATAAACAAAGAGTGAAAAGTATTAAACTGATCAAAATAAGTATTTTTTTCGTTTGTTAAAAATGTAAAACAAATGTAAAATCTGTGAGATGTGTGTGTGGTTCATGCCTGCAGTTTGCTCGCTGCTGATTGGATAATTAGATCCTGGAGGTGATATGGGGGAGGGGCAGTCGAGCAGGTGAGTGTGAGACCAGCCTGGGGGAGAGACAGCGAGATGGTGGTGTGTCAGTGCCTGAACGGCTCCTGTTCCTGGGTTGTTGACCACCAACCTGCTCCCACCATGGATGAACTCTGGGTTTACCTCCACTCCTCCTTCAAGGTATTTCCTGGATTTTTCTTTCCCACGTTTCCTCCGATGCTTAAAGGAAACAGGCCTGCAGCAGGTATATTGATTTAAAGAACTTTATAATGCCAGCTTAGCCCAGCCTTTTGTGTTTATTGGTGTGAATAACTATTGTTTTAATAAAGTAAGACATTATTTGCTCACTTTTAATGAGTGGATGATGTGATATTGTTTGAAGGTCCACAAACAATTTTTAAATAAGCATCTGCTTGTATTTGTTTACAAGTATGTTACAAAAAGCATCAACTTTTTAAGTGCTCTCTATTCTCTAGCTGTTTAAAAGTACAATAATTTTCTCAAAATTAAAAAAAAAAAGGCAAGATTCTTGTGTTATGGTTTACAAACGCACTGTATTTAAATTTAGTTAACATTGGCTGGAATTGTAGAATAACGAAGAGCCCCACCAGCCGCCGCTGATCACTCTAATGTACAGTCATTTTATCTCATTTTACAAACCTTTGAACACACTTCTAATTTATCGTCTTTACTATTTCACCTGCTGGCAGTACTCTTTATTACCACCAGAGGGGGCTAGAGTCTTTCGCTAAAGTTTGGGACACCTAGAGCTCTCTTGATATCATTTACCTGGTCAAGGTGATGGTCTTAGTATGAGACTGGTTCAGTAATTGATCATTGATTCGCTGCTGGAGGAGTTAATGGAGGATCAGTGATGATCAGCCCTTAAACTCAGTGGAGACAAACATTTTCAACCATTTTCAAATCTGTTTAAGACCCTGATGTACGAGTGAGTGTGTGATTAGCAACATGCTATTGGACAATCTCTCTGCAGATGCATTTTAATACCCCCCCCCTTCCCCCGGCTGTGTGGTCGTTTTCGAACGCAGAACTAATCACAGATTAAAGGCTTGTCCTCCAGGATGGATTACTCCGGTGCGACGGCCTTTCCACAAACTCCATTTTCATTATTAAAATCAGGGGACACAAGAGGCAAACTGTGTTTTGTTTCCTATTAAGGCGACTCCTCTCCCCCCCCCCCATAAGAGGATTATCCCCGACACACGCTCAGGAGTTGCGTAAGGCCGTCGCCGGATAAAATCTGACATTTTCTCATATCCTGCGTTTTGGCGGCTCGGCGCTTTGCCAGATCTGAACGGTAACGGTGCGAAACACAAGGAGAAGAGGGAATACTACAACTACTGAGAGACAAAGTTGGGAAATTCTCAACCAAACCCCCATTTAAAATCCGTTTGACAGGATTTAGTTTTCTAAGCACATCAAAGCTTTAATAATGGGATTTCTTCTATTACTTGAACCGATCAGTGCGTAATGGAGAAAATATTGCCGACAGTAAATGTACCGTCCCATTTTGCTTTACATTATACAGTTACTGATTGATTTGTCTTCATCTGGGATAGTTTGAAATCCATTTTAAAGTTTTTTTTATTTGTATTGATTCATTCAGCTTCTTACCGGATCTGATCCGGTTGACTTACCAGAGGCCGTTTCTAATAAATTAATTAATCCAACTTAATGGCTGTGCATGAATATTAAAGCCGTGGCAACATGGCGACACTAATTGGGCCTCGAATGAGTTTTTCCTGTTAAAAAGTCTCAGTCCAGATCTGATGTGGAGGTTTTGGTTTCTGTCTGTATGAAAAGTTTTAAATTCCAACACCATATGTGATGATTTCCCGCCGTTATACCTTCATAAATACATCCCAGGAAGGTGCCTACGGTGGCCTGGAAGGGCCAAAAGCACAACACAACTGCAAAAAGACAAAACAGAAGTATCAAGTGACTTTTTGCTTTTGTGTTCAATGTTTCTACTTTGTGTGTATTCTAAGGTACGCTCAAATATGGAGTAAAAATGACGACTGTCATGAATCCATGAAAATGTCTGGTTTTCATCTGGAAACATCGCAGACGTGTTTTTAAACTGACGGGCGCTTTGCACTGAATACTACAATACATAGTTGTGTCACATAATACCCAGGGGACAAAGCTTTACCAACGGTCAGATATAATTAATATAATCTCAGACGGAGACGTCGGAGCAGGGTCACAAGAAAAAAATCCTAATTTAAGTATTGAACTCTTTTTGTTTGAACGAGTGTCTTTGTGAGGCTGTTTTATTATTTCCTCTATTATGTTTAAAATACAGTATTTTCTGAAGCTCCATGACTGAAACAGGAGGTACTGAGCAGTAGCTGTGCAGTATTTAGATTTTCTAGAGCAGGAGTGTCAAACGCGTGTTAGTTCAGGCGCCACACAGCCCTAACCCTAACCCTAACCCTAACCCGCAGCCCGACGGGGAAAATAGTGCAATAATAACCTTTGAATTTAAACTTAAGTTCCTCTTTGTTGTGGCACACAGTATAACTGATGAAAATGTTTTGGTTTTTTTTGCAAAACCAAACAATTACAATGGAAAACGACTCCAATCTCAACATAAAGTACATTTTAATGAAACCTTCTGGTGAAATGTCACAAAAAGAAGCTTCTAAATCTGGATACCATTTCTTATGCACTATATTTTCTCTCCCTTTAGAGTGACACGATTCCATCCGTTCCCACTTCAGCGGATCAGTAGTGTGGGTGTCGGCAAAAAAAAAAAAAGAGAATTAAAGGCCTCAGATCAATTCTTTGGCGTCACGTCTGAGTCGAGGGAAGCAGGGAGGCGTGTTGCTCTGAGCGTCTAGTCCAGCTTCAATACGGTGAACTTTGCTTTATGAGTTGTCGAGGTGCTGAACTCACATTAAATTCCTACGCGAGTTTCGCTTCCGGCAAATTTCTAGAATTGGTGCAATTTAGAAGAAAAATAAATGAACACATCCGTCATCGTGACGTTTTGTTCAATCGTGTGTGGGGGTGGGGTGTGTGGGTGGGGGGTGGGTTTGGGTGGGGGGTGGGTGTGGGTGGGGGCTACAAGCAGATCGATATCGTCTCAAGAGGTCCGGACCTTCAAATCTAAACTTTAAAGTTTGTCTTTGTTGTGGTCCTGAGTATATTAGTGATGAAAATGTATACATTGATGAAAAACCAAAGGATTATAATCCAGGATGACCATAATCTCAACATGAAGCCAATTAGAATGAAACCTGCTGTAAAACAGAAACGGTAAAACGACCAGAAAACCTCTTTAATTAGGCGTTTTAACAAACTTTGCCGTTTTCTTGGCGGTCCGCCCGGCGCCTCCTGATCCATTAATTCGGTAGCGTCTCTCTCAAACTACCAGATCTTTCGCTTTCGTTGTTTGTCAGGCATTTTGTTAAACGTTCAACCAACACAAGCTCCAGCCTGAACACATAAGCTCTCATGTTCAATTCTGCAGCTCAAATATTGACTCGCCCCTCCTCCCCTCCTCCCCTCCTCACACGGAATATTTGTGACCGGCGGCGGCGGCTTCAGCGGGATAAATGGCCGCCATCCAACTGGTGTCCTTTTTCTCCTGGAGATTCCAACCTGTGCGTCTTCCAGGAGAATCTAAATGTCAAAGCTCCGGCTGCCTGCGCGGCGTCTGGTCTGGATAACGAGCTGCTGGGATGATTGTTTGCACACAGACATGAAGTCGACGAGACCCCGATGTCACATCCTGGATCATCACCAGGAAAACAAACAAACATGGGGGGGGGGGGGGTAAAAAAGGATGGGAATCAGGAAGCCAACACTCCTGCTGTTTCTCCAGCACAGTTGCCAGGGCGACACAGCTGACAAGTCCATTTCTATTTGTCTGTCTTTCTCCTCGTCTCTCCTTCTTTGCCTTCTTCTCAGTTCCATTATTCCTCCTGAACACAGAGTTCATCGACACACGATGGGCGACGACACGATGCTATACTGTCCTCGGTGATTTAGTGTTTATACTCATTTTATTTCAGCTGTTTTAGACCAAACTTTGGGTTTTCTTCAGCAATGTAGCTTTAAAAAAACAACCATAATAAATACATGTAAGTAACCCCCTGATACTGGATTATATAAATCAAATTGGAAGTATTGTGGACATGAAGTGTAGGAATAGACTCATCAGGTAAATGATCTGTTCTAATAATTGATAAAGTTTAAAAAAAAAAATAATTTGACATTATATACTAAAAAACATTAGAAATATTTAGATTGAAAAATCAGTCTTTGCCACTGGTATTCAGAAATTGTTTTAAGTTAAAAGAAAATAATTCTAATCGAAGAGGATTGGGTATCTTTGAAAGAGGTAGAGTGAGAATTTTTGGGAGTCGTATTATGGCGACTTAAAATTGTTTGAATCTCTGTGCTACAAAAAAAAATAAAAACTTAAGGGTTAAAATGCAAAATGACTGAACTAAGAAATGAATAAGAAGAATAACTTCACTAAGTTGTGTTGTTTTTTTTTAAGGGATAGACAAAACCTAAGCCTTGGGTTCAGCCGTGACCCAGTTCGGCTACAGCAATTATAAAAGAAGGCCTGTCGGCTCCAATCGGGTTAAACCACCAAGCAAATTGTTAAAGTTTAAAGAAAACATAGATTTTCCAACAAATTCCTTAAGAGGAGCAGAAAAAACACTGAGATACCAAGTTTGTAAAAACAGGCGTAATGCGACAGTTTTTTGGACATTTCCAAAAGTTTCATTAAAATTGCCTTTGTATTGCAATTCTAGTCATTTTCAATACTATATGTTGTTTTTGTGAAAATATATATTTTCCATATTCTGCTCTGCTCTATTTAAAGGTTAAAGTTGTTTTACAACCGTCGCTGCTCCTGATTAGTTAAAAATCCTAATGACTGACCTGAAAAAGCAGTAATGTAAAGTTGTGACCAACCTGAGTGGTGGAACTTTATTAGGGTGGGATAGTATTGGGATTGAATAATAAATAAGATTCCTCCGCTTGGTGGAGTGTGGAGTTCCTCAGGGCTTCGTACTTGGTCCTCGTGCTTTTTACCACTTATGTCAATGTTATTTGTGTGATTTTTACATGCAGTTTCCTCCTTCAGTCCAAACACTTGTCAGTTGCTGAACTTCTCCACCTTCTTTCTTTCCAAAATACGAGGACAAACGGGTCAATAATTTCAGATTATTGATTAACTACTGCAATCATTTCTTCATGTGTCTCTTTCGTTAATGATCCATGAATTCTGTTGATTAAACGCAAAATAGACAAACTTAACGAAGGTTCAGCATTATATATTTATTTATTAAAACAACTATCTGTTCAATACATGACATCTTTACCTTCGGTCCCGTTTGCTGTTTCAGTAGTTCTCATTACTATAAAATTACCATAAAGGTGGTGTCTCGTCTGGAAATACACAATACTCATATTCAGGGTTCAAATGATCTTAAGGCAAGTTTCAGACTATAATTAGCTCTTTTTTTGTCTCTTGGCCAGTGGTGTGACTTGTACATCACAATATATCCATACATTACCATCGAGGACCACTAGATGTCACTGTCAGACATCAGAATTCTGCTATAGCACAACAACAAAAAACCCAACTCCATTATTATTCTATTTATCAGCGCGAGTTAAATGTCACCAAAAAGAAAAATGCACACAGGAGAATTTAATCAAAAACTTATAAAATATGCAGCAGAAAACATCAAGAGAGCTGCAGAAGGAATTCAGAGTGTGAGAAGCCTGTCAGGGATAATGGAGGTCTACGAGTACTTGCCAAGTACCAGTATGAGTATTTATCAAACAATATGTAAATTCTATGCATTGTCACTGACCACAGCTTCTAAATGCATCTTACCCACCTCTTCTATCTCTTTTGTGTTTGTCTGCTTCATGACACATTTTCTGACCGTCCAAATAGTACGGGGACCTTATTCAGGCTGGGACACCTTTTATTTACCTTACAAGAGGCAGTTTCCCAGTGTGTACATTTACATACATTCAGTCAATGTCAGGAATTAGCATGTGACATAGGGAAATGTCAGAACAGAAGAAATCAATTAAACCAGATAAGATAAGCACAAAGATGGTAAAACAGGAAGAACAGCAACAAACAGAAATAAGACAAGGAAAATGCCATTCAAAGAAATGTACCGTAATTTAAATTTCAAAATGGGCGTGGTCTATGTTTAAGAGCTTTATGGCAGAGGGGATGAAGGACTATATTCACTGAAGTACTTTAACATTCCCACAAACACTGACGCAGAAATGTGAATCACTTTATAATCGAACGGAAGCCTGACGTTCTCACGTCCGACCACGAAGCCGTGGAAGTCCTTCAAGCTGGACCGCACCTCATTTCCTCTGGTCATTTGGGTTAATATGGACACACGCATATAATATATATATATATATATATACACCTTGGCGGTGGAAACATAACGAGGCCTAACGACATGTTGACAACGTGAGCAGCCGTTCGCTTCCTGTCCAGACCGCGACCCGACATAAAGGCTGACGTTTTCCAACAAGGCAGCCTGAAGGGCAGAGCCGCCGCCGCCGCCGCCGCCGCCGCCGCCGCCGCCGCCGCCGCCGCCGCCGCCTGCCTCCGAGACTGAGGAAATTACTTTGCAGATAAAAATAACAAAAAGTCCTTTCACCTTCTTTCTTGTGGAATCTGGGTCATCTTCAGCGGTTCCATCAGTGGCCGCCACATTTCCGCCATCGCCCCCCCCCCCCCCCCCCCCCCCCCATGCTGCACCTCACACCCGTAATTGTCTGCTGAGAGCCGCCCTGCCGACCCTGTTGTGACCTACTTGCATGATAATGTGCGAGTTGAATCCAAAGCACGTCGAGGTGAAGACGCATGAAGAAAATCCTCGTCATTTAAAAACACAAAACCCCCGACCGACACGTCTGAAACCCTGAAAATGACATTTCCCAGCTCGCTCTGCTCATCAGGCTTCATTAATCCGCGGCTGAATTAACTGTTCTCTGCGTTTATCTACGACCACGATCACATGTTGAACATCCTGACCTTCCATTTCCTGGGAACATCCACATGTTCCACGATAAACCTGCACTCTTGTGTCTGGAGACGTGATATTTCCTCTGTCGGGGGGGAAATTGCAGCCTGTGTTTGTTTGAGAGAGAAATATTTCACGTTGTTTAGCTTTGGGACCTCTGCACAGGCTTTATTCCTTTTATTGTTTTTACTAGAAATCATCTTCTACTGAAGACGAGGTCCACATTGAGTGAAAACGTAAAACTTTGGTTGCGTTTTGGGGCGTCTGATTACACGATTACACAATAACAACAACGTTTTCCTTCAGGGTATCATGACTCCCAGTTCAAATTCTCCTGGGACTTGGTACTTTTATTTTGACAGTCGCCGTAATAACAATCCAACTTGGTTGTCTGGCCATACGAATGTCCATGTTCTTCCATTGTTCATGTTTATAGCTTATCTGCACAGATGTGTGTGGTTTCATTACAGAAACAAGCAACAGCGCCCACTAGTGGCCCTGCAGGAAAACATTTTCAGCGTTTCTCCTTTGTTCTACATGAGGTGCCTCTCTCATCCACTTTGTATGGGACATTTTTCTCTGTTTTTTTGGGATTTATTCAGAAACGTTTAGCCGTTAACGTACCGAAATCGAATCGATTGGTCCTTAGATGACGACAATTCATCCCAGAAGATTTCGTGCAATTCAGGGGAGAGGTTTTTGCGAAAAGTTGGTCAAATACATACATACAGACCAATGAATAAATACACGCAGACGAAAACCTAATCCTTCACCGTTAACTTCGTAAATATACAATGGAAAATATTAAGAGTTTCCTATATTTACCATTTGCTTGGCCAACAGTTTCACCTGACTGAACACTTTGTCCCTCGGACCCTACACATTACTGATTCCTGTCACCAGTTCACCGCCTCAGTCAGAGGTAAAGCGTCGACTCAGCACCGCCTCTATTTTCTCTCCATTTATTGGTGTAAATAAGTAACTGCAGGTCTCCTCTCACATCATTATGTTTTATTATGTTGCTTAGCCTCGTATAGTACATGCTGTCCTCTGCCACCTCACCCTATATACATTTTCTCATCATTTGTTGCACCCTCATTAAAAATAATGACAAAGAAAACAAATGTTTTTAATTGTCATTGACACTGTTCTGATCTATTTAAATAAAACAATACTAATCAAACAACTTTGCTACATTTAGTAAATTGACGAGAGAGAAAGTTTTGACCTTAAAGTCAATGCGGTGGATAGAATAAATTTAGATTAGATGTTCTGCTGAGAAAACTTAGCTCCTGCCATCCATGCTTGATGTGAAACACTCATCCGGATGTGGGCGGAGCCTTCTGTCTGTCCAATATGTACATTACGTGTGTAAATTAAATGCGTAATTACGTTTCCATGGAGCTTTCATCAAACTGAGTAGTACCACTGATGACCTGTGAGGGCAGTGTTTAGCAGCATAACTCATCCAGTAAAGGAAACGAAGACGGCAGAAATAAGGAAAGCCTTCGGGGAAAGACCCTACAAATGTCTTTTCCCCCTCATCCTATTTCTAAATACTACTTTTTCCCCCAGTTTTTAACCCGTTTCATAGATATTTGGATTAGAAATATTGTCCCACATGAAACCAACAATGTGCACTGCCCCCTACTGGATGTATTGTTAAACGAGCGTGACAATTTATAAAACTCAAATAATTGTAAAGGATGCTGAGAATAAAAACTTCAGTGAATCCGTCCAAACCCTCAACGTGTCTTGGTAGTTTGCGTGTTCAAATCCTGCAGTTGAAAAACAACAAGGAAAATCTCAGATATTTGATCGTCATTGTCAGAACTGACTCACTGCCTTTATTACTTGTTCCACTTGACATCGTCACTCACTGGATATACGTTAATCTGTGATGATCTTGAGTCGAGCTGAATGTCGGGAATAAGTGACAATGAAAATGTGATTCTCGCCCTTGAAGCCCTGAAAACCCATTCGCGCCTTTCATACTCCATTACGCCGCCATCATTAGCGTCTGATTGCAAATGATTCACTTTGTTTATGGCAGTCCCCCCCCCCCCCCCCCCCCCCCCCCCATCTCGTTGTCATCCTCAAATCACCGATTTACAACAGAATTACTTTTCTGTCGTCATATTTTCAATCGTTTCTGACACAAACCATTTAGTTTGTGATTTCACCTGCAGCACAGGAGGCCCTGCCTTCCTCTTCCAAGCACATTTAATTGCCAGTTTTACGATTAATGTGCCGTTTTTCATCGCTTGAATCCCACCAAACCCCGGAGAACCTATCCCAATATCGTGCAATGAGAGCCTCTCCCTCGTTTCAAATGAGCTGAACATAACGCCACCTTCTTCTGTTTCTCCAACATCAACTCGGTGTGACTGTAATCGACAGTCATAATATTTTAATTCCTCCCGTTCTCATTGTGGGCTAAACACTCATCCCCTCAACAAATAGCTGACATCGGTCTCTCAGCGCTGAATCACTTTCCCTCCTCTGTCTGCCTCCTCCACTCGCTCTGATTGAAGCATATTAGGAGATGAAACATCCATTCGCTCTGCCGTTCTCTCGCCGTTTTGGATTAAAGCACTTTGCCATTGTCGGCCTGTAAATGCACGTTGAAGCACCGTGATTTGGGGATCGGTGGGATTTCAACCGGGCTTCACGCTGCCACAGAACAACGTCACGGGCACAGAAGATGAAATATATCCATAATGAGATGTTTTCCAACATGTTCTGCATGTTCCTCTTCCATGTTTGAACATGTAACTGAATATTGTAGGCAGTGAAACAAACAGGCTTTGAAGGAGTGACACACACACACACACACACACTATAGCTGCAGGGATGTGAGTACATAATGCATGAACTGTGTTCTATTGGTGTATATATATTATGTACATATGTTTAAAAAAAGAAAAAGGATTTATATGTGGAAAATAAGAAAAAGTCTCTGTCATCCATCATCAGCAGTAATTTATCTATTTACACCACGAGTCTGATTTGTTAAATTGTACAAAGGCGCTTTGCAGACCGTCAATTAAGAAGAGCAGCACGAGGGATGCAAACAGGAGGATTTAGATTAGGAGGATTTTTTTCCCAGAAACGACATCATTTCCACGTGTTCGCTTCCGTTCGTCACGGAGTGACTGTAGAGCGCCACAGCGTGAGATGGGACGCCATGTTGCTGGAGGAAGGTTAGAAAACAGGTCCGGTAAAATAAACAAGAGGTGTGTGTGTGTGTGTGTGTGTGTACTCTCAGCCTGGCACGTTAACTTTATTGTTTTCAGCGTTTCTTCTGTTTTCATGTAAACCATCAGTTGTCCTCGTATTCCACAGGTATGGAGGTAATTGCTGTAAATCAATATTCGAGTTTACTGAAAGACTAGAAAAGCTTTTCGCTTCATCTTTTGCCTTCTTTGTGACAGATTTATAATAATCTGTCACTGTGACCGTCAAATGAGACGTGAGCCTTGATGAAGTAGAATTTATCGCTCGGTCACGAGTGTCGGGCGTCTTTAACGTGATATTTGTCTTCAGTGTGTCCTAAAAATAATCTCCTGTGTTGTGAAGCGTTTTGCACTCTGGCTTCCTCCTGGTGGGGTGTTTCTCTCTCTCTCTCTCTCTCTCGATGCTCTTTGGTAATTTCCCCTGGTATTCAACACCTCATTCAACTCGTTAGCACGTTTCACTGGCTTCCTGTTCTGTGGCCTTGGTGAACTTTTTAAAACACTTCATGTCTTTATATGAAGAAAACATCTTGCATTAATCAGTTTCAACCACTTGTGTCACTCCGGGTATTCCCACCATTTTAACCTTCATTAATTATTGCCTTTTTTCTTTTGTTTACTGTGAAGTACTTTGATGGTGTAAAAGAAAATGCTGTTTGTCAATCCATAAGAAAAGAAACTAAATGTGTTTTATCAGCATTTCTTTTACTCTTTGCACTAATCTGTCACTCTAACTCTAATAAATCTATATATAGTTCTGTCTGTCTCTCTCTATATATATATTTATATACACACACATCCTACTTGCTTATATTCATCACTCTGAAACAAACTAAGGTATTTACATTCATATACTCGCTGCTTTCTACTTTTATTTTAAACTTTTTTTTCTCAGCAAATGAAAAAGCTGTGATTTCATAAAGAAATCCATTAAAGTCGACAGTGAGGGGTCGAGGACGTTGAACCGAGCTCGGATACACGGAGGAAACCGAATCAAGCCGTAATGAAGTCGCGGTTTCTGACCCGTTAAGACGTGATGCGATCAGAGTTCCGTGTCTTTGAGTTGTTAACGGCCCCATCAGAGTGGAAGGAAACTCTAATGAGTGAAAGAAACCTGGTTCACATTAACACGTGAACCAAGCAGAGATGTCACAGTTCCACCAGGCTCAGTGTGGCTTCCCTCTGTTTGAAGTCTGATTGGTACATGATCTCGTTTTGCCCTTTTCCTCTGCTACCGGCAGTCTGCAGCTCAGAACCAGCTCTGCTACCGGCAGTCTGCAGCTCAGAACCAGCTCTGCTACCGGCAGTCTGCAGCTCAGAACCAGCATAAATACCTGTAATTTCTCTTCACCTGTCTCTGTGTTTCTATATTCCTGAAGTTATTTTTGCACATGGAGGACATTCGTGTCTCCCGTGAAATTCTAGGAGCTTATTTCAAAGACCTTGGACTGTTTTCCTCTTTGGCTTTGGTACCTTTTATGTTTTACTCATGTCGTTTACATTCCATGGGTTGTGCTCGGTGTTCCTATAGTTCAAGATGAAGGGAAAAGTCCGGCCTTGAAAGGTAATGAAACCAGCTGCTATAGAAACACATCTCTCCTTATCATGTAAGGGAAACAGGGACTCATTATATTTGGAAAAAGAGTCAAGGACTGTCCATTTTATTTCCCAGGCAGCTTGAAAAACGGACTTTATTTGGGTTTTTTTCAGCCTGTGTGCACAGTTGAAATAAGAGATGGAGGTTATTTCACCCAGGATGGATGATCTGAGTGCCATCTGATTTCTAATATTAATGTTTTGGGTGTATTATGAACCACAAAGTTCCCTTTTTCACCAACAACATGATCTGGTGATGACAAAAATAAGATTCAGGGTTTGATTTCAGGTGAAAATAAAGTTTTCATGGGGTTTTTGGGTGTCTGTTTCCATGCACCATTCTGGTTTTATTGTTGAGAATCACCTGTAAAAGCAACGAAATGTTCATAGCATATTGTTCTCTGCCTGCTTTTGTGTGTGTGGGCTCATTACAAAAACCACCAACAGCACCCACTAGTGGCTGAACATGAAATCTACTTTGTTTTCACTTTAAAGATTCTGCCTCATAGATGTTTTTGTTTCACTAAAGAAGCAGGCGTTGCAGAAAACACTATAAATAAGGAGAATAGAACTACAACACTTAGGAAAATTCATTTCTCAGGAGCAATTGGTCAAATTGTTGGGTTCAAATAATTTATTGTAAATAAATCTGATGAAAAAACGAGTATAAAGGTTATTTCCACATGTAAAGAGACAAGTCAGTATCAGCTTGGCGCCTCCAGTTTTATCTCTTGTTCCTCCAAGATAAAAGAGTCGCTCACATGGCCGTTAAACCAGCAGAGGTTGAGGACTGAGTTGTATTTGATGCTAAATAAATCAAGCTGAGCTGAATGAAGTCCTTGTAACGATGAAGCCTGTGTGACAGCGCACCTGTCTGCACCACAGAAGAAGAGCGCTCGCCATTGTTTGCTCTCGGGCCCTGTCAATGGTTCCCGCCTCGCTTTGGAAAAAGAACCATAGAAATCCTGCCGCGGGCGTTTAATTAAGTCAAAACAAATTAGTTGGGCAAACGACTGCGAGCGGCGAACTCGACTACAGCTCATGAGAGCGTTTGACCAGAGACTGAGAGAAATTCTCCTGCTTCACACTCGGCTCAGACAATCGACTTATAAAATTCAGATTTCTAGTGATTTCCGTGGAGTCGGAGCATTACGAGCGGCACAGACGCTCATTCAGGTTCCAGTATTGTACAAAACTAAAGTTTCACTAATGAGATCCTTCTGTTGATTCAGATTAAATTCATCTGTACAATCACTATTCTTCAATTTTCCACCTGACCTTGTAACCCTCCAGGTTTTAGTCTCCGCCTCGGGATTATTGGTTCTTCTCTGTAAAAGTGCTTTTAATGACTGAGTTGTATTTGGCGCTATAGAAATAACATTGAATTGAATTAAAGCTCTTATTTTTGCTCTTTGCTGGAAAATTATCTTGTAGGTTCACGTTCCATACTGGTGTTTTCCCTCTGCTGTGTGGATCAGTATCAGTATCTTTACACAAAAACACTGATATTAAACCTCTTTGAAAGAAAATAATACTCCAAAAAAAACAGTAAAATGTGGTTTGTTTTCTCTGTAGTTGGATGAATAAAGTGAAAGGAAACTAAATAAATGTCAAAAAACTGATGATATTATTTTTGAGATACAAACGCAACAGAAGTTTTACTTTAAATGAAATAAAATCATGTGAGATTCAAATGGAGAAAATAAATCACAGCACATTGCTTTGGAAAGACATCATGTACTAAAGAGAAATAAACAAAACAAACCTTGAAAAGATGTGTTCTTTATGTCGTATTGTAAAAGCTTCTTGTTATTCACCCAGTCGGGCTTCAGTAACTGTGAGCTTCAGAACATCTATACGTTCCACCGCGGCTCCAGAAGAAAAAGTCAATGACGATGCCAAAAGGCTGCCGAGTCGCGTGAAAGGATGAAATGCAGGATGTGCTGTAATTCTCAAACACGCTGCACGTTGTGCTGATGCAGCAGTTTCCTCGCCCGGCCAGTCGCTTATATGAAAAGACGGAAATCCATCAGGTAATGGAATTTCCATCACACTTTTTTTTTTTTTTTTATTATTTCCAGCCTGTGAAGTGTCTGAAACTGTAGGTGTGCACTCAGATTAAATTATTCATCTGATCAATTTTTCATGGCTTCAATAACTTTTTTTTTTCAGCTAATAGTTCCTCATATTGGTTTGTACCGAACAAACATGATTGATGAGGTTGGAGAAGCGGCGCTCGCAGATTTGAATGGAACCTAATCCCAAGTTATTTGGTTGTTTTACATTTCTGTTGTCTTTATGATTTTTTTTCCAACACATTTTGGGATTAAACTCTTCAATCTGATGCGTGCATGAACACACATGCATCCCAGCAGTTCAGAAAACTCCTCACGCCCCCACCAGGAGTCTGCAGCCTTGAGGCAACTTGTGTTGAGGCCGAACCCGGAATTAGTAATCCCTTCAATTGACTTTCTCTCCTGTCGGAGGATAAATTATTCATTGAAGTCGCCACTTCCTGTAATCTCCAGGACGGATCAACAGACTGATGTTCCAGCTTCTGCCGCCGGCCGAACGTCGACCTGAGAAAAGCACCTTGTCCTCAAACCCCGAAGCGCCACGTGTCTCATCGGCAGACGTCCAGGTCACATGTCCACTCCAAGTGCACAAGACAAAAAAAACCAAAAAGCGTGTTTTAAGAGGTTACATGTTTGTCCAATAGCCACTGGAAAAGCTTGTAAGAGGATTTCTGGAAAGGCGATTTGTTGACTCAGTAAGAGGTCATTTGTCTTAAATCCTTCTGATGTAATGCTGCTTTTCATTTTTTACCCAAACTGCCTTTTTTTTTTTTTTTATCAGCTTGTGTAACAAATTAGACCCTTGATGAAACAAGATAAATGCGTGATGGGATGAAGGACAAAACTCCTCGTCAAAATTAAAACGTGTTTATTTACCACAATGTGCAGCCGTGACAACGTGGAGCTTCCACTGCTGTGACGAGTCAAATGAAATAAGTGACGACACAGACTTCAACAGAGCTCCTGGAAACGATTCCACACGCCGAAATGAAAGCAAACACGGTGAACGATCCACAAACCTCCGTCACGCTGATCTGCAGCGACTGGATTCATCGCTGAGCCAAAAGGAAGAACCAACTCTTCACTGAACCTGTGAAGCTTTGGGTCATTTTCACAAAGCGATCACCAGGACGAACTGAAAAGAGTTAGAAATGTCCAAACTGCAGCTGTTTAAATTTGCTTTGTTATGGTGTTTATATTTTTGAATGAGAGCTGGAGGATTACAATAACACACCGAGTTTTGAGTTTCCACGGCAACCGCAAACACGCTGATGTACAATGTAGTAAGCATGCCCGGCCATGAGGTGGCGCTGTGGGTTGTTACCTTCGCCAATGAAAGTTGGCTGAGAAGGTTATGTCTTCGTCTGTGTGTATTTATTCATTTATTGGTTTGTATGTATGTATTTTACCAAGGTTTCGCAAAAACTATTAACCCGAACTGCATGAACCCTTCAGGGATGATTTGTCGTCAATCAAGGATAAATTGATTAGACGTTTTGGAAGAAATCATCAAAAGTTGTGCAAAAAATGTCCCATCCAAAGTGGATGAGAGGCACCTCATGGAGATCGAAGGAGATCAGCGTCTGTTGCCATGGAGACGCTCCCTGCTCAGTGTTTCACAGTGATGTTGCTACCTGACAGGCTAGTTAGCATCAATATGAGCTAATGGCTATCATGCGAGCGATGCTAACTCGGTTCTACAAACAAATGTGGTGTTGGTGAAGGTTTGCGCTCTACCGAGTGTAGCTCTAGTTTTTACAGTGAAATCATAAATGATTGCAGAGAACAATACTGTATGAACGTCAACGGGAGAACCCGACATTCGTATAAACAAACAACTAATTGGATTCTATTAGTTGTGAGTCTCAACTTCTAAACTACCAATATGGACGGTAGAACTAAAACACAGACGGGGAGTCACGCCACGCCAGCGGCCGCCATCTTTGTTGTTCGTGCGTGAGCAGAAGAACCATTTACCACGGCGCCATTGTTAATGTTTATAGTGTATTGTTCTCTGTGAGCGTGTTTGTCTGTGTAGTTTCATTACAAACCAAACCACACCAACTCCTGGCCTGGCATGACTACTGTATTTTGTTCTCGACATTTCTGCTGTTTCTGTTTAAGTGTTTTCTGGAAATGTCACGTAAACGATGCCTAAAAAACTCAACTGATCAATTCTTGTTTAGTTTTCCAGTCACATCCAATCCATCAAGTGACACACGGGCCCATATTTGATGACGCGAAGGCATAAGATCTGCAGGATGTTGGTGGTTAAAGAGTGAAAACGTTACCGGTTGTTACATCAGAGTGCCTTATGTCTCCAACAAAACTCACTAGATCTGTCAGAAGCTTTGTTTTCTTGTTTCTAAAGGCGCCTGAATGGTCGTTAAACCTGATAAAGTCAGAAAGTAGGACGGATTAGACCGGTCCCGGAGGGGGGGGGGTTCCATTTATTTTTTTGAGTAGAAATCCTGATTAAATGATAATAGTTGAAGGTTAAGACTATAAATGCAGAAAACTTACATCAGTATAGATGGAAGAAGCATTAGTCTCTAAAGTCTAATATTACAGATGTTGTTAATCATGATGCTTTATAGGTGTTAACGGTCCCATATTATGGTAAATTCACTTTTATAGTGGTTTTCTCACAGTAAACTGTGTCCTGATTGACTGTATGAGCCGCCACAAGTGAAGAAGGTGTCATCTCCTTCACACAGCAAATGTGCGCTCGCACAGATGAATCCCAAAAAAATTTTCCCTTCATGACATCGTGCAGGGAAATGATCCCGCCCTCTGGTGGTGCTGATATACTGAATACATTTAGTGTAATGTGAAAAAACCGTAACAGGGGAAATACATTTTGTACAAAATGTTGTTGGACTTCTGACACTGATGTGAAATTGTTAAAAAAAAAATATATGGGACCTTTAGGAGAAGTTTAAATGAAACTGTGGATTAAACTGTAAATATGAAATAAGTACTAACAAGCATCTGCTCCCTTAGCAAAATATGTGAAAGACAATTTTGCACGTTTCAACTCTGTACCTTTTAATAGAGACAACAAGCAACCTGACAGGAGGGCTGCAAAGTGTTAACTTTAACAGAGCCGCAGTTCCTGATCAGTCCACCAGGAGTCAAACTGTTTCATTAAAAGTTGATGACTTAACAACGAGACGCGAAACCAAACAGAAAACGGTGCATCAGCGTAGATGACGCAGCTGTGAAAGCTAACCTCTTTAATGCTATGTAGCATTAGCATCAAAGCCTTTCTATGAGAGTGTGTTTGTAAAAGCGTGCTCGATAGAAGCTGCAGAAAGTTTGGGTTCTGCCATTTTTGCAGTCTGGAGGTGAATTTTAGGACATCCAAAAAGATTTTAAAAACATTCAGTGTAACAAGAATAGCAGAACATTTTATATTTGCCTGTATTGATAGTTTTCATGTTATTAAAATCAATTTGGGATCTATATAATCCATAATTATCCTCGGAAGGATCAAATCCAGAAGATTTTTATTATTAATTTCACATGTATGACTTATATTGTGAGGCAGTTATGCGCAACGCGTCTTGTCTAAAGCATAATAACCACCAACACTTCAATATTCCTCTCGGCACAATTTTTAAAAACGCAGTCACGTCTGAAAGAGCTTTGTCATCTTTGTAGTAACGAGTGGTAACACCAAAATGTTCACGTGGACTCTGAACAAAAACAAACGACAAAAACAGACACCACTTAAGACATAATTGACATTTTACCCTTAAAATGTTCTGCTTTAGACCAAACACCCAAACCCCAGAGTGTGTAACTACTTCACAAAGATCACAGTGTATTACTTGACATCGAATTGATTTTTTTTTTTCTTCATTGTGCGATGAAACGAGACATTTAAAAAAAAAAAAAAAAAGATTGTGCAAAAGGTTTTTCATGTTATACTTTCTGGGAAGTGTTTGTGAGGGGCTGCTCCACTGTCCTACTTCCGTTTTTGAGAATTCCCTCTGTGGCGCCGTGACCCGAGTTCACCGCCGGTGTTTTGGGGTCACAGATGGAGGAATCCTCAGCCTGAGGTTCCATGAACGCCACCCTCTTTCCATTGGACCGCCGCTGCCCCGACTCTGCTTCTCTGGGGTCTGAACAAAGGCTTATTGCCCGTCCGCCGCACCCCCTGGCGCCACCGCCGCCGTCCCGGCACCGACAGGGGGTGAGGTATAGGTAAAGCAGCACCAGGATGATGCTGACCACACAGGAAGCCAGCGTGGTGAAGGCGGTGTTAAAGTGCTCAGTGCCGCTCCGGTGGCCCAGGCCGCTGCCGGAGGTGCTGCTCAGGTTACCGACCACCACGGTGACCTCGGGCGATTCGTCCGGTCTATAGTGGCGACCGCGGGCCACGACGCACACATACGTACCAGAGTCCTCCGTCAGGGCTCCTTGGATCTCAAGGGTCCCGTTGGGAAGAACTGTCAGGTGGGCAATTGCATGAGCAGCGGATGAATTCAGTGCTATCTTAGGGGTAGCCCAAAACACGATCTGCCCCTCCGGCAGCGGTAAAGTCAATCCTGGACACGGCACCCTTAACCAGTTCCCAGGTTCTATTTGGTACATCTGTGCCTCGAAGGGTAAATCTAACTCTCCTTCGGGCCGACAGTCGAACCCCGGTCCCGCACCTTCCTTACATGGGTATTCACCTCTGAAGTCCACCAGAGGGCGGTACTGTTTCCAGAGCCAATACTCCAACAATGCAAGCATCGCGCAGTCGCAGACCAAAGGGTTCCCCTGCAAATAAATTCCTCCTGCGTGTGTGAGAGACAGCAGGCTCTGAACCGGCGCCTCGGTCAGCCGGTTGTACGACAAGTCGAGGAAGGTGAGGTTCCGCGGCCCTTCAGGTTCCTCGTAAAGCTCCAGAGGGAAGGACGTCAGCTTGTTGGCAGAGAGGTAGAGCCGTCGCAGGCTGTGAAGGTCCCCGAAGGATTCTGGGTCGACCTCCACAATCTGGTTATCGAACAACAGCAGCTCCCTGAGCTCCTTCAACCCGGCGAAGGCGGACAAATTCAGTGCCGTCAGTCTGTTGGACGAGAGGTCGAGATGGAGGAGGTGTGGCGCCAAGGCGAATGCGTTCGCCTCGACTCGGCTTATGCGGTTCTTGCTGAGGACCAACGTCGCCAGGCGGTCGAGCGGTTGGGAAATCCAGTCCACAGGCAAGGCAGCGAGGGCGTTGTGACTCAGGTCCAGCCGCGTGGCGTAGCCCGGCAGATCAAAGGGCGACGCGGACAGATTGCGGCCGCTGCAGGAAACAATATCGCTGGCACAAAGGCAGTAGGGTGGGCAACCAGCCACCCAGGGAAGAAAGCCAAGACACAGGAGGAGCAGCACGGCGGCGCGGCAACAGCTGCCTCCAACACTGGTCCTGTCGAAAAGCTCTGACGCCACGGGATGCATCCTGCTTTCCCCTCGGGACGGGATCTCAGGTTACTGTCTCATTGGGCGTGAACATGTCAGGTTCACAATCTGATCATGGACGGCGCCTTACCAATAAGAGTGGAGAAACAAGAAGGAGGAGGGAAAAGGAGATTTTTAACTACTTTTTTCATGAAAACCAAAAACAAATGGTAGAGAGAGCACAGGGTGAAGCTGCACGCCAGAGAGGGATAAAACAGTGAAGGCATCACATGCAGGCGACTCCCAAAATAAATTTTAATCCACGTTTGAGCACAACAATGATGCCTGGTGTTTTTCTCTGCATATGACGACCCCGGGAACAAATGTAACCTCGTCCATTAACGTTAATGATACGAACTCTACACACACCGACTCACAACAACACACACGCTGGATTTGTCTGCTGTTTGATTCAATCTAATTTCTATCTCCATTTAAATGCCTATGACCTTTCATACTTCTAAATTGAGGCACAATAAACAGTAATCCGTTTAGTTAACGTAACAGTTTGGTAACAGTTGTTCTACCAAAGGGAAATAAAACAAAGGAACCATTTAAAACTTAATTTAATAATTGCTGCAAATTGCAACTCACTTTCTAGTCGTAACCTCTCTATTGGGAAAGTGATCACATCTGTTATCCTTCTTTTCAACTATTAATTGTACACTGATGACAACCATTTATTATTTTTGATAATATTTTGATATGCTAAACATCACCTTGTTCTGGAAAACCATCTTTTACCTGATTCAACTTGAATAGAATAATATATAGACTATGATATAAGTCGTGTATAAATGTGCAGCCAATGCTTTTAGTAAAACAGATTTAAGGAACCTTTTTTGCGAATAAATGCATAATATAGAAAAAATGCTCACATGTGAGGGAGAAAAACGTGTAACAGAATCTTTTTAAGCCAGAAATGATTGAACATGTGATTTCTGATCAATGATTTCTAACATATTCTATCTTATTTTTATTGTAAATATTTTATACTGACTTGTAAAGTTGAAGTCTTTTCTTTGATTGGTCGTCTTTATGCACATATATAATCTTAAAGAGATGAGTGTGTGCTTTTAAAAAACAATCAATAATTCAACTCCTTAGTTTTTCTTTAAACGTCTAATGATCCAGGGATTTTATTCATTGGCTGTTTTCTGCCACATTTGGTTAATGACCCAACCAAACCAGCTTGCTCATAACAATTATAGCTCAAGGATTGATTTAAAAAAAAATTTAAAAGTTTCAAAAATGAGATGATTAAAAAAAAAAATAATAAAATCAATATGAAAAACTGATGATCCACATTACGCAAATTACGCACATTACGCACTAAATTGCTCATGTTCCGAGTGAGGCAGAGGAACGCGTCTCACCTTGATCTGCTATTCACACCATCGCTCCTCCGTCTCCTGGTCCAGACGAGTCCCGTCTGCAGATCGTTTACAATCCGAGACGCAACTTGTCGGTTCCTGTCGGGAGGCGCATGTTTGATCCGGAGGAGAGAAAAAATAAAAAAAAAAAAATAAAAAAAAACCCAGGCGAGACGCAGCTGAAGTGTCGGGCTGAGGGCTGGAGGGTGAGGGAGGCGTCCTCCGCAGAATAAACACGGGAAGACCAGAGCAGCTGTACAACAGGATGTGAAGCCAGAGAGGATGAAGAGGATGAAGAGGAGGAGGAGGGGAGAGAGAGAGAGCGAGAGAGAGGAGGAGGTGTGGCGGAGGCTGGAAATCAGAGCAGAGGTTGAGAGAGATTCCTACGTTGTAATAAATGAAACCCTCCAACTGCTTTAAAATGAGTTTAGACGATAGTTTTCATTTCTCAAAAAAATGTCAAGCGCAGTTTCCCAAAAGGTATTCAAAGATATTCTGTCTTTGATTTAATTTCAATATAAAAAGCCCAGATTAATATATTTGTTATTGTTAACCTGTATTGATTTATTTACTACCTTTTGACTGCTTGTATTTCTGTTGTGTTGTTTATATCTATGATGGATGATTGCATGCTTAACCACCACTAGAGTCTGTAAATGTTCTTGTTTAAAAAATAAAAAAATAAATAAAAATACTTCGTATTCTGGGCTTTTTCTTTTTTTGTCGTCAAATTAAAAATTATTATGCAACGTACAGTCAGTTTACATGTACCTTAGAGAAAATATAAAGCAAGAGAATAAAGAAGAATAAACAGCCAGGAGAGTATTTACAGTACAGTCATTTATTATACACTCAGTAGATGTACGTCTGATAAACCTTCTAGTGTCGGGAGCCAAACGCATCACATCATCTGGTGAAATAGTAGAATAATAACCTGTAAATTTAAATGTTAATGGATTTTTTGGTGTTAAAAAACAAACATTTTGCACGAAAACTTACAGCAAATTCAAGTAAGGTTCATTTATAAAGTGATTTTCACAGATAAGAAAAAAATCACAAAGTGCAGTACATAAAATGGGTTCAATAAAACAGAACTTACAAATTTCATGAAATACAGTAAAAGTGAGAGAAATATTTAGCTGAAAGCTTTCTTCAATAAAAACGTGCATTTCAAAAGAACTTGTGGAATCGAGCGTTCGGAGGAACAGGAGCAAGTCGCTCCACAGCCTGAGCCGTGATTCTTCTTCACTTCCTCTCTGCTCAGGGTTTGTTTCAGGCGACAGCGCCCCCAAATGGCAGCTGCTGTAACTGCGCGACAGTTTGATCCAGCCTCTAAAGTCAAAGCGGACGCCATCGAACCAAATGAAGGGGTGAAGATTCTCGGCTCCGCCCCCTCCCAGGTGACCCGAGTCCCGGACTATCCCAATACGAAAGGCTCCTAAGAAACGGTTCAGAAATGAGAGGAATTCTTCGCTGCGTCGGGTCACAAACTCCGCCCATCAATAACCTGACAAGCAGACAAACCTAAGGAATCCTCCCTCGAGTGACTCCCAGGTCCCAATAACCTGGAAATGTTGGAGAAATGGAGGTGATAACGTGACTGACGCCTCACGAATCCCTTCAGTTGATCCTTCAGGTCTGACAGCAGGCGGATCTTTCTTCGTACTGAAGAGAAACTCGAGCACAGATTTCCACTCCTGCTCGGCTGGAGCGTCGGGCCGTCGGCGGGTTTCGGCTCGCACGAGGGCGATTCGGTTCATTAGCGATAACGCTGCGGTAATTACGTGTGTGACCTTGACGACGCCTTTTTTTTCATTTTTCCAGAGCCGCGGCGCCGTAGTGCAGCCAAACGGTCGATACGAGACTCAACCGGCAGTGGAACACGAAGCACAGCTGCAGCTCACAAACCTTTTTGTTTTGTTTTTACTGTCAAAAGAAGAGCAGCCTTTTAGGATTTGCTCGTTGGAGCAGAATCTTTCAGATGGCGTTAAGCTGTGCACAGAGTTTACATAATCCCCCCTCTTTTCTACAAAAAAGTGTTTATCTTTTGGAATTAAATAAAAAAGGTGATTCTGCTGCCTTATGTGTTCACTTGACATCTCCATATTTAATCTTAAACATCCTCCATATGGGAAACTTTACTTTTTATTGTCTGTGACGAGGCTGCGTACCTGCGTGCGTGCGTGCGTGTGTCTGTGCGTGTGTTCGTTCTGATGGCGTCTTTCATACCACATGAAAGTATTTGTCACTGAATTGATTCGTCAAGGTTGTAAAACTCGGCGCTCGAGGCACCGTCACCTCTTTTTTTTTTTTTTCCTTTTAATATCTTGTTCGATCTCCCAGACCTACACACACACACACACACACACACACACACACACACACACACACACACACACACACGCACTAAATAGAAAAAGACCAAAAAAATCAATAGGATTCTTATTTCTGAAGATGAGTCAATCCCATGAACTGCGGGAGGACGAGGCCCGTTAGGGGTCCTGATAATCCCGACTCCATCCTAATCACAGCATCCTGGTAATTACCAGCTCTCTCTCCGCCCAGGAGACAGCGACGCACAAATCGCTCCATGTTACCATGGCGGCGGTGGCGGCGGCGGCAGCAGCGGCCATCAAAGGGGTGAGCGACTCTTGGGAATCTTCCAGAGTGTCCATCTTGGCTCCGGATCGCTCCCTCACCTTGTTGATATGCAAGAGATGGACGAACCCGCCGTTTCTCCGTCGCTCCTGGAGTTCAGCCTCAAGATGTCCGTGAAGTGATGCACAATAAACCCTGCATCCTCCGGTTCCATCCTACCTTCCATGATACTTACATGCATTTAAATGCATCGTTTTTTGCGACGCAGGTATAACATAGTGGCTGATTATACGGTCGGATTGGAGCCCAGCGGGATCCTGAGCGCAAGACGAAGGGTTGATGAAGAGGATGGGTCTGGATGGCTCTTTTCGTTCAGCCGGAGTTCAACAGCCCTCGTGGCCGTTCGTTCGTTGACACCGAGCCGTCGTTATTCTCCAGGGAGTCGAGGGGAGGCCGCCGCCGCCTCGGCAGACGGCCGCCGCCGCGTCGGCAGACGGCCACAAGGTCGCCTGGGAAGTTGTCGAGATAAAAAAACAATGAATTAAAGAAACTTAATCAAGTTTAGCAATATAATTATTAATGACGTATTCAGGAAGTTGTTGGTCAATTCAAGGACGCACCGATACCACTTCTTTAACGTAGGAGTACTAACGTTTAGAGACTTTCCAACACGAGTACTTATTCAATGCTGTAAAGCCAAATTCATACAAACATCGGAGAGTTTGACTGATCAAATAAATTCACAAAGTGCTGCGACACCGGACCATGAATTAATTCATTAAATCGGGAAATACTTTTCTATACATGTTTTACATCAAATAAATTGGTATTTTAATGAATCTAATGACACATTTATATATTTAATTCCAATTTTAATGACGTCGTGTCGCATTTAAATCATTATTTAATGGTGCATTTATTTATTTATTTATTTAATTTTGGCACTTTTAGTCCTCCATAACAGAAATAGTCAGAGATGATATACAAGCCGACGAATGCATCGAAGCAACATGAGAACAGATTATCTACTGGTAATTTTAGTTTTGGTCGACATAAGAGTGAGGAGGCAAGACGATTATGAAATATGATTATTGAATATTGGAGAAGGAGCAGGCTTATTCTTCCTTCCTACCCTTTTCCAGTTGAGACAAGTGTTGCCACAGTTACCTTGAAAAAATAATCTGATTACTGATTACGAGTTACTCCTTTAAAAAGTAACTTAATTACTTTACTGATTACTTGTTTTTAAAAGTAACTAAGTTAGAATATAAGTAACGTTTTAGTTACTTTCAGCAGCTGTCGAATACACCCCCCACTGTCTCAACACAAAGGAAACCGGTTTTGCTAAAAACTCTGAAAAAAGGGGCGGGGCTTCCTGCCAATATATCTTTTTACTCAGGAAAATTACAAAAGTAGTGTAACATCTCTGCAGTTGTGTTCTTGTTCTGGTTGTGACGAGTCGTGTTTATGAAGAAAAAGTGAGTTCAAAGTGATCTCACTCCTCAATTCTCAACAAAACCGCTGCCTTGTAAAGAAATGTCTTTCCCATTACTGGTGGTTTAGTAAACCTCTTCCTGAGGAGCTCGGAGGTCTGGAGGTTTCATATTCTACGTATTTAGCCCCTAAAGAACATTTAAAGCTTTAAATGTCATGAGTGACGGGAAGTTAAGATGAGCGTTGACCTTTAACCTTTCCTCTGTGGGGCCAAAAACAATAATCTGAGTTTTTTCCATGTAATAGAATATTTTATAATGCCACAATAATCCGACCACGACATGTTCAGTTGGTGCTTCGTATGACCCAATGACCAATCTGTCTCAGTGTTTACATTGAGCATTGTATATATTGCTCATAAAATACAATCAGTCAAAAAAAAGAAAAGACACTCAGGTTTTATTTATTTGGAAATTACTTCAGATAACGTGCATGTATATATTCATTGGCACTGAAAATGGGAGTTTAACTATCAAAATAAAAGCTCTAGGTTATTCACAAACTGACGAAAACATTTTTTACAGCAGCCATTATGTAAAATCCAAGATGGCGGCCATATCATCGTTGGGGTGAATGGAAACCTTGTTTTTCTGATTGCTTAGACCACAAGGTTTTGTTTTGTTTTTTAATCTAAAGTTAGAATCTGTAAACGCTGAACTTTGACAACCTGACTATAACCACAACTCCACCATGTGACGGAACTCTTCCCCATCCTTCTCCACTGAAGACAATTAATTCCAGCAGCAGCAGGTGGAGGCCTTGAGTGCAGGAATGAGGTGTAATTTTAGTTTCTTTCTCTGGGTAAATACCACCGGATCTCAGAATTCTGTTTTGGAAGCCATCGCTGTGAAAATGTCCTCCAGCTATTCATTGCAAAAGATCAGCCTCCTGCATTAACTGTCTCCGTTTGCACCACTTGAACTTTGGGGCTGATTTTCCCAAATGGAGCTGCGGTTTTGAACCTGTAATGGAAAATAAATTCCAGCCGCCACGCAGAGAGCCGGCTTCAGTGGGAAATCGTCCACTGAGATGCTTTTAGGAAAACGTCTGATTGCAGATATTAAAAATGTCTAACCTGATGTTGTTCTTAAACATCTGCAGTGACTTAAAACACGCAATTAACTGTTCTTGATTGTGCCGTCCAGATTGGAGTGACGGTGTAAGACGAGCTCGGTGTGGGGTTCTGAAAGTGTGTGGATTCGCCCTCAGCAGCAGCAGCAGCAGCTCACTGCCGGTAATAACGACCTGGTGCTCTGCTAATGGAAGCAAATACTCTGCAATTACCTTTAAGAGCGACGCCCAACCAGCCGGCAGCATTACCGACTGATGGAGTTTTAGAACGTGAACGTGTGCAGGTGGAGCGGGCGCTTCGACTTTCACATGTAGATGGTGAAGTCTGTTAGTATTTGGCTGCTTGCTCTTATTTCATAACTTCAGTAGAGACACGGAGAGGAAGTGAAGGTCTGCGACCAAAAACCTCAAGTTATTTAGTCATTTTCGCAGTTTTCAAAATACAATCAGTCAAAAAAAAGAAAAGACACTCAGTTTTTATTTATTTGGAAATTACTTCAGATAACGTGCATGTGTGCATTTGCTTTAATCTTCCCATAAAACACAAAGACATAAATATTGGTGAAATAAATAGAATTATTATATATAAAATGATTACAAATCCTGTGAGGTTATCATTTAATGTGAGTTCAGAGCTGAACACGTAACTCTGATTTTCAGTTTATACTTTTCATGTTCTAAACTAAAATCATTTGATGACTTTTATCTCACAGTAAAAGAAAAGATCTTCTTGTGTTTGGGGTCTTTCTGTGTGGAGTTTGCATGTTCTCTCCATGAGTAATCTGCTTTTGTTGCACCCACAAAGCTCCAGAAATATAGAGGTAATACAACAACAAAGAAAATCATATTTTTGGGGGCTTTTGTGAATAAATCAAGTTTCTGACCATGCACATAAATGATTTCAGTGTCTGAGAGACCGTGATGATAATCAATGGGCTGGATGGGTAGATGATAATAAATAAAGAGCTTGAAATTCAGCTCTGCGTGTTTCTCAGGTTTTACTGCCCACAACATTACTTGTGTTGTATCTGCGTCCACACAGCTCAGCACTTTAGTGTGAAACCCCCCTTCAGTGTGTCCATGTGAGACGTGTGGGTTTAATAATGCATGCAGCACCTTCCCAGACCCCCGTGACATTAGAAAAAGAAATAAATAAAACCGGCTTGGCATCCCAGCCCACGTTCTCACTGCGAATACAAACGACCACCAGCACTTTTATCTTTTCACTGTAGTAGTATGAAGGTGTTTTACTCTGAAAACATCGTGACGCTGTAATAAACGTCAAAACAGATTTTCATTCAGAATAGAATAAAAACTGACATTAAATTTAGACATTTGAAAGAAATTATTGGCTAATTGTGAATCTCATGCTGGAAACACAAGTCAAAAAAAGTATACCGGACTAGTTTAATTTATAATTTTCTTGATGGGCCAAATCTTTTCTGCCGTGGGAGGAAGCGGTGTGGACTGCAGGGTTATTTTGATAGGAAAGATTCAAATATGCTCAAGTTCTGATAATAATATAATATTAATATCTAGTCAGACAGATACTGTATACCGACTCAGGCCCCGTTTACACAAGCAAAACACATCGTTTTGAAAAGAGTTTCACATTCACAAGGCAATTCAATCAAATCAAGATATAAAAAAATGGTATGGTCAAAATACCAGAAGGAGGAAATGGGTACTTGATTACTAATGGGTGTTACAAAGTGATGTATACTTTAAAGGTCAGATCTAGCTAATGATGAAGTCTATTGTTGTTGTTACTATTATACTATTGCAGTTGTTATTATTGTTATTGGTATCATTATTATTATCATTATGGTTGTTATTATTGTAAGAGGATATAACATGTATTTCAGTTAACAAGAACTAACTAAGTGATTATATTGTATTGGTAATATCTTACATTATATAATAGACTATATGTCTTGGATGTTTTTGTTGTTGTTGTTTTATTTTTCTGTTTTATTTTAACAGTGTTATTGTAGCAGCCACATTATCATTATTATTTAAGTTTATGAACAGGGGTGGGAGTTAATAAGCTTGTCTTCTTCCCACTCCTTTTCGAGCTAGAGTGTTGATTATTATTTTTTCTTTTATTGTATTTTTTTCTGGCTTTTATGCCTGTGTTGTGTGTTGTGTAGCTCGAAATAAATTTGGAAATGAATGAAACTGAAAACAATGTAGTTCTCATGTTGGGCCACTAGTGGGTGATGTTGGTTGAGAATGATCCGCTTTCAACGTTCTGACACTGTTAGAACACGGACATTCTGGAGAAGGGACGACCAAGTTGGATCGTTATTACGGTGACTGTCAAAATAAAAGTACCATGTCCAGCAGAATATGAGCATTATCATACATTTACATCCTGAATGTACGGTGGCCTGGAAGTGCAAAACAGTAAAACTAAAGCACTAAACACTTCAATAGCCAATACTACTGTACTTCTAAACATGGGCGCCAACAGAGATTCGACTACTGAGTTTATCTGTCATTATTTTTGATGCCAGATTGTGAATACGAAGTGATAAAGTAATACTTCTTCCTCCCACCTTTTCCAACATGTAACGCACGTATTTTCATATTGGAGTGTCTGTCAAGTAATCTGGAGATTACTCATTTTGAATGAGTGGTTTTTTTTTTGTTTATGTTGCTTCTGTTTGTTTCTCTTGGGGGTTTTTTTTTGCACATTTTTGTAAATAAAAAAATAAATACTTGATATCCTGTCGACTTACCACAGTATAACAATTAGTATGCGCACTTGAAGACACGTTTTAAAGAAATGGGCTTATTCTGAAGGCAAAAGTCAAAGTTTTCATGTTGCCTCACTTTTGCAAACACAACAATTCCTTTCTACAAAAAACATAAATAAATTCACCTTCTGACTTCACTCAGCTGCAGCTGTTAATTTTAGTTTGTTTTGGGTGACCCATTTTTCCATCACAGTCTCTTGTTGTTCTCACAGGATCCTTCAGAACAGCGTTTAATACGACTACACTCACTCAGAGCGCACGCCGTGGTGTTTTTCTACTTTAGTGTTGTGGAATTGTGTGAAATGATCTGACAGCTGCTTCTTGGGAATGATGTTTATGAAGTAGAGGAGGGCAGAGTGTGAACTTTAACCACTTAAAAAAAAAAGAAAGTGTTTTCACACTTGTCAGGTTTGGTCCAATTAAAAACCGACCCTGCAGGATTGTGGTGATCTATTTGTGGAAGTATGAACGCCGACATGTGACCGCTGGTGTCCATCATACAACGTCAGCAATTAACTGTAAAGTCACACTTAGTCTGAACAATTAGCTTCCAGAGTGGACGGAGATGGAGCCACTGGCCTCTTCACTGTGCTTTCAGATTGGGTGTTTTATTGCCGTCGATTCATCACGAATAACGTGATATCATCTGCAAACAGGCACATTTAAATGAGGGCCCAAACCTGTTGATGTGTTGGTTAAGGAGGTTATCAAACGTTTTACAGGAAATTAATCTGAATTTGGAAACAAAGAAAAGCACCTGAGAACGGGGTTCTGCAATCTTTATAACCAAAACGGCTGCTTTTTTTGTAATTTTTCAACAAATTAAATTTTCTGGAGCTGCAAAAAACCTGTTAGACATCAAATGAAGAAAAAACTTAACATAATGCAGCCATGACATTTAATAGTTACAGTTTAGATGTACGTTAGATGAACAAGCAGGAAGCAGCAAACCAGCAGGTGAAGCAACGTTTGGATCCTGGCTTAGCTCAGCCCGGTCTCCCTTGGTAAGAGGTTTTTAATCTCTATGGGACCAAGCTGGTTAAATAAAGGTTTATAAATAAACAAGCCCAGCAACACTGGCTTTCTTTTATTTAGTGCCAGTATATATCATAGCATATAGATGAGTACATAAAGATATGATGCGATATAATAATCCATTCTGAGTACAATCACGTCTGTTTAAACGACCCAATTGATAATGAAGCTGTGAAATCTAAGATTTAACCCGAGTGAAAAAGTTGTTGCTCTGAAAGTATGAACACGACATATTGAGCACTAATAAAGTTACCATTGATGCCACAACAGCCTGTAGGATTAATTTTGATGAATTTATTTACAGGTTTGGAGTACTACATGAGGAAGAGGTGAGTCAAGCTGAGTCGCTGACTCGAGCACTGAACGCCTCATATGAGCTTTCTGATCCGGCAGCAGCTATTAGCACTAGCGGCGTGGCTACTAGTGCTAGTAGCAGCTATTAGCAGCTATTAGCAGTAGCAGCACGCCTGCTTTTCCCACACGGCGACTAAAGTGAGTAAGGTGATATATTTCGACGAGCAGCAGCACATTTCTGTTTTCCTCTGCAGCTGGACGGCTGGAGCAATAATGACTCAGTGAACCAGTGAATGAAAATGATGAGTCACCTTCCAGTAAAGTGACTCGCGGGTTTTGAACGATTCGTTCAAACTCGCACATCAGCTCTAACTTTCACTTCTATTTTGACAGATAAACCGAAGCAGACACGAGCTGAGCAGGTGAGAAACTCTTTCTCTTCTCAAACACGGTGGATTAGTAAAAGATTACTTATTCCAGATTGCGCTGCAGTATTGTGAGATGTTGCGCATACATTCAATTACTCCTTCATAATCCTGAAATCACCTTGTACTTGTGTAAGGGAGTAACTATAAGACACTTTCAGTTTCTCCTTTACACTCACCAGAGCAGCAGATTACCCTGAGAAGTATCATGAGTGTGTTGTTATAACCTGAGAATCGAGATTTTAATCTGAAGCAGAAGCAGGATATATTCACAGGTTCACTGAGTCATTCTTGCTCCGACTGGAATCAGCCAGTCGGTTTAAAGTCCAAGAGTCCAGAACAGAACCAGGCAGAACATGCATGAAAGCTAACGGAACGTATGGGAAGAAATTAGGTTTTGAGAATATGTAGGTTATCTATTTCATATGCATTACATTTCTGTGACATAGAAATGATTATTTCTGTTCTGGTTCATTTGCAAAATCAGCAACAACATGTGATTTTATTTCCACCAACTTGTTCTCACGCTGGCTTGGCGGTTTTTTGTTTGGCAGCGTGAATTCATTGTTTGAAACCTTTTGTTGTTATGTTTTAACCTGTTGGAGATTGTTTTGATATCATACAGACTTGGTCTGAGATGTATATCTGATTCAAAGGTTATTTATGCATCAAGAAACCAGTTCAACTTGTTTGGTTTTGATTTTATACAGGAGGAACCAAGGTTTGAACCGTGATCATCAGCTAGCATTGGTATCCATGTACAGTTTAACATATTTTTTTGTTTTACACCCCTCCATCTTTTTATTATTTAATAAGACTTTATTATTATTTTGTTATTACTATATTAATATTATTATTAGGTGACATTTGACCTAGTGGCAAGCTGTGTGCTATTTTCTTCAAAACAAAGAACAAAATGGGAATAAATAAATATATAACATGATTCAGAGGGACTCAACTGATAAAGTTATATGCCTTACAAGACCGAAAACAATGTGGGCATAAATGGGTTAATGTTAAACAGGAGACATTGAAATGTTTCTCTGACTTCAGACTCTCTTCCTTCAGATTAGGACGTCGTGACCTCCATCATGGGCCTCGCTGACGACCTTCTGGAGAAGTTTTTAATGGGCCTCACACAGTGGGAGGAAAGTGCAGAGAAGATGGAGGACATGGCCAAAGACCTGGAGTCCATCAAGAAGAAGTGTAATGCCGGGGATTGTGCGGGGAACTCGTTTTCGGTGGTCGGATCTGGGTGCTTGTTCTTAGCCAGTGTTTACACCTTGGTGTTTGGAAAAGTAGCCTCTGATATCGTAAAGATCTCAGGAAGAGTATGCACCACAGTGGGGACGGCCATTTCCCAGGGAACTGCAGCCATCGAGAACGTTCTGTCCAGTGGCAGAATGAAAGCGTTGGAGCAGCTCGAGAAGGAGATCAAGAAAACAGAACAAGGCATCCAGCATCTGTGTCAAAGGCTGGAAGATGAGATCCGGAGCGAGAACCCGTCGGGTAACCAGGAACGACTCTTCATGGCCTGTATGGTGGAGGCCGTGGCCGCACGCAACGGTATAGGGGACAATTTCAGGTTCAGCAAATTAATGCACAGCCTGTCCCAGAAAATCAAACCGGAAGCCGTCGGAGGGTTGAAGGCCAAACTCGACCTGACCAGAAACGTGGCAGCCCTCGCTGAGCTTCCAAATTTATTCGGTTTTAAGGGCAGTGAGAAGAAAAGCAGCAGCTCGTCCTCACCTGGATTTCGAACAAAACTCACCAGAGGCATCAAGGTGAGACCCAAACCCTGAACTTTTAACGGTTCCTGGTCTTTACAGGGTTCTGTTCAGGCTGAGAAAGACCAGGACCCAGACTTAGAAGAGACCAGATCAGAACAGGCCAAACATGACCAGCCTCGGATTGACTAAACCAGACTGAATTAGGATGAATGAGACTAATGTGGTCTAGTCTAGGACAGACCAGACCAGACCAGACCAGACCAGGTTAAACTGGACAAGACAGGACAAGATGAGAAACAACTCCTGGTAGACTAGACTAGACCAGACAATACTGTCCAGTCACTGTGTGCTGTGAGGTCGCCCCCTGCAGGTAAAATGTTTACTAAACATACAAGATTTAATAAAGGAGCAAATACTTAATATGTTTAGTATTTTAGTTTCTAACCTCTGTGACCCCCCACAGGGGGTCCTGCACCCTGGTGCCACCCACTTCTGTCTGATTTACTGAAACATTTCAGGGACGTTAAATGCAGGACATGTGAGGCGGAAGGTTACTTTAGCTGATGACCTGGGCAGTTTGCCATGTCCGTTCCAAATTCAACTACAATTCTTACTCTGATTTTCTTTGACTTGAAATTCTCATTTCAAGAGTTTAAGAGCAGGTCATGTTAGCCATTCCACAAACTGTCAGTGTTCCCCATGTGTCTGTCTCATACTCACGAGTTTTCATTCATCCTCAGGTTGTGTGCTATGGCGTGACACTAGCTATTGACCTTTGTAACGCCATCAACAGCTGGAAGAAAATGATCAAGGGTGACCATACGACTGAGGCCAGCCAATCACTGAGAGACACGGCCGAATACATCCGGTACACGACCCAAACTTTGAGACACCAGCTGGACAAAACCAAGTATGTTTTCCATGAAATATGTTGAAAATGTAGCCGATGTCAGCAGCTTCTTTAACATTTGTTAGAACAGAGAGGCGTACCGGCTGGTTTCAAGCGTTCAGTGTCGGAACATTCCGGCACTTCAACTGAGTGCAGGGGCGGATACCTTTATCAGCAGCTACACGTTCTCCTGATGAGACGCAAGCAGAGTTCGTCCTTCAGCATCCATCCATCCATCCATCCATCCATCCATCCATCCATCCATCCATCCATCCATCCATCCATCCATCCATCCATCCATCCATCCATCCATACCACTAATCCTGTGCCGGGTCACTGGAGCCAAAGCTACTAGTCTTCCTGGAGCTTCGGTCACAGATATTTGTCAAACATGCTCATAGACTTTGCAGAGTAACACATCAGATCATGGTTTTAACCAGGCCTGTACCCAGCTTCAGATGTAACAGATGTCCTCCAGTTTGGGGGGTGTGTTGGTCTTGGTTGACTCTCTGGATCCGTCCATGTTAGGAGAACCCATCAGTACCAACATTTCCTCTCATGTAACTCCTTCAGAAAGCCTCATCCGGAGCTCTCTTGCCCAGTGGATGATCTGTTAGGTCTTGGTCCTTCATCTCTTCACCAAACCAATGCTGGCTCCACAACAGACCTGATTTTACCCTCTTCAGCTCTTCCAGTTTCTTGTTTACTCGTCAGTCTTCGTTCTCACGTCCGTTTCAATTTCTTTTCTCTTTCCACAGTTTCCTTGTTGCCTTCATTGTGGAGTTTTTAGGTTGTGTTGGTGTGGGCCTGATGTTTGCTGACGTAGCATCAGTCCTACGTTCTGATTTCTCACCTTCAGAATTTTTAAAAAGAAAATACTTTGGGAGTTTAAAGCATGAGGGTTCACAATATTTTATATTCAGTAGATGATAAAAGGAACTCAATCAAACAGTTTCATGGTCTTCCAGTCAGGTGACGTCCTGCTCACCACCTCTTCTCTGGTTCTGTTGACAGGATAATGTTGGAAGAGATGGTCGGACTTCAGCAAGAAGAATGGAAGAAAATGTTGTAAGAGATGGTCACAGACATCAGCAAGAAGAATGGAAGAAAATGTTGGAAGAGTTGGTCAGCGTCGCTATATTAACAATAATAGCTTTGATTTCTATGGCGTTTTATTCGAGGTGACTCAAAGCACAAGCAGAAACCATTCTTCATTCACACCAGTCACAGCGGTGGTGGTGGCGGCGGCGGCGGTGGCGGCGGCGGTGGTGGTGACACAGCTGCCCTGGGGCTGCTGACAGAGGCGAGGCTGCCACTGGCTCGGATTCATCCACTTTTCTCAAAGTATTGTAATCAAGCAGTATTTTGATATACTTCAGCTTTCATCAGTAGTTTTTCAAATGTGTAATTCATGTACAATTTTCAATCTAGTTATTAGTGTCGGGTTTGATTTTTTTTGGTCTTTCAACAGACAAACAAACGAAGGACTCTGCAAGAAGGGAATGAAAATAATGAGGGGAGTGACAGAAGTATGGACTTCACGTTAGTTCATTCGAAGCTCAAATGTGTTTCTGATTATTTAGACCAGGGGTGTCAAACTCATTTTGGTCTTGGGGCCGTATACAACTTAATCGGATCTCAAGGGGGCCGGACCAGTAAACTCATTCCAAAATTACATAGAACTAACAATAAGTCCACTTTTTTTCTTTGTATTAGTGCAAAGAAGAAGAAGTAAATTATAAAAATCTTTATATGAAATGAATTACCCCTTTTACTAAATATATACACACTTAATATAAACACTTTTACTCACTTTAACATTTATTCAAGTGCATTATGCATAAAAACTGATCAGTGATTGTTCAATGTTGCAAAACATTTATTCACAGTTTTGTGGAACATAAACCCACTGTCCTGCATGTTAAAATACATCAAACACATTTAGTGCAATGCTGAAAGCAGCATTCCATACCATTTAGTCTTGCTCAGTATTTGCCCCTGAAACTTGGCATCTTTTAGCCTGCACAAGTGCATCAATATCAGGCATCATGTCCTGAGAAGCAGCCAGTTTCAGAATCTCATTTATGTGCTTATGTGTGAGCTTTGTTTTATTAATGTTCATTACTGAGAAGACCTGCTCACAAAAGTAGGTAGTCCCAAACATGGACAACATTTTTGCAGCCAGTGCCGTCAATTTAGGATAGCCTGGTAGGAGATACTTGTAAAATGTGTCCAAGCCCACAGAAGCAAATTTGTCCTTCAATTCTACATCACACTGCAAATCAATGATTTAAAGTTGCATGTCAACGGACCAATCAGAAGCTCTGACTGTGAATGGTGAGCGAAAAACTGCAAATTCTGTCTCAAGTTCGCTAAAGACCTGAAATCGCTTCTCAAACTCCCTCAGCAACCCTGAAATCTTGTCTTTGTACTGTGTCACGTCAGGATTAACGCTCACACATCTCTGAGACAGGGGACATGAGCAGGGTCACCGCCTGCCATCTGCGTCTCCCATAACGTGAGCTTTAACTTGAATGCACGGATGCTGTCATAATACTGTGGTACAATTTTTTTGCGTCCTTGCAACATTTTGTTCAGATTATTCAAGTGCTCTGTAATATCAACCATAAATGCAAGGTCCTGCAGCCAAAGTGGGCTCTGTAATTCCTGAACAGGTTTTCCTTTTTTCTCCATGAATTGTCCGATTTCCCCACGTAGATCAAAGAAGCGCTTCAGCACCTCTGCTTCACCCTCTTCCTTCAGTGTGGTATTCAGACCATGGGGAATGTTACAGTCACTGAGAAAGCTGTCAAACTGACGATGATTGAGACCTCTGGCTCGGATGAAATTAACAGTTCGGACAACCACCTCCATGACGTGATCCATTTTTAGCGACTTGCAACATAATGCCTCCTGATGCAAAATGCAATGAAAAGTCCAAAAATCACCTCCTCCATTTGCAGCTTGTACTTTCTCTCTGAACTTTGTCACAACACCTGCCTTTTTCCCGAACATTGACGGCGCATCAGTAGCCAGGCTTACGGCGTGGGACCAGTCCGCCCCGACTGTCCAGCGCTCCAACAACGGAGCGCAAAATGTCCTCAGCTGTTGTGGTGTCGGTCATAGGCACCAACTCGACAAACTCTTCTGTGACAGTCAAAGTCTCGTCAACTCCATGAATGAATATGGCCAGTTGAGCGACGTCCGTAATATCAGTACTCTCATCAATTGCAATAGAAAATGCCAGAAATGACTCCCCTTTGCGTTTCAGTTGGCGGTCCAAATCTGCCGATAGTTCCGAAATCCTGTCTGCCACGGTATTTCTCCTCAAGCTAATATTGGCAAAAACTTGTCGCTTCTCAGGACACACAATTCCGGCAGCCTTCAGCATACAGTTTTTGACGAACTCCCTGTCACAGTACGGCTTTGACGCTAATGCTATATGGCTAGCAATTACGTAGCTGGCTTTCACCGCAGCATCACTGACCTCTCGGCTCCGGGTGAAAACAGATTGCTGTTTCCTCAGACCCACCAGCATTTCATTTACCTTCAGTTTTCTCACTTCTCCGTGCAAGCTGTTGTATTTTTCACCATGCTGAGATTCATAGTGGCGCCGAATATTGTATTCCTTAAGCACCGAAACTTGCTGCATGCACACCAGGCACACGGGTTTACCATTCACCTCCGTGAACAGATAGGAAGACGTCCATTTTTCTTGAAAAATCCGACACTCTGTGTCCACTTTTCTCTTTTTTGACAAAGACATTTCACTGAAGAGGGCGCCAGAGTCAACAGAAAAAGCAGGTAAAGCGCGCAGTGCGCCCTATGGTGCGGCGCGCCCTATGTGCGTGTGTTGTTGTTGTAAAGCGGACGTAGTAGAGAACACCATGAGAACGTTAAAGGGGGAAGTGTGGGCGTGGATTGTATATAAATGAACGGGTATGTGCGTTATGCAGAACATCGTTGTTTTAACAACCCTGAAAATGGCGAAGAGACACGCTTATGAAGCAGTTTAACTTTAAACTGAAGGCCATCAGCGGAGGAACAAGGAAATCGAGCAGCCGCGAGAGAACTTGGTTCGCAAGTGGAGGAAGCTGGAAAACGAGCTCCGACAGGTGAAGAAGACGCAGCTGAGTTTCCGCGGACATAAGGCGAGGTGGCCCGAGTTGGAGGAAAGACTCGAGCAGTGGATCATCGCACAAAGAACGAGTGGGAGAAGCGTTTCGACGGTCACCATTCGACTAAAAGCAGTAACGTGAGCAGAAGAAATGAAAATTGAACATTTCCGGTGGACATCGGTGTGAACCGGCCGTTCAAAGTAAGGCTGCGAGCGGCGTGGGAGCGATGGATGACCGATGGAGACCACAGTTTCACTAAGAGTGGAAGGCAGCGCCGGGCGAGTTACGCCACAATTTGCAAAAGCCGGCATCATTTCCAAGGAGCCGCACGGCACGGAAAGTGACTCCGACAGTGAAGAAAATGAACCTGGTATGTTTGTTAGTACTTTGTAATCAATACTTAAATAAAGCACAACCAAACTCAGTTTTGCTCCCGCTCTATTTTTAAATACGCACACTTGTGTGTGTGTGTTGTTGTAATGCGGACACCATGAGAACGTTAAAGGGGGAAGTGTGGGCATGGAACCCGCGCCCTATGAGCAGGTGCGCCTTATGTGTGTGTTAAATGCAGTAATGGCACACATAACTGAGACTGCGCCTTTTAGTACGGTGTGCCTTTTGGTCGTGAAAATACGGTTATTCATTTTTATTTATTTTTTTTTTTTTTTCTTAAAAAAAAAATTTTTTTCTTTAATAATGCATATTTATCCCGCGGGCCGGACTGAACCCACTGGGCCGTACGTTTGACACCCCTGATTTAGACCTTCATTTGCCTGTATGGGGCACGGGGGTGTTTTGTTCATCTGAAAACTGTATACAAGATGTAAGTAGTTGATGGGAGGATGTGTGTAATCAATAATAATAATTAAAATGATAAATAAATCTTTGAAAAGGACATAAAAGATATGGTGGTCTCCCTTTTAGGTGGCAAATTCAATTCCTTACCGTTTTCTTATCAGAAGGCAAGGGTGCCGACGACACCAAACCTTTTATTCTGACAGTGTAAAAAGAACCAGGAGGAACCAAAGTAAGGATTCTAAACTCTGGTTTTAATAAGCCTCACATTTTAATTGCTGACCCCCTGGCATTGGATTTTAAATAACCTGCTCAGTTCTTAGTGTTGCTTTTACACTTTTTGACAAACAGGATCCAGGTTGGTGTTGGTGAACGGACACTTGTCCAGCACCAGGATTTTAAACCCAGATTTACTCTGGACACAGACGGCAGCAGAACGTCACAGGAAAACGGTTGTATTGTAAGAATTTCCAATTGTACGGATGGTTAATTGTCCTATTGTCTTAATACCCTTTGCATTTAAACTTTAAAGCTTTTCTTTGTTGTGGCGCAGAGTATACATGATGGAAAAGTCTAAACACAACCAAAACAATTGCTCCTGAAAATGACTCCAACATGTAGAATGTTTGTGGGCGTCTGTTTACACGACGACGGCGCCTCGGAACCACTGAGAAAATACCTTTTTGAACAGATCGAAATGGAAAACAAGCGCAACTTTTTGTTAATGCTGCTGCTGATTATGCACTTCGGCGCAATGTCTGTGCACTCACCATTGTTAATGTCTGTAGTGTGTAGTTTTCTGTGTGCGTGTGGTTTCATTACCAAAACAAACAGCTGCACCCGCTTATGAAATGAATGTAATGAACATTGTTTTAAAACAAAAACACAAACAAATCTCTGCTTTTTCACTTGTAAACGGACCTTGAAGGGATGAGGGCCAATATGTCTGTGCAATCGTTTTTTTTTTAGGAAGATTCTGTGCATTTTACAATTATTCTATTAGTAATTTTAAGTTGTTTTTTTTCTTAAAACATATTTGTTTAGCCTTTGTTTACCCAGGTAAGTTATCAAGAAAATAGTTTCAAAAACACGAGCTAATTCTGTAAAACAGCTCAGAACGAACACAATGAGCTTAGTGAATAGTTAATTAACAATAACTGGACAGAAATATAAACTGTCACACGTCTTCTTTGTAGATTTACTGTTTCAACGCTTTGTTGGATGTTTTTCTTTTCTCCCGTCTCCAGAACCTTTTCCCAGCCACTAGCGCCATCTTGCTGAAAGCATCAACTCGACTGCGCTGCGGCGCATGTGACGTAAAACAAGGGTCAACTATTGGCTGTTGGCTTCTCCTCCTGCTGCGTTGGTAGATTACTGCTGCAGGCGGCTCATTACTGCCACAGTGTGGTAGCTTCTAGAAAAGATTGGTTCAAAATGTGAAAAAGAACGACGAGCTGACGGTAAAAATAAAATTAAAAAATAAATAAAAATGAACCGATGAGTACATTAGTTGACCACTATTTTAAATTGATCAGTTGCTTCTGCCCTACTTGTTTTTGTTCTTGGAGCGGTCAGATCTGGCAACCCTGCCAACAAAAAGACTGTTTGAACCCTGAAGCCATCAACCTTGAGTGACCCGAGGCCTCATAACTTCCCTTTGCTTGTTTGTCCAGTGAAGAAATCGCAGGTTTGACTCAGAGGACAAAACAAACACAGGACGCGACAGACTTCAAGAGTTTTTGAGGTTTTTGTGTGAATCGATTCTCTTCTTTGCCTCATTTATACATTTTGCACTGTTGTGGAAGCTGTAAAGGTTATGTCATCCAACCCAAAGGCACATCTTTTGCTGGGATGTTATCAAATTCCAACAAAAAAAACCAGTCAGGAGGATGAAAACGTCCTGTTTTCCTATTTGTTCAGGCCAGATTAGACCTTGTTTCAGCCCACAGACCAGATGTGTGACACTCGGTGGCGAATTCCCAAAATAAGTGGAAGGATTCTCCACGATCTCAGCAGCGATGACTGACAGGCACAATGAAAACTTCTCCACATAACCAGATTCGTGCAGAATGACCGACGGCCCCTCGTATCGCCGGGAATAATGAAGTGTATGAAACAGCACTCAGTAAAAACACAATGGGCGGGGAGGAACGACTCGTCCCTCCATTAATGCTGCTAATTTCTTCGGAGGAGAGAGTCTTCAGGCTGCTGCACACGTTTGGCAGATTTTGAGTCTTTGTGACGGCAGCGAACAATGGCAGCTTTTCTTCCTCATTGTGTGAGCACTCATATTCTCAGCTGCTTCTTCTTCTCCAATTAAAACTGCTTTAAGAAGTATTTCATCTCAGGCCATTTGTCCCTTGTAAAATGAAAAGCTTTTTGTCTGGCAGCTGGGAAATTCAGCAGCTTTTGTAAAAAAAATGCTGAAAAGGCGTTTGAGTCCTAATCTTGTGGGATTATAAATCTAAAGGCTCCTGAATTCTGCAAAGTCGGTAAATTATGTCAGTTTATTAGTATCTTCACTTGAATATTCTGTCTTTAAAAAAAAATGTCTTGGAATTAAATTGAACTCATCACATGTTATTATAAATACATGGAATCACTTACCTCTGGTGGACATGTTCAGTACTGCATCTCTGCTTGACGTTATCACATGCAGGTGCTGCCCTCTAGAGGATGTAAAGAGAAGAACGTATTTCTAGTTTTCACATCATGATCTGACTTTTAGAGACTCGCGTTCAAAATCACTCCACTGGAAGTATTCTTATGGATTTATTCATTAAACAAAAAATATTTTTCACCTGGTTTGTTTTATCTGGGATGTAATGCTGATGATTACCTCTTTAAATAGTTTTATAATACTTCATTTTAACGTTATAAACTTTAAGTTTCCTTAGTCACTTTTTAATTCAGATTTATGTATCAATGTTATTATTTATTGGCATATGTAGGTAATGTATAATTACTTTATACATTTATATTTTGTTTAGTTGTCAGTTGCTGATCAATAACTTACATTTGACTCTTTAGCTGTTTTTCCAGTTTAATTTTTTTTAATTATTCCTGTTTGTTTGTTGTTATTTTGTGGAGTAGTTTTAGATAGTTGATCCATTTTTTGTAATTCCAACTGTTTATCTTTCTTCAGCTGTTTTTAGCCAGGAGACTGGACCGTTTTTGAAAAACAGCGTTGTTTAGAATTAACATGCAAGCACATTTCTGGAACTTTCAAGGAGTCGCAACAGAGCGGCTGGAAATCTGCAAGTGGCAGACCTCTGCACTATACCGTCATACCGCTTAGGTATTTTATAAAATATCATGCGTGTCATTAATTCTAATAAAACTCTAAACTCTCAGACGCCCAAGCCTTTAATACTTTAAAAGTGTTGCTGTCAGTCGACGGACGAGATTCAAAGAACGTCATTCAAACAAGTCGTGAAAATGTTGGCAAATGTTGCAAACAGCTAAAAAAAGAAAAGACCTTTTTGGTTGTTATGCAAAAGTTTGATAAAACAATATTTTCATTGTTCGATGGGCCAAAATTCATGTCATTGTTTGTGTAGCTGTACGTCCTGAACATATAGGTGGGCGGCTCCAGCTAGTTTGTCAAGTTCTGTGTGTGTGTGTGTGTGTGTGTGTGTGTGTGTGTGTGTGTGTGTGTGTGTGTGTGTGTGGGATCATGTTGACACATGTGTGCTTTCACACTGACAACTGTGGGAGGTGAAAATGACTGTGCAGGTCATACATCAGGTTATCGTCGCTCTGTGTGTGTAAGACGCACACACACACACACACACACACACACACACACACACACACACACACACACACACACACACACACACACACACACACACACAGGGTGTGGGTTGAAGAGTTCACATTCCAGGTAGACAACACGAAGTGTCCTTCATTGAAAATCACGTTTCACAACTTTCTTTTCCTTTATTTTATCAGGTTTTTTTAAATCTCAACTTCTCTTTCATGCCTCCCCCCCGGGGAAAGGGGGGGGGGGGGGGGGTCTCTCCTCTGGGGGGCTCTCTTCTTGTGGCAGAGGCTCAACGCGCTGATCTAAAAATATGATGTAAGTGGACAGGAAGGTGTTGGGGCCCGTTCTGCAGGTGGTGTTCAGACAAAGCTCATGGTGGAGGATCCTCTCTCTCTCTCTCTCTCTCTCTCTCTCTCTCTCTCTCTCTCTCTCTCTCTCTCTCTCTCTCTCTCTCTCTCTCTCTCTCTCTCTGCCGCCCAGAAGCATGTCATCTGAGGCTCCGGAAACAATAACATTCTGGCTCAGCCCCCCCAACACACACACACACACACACACACACACACACACACACACACACACACACACACACACACACACACACACACACACACACACACACACACAGTGTCAGAACAAAGGCTCAAGGAGAAGAAGGAGGGAAAAAGTGATTCCCTCTTGATAAGGCCGCGGCCGTTTAGAAAATTCCAGAGGCCCTGGCCATTTGTTCAGCTGCCTGGTGGAAAAGTACCGGGCCCCGGCCCACCCACCCCAGCATCTCCTCCTCCTCCTCCTCGCCCTCCGCCTCCTCCTCCTCCTCGCCCCCCTCCTCCTCCTCCATCTCCTCCTCGCCCTCCTCCCCCTCTTCGCCCTCCTCCTCCTCCTCCTCCTCGCCCTCTTCCTCCTCCTCCTCCTCGCCCCCCTCCTCCTCCTCGCCCTCCTCCTCCTCCTCCTCCTCCTCCTCCTCCTCCAGTTTGTGCAAAATTACCACAACTCAATTTGTGAAAACGACTGGCGCATGACGTCCCGTCAGCCTGATCACCGTTTCCCACGAGGAACCTCTTGAGTGGCGAGAGACTCGGACAGTAACGGAGGATTATTGTGAAGAGATGCCAAAGTTTTCAACATCTGTACTTTGTACTCTTGTGATTCATGGTTTCCTCATAAATCATAAAGTTCAGCTCTTTTTTTTTTGTCTCAAACCTACGATACAAGTTGAACTAAGATCAGCGTCATTCATCAGAGACTCATTAAACGTAGAAGCAGGTGAAGGTAGAACTCAGTCCTGTCCTCACCCAGCCTCTACCAGCAGTTTGACTTTTACATTTCACTATTTTGCGACGTTAAAATTGGTTTAATGTTGAGATTGTACTCATTTTTGGTGCAGGAGAATTGGTTTTGTGAAATTAAAGGCTTTTTCCTCACACATTCTCTCCATCACAGCAACAAAAACACTCTAAAGTTTAAATTTAAAGTTTATTATGACACCGTTTCATTTCTCTCTGTTCAGTCCAGTGAATTATTGGTTTGGACATTGAATCCACATTCTTTTTTATTATTTTCTTTGTATTTTTCTTCAAGTGATGATAATTTTGCACAGAGATCCCAGCAGACTATCAGTGAAGGAACAATACCACCTGGTAAAACTACGAAGTTAGAAAGACCGTCCAAAATAAAAGGGACTGATGAGGTGAAGTTTCTCTTCACGCCTCTAAACAACCCGACTGGTGATACTGCACTGGACGTGGAGAACGTTTTGATAATTAACTGTAATAAAAGGAGCTTTTTTTAATTTATTTTCTCCTCCAGTGTCGAGTTAACGCTCTTATTTGCTTTGGCAGTTTGTTTCCTGCGTCCCTGGAATCACACAAGCAGAGAGTTTGATTTCTGGATGCGTGACGACCCGGACACACACTTCAGCTCCTCAAACAGCAGAAACAATCCGCCGACAACCTTCCTGAGCAGAGCGCCGCTTCCACCAGGAGGCCGCGCGACGCCGCAGCGACCAATCAGACGGGCTCGTGTGAAGGTAACCTCAGGCTGCTTTGGTCAGTCACATGAGGACAAAGATAGCCGGCGGCTATTTTGGCCGGTTGAAGCCCAGAGTTCTGCCTCCCGGCTCACGTGTCTTACATTTTAAAAATCATCTGTGATGCCAAACATTCATACTGTCGTAGTTTGAGGCTGCAGGATGTTCAGCAGCCGTTCATAGTTGTGCGTCTTGACCAGAGTCACTGACTTGTGAAGGAAATCAAACGTCACATCAGTTCTTACCAGTGAAGACGGAGGTTCTGCTCCCAGAGCAGAGAAGATTCTATTAAAGCACCAAATTAACCTGCTTTCATGTTCGTTTTAAGCTGAAGCTCTGAAGCTTGAATCATTATTGCCGGAGACGACCGGGACGTGTTGCTGCACAAGAAAAAAACCTCCGTTCATGTTTAGTGTTTTTATGAACCTTCAGCCTCGGAGCGGCGCCGTCAGCCTCGCTGTGTACAAACATGCAGAATGCCATGTTGAGCTTATAGTCGTTTTCCATAGTAATTGTAAAAGTTTTTCCAAAATATCGACATAAACATGACATAAACTCTACAAATTAAACCTTCAAAGTTTAAATTTAAAGGTTATTTACGTCACTATTGTACCGGTCCGCTCCTCTCAGGATGAAACCGGGTCGCTTGCTGCCTTCCAGTCATAACTTTAAAAACGTTTTGTTTTGTTTTTCTTTCTTTTGTCAATGAACGAAAGAAACCAGGCTAATTGTTGTTCCTGTAAATCTACGGAACAGCAGAAACTTCGGCGTGTTTGTGAAAGGTTCCGCCCTCGGAGCTGTTTTCATAAAGTTGCGTTCCAGTGTCTCCGAGCTCCGTTGCCGTGGAAACGAAGCCTCAGTATTGAGGTGTAAATGTGAACTGCCCTCATTAACAACACATCAAGTAACAAAACACTTTAAATGATCGTAGGACGACTCGTCCACCGACGAGATTTCAGAATTCTTTTGAGTTTCTGTTTAATGTTTTATACATTTTTCATATATCGAGTAAAGAAATTAATGGTGGACGACTTTATTGTCTTTGTATGAATGAATGAGTTGTTTTCCTCCTGTGCTACTGTTTCTTCAAGCAAAAGGTATTTTTCCTTTCCAGTGATCCACATTTGGAACTTTTTCACGCCAGACGCTCCAAGAATCAGTTTTCTTCTCCGACGTGTTTCAAAAACAGAAATAATGGTTTGATAACGGACAAACTGCACGTGTCCCCCTGTTGTTGTACGTGGCGACGGCGACCCGGCCGACCGTTGGCCTGTTTGGGTTTTGTTTGAAGGTCGGACCCCGACAGCAAGGGGTGGGGGGGGGGGCATGTGAATATCAACAGCCCCCAGACCCATTACCGAGAGGGGGGCCCTCGGGAAAAACACATTGCATAAGACGTTACGCAACGAGCTTCACAAATTAATAGCTGGGGCAGAGAAGCGGAAGAATCGGGAAATTATGCAGAGGCCTTTCATTGTGGTATGGGGGGCACATGGGGGGGGGGGGGGGGGGGGGGGGGGATCAACCCAAAACCCAACAAGGTGCAAATCCTGAAAGAAACAACAGAGTTTATGAGGGACGGATCATCAGGTTTCCCTCCTTCTGTCCTTTCTGTGGCTTCCTGGTAAAATACGTCATAAAACCTGAAGATAAAGAGTAGAACCTGTTTCCTCTGCTCACGTTTTACTTTGAAAGGGAGGGAGCTGATCACTGCTGATAACAAAGACTAAGCTCTGCCTCCACGTCAAGCGGCACACGCAGCAAAGCTTTCACATTTCTTCTGAAGGAATCCTAGTCAATGTTTTCTTAATCTGCTGGTTTCTATTCATGGTGAACTTCTTCTGAACTCCAGGAGTTTAGGAACCTCACATCTGGGAGTTTGTTAGACCTTTTGTGATGCTGATCTTATAAAAAGCACAATTCAAAGATGAGCTTAGTACATATGAACATGTAGATGTGGATTTATGCAGACGATGCCAGAATATTCATACTTCAAATATTACTTGTCTCTTTTTCTATTGAAAAATCATTATTGACATTATTATGATTTCTTTTTAAATTTAACTTTTCACGGCAAAAGTTCAGCTTCTCAGATATATTTTGTTACACAGCCATAGAAAATAAGTTGCTGTTCATAAAAAAAAAACTACACACAAAAGATATCAAATACTGTTTTTATAGATATTTTCACTTTTACTGGCATTTCAGTGGTGCTTTTTAACTATTACTGCTACTCTATTGATACTTTTTAACTTTTACTGCTACTTTATTGATACCTTTTAACTATTACTGCTACTTTATTGATACTTTTTAACTTTTACTGCTACTTTATTGATACAGTTTAACTATTATTTCTACTTTATTCATACTATTACTGTCACAATTACACATCCATATTATCCTCTCTAAGTGGCAGCATGGAGGGGACAGTTGATGGCGGTGAGCGGCAGGCACAACTAAAATTCATGCAAAATTGTGTAGTTAATATAATGTATAACTCATTAAAAATCCAAGATATGTAAAAAACAGAAGCTTTGAGTGACATTTGTGAAGTATCTCCATTATTATTATTATTATTATTATTATTATTATTATTATTATTATTATTATTATCATTATTATTATTATCATATTTGTATAAACAGTGATGTATATCATGTTATTAGTATTTGTTTTAACAGTGCTAGCATTTCTTTTCACAATTTTGAAATGTATCTATTTATAATCACGTTTTGTTCGGCGTCTGTTGCCATGGAGACGCTCCCTGCTCGGTGTTTCACAGCGATGTAGCACCTGACGGGCTAGTTAGCATTGATATGAGCTAACGGCTAACTTGGTAGCGATGCTAACTCGGTTCCGCTGCCAGGTTGTTCACCTTCATCGAGATAAATCCTAAATTCTTGTGTCTCTGTGTCGAGAGAAGAGTTTATTCTTATCGGCCGTATTTGTTCTGGCGGTCAAAATAAAATCCATCTGGATAAACATCCATTTGTATGTGAGGTGAGGGGTCTTCGTCGGGGTCGGCGCTCCCTCCTTTGAACAGAGGAGAACTCGTCTTATGCCAAAGTGGGGGGACAGATGTTGGACATAATGAAAACATGTATGCTGAGTCCCCCTGAGCTGTTTGTCAATGAGACCACAGATGTGGTTGTTTCTCAGAAAACCCATAGTTACCCAATACACGTCTGGATGAGCGGGAGGTTTCATTCTTAAATCCACCGTCTTCATCTCAAGCATCTCCAGCAGCAAGAAGCAGCATGCCTCCGTCTCTTTTTTTTTTGTTGCACGTTAACATGTCGACATCTTTTGTTTGACCGGTTTGCTCAATAGAAGCTACCTCACTGTGACGAGTGCGTTCCACTTTGGAGTTTATGTAACGTCCGTTTGTCGATTTGAGCGAGCCAAGTTCGGGTTGTGGAGTTCGATGGTGTTTGAACAGAGAGGACGGGACATCTGCACGTGTCGCTCTGCAAATATAACCCTTCATCGGCAACGTCGTCGCTTCGGCAGCAAACGTTTCACCTGATCAGCAGATTTAAGACTCAAAGACTCGTTTATGTAACGAACACGTGGAAATGGAAAAAGCTTTGTTGTGTTTTTGGGCGTCTGTTTACACCACAACTGAGCTCAGATACGGCGGTCAGCAACACAACACAGCACAGCACAGCACAGCACAGCACAGCACAACACAACACAACACAACACAACACAACACAACACAGCCCGACACGACACGACACGACACGACACGGCACGGCACGGCACGGCACGGCACGGCACGGCACGACACGACACGACACGACACGACACAGCCCAGCCCACTGGTGGGTGTTTGCTGGTCTCTTGCTCTTATATTTTAGCTTTGTTTCAAACATATATGAACAATGCACATGACATTAAATTTATATTATTAAATATAGTAAATTTATATTATTAAATATAGTAAATTTACGACATTAAATTACATGTCGAAGCATTTAGATTTGTATTGTTGTTGTGTTGCGGCATTTGTTGTTTACGGAAGAGTTTTAGGGCCACTGAAGAAGAAATAAAAATTCGGAGGCTAAAATCGACGTGAAATCATATTAAATCACTTAATTCTGACTATATCGGGTTGCTTACTGCTAAAGGACGTGTGATGTTACACAGGATTTCCTTCATTAATAAGAACATTTAAATAAGCAGCCCAGGATCCGTGTCTTTGTCCTTCGTATTGGACGAACTTCCACGACGGAACCAGGCAGCAGCTGCTCCGTCTCTTCTGGTCCTGGTACTGATGATAACTGACCGTGTTTATGAGACATTCTGTCCTGAAGCATCTTTTCATCACTTCATTTAACCGCCTGCGAGGCATTTTGAGGAAGCAGTCACACCGCTGGCATGTGGATAGACGGACTTCAGCCTCCGAATTTTTTTTTTTTTCTTCCGTGGCCCTAAAACTCTTCCGTAGTTGTTGGCTCTTCTGAGCCACCAGAAAAAACTTAGAAAATGATGGATTTTGATAAAAAATGATTGTATACTATGGCCTTTCCATCATTTTTCTTTAAGCAAATCCCACAATTTTCTCAATTTGTACCATTTTCATCATTTGGAGGTCTTACTATAGCCTCCTAATCAGAAGGTTGGAGGTTCAATCCTGATTTCCACTACCAGGTGTCCTTGGGAAAGGCACTGAACCTGAAATTGCTCCTGTTGGAGTGACAGCACCTTGTAATGTGATGAACTATGTAAAGCGTGATAAGTGAAATCCATTCACCATCTGATTTCTGTCATTTTCACTATTTGGAAGCCTTACTATAGCCTTACTGTCATTTTAGATCAAAATCCATAATTTTCCAAAAACAATTCATCTTCACAATTTTCATTTTCATCCATCATTTTCCCAATTTTCATCATTTGGAGGCCTTACCATAGTCTCACCATATTATTTGATCAAATTCCATTATTTTCTTAATTTTTTGTCTTATTCACTATTTGGAGGCCTTACCATCATTTTTGATCAAAATCCATCTTTTTCTAATTTTTTGCTATTTTCATCATTTGGAACCCTTACCATCATCCATCCATCCATCCATCCATCCATCCATCCCTCCATCCCTCCATCCATCCATTTTCTCCGTTTCCGGGTGGTGGTGGTGTCAGTCTGAGCACCGTCACCCAGATCACATTGCACCATTAAGAACCTTCCTGCAGGTGGAGAGCCCACAGGAAGATGGGGGGGCGACAGGAAGGTGGCGCCCAGCATGGGACATGAACCCTCCACCTTGAGACTGAGAGTCTCATGCTCTACCTACTGAGCTGGCCAAGGACACCTTACCATCACTTTTGATCAAAATCTATCATTTTCTCAATTTTGGTCATTTTCACGTTGATCATCATTTGGAGGCCTTACCATAGCCTTACCATCATTCTTTATCAAAATCTGGCAAGACTCAGCTGGTAGAGTGGTCGTCTCCTAATCAGAAGGTTGGACTTTGTGTTGTTGTGTTGTAGCTTCTTGTTGTTGTGTTGTGACTTTGTGTTGTTGTGTTGTAGCTTCTTGTTGTTGTGTTGTGACTTTGTGTTGTTGTGTTGTAGCTTCTTGTTGTTGTGTTGTAGCTTGTTGTTGTTGTGTTGTAGCTTGTTGTTGTTGTGTTGTAGCTTGTTGTTGTTGTGTTGTAGCTTCTTGTTGTTGTGTTGTGACTTTGTGTTGTTGTGTTGTAGCTTCTTGTTGTTGTGTTGTAGCTTCTTGTTGTTGTGTTGTGACTTTGTGTTGTTGTGTTGGAGCTTCTTGTTGTTGTGTTGTGACTTTGTGTTGTTGTGTTGTAGCTTCTTGTTGTTGTGTTGTAGCTTCTTGTTGTTGTGTTGTGACTTTGTGTTGTTGTGTTGTAGGTTCTTGTTGTTGTGTTGTAGCTTGTTGTTGTTGTGTTGTAGCTTGTTGTTGTTGTGTTGTATCATTTTGCAGTTGTGTTGTGCTGTTGGCCATTCTGGGCCCCCGTACCTTGTAAACACAAAACATTTCTGAAACAAAAGCGATGCTCTTTCACTCAATCAGGTGGTTTAACCCTCAAATCAACAGAGTCGTTCCCAGTTTCAGGCCTTATTGATCAATACTGGACGTGCTGAAGCATCCAGGAGGTTTTCTGTGTGGAGTTTTCGTCTTTGAAGTTTCTAGAGAAGTTTCCTTTATGCTTTATGGTTTAAAAAAACCACATTTTAAATACTTGTTAATACAATGAACCTGTGGAACTTCTTATGAATCGATAACAAAAGGAGTAAAGTAAGAAGGTGTGAAACAGTGGTGATATAAAAACATTGTCACTCGGCTGGAAACACTTTTACTGCTTCTTTCGTCATCATGAGGGTCAAAGTACTCTGAGTGACGTTAGTTCCTCACGTGAAGCCACTGATTCTTTTATCTTTACAGTCGGAGGCTGAAGCCAGAAACTCTCAGGTTTATCAGGCGAGGTCTTGTCAGGTCACTTCATTCAGGTGAGCTCAGTTTAAATGGGAGTTACAGATACTGCAGTAGTTGATTGACTTCAGTCACAGCAGACTTGTACTTTCACCTTAAAATATACTCCATAGACTGTAGCAGGGATGTTTTTTCAATAAATCTGTAGATTTCAGTGATGATGTGAACAGAATCGAGCCATAAAAGAATTACCAGGCATTGCAGTGACAGTTTAAACATATAAAGTATTTCACATTTTTGTGTAAAATACTATAATAATGCAGATGTATGCAGATACTTTTGGACAGGAATCACTCTGCTGTGGTTTCATCTGACCAAATGAAGGAAAGTCTGTTGGAAGAATCCTCATGTTCCGCACATCAATAGCCTGACTATCAGAAACGTTAGGAAACACACTGTAAAGGAAATACCTGAATAATACACTCGTTTTTATTGCTTTGGTCTCCAGGGGGATTTTTAAAGGTAAGAACAGGAAAAAATTTCTTGTGATGTCAATGAACTGAACTGAAATGAAGGATTTCATGGTGTCCTAACTCTGGTTTTATCTTCCCGTTTAGCTGAAGCTCGGCTGCTTCATCTTGACTTTAGTTTCTCACAATGAATTAATACAAACAGAAACTCTTTACTGGAGCCCCGTTTACACAACGACGTTTTCAAAACTGGAAGTGTTTGTCTCATTTTGGGGCGTTCGTTTACAACGGAGAAAAAACTTTTCTGAAACGCTGCGACTGCTCATGCTAGTTTTCCTGCACATGCTCAGTAGACGTAGTCCGACTCCCAGTCCAGATTCTCCTGGACTTGGTAGTTTTATTTTGACAGTCACCGTACTCAGACTCAGACTCACCTCCGATCTTTCACTTGCGACAGACTCATCTTACGTACGTCACAAAAACCAACCAAGAGAATATATCGTACGATGTTTTATAGGTTAATGATTCTGAACGACATTCGACTCCACAAGAAGAAAGAATGTCAACAAGAGTCGTTCTTTGAGTTTTGTGTGGCTCCTTGAGGCGAGAAGCAGTTTATTCTGTGTATCTTCACGTTTTAAAGCGTCTTTCTCCGAGTTGCTCAGTTCAAATGTCTCTGATGGGCTCTGCCGCCCTCAGCACCGACTGCAGGTTCTTCCTCTCCTCCTGCAGCCGACCAGCGGGGATGAATCAGCAGGAGTCTCGGTCGCACTCAGCTGAGAAATAACCTCCTTCAACGAGGTGAGACAGTCGAACTCTTCTTTTTATAGTTTTCACGAGTTGCTGCGAGTCGTGAGTCACACATGAGGGCAGGTCAGCTTCAGCTGACAGTCATTACCAACACCTCGGATCAGCCTGCAGGAGCTCTGCATGCGGTGATGTCACTGCAGTTAGTCCTTGGTTCTCTGCTCTCTTCTTGCAGGAAAGCAGCAGATTGAGCCAGCAGATGATGGATGTGTGGGTTTGAGGTCCGAACTGTAGAAACCCAGAGAGCCGAGTGACCCACTTCTCTGAAATAGAACATTCCTTTCATTTGTGAGGCTGCGGAGCGGCGAGGCTCCGACCACAACGTGGTGCAACGTGTCTCTGCTCTGCACCCATGTTCTTACAGAACAGAATAGAATGTTCTTTTATTTCCCTCTGCGGCGCTCTGCTACGTCCCAGTGGAGCACGGTGGCTCAAGAAGAAACAAAGAAAAAGTCTTGGTCATTTTATGAAAAAACTGTTAAACATGAGATGAGACGATATGATTGTAGGAAGATGCTGTAAAGTTTGAGGCAAATAAAATCTCAGAACGCACTTTTTACCTTCGCCAAAGAAAGGTGGGGGTTATGGTTTCGCCTGCGTGTATTCATTTATTCATTTATTTATTTCTATATATATATTTGACCAACTTTTTGCAGAAACTCCTCTGTTTCAGGTTTTAAAAAGTGTGTTGCTCCAAGCATCCAATCAGAAATCAAACCCTATATAGTGTCATCGGGGGTTCAGTCAATCCCAATCAAGGTAGGCTCCTCCCTTTGACTCCTCCCACAATTAGGCAGCTCTGCTCTGGCACATGGCACCACGAGAGGAAGTTCTTCCTCCTCTTCCCAAGATGGGCATGTGTGGGTGGAGCCAGTCCAGCTCACACAGACACAGCAGATTCTGAATGTAGCTCCTATGATCCAATATTCAAATGAGGAAAATCAAGGAGGAGCTAGAAACTTAGAATACTGAAGGTTTCTGGACCGACCAGACCAGGAGGAGGAGGAGAACAGGAGGAGGAGGAGGAGGTGAACAGGAGGAACAGGAGGAGAGGAGGAGGAGGAGGTGAACAGGAGGAGGAGGTGGAGGTGAACAGGAGGAGGATACGACTCCTTCAAAGAACGTTTTATGTCCATTTTAGTCGCCTTCATTGCAGCACATTAAGTTTAGCATTAATTCCTCCAGACTGGAGCTGCAGGAGTCGGGGGCGGCTGACATCAGACCACCAGATGGACGGTTCCCCCAGTGAATTCACTGCTGCCACAGACAGAAAATTACCGTTTTCCCCAAGAAAAACTGGAGTTTTGCCGACTATATCCAACAGGTAACCACAGGCTCGTGAAGCGATCACACAGAAATGCATTGGTCTGATTTAACGGCACTAAACCACTGCCGTGAAACCACTTTCAAATATGTCAGACATTTACATTTCATGAAATATTTAGGGAGCTTGAAGAAATAAAACCAAACTCTGTATTGACATACAGAGTTTTATGGTTCCCAGCTGCTCCCAACAGAAGCTCAAACATCATGAAGTCTGTTCCACACCAGAGGAACATGGAGGTTCAACTGCAGCGTATTTAAACCTGTGAAGCTCAGTGAGTTCATATCAGGTAACTCTTCTTCATGGACACAGCTTGAGTGGCTGTGCCACGTGGAGGAGGAGCTGAATCACGGATACCAGCTACTCTGGATCCACATCCCAGCTGTGGACCGTCGGCCATTATTACAACTTTTATTTCCTACAGAACCAACCAACTGCCCTCATGTGAGAGTTCACGGAGCCGGAAGCTGACAGCCGCTCTGCCGTTGCTTAAATTGTTCCTAATTAACTTCTGTTGGTGAAAGAAACTCAAGCAAAAAACATGGAATTCTTTTTTTCCCCCCATGAAACTGCTGCACAACCGCACATTTACATGAACATGACACTAAGATAAAGAAATGGGAATGAACAAACAGAAGGAGACACTGAAAACGGAAATCTTTGGTTGAGTTTTAGACCCATTAACCACTGAAAACACAACTTTTTGAAAACTTTATAAAAAAGACTGTGACTCCGTCTCCATGGAAACGGAGCGAAATGCAAGTACATCTCTATGGAAACAAGAGAAAAAACAACATTTGGAGGGATGGATGGATGGATGGATAGAGGGATGGAGGGATGGATGGATGAGGGATGGATGGATATATGGATGGAGGGATGGATGGATGGAGGGATGGATGGATAGAGGGATGGAGGGATGGATGGATGGAAACACAATGAAGGAGACGATCTGCAGCAGGATCTCTGAAAGAGGCGGAGCCACTTTCCTTTTCAAGTATTTCAAGTACTATTTCAAGTATACATGTAGTATTTTGCACCAGCCTGATATTCCTGAGGACAAACTAACGGATATTATCAGACGATCCTCGGCTTCCTCTTCACAGTAAAGACAGGAAGAGGAAATCCCGGCGACCGGCGCTACAGAATCACCTGCCAGAGGCTTTATGTGTTGAATGATGTGGAAGGAGGTGCTTGAATTTAGTTTTGTTAGTTTTATGGAGGAGATGCACCGATACTGACTCTCTGCTCATGATGACCTCCTCTGAATGTATAATTAAACATGTGTGTGCAACAGAATGAGAAAAGTGTAGTTATTATCATTTATTACTTATTTATTTATTACACTTTGATTCTCATCTTTCATTAAAACAAACGTTTCTCATGTTTCTCTTTCATCTCTTTCATCTCCTCCGTTTGAAAAAAGATTTTTTGGTTTTGCGGTTTAATATTTGAAAAGAAATCGTCAGACTAAGACGACAGAACAACAGAAATTCACACTCAGAGGAGATGCACAGAACTAATTGTGCAGAAAAAGAAGCAGAATTTAAACTCAGTTTAAAAACATTAATCCACCTCCTGACACTCTAAAAACATCTTAGTTAAACTCATATTGAGGCATCAGACCAGGTTTTACAGAAGTTCTCTCTGCCTCGGGGAGGAGGAGTGATGTGGAACCTGCACAGGCCTCCAGGTTGGTTTACCTGCAGTGTTTATGTGCGTGAGAATCAGAGCATGACATGAATCACTGACGTATTTTCTCTCAGGTTTGCCATTTAGTTTACTCACATCTGTTAAAGATTAAAAAGAGGAATCTCTCCTGCTCCATAGTTTGAATGCTTGAGTCTGTCTCGTATTTTTAAAGCAGCTCAGGACTGTCGTTTCATAATTTGTCTCAAAAATGTGTTTAGTTGCAGGATTGTTTTGCAATTTCCTTCACAAAAGTTGATCAACTGAACATTTGCTGCAATTTAATGAAGAAACTCATTTAGGTAATTCTTCCTCTGTTCCTGCCCCTTGGGGTAAAAGGTGCTTAAAGAAACAGCCTCCTTTGACTTACTAATTAAGCTTTGTGTTGTGAGCATCCCTCCGTTCCCTTTAAAAGATGATTGCAGTGTGCAGCAGTGTGGAGGTTCCCCCTCCGCAACGTGGCCTGGCGGAATGTAAACAAAGGAGCGCGCGTCCGAGTCATAAATAAAACCACATTTTTCACCCCAAACTCTCTGCAAACGCACTTCTCCTGACGTCAATGTGCACGCTCGGGTTTACATATGAAGCTCAGGTTTGGAAAATTAAAAATGCATTAATGTTTGAAAGTTTCTCTGAAATATTCATCCCAAAAAAAGAAGAAAAGACTTTGTGCGTAAAAGTGTTTGCGAAAGAAGAGAAAAGGAAGGAATGAAGAGGAGGAGGTGGCCGGGGGGGATGAGGAGCCCCCAGCAGCGCTCCGCGGTGTAACACGACGCTTCAGGAGTTGCCATCATCACATGGCAGATGGAAATTTCCACTCAGTCTAGTTAAATGGGAAGGGTCTCCTCTGGCTCCGGCAGTCCGCCTCCGCCGCTCCGCCGCCCCGCCGCCCGCTGCAGCTGTCCGCCGCGTTCTCTCACACACTTTCGGTAAGACAAGCACTAACACCCTGCCTTTCTCTTTGTTTTTCTTTTCTTTAATTCTCCAACTCAAACACGTTTTTCCGCAATCTGCGGAGAAGTTAGATGGTTAATTCCGCACCGCCGCGTTTGACGCGCAGGACGCGGGCGCTTTAATTCTTCTGAAAGTGAGATTGGAAATTAAAGAAGGATCACTGGTGCGCGGATCTTGTGGATTTCCAACCTCGTTTAATGTACCAGATACAATCCCTCCCCCATGATGTAAACTCATGAACAGTTTGGAGTTTTAAAAGGAGAAAACAAAACGCGTTTTTTCCAGAGGAGCGTCTTCCTGCAGGGTGTTGCCCTCAAAGCGCCAAAACACGCGTCTTTATTTATGAAACCAACTCACTTCAGTCTCCCGGTAATCAAGAAGAAAACACCATTTCAGTCCACCGGTTGATCGTGGCTGCAGTTTGCATGAAGTTTCTGTGTTTTGCTCCTCAGTTTCTTCACGTGAGAATGAAGGAAAAACACAAAGGAGGTCGATTCTCTCCTTTTTTTACACAAAGGATTGTTGTGTTGCTCACAAGTTTTATGTAAAAATCCTGGATTTGGAAACGAGAGCCAATGGTGTGACATGCTGTGTTTGGCCTCCCTGAGAGCTGATAAATATATTATGGCTGCAGCCACAGGCGCAAACTGCTGTCATGCTGTGATGGAAAACATTGAATTCATCACTTTAACTGGATTTAATCTCCATCATCTGAACTTGTGGTTTTATTCTCTCCTTGTCCACAAAGTAAACTGGAAGCACTTTGAAGAGGAAAGAAAAAAAAAACACATTTATGATGCTTCTCACAGCACAGTTTGGATCCCAGGGCTGAAAAGCAGGACGGTGTCCAGGGGTAATCTCTATGTCCAGGGGTAATCTCTATGTCCAGGGGTAATCTCTATGTCCAGGGGTAATCTCTATGTCCAGGGGTAATCTCTATGATCGAGCATGTTTAAGTGGTGACTTCAGGTTGTGCAGCCACCCTTCAAGGCTAAAAATACCCAGTTGCCACATAGTGACTGTATGTTTTCAAGCCCTCTGCGCTCTTTACTTACATAACAGAGGTGGCCGTCGTTCCGCTCAACGAATTTTCTGGCCTCCTGGTCATTACTTCTGACGGCACTTTTGAAAAGTCTGCATGCGGAGGATAAGACATAGTGAGTTTCTTGTGTCGCTAACAGACTTTCTGTACAATCGTCAGACGAGGAGCTGCTGGGAGGATTTTGTTTTTTTAAGCGTCACAGATCTGCAGAAGAAGCTTTTGGTGTGACGTCGATCGATGTGTGGATCTTCTGAAGGAGCAGCGTGAAAACTTAACGTGTGAATGAACATTAGCTGGAGGTTCTGGAAAATCTGAGAAAAGGTTTGAAAATCACGATTAAAGACACTTTATTGATCTTCTTGGGCAACTTGTTTTCCATCTTAGGCTCCGTTTCCAGTGGAAATGCTTCGTTTTTACAAGTTTTGCATTCACACAATAACATCTTGAAAACGATGTGATTCACACGTCAGGCCACTAGTGGGTGCTGCCGTGTGTTTTTGTAAAAGAAACCACCCACACACACACACACACACACACACACACACATGCATGCAGAGAACAATGTGTGCATGCGCAGAAGCAGCGTTTCAGAAAAGTTGTGTTTCCTCCACCTGCTCAGAGCCGTTTTTAAAGAAGTTACGTTTTTAAAGAAGTTGCGTTTTTAAAGAAGTTGCGTTTTCAGCAGCGTTGTCGCGTGAACGAAAACCCAAAACGCAAGAAAAACTTTGCATTTTCACTTGAAACGGCGCCGAGGCCAAGTGAAAATGTAAAGTTTTTTCATTCTTGCTCCAGAAAAGTTTTTGCATTTCGCTCAAAAACATCTTGAAAATGATGTCGTTTACATGTCTTCACAAAGTTGCGGCGGAGGAGAGGTGGGGGGGTGGGGTGGGGGGGGGGGGGTACATGAATGAGAGAAATGTAGGTCAGGGCCTCCTGTGCGCCGCCGCCGCCACCGCCGCCGGCTGATGTAACCGGCGGTGTGAATGTGTGAAGGAGCCACGAGCCGAGTCGGTTTCAGAGGAAATCGTTTGACACGAAGACTCGGGGAGTTTCGCGTAACGGGGGGGGGGGGGGCATAATTTGGTGTTATTCTGTAATCTCAAGAGATTAGATTAAAATCTGGGGAAGTGACGCTGAATATTTCTACCTGAAAACTTAAGCAGGACTGAAGTATTGATCATGTGTGGTTGTGTTTTCTGACTCGTCCGCCACTAATTCACTAATTCTTTCAGCATTATTGATTTGAAGGATTATTAAGTACATTTGACACCAAAAAGTACAATATTGTGTATTTTTAACGTCTTTGATTTGACAGAGGATTTGTTGGAGTAAAATAATAATCTGCTTGAGTCGTGATGATCTGAAGTAAAAAAAAAAAAAAAAGCATCCATTTTGACACTATAACTAAGAATGAAGGAGTTCTAGAATAAGTTCAGTGAATTTTGATCAAATACTGATTTTATACATTATGCCAATATTTCTTTTGCTAATTTGGACTTCAGGATTTTTATCTGAGGCTTTTCATCAAAAGTAATTCCTAGAAATGTATTTACATGCACTTGTTCAATTTGTTTCCCATGAAGAGAAGGATAAACAAGCCGTATGATACGATACCAAATATATACGGACTAGATGTATGGAAAATATATAAAATATCAATTAGAAATAAGAACATGTAAAAGTCCTACGATCACAACATTCAGCTTCTCTTAAATCTGTAACAATCAGCATAGAGGATGAGATTCGTTTGATTTAAAGAGCCGCCGCCGCCAGCGCCAACGCGCCGCCGCCAGCGCCAACGCGCCGCCGCGCTTTCAACACCGGAACTTGGAAACTTGTGAACCGATTTTGATCGAATTTTGCAGATTTACAAAAAAAGACCTAAAGGAAAAAAGTGATTTCATTTTGGCTGATCACATTCTGGATAATAAATCCATAATAATCTACGGAGATTATTATCCTACGATCAGGATATAAAAGGGAAACAGAATTATGAACTTTTTGAAGGTGTTTTCTTCTTCTTCTTGTATTTTAAATTGGTTTCATGTGACGTAGCTGCTGGACTGGATTAAAAAGCTCCTGTTCATTTATTTTGGTGGAGTTTAGATTTTGAATACGTTAATTTGAATTTATTAATCACAGAAAACTAAATGAAAGTTTCAAGTCACGTAATGTTTCTTAGGCCTCATTAACACAAAGACATTTCTGAATGAAAACAGAAAACTCCCGTTGCGTTATGAGTGTCCGTTTATACGACGGCGGTGCTCGGAGGCGCTGAAAGAGCAACTTTTTGAAAATGACTCCCTCGGTGAAACTTTTAAAAAAAACGCTGAAAATGCTCCGACTCTTATCGTTTTCAAAACGCCGCTGAGAGAGAAACGTTCTCTGAATGAGGCGTCACATTTACGGAGCCTTCATCCTCCCACATCGTGGAAACATTTAATAAATCTGTCCTCATCATTCTGATATTGTAGCAGAACAAATTCCTCCTTTTGTTCATCCGAGGCTTTTCCTATGAGCTCGCTGGGGGGCGGAGCCACAAGGACTCAAGGTCAGAACAGGGCGGCTGAGGGAAATTGCATATTGTTCTAAAACACGGCTGTTTGCAGGCGGATCAATACAACCGATAAGGGCAGCGCAGCGAGTCGCGACAGGTTAGGACGCCGAAAAATCCTCAATCTGGGATTTGACTGAAGGCCGACCTGCCGCGTCACATGACCGCGGTGGAATCACAAGTTTTCGTTTTAAATCTGCCACAGAAATATTCCTTCCTATCCTAAACTCTTTGGAATATTTATGTCGGGTGATTCCCAGATAAACAATCCAAACTGAGATTACTGTGAAGCATCGTTGTGCTTTTCTGTCCAGCGTGCCGAATCTATTAGACGTAGTTTTTCGTCATTAAAAAGAAACAAAGAGTGTTTTTGTGAACTTTTTCTACTTGATGCCTGGAGGAGCCTGCGGCGCTCGTTCACACTTGGAACCCAGAAATAAAACGCTGGGAAACGAAAATAGCGTCGAGTCGACACTTTGTCAATGTGAGGCATCACGTTAGAACTCTAAGAATGATCAAGTCATGTTGCGTAACGAGTTCATATATAAAAACTGAATCTTCTAAAAACTTTTTTTTCGTTACTTACCATCCATGCAGCCAATCGCAGCGCGCTGTGGGCGGGGCCAGGATGGCAAAAACCTGAAAATTCAGTTTATACCAGAAACTGTTGAGGCGACTTTAGACATTAAAGTACTTCAGATCAGAGTATTACTTCAGGATATTTTAATTAGATATCAGGTGAACTTAAATATCCTGTCAAAATGCGTCTATTTTTTTTTTTTTTTTTTGCGTTTTCGTTTCAGGGAAGCTTTGAAAACACAAACACTGATAGTTTTCAAGTTGGGCCACTAGTGGGTGCTGTTGGTTGTTTTTGTGCTGCACCTAGAGAACGATATATATATAAACGATGGCGAGTGCACGGTCATTAGAATGGACAGTTACTGATGATTCACAGATATAAAACTACCAGGAGAATATAGACTGAGATAATGTCTGTGTACTCGTCGTTTTTAATGCTTATAGAGTATTGTTCAGTCCCTGGAATTAGTTTGTTTTATTCTTGGTGTCACTTTTCCTGTCGATGTTCAATCTGTGACGCTTGAGTTTTAACTTTCCTATTGAATATCCTGGACGATATCAAACCGCAGCTCCTCGTTCGGTGTTTCCACTTTGTGCATGTTTGTAGTTATATCCTTTGTACTCGAGTACAGTTCTAACCTGACGGCAGTCTTCTCTCTTTACCACTTCTTTTTTCCTCCATTTTTTACCAACAAACACCCTTAAAGGATCCGTCCAGACACCCTAATGAAGTGTTTTTTAAAAGTTGCACCACCCTCACACTATTGAGACATCAGGAAGTTTTCAACACTTAGATTTTACACAACTTTGACCCGGACTTTACCGTCAGTGAGGTTGATGTAAGGTTGATGTTTCTGTTCTCCAGATGAGTGTCTGCTCTGGATGGTTTCTAAACGGTTTTGAAAATAATCAATTGATTGTGATACTTGTAGTATTTATTTGATTTAGGAACACATTGCCGGGACTTTCTGACTTCTGAGTTTACACAGGCAGGAATTCGACCCGGGGGATATTCTTATTCTGAGGCTGCTTTGTTAACCACTCGTGACGTAAAGACCGATAACAATATTGATTATTCCAATACTGCCTGTTTGTACATCGAGTCTCGTGTTAAAAAGTCAATATTTACATAGTTTGAAATAAGATATCTCTAACTTGCTTCTTTTACCACGTATGCTTATCGTCACATTTTAGTTTAAAGCACTGGTATTGATATCTGTATCCCGATCAGTATTGGTATCCCGATCAGTATTGGTATCCTGATCAGTATTGGTATCAGTATCTATCTGTATCAGTGTCAGTGTTGGTATCAGTATCTGTACTAGTATCGATATCTGTATTAGTGTCTGTACTAGTATCGATATCAGTATCTGTACCAGTATCAGTGTCAGTCAGATCGGCTCAGAAAACACACTGGAGGTATTTCTCAGTACTGCTGTCCAGTACAACACTTTGCAGGCTCTTTGGCTTCGGGCAAACCGTAAATTTCCACTGGTGTGACGCGGTAATTCGTGTCACTGAGTCAGCGTGACTGCGATCACGGACCGTTGACCTTTCCAGGGTGTACCCTGAGATTGGGTAACGCCGGACAGACGGTGAATAGACGACGCCAACATGAAGCCAAGACAGTTTTTAAACGTTCTTCTGAACTACAGCATTTGAGATGGAAGAGAACTATCTTTTGCTCTGGCAGGTCCCCTTTAGTTTTTTCTACCCACGGACTTTTTAAAGTATTTGGACAAATATTGGACGTCATCTGGCCGATGATTTACCGACGGGCAGAGTTTGGTATTTCAGTCACGTGGGCTCGTGAGGTTCGGTCTTAATTTAGAGGCCTTCAGATTCCTGCTCCTATCGATGGCTGACGAAGCCTCACAACAAAGATGGCGGCGATCCAGAGACGGGAACGTGGCGGCGGTCCTCACTGTCCCCATGTTTTCGGGGGTTAATGACCTCTTTGTCCGTCTTCCTTGGGGCCTCTTGTTTACCAGCTGACGTCAACACGCCGTGTTTTCCTCTCAGTCGCTTCACGTCAGGAAACCAAACTCAGGGTCCAGAAACCATCGGTGCTCTTTGATGGTCGTTCTAAAGCCGAGAACGGGTCGTCATTGATGGAGATTCAGCTGCCGGACACATCGAGTTGCTTTCTCATTTGAGCAACTTTTACACACTCTGTGTCAACCATGTGTTACCGAGGTTGTGTATTCAGGTAGTTTTATGTTATGGGTCGACGCCGTTACTATGGTAGGTCTCCTGAATTCAGTCGCCTGTTTAAAAGGTCAAACGCAAGAAAAAAAAAACCTTAGTAGAATAATTCCAATATGAAATTGTTTACTCCCTGCTTCAAAAACCTCCCTGAAACAAGACGTATATATTTATTTTTGTAAAAGCGTTCAAAATGATGCGTTTTCACTTGAAACTTTATGTGAATTATGAAAGAGCAGCACAGAAATGAACAGTAAAGACTTTGCTAAATGTATGAAGTCGACTGTTCAAAGATGGAAAGTGGTTGAAAAGAATTAAAAACATTAAAACAAAAATAAATAATTAAAAATTATTTTTTATTTTTCATTATTGCTCACTGAAGTCATTCAAAAATACTTGGAGACTAAATCATATTGAATCTCTGACGTCTAATGACTGAGCCTCCCTTTTCTATTCTTTTGTTGATTTATTATTATTGTAAATGCGTTTTATTGTATTTACTCTCTTCGTTAAAAATAATATATATATAATTATTTATATTTTCTTCCATTTGTCTTTCTCCTTTTCGTGTATTCTTTAGTACTTAGTATTGTTGATTTATTATTATTTTAAATGCGTTTTATTGTATTTACTCTCGTCATTAAAAATAATATATATATAATTATTTTTATTTTTCCATTTGTCTTTCTCCTTTTCGTGTATTATTTAGTACTTAGTATTGTTGATTTGTCCTTGACCGTTGTGCTCTGATAACTGCTGGGTGTGGGTGGGGGTGTGATGGTGGTGGTGTGGGTGTGGGTGGGGGTGTGATGGTGGTGGTGGGGGTGTGGGTGGGGGTGTGATGGTGGGGGGGAGGTTTTCTGCATTGCACTGTATTCTATCATTACCTGTGAAACTGCTTCCAATAAGGAGAGTTATAAAAAATGGGTTTATTACTACAGAATACGTGTTTCTTGAGGAACTACAGTAATACTTGTTGGTTTGTTTTCTGGTTTTATTTGCCCCCAAAATACCTGAGGTTGCTTGTGCAGCCTGCAGCGGGGCTTCCAGCTTCAGGTGAGCGACCAGGTGTGTTTAAACTAAGCCCCGCCCACTCGGAGGAATGTTAGAGAAGAATCTGCCTTTTCACTCCCGTTATTAATGGTGACAAACTGACTTTTGAAACAAACACTTTGCTTTGGTTGAAATATGAGTCACTGGAACTTTTCCCACAAAGATTCACGTGTTCACACACGTCATGTGACTATTTAACTCTGACTTAATTATCCTTTATGGCGCACCGGGCGCCATGGAAATCAAAGAACTTCAAACACAATCACAAACGTTTTAATTAGAAGTAAAAAAGCTCCTCAGTTCATATCGATATACGCTCCAATAATCGAGTATATATAGATTTATATGCGCTTCGGACAACACTGTGCCGTTAAAAATGTTTCTTATTCAATCTGAATTTGAGCTGCGGAACTTTTCTGAGGCTTGATTGAGTCGAGAAGCTTTTAAAAAGAAGAGGTTGTAGTTTTGCTCCTCACATGGAGCCGGAGTGGCTTTAGTGGTTTTGGAAAGTTGTTAACAAAGTCGACTGAGATAAATAAAAAAAAAACGCTCATCCCCGACACGAACATGACCTCAGGTGCAGTGACATCCCCCCAGCGCTGCTCTCTGATTGGCCGGCTGGTGGCACGGCCCACTACCCTGAAACCTGTGTGTGTGTGTGTGTGTGTGTGTGTGTGTGTGTGTGTGTGTGTGTGTGTGTGTGTGTGTGATTCCTTCCTGTAAGAAAACTGGTCATGTGATCATGTCGCGGGTCTTTAACGGCGCCGGTTCTCGGTTTGCGTTTACGCAACAACGATTTCAAGAAAAAAAAAAAAACAATTGTTTGCGTTTTGGTTGTTAGTCCATACAGACGTCCTCCCCATTGGTATATTTAAAATGTGTTGCTCCCTGCGCGCAAAAGAAGAAAGAAAGATCGACGGCACCAACTAGTGGCCGAACAGAGCAACATCGTTTTCAGCGATTTGCGTCATTTTTGTGTGAACTGGAAACACAAAAACGATGTTTTCACTTGAAACGTCGCGTAAACGAGGCGTAACTCTGACATACATGCAAGTAGGGTAAGAATACAGATAATATATAGAGAGAAATATATAGAACCAACAGCCACTGAGCGAGAGAACGTCCTGCTGGGGAATAAAAAATAGATTTCTATCGATTTTCTTGATAAACTTCACCTTTTTGCTGATATTTTTCAGAAAGCGGCCCTCATTGGACAAAGTTTGGACACCCTGTCTGTGTTTCTACCTGACACGTGTGTGTGTGTGTGTGTGTGTGTGTGTGTGTGTGTGTGTGTGTGTGTGTGTAGTCCGGGGGGGTTGACGTCCTGAGGAAAAGTGCTTCTGCCCTCATTGGAGGACGGAGGCCCTCCCTCCGCCCTTTTAAAAGCCGCCGTTCATACCTGAGTTACAAAAGAGCCGCAGCTCGTCTGCCGTCCGTCTCACGTCTTCAAATAAACTCATTCTAAAAAAAAAAAAAAGAAGGAACAAAAACAAAACACCAGGGAACTTTTTAAGGAAACCTTCCTGAAGGACTTTTCAGTAAGTGAACGTAGTTTTCTGGGTCATGATGAAAGTTTGGAGATGATTTGTAAAAAGTTGGTTCTTTTTGTCAATTCTGCGTGTGTACGCGTTGTTGTTTTGTTGCTGTTGTTTTGTTGCTGTTGTGGCTGAAGGAATCTGTTCGGGGACCTGCACTGTGTTTGCACTCTGGCTGGGAGGGATTCTGCAGGAACGGCTGATGCAACAGTTTGTTTGAGTTGAGGATGGATGAAGTATTCCTGTCGGTTTTCTGACGAGAGCAGAGAGAAATATCCAAACCATCGTCTTCCTCAGTGGAAATGTTTCAGTCTTTCTGCTCTCACATTGAGCTGAACAGGTTTGGAATGATGTAAACCTGCACTGTAGTGGAGTTTGTGTGTTTTATCTGAATAGCGTGTGTGTGTGTGCGTGTGTGTGTGTGTGTGTGAATGCTGAAGTCTGAACGATTCAATTGAAACAGAAATTTTACTTATTTAATGAGAAAAGACTGAAGTAAAAGGAGGAAGAGGAGAGGGGGTCCCTTCTTTTGTTGATGTCGTCGTTTTCTGTTTGGTTTTTAATGTTTATGTCCTTCTATACGGGTGTTATGGAAAATGTATCTATAATATAAGAATAGTGAATGCTTATTTGAAATAATTGATTATAAAAAAAAATAGAAAAAACTCAAAATACAACAAGAAATGCAAGAATGAACCTTTAAGCACGTTTTGTTCATCCTTGATGTTAGTGTGTGTGTGTGTGTGTGTGTGTGCGCGTGCGTGCGTGTGCGTGCGTGCGTGTGTGTGTGTGTGTGCGGCATGTGCCCCTGTGTTGATAGCATGTGATGCTAACCCAGTCAGACAGGTTAATCCTCTTGGCCGCGGGAAGCGAGACCCGTTCTCCAGTTTCCCCGCCGCCTTGCGCCACGGGAGGAGCGGCATAGTGATGTGTGTTGCTGATGTGTGTTGCTGATGTGTTGCTGATGTGTTGCTGATGTGTTGCTGATGTGTTGCTGGTGTGTGTTGCTGATGTGTTGCTGGTGTGTTGCTGGTGTGTGTTGTCCATGGTTGTTTGCGATAAATAATTTTGTTCAACAGATTTGTATTGGAAGAACTTATTTATCTATTTATTATAGCTCTATACCGTACCTTTGTACACTTGTGTGTTTTTAATGGTTCACTATAATTTTAGTTTTTTTATGAGGACTACAATAAGTCATATCTATGACTTTTTTTTATTTTTTTTTTACATGTCAGGAAAAAGATGAATATGCATTTGCACGTTTTAGTTTGTCTGCACACGTTGAAAATCCAAATAAATTCATTCGCGGGGAGTGAGCCTCCAGAGGCGAAAGGCCACGGGGGGAAGGAAAACGTTCAGGTGTTTCCAGCCGGAGTCCAGCTGCTTCATGGAAACATGGGAGGTTAAGACGTGTTGACTGTCAACACAAAACTGCAGCTCAGCCAACATGGCAGCAACACGGAGAACGGCGGCTCGGGGGTTCGTCGCCATGAAAATGCGGCTCCGTGACTTTGTGCCCGAAGTGAAAACGCCTCCGTCTCCATGGAAACGGGGGGGGAAAGTGACTCCGGCAGAATAAAAATGAAAAATATTTAGGATGCAGCTTTTGGTTGTTGACGTCCGTCTCTTAATACGTCGTCTAAAAACCCTCGGAAGCAAAATTCGTCTTCACACTCGTTTTTTCACGTTTTTTTCAGCATTTAAATTAAACATTCGCGGGACGTTGCTCGTTCACTCCATCTGGATTGGAACCATCAGTCCCACAACAGTTCAGGCTGTTATCAACTCTTTCTCTGAGAAAGTCAGACTTTCTGACTGATTGTTGATATTTTCTCTTTAGCGGCCGCGACGCCATCTTTGATTTCCCAGAATCCCTTGCGGCAGGTTTTTGAAGATGAAGTCAGTTAGTGAAACGTAAACCGTTTGATGGTTTGTCGACTTGGTTGTCCGTCCTCATGAGCGTACTGACCGTCGTTAACGTTTAGAACTTCTCTGTGTGTTTTGCTTCATTAAGAAAACAATCATCAGCGCCAACTAGTGGCCCCACATGCTCACTGCACCGTTTTAAGGGTTTGGTTTCTGCCTCGTCCATGGAAATAGAGACAGACTTTATTGTTGGATCCTGCTTTGACAAGAATAAAATTCAACACACTGAAGACACAAGCTCACATGTTCAGACGTCGACAGGAAGCGTAAAGAGGAAACAGGAAACGGCAGCGGATTTAAAAGAGTTTCTTCAAAACGTTTAATGCAAAACTTTGCTTTTTCCCTTGGAACGATGTAAACGGGGCCTCGGCACAAGTTTCCCAGACGGCAGCTGGTAAACCTGGAACCTTTTATTTTGTGAGCTGATCTCGGTTGCTGTTATTGCGGTTGTGTACTTGTCACCAGGGTTTGTGTACTTTTGGCAGTTTCCGCTCCCAGCAGCCCGATCAAAGAGTCCTTTGTGTGAGTGACGGGCTGCAGTGTAAATCATTTTGCTGCTGGTTGGAATCGTTCTGACTCCCCTCCCTGCCTCTGACCTCCTTCTTACATAACTTGAAGATGAACGCCGCTGTTGGAAAACAGAAAAATGTTCCTGTGCTTCTTTTGTTTTTTGTTTTATTTGTTCGGCGAGGCGGGTAAACCTCGCCCTGCTGATGGCCGCCGCGCCTCGTGAACCGGACGGATCCATGACCTGCTTCCTCTCTGTTGACTTAACTCCGTCTACGTTCGCGCTACACCGTCCCACTGACGGAGGAAACCGGAGAGATTTATATTCGTGTTTTATGAGTCGAAATAAATCAAGAGAAAAAATAAAAGCTGGAAAACGAGGTGCCAAGATTGTGTCGTATCCCAGCATTCCTCTGTAAGGTCATACATATATCAGAGGGCTGTTTCCCTCATTACCAGTTAAAAAGTATTCCAATTACTAGTTACTCCTTTAAGAAGTAACGTAGTAAGTAAGTGTTTTTTTGCTGATTACTTGCTTTTAAAAGTAACTGTTGGATTACATGTTACCTTTTAAGTGACTTTCAGCGGCTACCGACGGCATAAAAATGACAACCGGTTTTGCCTATAAAAAAAGGGGGCGGGGCTTCCTGCTATAGTAACAATGTAACGCTACAACAGTGACGCTGTAACGCTACAATAGTTACACTACAATAGTTACACTACAATAGTAACGCATAGTGACTTGTAGAAGTAACTGTAATCTGATTACTGGTTTGAATATAGTAGCAGTTTACAGTAAAAAAATAAGGGTGAGGATTACTAAGTAACTAAGTAACACGTTCCCGGCGTCACTGTTCACTACTGTGCTGAACTTGAAGAAGCCAAACAACCAAACCTCTGACCATGTTGTGTTTTTACCTCCTCCAGGTGACCACATCCAGCCCACCTTTTAAAAACATTTTATAAAAGTGTCCAGCGTCACTTTGTGGAGAAGGCTCAGAACCGCGAGCGTTGTGAGCGTCCTGTCCTGCCGTGAGCGCCGCCATGCCGGGGGTTGTGGATCGCATGGAGCTGAGGAAGGTGGTCACGGAGCTGGACGACGACAGCGCCGACAGTCTGGACGACCGCTTCAGCGAGCCCATCGACTCGGAGAAGGCCACCATCGACAGGTGAGCCGGCGGCGAGCGCAGAGTTTCACCTCCTAACTGAACTTCCTGTGGCGGTGTCACGACCTCAGTGGGATCGAGTCCACGTGTTTTAGAAAAAACACTCCAAATTCATCTCCTTTAGAAATGCAACTTTTCAGAAATGATCTGCTCTCATGTAAACAGGGAAAACATCTTTTTGAAAATGCTTCAAATCCGTCAGCGTAGAAACGGGAAAACACAACTTTTCGAAAACGCTCCGTTACCATGTAAACAGGGAAAAATACACAAAAAAATGTAACGCTGCTCCTCTTCCTGCTCCTCACAACCGGAGCAAATACTTCAGTACAACGTACTAAAGCACTTTTTTACACAGATCAATATGTCTTTTTTTTCTAGTTGAGGATTATTGTGCCGATATAATAGGAATTAGAGATTTGAGTGTGTGTATCTCATTTTGTGTGTCTGTACTGACATTTGTATGAGTATAAAGATTTCTATGTGTATGTATTGGTCTGTTTACATTTGTACACACACAGTTTTGTATGTGTACGTGTGTGTGTAAAGTTTTACTGAAACGAAAATGCAAAAGCGGGTCCTAAGACTCTTCAACATTTATTATGAGTATAGAATTCCTTTTATATTCACGACCTTGCAACTTTGGTTCAATTATACGTTCATTTTGCTCTTTCATCTGATTTTGGTTCATTTAAACGCGACACCGACTGAACTTACTCTGTTCCCGCTTATCTACACAAAGTGTGTGTAGTATTTACTTGTATTGTGAAATCTTGACTGCAACATTTTCAGATTGTTGTAATCTCTCTCTCTCTCTCTCTCTCTCTCTCTCTCTCTCTCTCTCTCTCTCTGTTTTTTTTTTTCTTGTTCCATGAAGCCAATTTCTGGACGACAACGAAGACGGAGAAAGCCAGAAGTTCTTGTCAAATGGTTTGATGAAGAAGAAATACGAGGAATACCATGAAGAATATGTAAGAGAATGAATCTCCTCCTCGAACAGACATTCCACAGAATGAGTGCAAATATTGACAGTGTCAATGTTATCGAGCTGCGTGGTTACCGCTCTGGTTTCCATGGCAACGGTGTTGTCAATTACAATTATTATACATAATACATGGCTTCCTCAGCCTTCTAGATGAATTCTAGACTTCCAGATTGAAAAAAGAATGTACTCAGAGGTTTGATTGGAATACTCACTGAAGATTTGACCTTGACTTTTTAATATTGAATGTTTTTTTTTTTTATGTGAAAAAAATCAAACTAAAGCTGTGTGATTTATATACAAGAGCAATTAAGTCTAAAATTGTCCAAAATATGACGTTTTTCTCGTCATTGAGCAAAACGTCACGTATTTCATCAAAGTTCGAGGTTGTTTGTGTTGTGAGGAGGAAGTGAAGCAGAATCTCAGAATAAATATCAGATATTCAGGAAACGCTTCACAAACATCCAGAGCTTCTTCAAATATCAAATATTAGTTACCTTTAAAGTGACGGGAACAAGTGCAGAAAGTATTTAACACGATAATAAAAGAAGGTAAATAAACTGAGCTAAATATTCTCGTACACATTCAAGCCGTCATAAGTTTCAATAAACCTTCAAATTTCAAAGAATTTAAATTTTCTGGCAAATAATTCAGAGTTATTCATATTTAATAACATAATCAGCTTTTCTATTCAAGCAGTTTCATATAAAAATGTGAATCGCTTCATGTATAATAAGCTGAATTTAAGACAGTTTGAGCTGAAATTATGAAAATCTTCCTGATGTGAGTACAAAGTGGTTTACTGCGTCGCTTAAGAAAAACTTTATCTGTCATATTTGGTTTTAAATTTATGGCTCAAAAACACAGAAATACTTAAAGAAAGCAGTAATGTATGTGTGTTTAACCCTTTGTAACGCACCAGGGACAGTCTAAAAAAACACAATTACACATTTTATATATAATAGAAATCTTTTGGGAAGTGGAAAACTGATCAAAATTTACTATAAAGTTATCGTAGAATAAATGAAATAAAATAAAAACTCTCTCTCTCTCTCTCTCTCTCTCTCTCTCTCTCTCTCTCTCTCTCTCAGCACCCAGGCCACACCTCCTTCGGCATGTCCGTCTTCAACCTGAGCAACGCCATCATGGGCAGCGGGATCCTGGGTTTGTCCTACGCCATGGCCAACACTGGCATCGTGCTCTTCGTGTACGTATGAAGTGACAGAACGAACCCACAGAACCGTTTCCTGTGGAAATACATCTTTATTACATCAAAAGCACAAATCGTGGCAGAAACTCAGAACCTGTACCTGGAAGCTTTTAATGATGAGCTGCAGTGTTCATCCTCTTCGCTCTTAAACAACGGATTTGTAGGGATATAATGTTCGTTGTCGGCATTGTGTCTCATCTTTCGCTCGATCTGTTGGACAAATTAACCTTCCGACTCGGCGACTTCGCTAAAAATAGAGCGCCGATCCTCATCACATTACCGTCTGCGGCGGTGACACGCAGTCCCGCCGTGCTTTGACATCGGAACCGTCCCGTGCATCATCAGCTTTCATGGACGGCTTCCAACATCTGACGCCCCGCTGTCACCCAATACACCCCCCACCCCCCCTCTTCCCCCCCATGTCCCCCCCATGGCCCCGCCGCTCGCTGCATGGTCACCTGAATGACTTCCAGCAGGTGGAGGAGGAGGAGGAGGAGGAGGAGGAGGAGGGTGAAAATAACTTCAGATCTGCAGGTTTAAAAGAAATACAAGCTGATTCTCTCTCTCTCTCTCTCTCTCTCTCTCTCTCTCTCTCTCTCTCTCTCTCTCTCTCTCTCTCTCTCTAGGATCCTCCTGGTGGGCGTGGCCATTCTCTCCCTCTACTCGGTGCATCTGCTGCTCATGACTGCAAAAGAAGGAGGTTGGTTGTGTGTGGACTGTGAGGATCGTTGATGACTCACTACAATCTTATTCTGAAACCTCAAAAGACAGCAAATGCAACTTGTTGAAAACGAGTTTATTTTTTTAAACGCCACGACTGTCTCCATGGAAACGCAACTATTTTGAAACGTCACTACTGCGCAGGCACACCACGGCCGTAGTGAATAGTTCTTCTGCACGTGTTTCCTCCTCATGACTCCCAGTCCAGATTCTCCTGGACTTGGTACTTTTATTTTGACAGTCACCGTAATAACAATCCAACTCCCTCATCTGCCCATACAGATGTCCGTGTTCTGGCATTGTTAATGTTTCGAGCGTTTTGTTCTCTGAGCTAATGTGTGTTTCATTACAAAAACAAACTAGAGCTACACTCGGTAGAGCGCAGACCTTCACCAACGCCACATTTGTTTGCAGAACCGAGTTAGCATCACTAGCATGATAGCCGTTAGCTCATATCGATGCTAACTAGCCTGTCAGGTAGCTACATGACTGTGAAACACTGAGCGGGGAGCGTCTCCATGGCAACAGACGCTGATCTCCATGAGGTGCCTCTCTCAAAACGCAAAAATTTAGAATTTTCATTTAAAACGCTATAAATAAATGAGGCCAAACACTTGTGTGCAGCTCCTTTACATGTGTGGATAGTTGTTTGTGTTTTGATTTGTATTTTCACAGTATTAACATGTGCTTGTGTAAAAATGTGTGTACATGCAGAATACAATTTGTGTTTCGACTGCGAGGAACTGAAAATGTCTCTTCGCCACCAGACGGATTTTCTAAGTGCTCTTCTGGGTTTTCTTTGCCCTCGATTTAGACGGCAGGCTACTTCGTGTTATGAATATCAACAAGACAACTTGTCGACCAAAAAGCACCTGCCAGTCCTTGCTGAGGTCATTAAAACCCTTTTAATACGGCGTCTGTGTGCAAATCTGTGAAGTACAAATGTCCTGCGAGTCACACAAATAGAGACACACGGGTTAAAGAGTTTTGGAATGACAGAAGCAGTTTTTATGTGATGGTCACTGGCTCTGACGACCTCGGGGTTTTTGTCTTTTCACGTTGATCCGTGCGGGTGAATGTTCATCGCCACGTCTGCTCTTGACAGGATCCCTCATCTATGAGAAGCTGGGCGAGCGGGCGTTCGGCTGGCCGGGGAAAATGGCCGCGTTCGGATCCATTATCATGCAGAACATCGGAGGTAAGTGGGAATCTCTAGATTCCTTATAAACTGAAGGGCTGTGATACCTGCAGACCCACTGACTGACTCCGCCCCCCTGCAGCCATGTCCAGCTACCTCTTCATCGTGAAGTACGAGCTTCCAGAGGTGATCAGGACCTTCATGCGCCTGGAGGAAAACTCGGGGTGAGTTTCTCTTTGCAGGTAAAATGTGTGCGTAGTGAGTGTGACTGTAACCCTGCGCTGTGCTCGGCAGCGAGTGGTACCTGAACGGAAACTACCTGGTGGTGTTCGTCTCGGTGGGAATCATCCTCCCGTTGTCCCTCCTGAAAAACCTGGGTAAGGTGCCGCCTCATGTTCTCCGTCACACTCGGACTTCTAAGAAGCTGGGATTGTTGGTTTCCATGTTCCTGCAGCTGTCCGGCCTCGGCGCTGCCAAACCAGAAATAATGTAACGCTAGTCCGGCTCTCCGTCAGCCGTACGGTAACACAACACAACCTCGTCAGCGCCGCCGCTCAGAGGCTCTAGGAGCAGGGGTCGGCGCCAAAATCCTCCTCCGTTCAGATTAGGCAATGAAAGACAATTAGCCGAAAAGGACCGAACCTCCAGCGTCCAACTGGACTTGTGTGAGTTTCGCTCCGTCGGATTCTGAATCATCGGATTCCTGGGTCGCGACCCACATCCTAGAATAGGTCCCAGAATGAGGCGAAAGCCAAAAGGAAAGAAGAGAGCAGAGGGGGAATGAGAGATGGTGTCTGGGCGGGTAAAGCAGAGGGAGGGATGAAGTCAAACTGAAGAAATGTGAAGAAAAATGGAGATTGTTCGTCTGCTAAGTGGTTCCATTGGTTCTGGTTGTGTGGTTCTTCTTCTAGAAACGTTTCTAACCCTCCTCCTCCCAACTGTGTAAAGTGTCTCAAAGAAAAGCTGCTTGGTCATTTACTGAACTGCTTTATTGTCATTTTATGTGTCATTTGGATCAAACGACCGCTGCAGCTTCCTTTGTGCTTCGATATAAAGAGTAAAAAGTTATTTAATGAGCCGAAGGTCCAGTGAGTGGAATCAAGTTCTTTAAAGTGAGAAAGCTGCACAAAGTAGGGCAAAACCTGAAAATGAGAACTAAATAATCACGAGATAAAAACTCTCTGACTGCAGGTCCAAGTGTCTGGTGCTTCAGTTGCTGCTGTTTTCTCCTCTCCAGGTTACCTGGGCTACACCAGTGGCTTCTCCCTCAGCTGCATGGTCTTCTTCTTAAGTGTTGTAAGTACTTCTTCTTCTTCTTCTTCCCACTAGTTCCTACTCGGCCTTACTGAACATATAGAAATATACACTATTTAATTAGTTTGAGCTGGTATCCGATGCATGTTCGCTCTGCATCATACGGGGGGAGCTCAGGTGACTCCGCCCACACCGCGGTGGTGGAGTCGGGTCGAGGCAAGGCGAGTAGGGCCGCGTGGAAAAAAGGTATTATTCTTCATCAGAGCAGGTTTCAGTGTCATACCGCGTAAAAATATAGTATTTTACTGCACAATCTTCCTGAAGTTATATAATGATGGTGAGCAAGTTTTAATGTTTTTTTTTTTTTGTTTTTTTAAATCAAACGTAGAATAAAAGTGAGAAACAGAAGGTGTGCATGCATCACATGTTTTTTTATTTCCTTTATACAGTCAAAACGGTGATGCTGGTGTCAAATTACAACTCCTTGATGCTGCATATCGGCGACAGCACTGTGATAGGTCTTTTTTGGGGATAGAAAATGTGCATGTTTTTTAATGTATTGACATTTTTCTTATATTTTGTTTTATGTGTTTTATGTGTTTTATGTGTGTGAAACCTCAGTGTGCTGCTGCCTGTCTTGGACACGGCGCTCGCTTGGACAATGTTATTTTTAAAGTTGCACGCCCCGACAGGTTCTGATGGATTCCGACGTCGTCGTGACTGCAGCATAATCCCGTCCCGTCCTTCTTCCTCACAGTTGATCTACAAGAAGAGTCAGCTGCCCTGCCCGCTGCCCTTCTTCTACGGCCACGCCAACCTCAGCGCCAACGCCTCCGACGCGCCGGGGCTGTACGCGCCGCACAACCGGACGGCGCAGATGGATTTCTCCCGAGCCGACGTTTCGCCGGCGGCGCCCGGCAGCCACGACGCGCACCAGACCGCGGGGGTGCACTTCGAGCCCCACGCCGACGAGGAGGAGATGTGCACGCCCAAGTACTTCGTCTTCAACTCTCAGGTGCGCCGGCAGTTTGTCTTTCTTTTTAAGACTAAAGGCTTTAGAAATCCACGACGCAGTAAAAACAAACACGTGAAGAAAAGCGAGTCCTTGTTAAAACATGTTTGGGAACGGCGTGTTCATCGATAATAAATCAGCGTCACAGTGACACCACACGAAATCCTCAGTGACGTTTTAGAGGGAAGTACACAGGTTCATTTCCATTGATTTGCCAGTTTTATTGTGTTTTTTGCCCTGAGAGAAGAACTTGCATTAAAAAAAACTGGACGAATTACAGATATACACTCATTAAATATACTAAATCAAATAAAACGGCCTTTTAACTTAATGATTATTCATGAAAAACAGAAGGAATGTTCTTTATTTTCTCTCTGACATCAGTTGTAAAAGCCAACGTTTTGACGGCAGCAGTGGGAAATGAAATGTACAGATTACGTCGACTCACGTCCAACTTTTCAATGCGTCACCACTTTTAAAAAAATAAATAAAATAAAATGGATAAAGTTTTCCGAGGCTTTAATTTTTCCAGCTCCTGCAGCTTCCAAAAGAACAAGTCGTCTCTGTCCTTCAGTTACTGGAAGAAAAGTCCTGACATCTTCACTTTACGTCTGAGTAAATAAGCTGGCGTAGTTTGGTGATTTTCTGCCTTTGGCGTCCCACAAGGTTCGGTTTTGGGTCCCTCGATAGTTTATTGTGTTTAGAATGTGTCACTGGCTCCAACACTGCTGGTTTCCTTTTAAATATTAAATATTTGTTTGTGACTTTCCCTGCAGACGGCCTACACGGTGCCCATCCTGGCCTTCGCCTTCGTCTGCCACCCGGAGGTTCTGCCGATCTACAGCGAGCTCAAAGAGTGAGTCCCTCCACGTCAAAATACTCCATTACTTTGCTCGCCGAGTACTGAAGACGTCTCAGTACTCGGGGAATCCTTTCTCCAAGCAGAGCAAAGACTTTCTGAACCCTGCTTTGGCGATTCTTCGACTACATTCTAAATAATTTGTTATAGTAATAATTAATGAATATCTTAATGATTCCTGTCTTCACAGTAATGAAGCTGGTGTCAAATTACCACTACTTGACGCTGCACGTCAGTTTCAAAGCTCGTTCTGATGAACGTGTCTGATAAATCTGGATTTTCTTAAAGCTGTATCACCCGTACATCGGCGGTGCATCGTTAATTGGTCCTGGTCATAGTGGTCACAGGAGGGGTTATTTCATCAGTTCACCAGAAACATCATTAAAATTGTCTTTATGTTCAAATTGTTTGGCTTTGTGAAAATGTACAACAAAGACAAACTTGACTTTACTGGTGAAACGTGGCCCCCGAACGCAAATCTGTGAGGATTATAATCCAGTGAAATAATCTGTAATTATTCATCACAAATCCAATACAATTTCTCAGTTTTTGTGATTTACACTGTTTTTTATATCTTCTACTGTGTAGATTTATATCTTTATTGTTTGCTTTTAAAAGCCAAAGTTGAGCCTTTTGCAGAAACATTTCATTCTTGTATACGCCTGTGGTGTGTATGTATGAGAGACAATAAAGCTCTGTCTATCTATCTATCTATCTATCTATCTATCTATCTATCTATCTGTCTATCTGTCTGTCTGTCTGTCTGTCTGTCTGTCTGTCTGTCTGTCTGTCTGTCTGTCTGTCTGTCTGTCTATCAGTGTATCGCAGCTCTTGTCATAAAGACACAATAAACAAACTGTATACTCTAGGTTTTAAGGTACTGAAATGTCCAGAAACACACATTAAAAGTATTTTAATGACTTTGGATTCCCTCGGTGTGTGAATATGAGTCTCACACACACACACCACACACACACACACACACCACACACACACACACACACACTTAAGGTGAAGGTGTGTTTTGTTTGCAGCCGCAGCAGAAAGAAGATGCAGAACGTCTCCAACCTGTCCATCCTGGCGATGCTCATCATGTACATGCTGTCGGCGCTGTTCGGCTACCTCACCTTCTACGGTGAGACCAACGCACACGGGCTCAATGGGACCAAATGTATTTGTTTTTCAAGGCTCCGCCCACAACGCGATGCGTCTCTCCTCTTCAACGCAGATTTTGTGGAGGCGGAGTTACTACACACCTTCACCAAAGTGTACAAGTTCGACACGATGCTGCTGCTGGTGCGTCTGGCCGTGCTCACCGCCGTCACGCTGACCGTCCCCATCGTGCTTTTCCCCGTGAGTACCACACACTCTGGCACGCCGTCCATTCTGCTGGAGCCGCAATCGGTCTGCGTCAGTAAACAGAGTCTCGTTTAGGCCTTCACATCATTTGATTTGCGTCAGAGAAAGAACACAGTAACGCACACAAACACACCACACCTTCTAAATATCCAACATTTCTGCCACTCCGGGACATTCTGCCCACAGACGCCGTTTTGTATTTGCTGCAGTGTGTTTCTGTGTGGGTATTTTTTCCTCCTGGCAATTTGGTGGAAAAAAAATAAGAACACGCTGTTCACCTCGTGTTGTCGTCTTAAACTGTGCGCACACTGCAGGGTCATAAAATCCAACTTCAGCAACACAGACACACACACTCTTTTCTGGTTTCTCTCGATATCGTGTCAAAAGTCAGCGCGCATGTGACGTCCGTTCACTGAAACTTATCACCTGAGTCAGTCACACTCACACACTCACACTCATCTGACTTCCTTCTCCATTTATGGTTGTGAGCTATTTTTAGCTTTGGCCCTTATCTGACTTCAGGGGGACAAGAATGGCTTCCGGCCAGAGGGAGTTTCTCACCCCGTTTAGGATTTCAGGCCTTTAGACGCGGGCGCGAGCACAGGCATGGTTCTTAATGTGAAGACAAGCTGCAGATCATTTGTTCCCCTTAAATGGCTGAAGTTACACCAAGCTGCCACCAGAGGGCGCCAGCTGCTTTGATATGTACAGAACAACTGTCAGGGAATGATGCAGTGAAGACTTCATGTTGCAGTAATCCAACACACACACACACACACACACACACACACACACACACACACACACACACACACACACACACACACACACACACACACACACACGATTTAATAAAAAGAACGGTCGAAGTTGCAGGAAGCTACCACTAGGGAGCAGCTTAGTTTTTGATATTCAATGAAGTGCTGACAGAGGATGATGCAGCAAGCTTCTCCTGTATCTCACACACACACACACACACACACACACACGCACGCACACACACACGCACTCCCTCCCTCCACAGGATTTCATTTCAGAATTAACCAGATAGCGCGGACCCCCCCTGACTCTGCATTCTCAGCCCTTCTCCGCAGTGGAAGTTTACAGAGCGGACAGTGGAAAAACCCTCACCCTGTCTGCCTTCGCCTGGAGGCGGAGCCTATGAGACAGGGAGGACGAGCGAGTGGTGGGACAGAAACAAAAAGCTCGGCGAGGGCCCGGGTGATAAAGGACGTTTGGAAATGTGCTTGGGACAGTACGTCTTGCTTTGAGCGCAGGCCGATGACATGAAATATTCTTGTTGTTGCTCATTGATGTAACGTGACTTCAGGTGTCCAAATAACAAGAACGTCCACCGTGCAAACAACTGACTTTGTTTCTTGCTGTAACATTGAGACGTGGTGGGAGTTTGAACGAGAGGAGATAAAGGTTTGATAAGCTCGGAGGAACAGGCGGGATGCGCCCGGGCAGCTGTGGTGAATTATTGGACAGAGACATATGGCGCTTTCTGTCAGGGTGCGGAGCAAACTGGTCCTGGCGTGTAAAGACGAGTTACGTGCACCAGTGGGTTTTTGGCAACGAGTCCCGGTCGACATAAATGAAGAATCCGACTCTCGCTGTGCGGCGGAATGAAGCCGGTTTGTGTGCGACTTTGAGTCGGCGACGTTTAATTAATCGACCGCAGTAAAAACTGTTGAAAGGCTCTCGAGGTCCGACTGCCAAGTTTCCCTTTGACCTTTGAGAATCTGCTCTCCTGACCGTCGTTCTGAATGGAAGCGCCGCCGACCTTCGGCGGGAGATTAACGTTAGCTTTGTCTCCGGCCGGCCTCGTCTCCCGCCGGAGAGAAGGAATGTGTGTAAGATGCGTGTGTGTGTGTGTGTGTGTGTGTGTGTGTGTGTGTGTGTGTGTGTGTGTGTGTGTGTGTGTGTGTGTGTGTGTGTGTGTGTGTGTGTGTACGAGGTGTGCAGTCACGTGAAGGATAGATGCCAACAGATCACACAGGGATTTGTCAGGATCCAACACATAATGAAAAAGGCTTTATGTGGAGTCAAACGTGCCCCAGTTCTCAGGCTCAAACTGTGGGAGAGTCCGGCAGGACTCACACCTCCGCCGTCACACACACACACACACACACACACACACCTATATATATATATATATATATATATATATATATATATATATATATATATATGCCTTAATACTGGGCGCACTAAGTGTGCAGTAATAAGAAGCTCTCCAGAGTCTGAGCTCTCGCCACGACACTCCAGTTCCAGTTTAAACACATGGTGACGTTAACATGCAGGACCAGCCGGCTGCGATCGTAAGGTAGATGAGCACAGCACAGAGCAGGTTGGAGGTTCCAATCCGACCAACCCACCAAGCAAATTGTGAACATTTCAAAGAAAACCTTGAATTTATTTTTTCTAACTACATTTCTTCAAACTGACGTTAAACACCCATAATGCAACAAGTTCTTTTAGATGTTTTTAAAATGAAAAGTGCATTAGAAATTAAATGCATTATTATTTCTCTTTTTTAAATTATTTTATTTGATATTTATTTAAATATTATTAGTTTCATTAAAATTTATTTCATATTGAGATTTTTGTTATTAATTGTTTGATTTTTGCAAAAATATTCATCACTTATACTTTGTGCCGCAACAAACAAAAATCTTTACGGTTTAAATTTAAAGGTTATTTCAGCACTATTTTAACGCCTCACAGCAGGAACATCAAGTCTGCGTTTTGATCTGTCCTGAGGATATTTTGCAGGATCTCCCCATTCCTCCTCTACTTTCTTTAGTTTAACCTTCTTTTTTTTTACTTTGGTTTCCCATCTAAAAACATGCATTCAAAGTTAATCACCAGCTCTGAAATGAGTGTGTCTCTGCATGTTTTCCACGATGCATCCCGCCTCCGCTCAGACTCAGGCAAAACAAACAAACAAAAAAAAAAAGGTGATATTTCTCTGCGTTTCTACGAGTCTCTACAAACGAGGATTCCTGAAAATCACCGTGGAGATTTAGAAAAACTTGTTTTTTTTTAAATTCCATCAAAAGAGGCGGATATTTACGGCACAGTTCATGTTTTTTTTCCAGGATTCTGATTGGCTATAGTGGCTTCATGCTTCTGGTTACACTGCCCCCTACAGGTCTGGCTGCTCATAGCAGCTCTGAACCAGGTGGATATGCAGGTCCGTGGTAATTAATATTTTTTTTTTGGGGGGGGGGGGGGCGTGGCCTTGGCTGGGATCGGCTCCAGCGCGCCGCCATCCTGCGTTTCAAACGACTTATGGATGATAAGCAGCCATGGAAACAAGCCTCGTGCACGTCAGACTGAAGCACTTCAACCTCGTCTTCTGTGTTATGCATCAGTTCCTGTTCATATTTTTATGAACTTCGTGAAGTTTCAGTTCACATTCGCTGTCTGGAGAACGCAGACCTGCATCTTATATTTTCACAAATCACATTTACAACGCAGCAACCCAGTTTTTTTGTTCTTCTCTTAATTTTCTTCAAATTCAGACAAATTGCGCGGGATGTTTAGTCTCTGGTGTGGCGCTGACTTGCTGGATCCAGATGTGTGTGTGTGTGTGTGTGTGTGTGTGTGTGTGTGTGTGTGTGTGTGTGTGTGTGTGTGTGTGTGTGTGTGTGTGTGTGGGCAGGTGAAACAGCAGTGAAGAAGTGTGTAAACATCACACGGCTGACTCCAAAGGCTCTGCGCCAGGTAACGGCCGGGTGCTGAATAGCTTGGAGCCCCGGAGAGAAATGCTTCATCCAGACTCGAGTTTTCCGAGCGAAGCCTAATTATGCAACAGATGGTGGGAGCGAGCCGGAGGTGAAGAGTCGGGAAAAAAATCTTTTAGATAATATTGTTCGTGAAGAAGTTCAGATCATATTGTTGAACTGTGGTAAAAAAAAAAAAACTAAAAACCTTAAATATTCTTCATTTCATTTGATTACTTCCCCTGAAGTGACCCCAAAATACATAAAACCTATAAATATTTTGAAATTGATTTTTGTACACTGAAGCTGTTCTGGCTCAGATTTGACCTTTAATTGTTAAAATGGATTTTAGTTTTGGTCGGATCAAGAAAAAAAAATGTATTGGCTCATGTCCGATGTAAACTTGTTCATGCTATTTTGAAATTAAAGGTATTTTCACACAACCAATGGAGCCATAGGACCTAAAGAATACACCTTTCCCTTCGTCACACAGGCCATTTATACTCTAATGATGATTTCTAATGGCAATGGTCCATTTGCATTTATATACAGGAAACTAAACCTAATAAATACATTCCCAACATGTTTGATTTTATATACGTTAAACCTAAATCCAATTTTTTTTTAAAGGAATAAGACATAAAGTATTTCTTTATTTGATAAAGTCTTACAATTAAGACGACATTTTCAGGTGAAATGCAACTTTTTGGAAACGGCTTCCAAGGTGGAACTTGTTGAAAACGTGGAAACGGGGAATAATGCAACTTTATGAAAACGCTCTCCATGTAGACGACAGAAATGGCGCTTGTGCGCTTGTGCACCCCGGCCGTAGTGAAGCAGATGGACGATAACAACAATGGCCGCCTTCAGAGCGTCTCTGTATCAACAATCCAACTACGAGTGTCGGTGTACTCCCATTGTCGATGTTCATTGCACTTTTTTTCTCTTGTGCATGTGTTTCTTTGAAAAAATAGACAGCGGCCACTAGTGGCCTGACATGTAAACTACATATTTTTCAGCCTGTCTGCCGTTTCCGTGAAAACAAACGTCGTTTTAAAAACATTGTTCTGCAAAGGCGAAACTATTCTTTAAAAAAAAAAACAAGTTTACGCCTGAAACATATTTTTTTGTCAGTTTTTTCAAGTAAAAAGTCCCAAAAAAAAAATCTTTCAATAACCAGATTACATTTCTGAATTTACAAGTATATCAATAAGATTAAGTTCAGTTTTATATTTATATGTTTTTCTCTTATAAAACATCTAAATAGAATTTTCTTCTACATAATATTTTTGTATTACCAGTAAAGTATTTTCTGCTATTTTTTAAGACTTTTCACATTTTAATTGTATTTATTTATTTGTCATTTAAGTTTCTCATGCTGTTATTTACTTTGTTTGGCTCGAGCTGTTTCAAAGTGCTTTATAAATAAAGATTATATTGAACTGGATTGTATGGGGAGGACTTTGTTGAAGCTCTTCAACTTTGTAGTTTTAACTTTTGCACAAACAAATGAAGATAAAGACGCTGAAGTCAGCTGCACAACTGGAAACTCTGCTTCAGTGTGGGGCGAGTTAGTGAAAAGGAAGGTGGAGGGAAGGAAAGGAAGGTGGAGGGAAGAAAAGGAAGGTGGAGGGAAGGAAAGGAGAAAAAAACCTAAAAAATCTGATTGACAATAGGGGCTTTGCTCGTGGCGCCTCCCCCCCCTGCAGGCTCCTCCCCCCTTCGGCCGGCTGATGCAATCCCCCGGTTCCATTGCGCTGCGGGAGATAATCCGCCGCAGGCTTTCTGAATGGAGCGCTCTTTGTAACCTTCCTCGCCGCGGCCCATGAGGCCGACGGCGCCTCGGGTTTCACCTGATACCTGCGACCTTTCACCCACTGGGGGCTTGAACAGGCTTGTGGCTCAGCAGCACCGGGCGTCTTAGCCAGGATATCCTGCTAAGTCGTCCCCCCCCCCCCCCACACACACACACACATAGTTGACACACTTCAGAAAGTGGCCAAGTGTGGGAATCGACTTCTGGCACCCATGAACACTTTCCTCTTCACTGACTGGTCATGAAACACAGCAGTGACCCTGGATTGTATAATCCGTGTCTGTAACGAGATTTTTCTGTCAAAATCTGCACATGTGATAAGATGTGTGTTTATATGTCAATATCGATATTTTCACAAACAAACGATTACAACAGAAAACGACTACAACCTCGACGTAAAGCCATTCTGAATGAAAACTGACGGTTTTCCAGCGGTTTGCTGATAAATCTGTGTGATGGTTTATCTGACTGGCGTGACGAAGCCCAGCGCTGAAGAGTGGGACCCTCTTGTGTTTCAGATCCGCTCGTCCATCACCACGCTGCTCTTCAGTGGGCGGGACTTCAGCTGGACGCGGCACTTGCTGATCGCCGCCGCCATCCTGGCCTTCAACAACATGCTGGTCATCTTCGTCCCCACCATCAGGGACATCTTCGGCTTCATCGGTGAGTCGTCGCGCCGCAGTTCTTTGTGCGACGGCGCCTTCGGGTCAGAGGCGCTTTGTCGCGTAAATACAGACGCTTAAAGTATCGTCGCAGAGCGCTCAGACAGGCGCAGCACCACTGGTCACTGTGGAAGCCCAGGAAAAACACTTCCTTACTGTCATGGAACAGTAGCTACAGTAGCAGCCGACCTCTCAACCTGCGAAGCAGGATATATGGCTCTGGCCTCTACTATGCAGGAGTGTATATCTCTAGAACAGCTGTTGGAAGTATTGATGACTACAAATACAACCGAACAGTGGTGCATGAAGACAACCAGGGAACAATGGCCTCAGCCAAAAACCCCGTCAGCAGGCAGAGACGTAAGCATGTGGACATAAAAGATGACTTTGTGAGGTCCATCGTGAAAGAGGGGGAAAGGGCTCTGATATAGTGCACTACTGCACTACTGCACTACTGCACTACTGCACTACTGCACTACTGAAGAGATGTCATGACTAAACCCGTCACTAAACTCAAACTGAGAAAGTTTGCAAATCTTATGTTTGAATTTCAGCAAACCCGAGTACAAGTGGGGGTGTTGAGAGGCACTGATATATCGTGTACTCGTGTTGTGTGTGATGTTACGGTTTTGTCTGAGATGCAGTATATGATATTCACCACTGTGGGACAGACACGCCCAGTCGTGTTCTATCAGTCCCAGCTCTATGTCAAGTTTTTATACCCTCCTCATCAACTTCTGATCTAGATGTAAACTCTCGAGGAATAAATACGCCTCAGAGCTCGAGACCATTTTTATTGTCTCCGTCAAGTTTTTCTTTCCTTCTCGAGTCCAACGCCGCTGGTGAGGCTGCGGACCTCAACACACGCGTTTCCGCACTTCAGAGACAAATTACGCCACGAATCTAGAAAAGAATTTCCTTTTTTTTTTTTTGTACCTTAAAGGTTCCTCTGCAGCCACCATGCTTATCTTCATCCTCCCCGCTGCGTTTTACCTCCGCCTGGTGAAGTCGGTGCCTCTACGCTCGCCGCAGAAGATCGGGGTGAGTGAACGGCGGCACGCCGCCGTACTCAATCACGTCTCCAGATCCTCGGCAGCCAGAAAACGTGACTTCCTGTCTCCTGCTTTGTTGTAGGCGGCCGTCTTCCTGGTGGTGGGGGTCATCTTCATGATTGGCAGCTTAACGCTCATCACTCTCGACTGGATCCACAACCCGTCGGGCTCCGGCGGCGGCCACTAAACCCCGCCCCCCTCCTCCTCCTCCTCCACGCCGTCATCCTCAGCCCCCTGCATCTCTTCTGGCTGCTTCACTTCATCCAATACATCCGAAAATCTCAACATGTAGACTTCATGTGCTGCAACCCTAAGACTTGTACTGCCCCCCCCCCCCCCCCCCCCTCCCCGAAACTGAAACAGAACCAGTAGTCCTCTGAACATGAGGGAGCTGTTTGGAGGAATCCTCCACGGAGAAACGCATCTCTAGCAGTACCTTGAGTTTTTGTGCGCAGAGCCGACAGCACAAAGACCCAAACCCGCACGTCAGTATTTTCACCGCAGTGAATGAAAACAAAACGAACCAACGATCCCCGGTTTGATTCCTCGCCGAGCTCCAGGTGAAACAATCAGAAACTTTGCCAAAGTCAGGTGTGCACATGCAGGTTGAGTCGACGAGGAAGCGCCACAGGGCTTCCTCCGCCGGCTGTTTCCGTCTCGGACGGCGGCGAAGAGGCGCTTCCAGTATTACCGACACGGAGAGATCAGAACCGGCGAGGCGTGAATGTACATAATTTATCTACTGAAGTAAAACATAAAAGAAAGAAAGAACGTTGTACATAATGTCTGACATGGCCTCATGTGGCAATCAGGTTGTATGATGTTGGAACATTTCCAACGTGTGTGTGTGTGTGTGTGTGTGTGTGTGTGTGTGTGTGTGTGTGTGTGTGTGTGTGTGTGTGTGTGTGTGTGTGTGTGTGTGTGTGTGTGTGTGAGGAGAGAATTATTGGGAACGCCGTCACACCTCTTCGAGAAGATCAACGCACAAACACACACCAGCTGGAGTAATTTATTAGGCACCGCACTTAAACGTAGCATAGTTTGCGAATAATCTGCGAAAAGATGCATAATTTGGACAAGTTAAATTTCCGCGCACGCACAAGCTTTGTATGTTGGATATTCAAAAGTAAAGCACATTTCTAACCTGTGCCAAAATTAATCACTTTTTACCGTCGAGCTGAGACGGTGACTGTGGCGCTCACGTTCCGGCTAGCAGGCAGCTAACTCGCTATAAATATTTAAAGTCTAAAATAATCCCAGAAAAAGGCCCCGTATGACAATTATATTCTGATTATGTACAAATCGAATGAGAATTTGTTGGATTTGAACTTTAGTTGAATTTGGCCAGCTATTAAATACACCACGCGAGGCTTAGCGAGCCGCTACGGCTACTTAGCATACACACGTGTTATATTTTTGAATAAATAGAGAAAGTTAGCGCCCTTCAAATAGTATTTAATAGTCGCCAGGTAAAATGGTTCGCTAATCTCCGGATTGATGATCAGGTGGTTCATTTTGAAAACGCCTTGGTACCTTTCAAGCGCTGCCTCCTGGAAGTGGCTGCCACCTCCGCCTACGTGCCTTTTAGCAGAAAAGTTCACGATCTAAATCCGAAACCTTCCGACTCGTCTCCTTTCCGGTGTCGAACAAATACATCCAGCCAAAGTGGACAATCCTTGTAGATCCTTTTGTGGATCTTCGTACATGTGACAATTGATATTTCAAATGAAATAGTGTATTACGTATGTGCATGTTTTTGGACGACGAACGCGGTTCTTTTTGGACAATTGTATATGCTCTGTAAATAGTCTTTGTTTTATGGTACACTGACGCTCATTTGCCCGTGAGTGGCTTGTTTGGGGATTCTCACGTGGCAAGTTTTCTTGAATCCAGTGTTTGCTTCAGTAAATGTATAAATATATATAAATATCTAAAACATATAGACCTTTTTGTTTCTTTTGCTGTATGACAGTAGGTTTCTTTTTTCCTTTTGTTTGATGCTTGTATATTTGTAGATTCTTCTCTCGCTCACACACACACACACACACATATATATATATGTGTATAGAGAGAGAGTCGTGTTTGATGTTTCATATCGGGATGAGTTGAATCAATTTCCCAGAAGTCTCAGAAAAACAAGTCGTTTCTGTAACTTACTGACTCCTGCTGACCAACACTGGGTTGTGACATAAAGCTAAAACTGGACTTCTTTTTTCAGAAACAGAAGCAAGATGAGATGATCAGGCGTTTTCTGATTGTTGTTTTTTTTTTTTGTGTTGTTTGCTTCCGAAGCGTACACCTGTACTCAACACGTCACTCTGGTTTCTATCCTGCTTCTGTCACCCGAACGCCTTAAAAGAGCCTCATTAGGCCGTACAGCTTCCTGACCGAAGGGCCTGTTCAGGACGACGACTGTCCGGTCTCTCGGTTTTTTTAAAAGCTACTTTTACTGTCTGGAAAGTGTTTCACACAACAACTCAACCTTCTCGAGTACCTCAGGTGTTGGATCCGGGCGACCCCTGTCCTCTCACGTCTGTTCTCCACCTTTGCACGATTGAGCCAAGCCGTACAAGAAGGTGTGTCCAACGTCCGCCTGCCTCATCTTCCTCTACAGACCTTCAGCCATCGACGAGCACTCGCTCCTAGTTCCTGCAGCGCACAGCTTCCTGTGGATCAGGCTGAACATTCACATTTATAGTTGTACCTAAACAAAGAGATGTTTTTGTTTAGTTTTTTTTGTATCGCTGATGCTGTTTCATTATGATGAACAATAAAAAACAAAAAAAAAAATTTTTTTTAATGTGAAAGGAAATTGTCTTGTTCGTTTTGTTGACTTATATAATGTTTCCATAAGAGCTTCGCTCTTCAAACAGAGACGGAATAATATCCTACTTGTCAGGCTTACATAATGCCTTTCTGTCTAAACTGGCGTCTGGGAATGTAATGCAGAAATCTGTACTGCTGGCATCACGATCAGATGTTATTAGGCCTGGAGAAATGAAATGCATCCTTCAGCTGTAGCTCACGTCTACTCCTGACATGTCGCGTCTGCTTGTCATGTACCGAACCGAACCCAGTCGGGTTGCTTTTCCATTTTTCTGTACAAACACAAACTTTCGGATCATTGAATTAGTTATATAATACATACACAAGGTGTTTATTCTCCTTCAAGATTTATGTGATAAATTAGTACGTATTTATTTAGAGCATCAAATTTAATTTCATGTTTTTCATTAAACTTTTGATGATGCGAGTTGATAAAAAGTATGGAATAGTGTTGATAGCATTTAGATGTTTAATGAAGGCTGAACATTAATAACCGACTGTCGGTGTGGGGAGACGCCACGTCGCTCATGAAGCCCTCGGTGAACATTCAGGCTTGACGCAGCATCATTTGATCCAGTTAATATGTGACCGAGCAGCTGGACGTCCCGTCCTGTCATTGATCCGGGTCGCTGCAGAAGTGGGTCACGCAGCGAGCTATGAGAGTAGATCGGAGCCAGGTCACATCTTCCAGATCCTCCGAGGTCAGTTATAAATAATCGTGCCATACCAGAGGCGTGTCAGGGAGACGTCCCGGCGTACGACGACGGCCTGCTGGCTTCTATTTGAGCTTCTGGTGTAAAACTGTGATCCAGAAGTCTGAGTGAGATCCAGTCCCTGTTCCTGCAGGCGCCACAAACCTGGAGTTGGAAGCCTGGAATTTACAGTCCGTCACTTTGGGTGGTTTCTTTGCTACCGTGTGCTTTTTAGTTTACTGTCTTATTATCATTACAATGATAATTTCCATTTTTCATTTTATCAAAGTTGAAATTGATGTGTGACATAATATTCTGGTTTTATCATCTATTTTAATGACATAATAATAATAATATTAATGACATTAACTACGATTGAAAATAGGTCTGTGAAATCAGAATATTGTGTTACACTTCAATTTCAACTTAAATACGAAAAATGGAAATACTATTTTTTTAATTATGATTGCCATTGTTGAGAGCATGATAAATTAATAAATTATTTTTTTAATCTGAATTACACAGTATTTTCAAGCAATCGAAAAATCCCCACAAAAGTAGTGAAAGTCACGTAATATTATTATTATTATTATTATTATTATTATTATTGTTGTTGTTGTTGTTGTTATTATTATTATTATTATTATTATTAGCCAATACAATAATAAAACAATATAATAATAAGCATATTAAACACAACATGTCACATTTAATTGTCTGATGTTATCAGGTAAAAATTTCAAAAACATGAAATCACCTCACATAATATGGCTTTTTGTTTTTACAGTAAAATGTAAAATTGATCTGTTTAACCCGTCTGTACTGCAGCAATATATGAAACTGATGCTTTTTGAATTGCCAATGTAAAGTATGTGACTGAGAGCAACACTGAAATATCTGTGAATATAGTTTTGTCAGGAGCCACTCGGAGCTTCGTCCAAATCAGTTTTGAATACTTGCAAAAGAAATATTTGTTGAGTCCCGGTTTGCTGGCACTCGCAGCCTCCAGGCGATATTTCTTTTGTGACCCATTTTCATCTGCCTTTGATTGGCCGACGAGGACAGTTTGGCTGGTCCAGGTTACACATGAGGGAGCAATGACTCGTTTCCAGTCACACCAGAGGTAGAATCACAATATCAGATCAGTGAGATTCAATATGCAAAACAGTCTTGTAGAGACAACATGTTGGAAAACTACTGTAGTTGCTGCACGGCGGTGAAGTGAGTGGTGACCCTAACCTGAGTCCAATGGTGCTAAAATAACCTTTAAAGTATTTGTTTCACACAAATAAAATCAATAAAATCACTTTTGATTCACCTCAAATATGTTTTTGGACGGTGGGAAGAAAACTAAGAATCTATTGAAAAATGCAGTTTCCTCGTGATGGAAGACAAAAAAGTATTATGATGAAAAAATCTATATATTTTTTTTTATAATTTTTTTTTTGATGCATGCATGTAGGAGACCAAATGGTAGAAGTCAGGAACCACTGCCAAGCAGATGTAATATTGATCAGGTCGTAGTCTATCGGATGAGAGTGTGAGGTTTTAAAGTAATTTATACTCTTAATCGCTTCCTTTGATGTATTTGTTTTACTTCTTTGTAAAGCTTTAATATGTTTCCTTTATTTCTCTATGACAGGCTGTGAACTGGTGCTCTATCAATTAAGTTTCTGGTCAGTCACGTCCATCGATCCTCCATCTGAAAGAAAACAAACTACTGGAAGCGTCAATAGACGTCACCAGAGTCACATGACCTGAGGCAGCATGAGGCAGCAACACCCACTGAGGCACACCCGGGTCCAACCTACAGGCAGGGAACACTGTGTTCTGATCATCACACACACACACACACACACACACACACATTGTCCAATAACCAACCTCCTCAGAATGTAAAAAGGTAAAAAGCCACTTGAGGTCAAATCACCAACGACTCGTGGTCAGACAGGTTTTTAAGTCCTCTCTGTTTAAATTTGTATTTTTTTTTTAAAGATTGTTGTGTCGCCAAGAAACGGCGACATTTCAGCCCGATGATTATGTTCCTCCGTCACTGATTCCACTTAATTGTGGAACTGATTGTTCTTTTTTCACCCAATCTATTTTTTACGATTTCCTTTCTCAGTTAATTAGAAATGAACCAAATGATCTGAACTTATTTATAATGACTGCTTCTTCTTCTTTTTTAAAGTGGATGATAACTTGTTGTAGGGTTAAAACACTTGGCAGCTTTTTGCCAGAAATCTGAGACAGAAATGTTAATATTTCAAAAGGAAAACCAAAAAATTAAGTTTGGGATCATCTTGTGCCTGAAAAGGTGTTGTTTTTATTTGTATTTTGCTTTATTATTATTATTATTATTATTATTATTATTATTATTATTATTATTATTATTATTATTATTATTATTATTATTATTATTTATCTATTTTTTTATTATTATTATTATTATTATTTAACTTTGAAAATAAATATATTCTCATTGTAAACAACATTTTTGGTTTATTATGCTTCTTTAGGGTTTTATTTATTTACCAAAGTTGTATATTTTAGTCTCTGTCTTATTGTTTTTTTTCCCACACACTATTTATCATATTACCACATCATAATGGATTTTTTTTTTATCACGTTTTAGTATATATTGAACTAATTTTATAAGGTTTTATAATTATATTTTATATATATATTTTACTCTAGTTGTTTTCCTGTGTATATTTGGTGTGTGCTCTCACCCACTAATATGTGCAAATGTGTATATTTACAAGTAAATTTCCTTTCAATGTTTTTGTTTGGTTGTGTTTCCACTGCAGCAGCAGACACACTAACATTGATGAAGTTAGTCTGCCGGGCCATGGGAGGGCGCTGTCGCTCGTTTATGTAATGAAAGTACACAGACGTGTGCAGAGAACGAAAAGCAATAGACGTGAACAAAATGGAGAGAAGTGACATTCTAGTGGACTGATGAGGAATCGGATGCTATCAGCTATTTAACTTCCGATATGGACGAGAAAACTAGAAAAGTTTTCCCTTGAAAACCATCCATCCATCCATCCATTTTCTTCCGCTTATCCGGGGCCGGGTCGCGGGGGCAGCAGTCTAAGCAAGGAAGCCCAGACTTCCCTCGCCCCAGACACGTCCTCCAGCTCTTCCGGTGGGACCCCGAGGCGTTCCCAGGCCAGCCGAAAGACATAGTCTCTCCAGCGTGTCCTAGGTCTGCCCCGAGGCCTCCTACCGGAGGGACATGCCCGGAACACCTCCCGAGGGAGGCGTCCATGGGGCATCCGAAACAGATGCCCGAGCCACCTCAGCTGGCTCCTCTCGATGCGGAGGAGCAGCGGCTCTACTCCGAGCTCCTCCCTGGTGACTGAGCTCCTCACCCTATTTCTAAGGGTGCGCCCAGCCACCCTACGGAGGAAACTCATTTCAGCCGCTTGTATCCGGGATCTCGTTCTTTCGGTCATGACCCAAAGCTCATGACCATAGGTGAGGGTAGGAACGAAGATCGACTGGTAAATCGAGAGCCTCGCCTTTTGGCTTAGCTCCTTCTTCACCACGACGGACCGATACAGCGACCGCATAACTGCAGACGCTGCACCGATCCGCCTGTCGATCTCACGCTCCATCTTCCCCCCACTCGTGAACAAGACCCCGAGATACTTGAACTCCTCCACTTGGGACAAGGGCTCTCCACCGACCTGAAGGGGGCAAGCCACCTTTTTCCGGTCGAGAACCATGGCCTCGGATTTAGAGGTGCTGATCCTCATCCCAGTTGCGTCACACTCGGCTGCGAACCGCGCCAGTGCACGCTGAAGGTCCAGGTTTGATGAAGCCACCAGGACCACATCGTCTGCAAAAAGCAGAGACGAGATCCTGTGGTCCCCAAACCAGACCCCCTCCGGTCCCTGGCTGTGCCTAGAAATTCTGTCCATAAAAGTTATGAACAGAACCGGTGACAAAGGACAGCCCTGCCGGAGGCCAACGTGCACTGGGAACAGGTCCGACTTACTGCCGGCAATGCGAACCAAACTCCTGCTCCGGGCGTACAGGGACCGGACAGCCCTTAGCAAAGGGTCCCGGACTCCATACTCCCGGAGCAATGTTTTCCCTTGAAAACGTTAAACGTTAAACGCTAAACGTTAAACGTTAAACGTTAAACGTTAAACGTGGCGCAAACGGGGCCTGGAATGTTTCCTCTATCGATCTGGGTGGGAATGTTGGGGGCGGGTCTCCTTATCTCAGGTCCGTCAACAGCGCCGGCTGATTGATTCGGCGCGTGCGTCACTGAAAAGGGGGCGGGGCTGCGTGACTCCGCCCACGGTGGACAAGGTAACGACTCGGTGGCAGAAACGTCGTGGAGGTGCGAGGGGGCGGTCAGATCAGACCAGGACATGCAGCAGGACACGCACTCACAGGGGCCGCGGTCTTGATTCTGACCTTTCCGGGTCCCCTGGAGGAATGTGGCTCATCGGGCAGATAAAATAGACCCAGGGAAACAAAACAGTCACCAGGAATAGAAAAGACAAACATTTATCTGTTTTTCTCAGGAGAAATAGATGAAACTCATGAGACAAATCTGGGATGGTTGCAATAAACTCTTTTTTAAAAATATATATATGAATCCATTTTCTTCTGCTTATCCATTTCCAGGTGGTGGGGGTGTCAGTCTGAGCACCGTCACCCAGATCACGTCGCTCCGATTAAGAACCTTTCCTGCAGGTGGAGAGCCCACGGGAAGGTGGAGAGCCCACAGGAAGGTGGAGAGCCCACGGGAAGGTGGCGCCCGGCGTGGGACATGAACCCTCTACCCTGAGATTGTGAGTCTCATGCTCTACCTACTGAGCTAGCCGGGGAGATATATATATAGATATATATCTATATCTATATAGATATATATCTATATCTATATAGATATATATCTATATCTATATCTTTAGATGGATATAGATATAGATATAGAGATATAGAGATAGAGATAGAGATATATCTATATCTATCTATCTATCTATCTATCTATCTATCTATCTATCTATCTATCTATCTATCTATATATACTGTATATATATATATATATAGAGAGAGAGAGAGAGAGAGAGAGAGAGAGAGAGGGAGCGAGAGAGAGAGAGAGATAGGTATATAGATATATAGATATATATATAAAAAATGCCCAACACTATCTGCGATGAATCCAGTTCCGTGTTACAGTTACGGATTTCACGAGCTCCGTTGTTTCATTACCGTGTCGGAAAGCAAAAGCTGTTTGATCAAGACTGAATGTTTTGATACGAGGGAGAATTTCCCATCGTCCAAAGCTGCCGCACCAATATTTCTGTATCCCGAGGCTTGTTTTGATTCCCCTCCTGACCACATCAACCCCCTTCTAAGACATTGTTGAAAAAGTTCTCTCTGTACAAACAGTGTGCTGCAGTTTCATGTGTCATTGTGAAGCAGGCCCCGCCTCCGTCCAGCAGGGGAACGCCGGGGTCAGATCCTGAGCACATTCTGTTCCTCCGCCTCTCCTCACATAGAAGCAGCCTCCACTTCTCAAAGCTCTGTCATGTAGAACTATTACTGGTGGGGTCCCACAAGGTTTAACACTGGGACCCCCTTTTCTTTTTCTCTCTCTCACAACTTAAACCCCGTTTACGTGACGCGTTGAAGTGAAACCGGAAAAACTTTCTTTGCGTTCTGGGTGTGTAGCCACAGGGCAACGGTGCCGGAGACGTTGAAAAAGCGACTTTTTGAAAACGGCTCGCAGGGTGGAACTTTATGAAAATGCTCGGATTCCATCTCAATGTAAACTGTCGAAAATGTAACTTTTTGAAAAGCACTCTGACTCGGTTTCCATGGAAACGCAACTTTTTTGAAACAGTGCTACTGTGGTAAATAATGTTTCTGCACATGCTCAGTCGCGGGCCAATCAGAACAATGTTTCCTCCAACAGTTCAAATTAAGATAGAAAGAGACGATTTTTAACGATATCAAGAAGGAGTGTAAGGAGGCTGTATATTTCTACATGTGAACTTCTGTGCATATAAATTCTATATATGTATAATTTCTGAATAAATAATTGGATATCATCAAACAACTTTATTATATTTATTCTATATTACATATCATTAATCATTTTTTATAAAGAAATATGTAATTTATTGATAGATTTTCATTCGATAATTTGTCTTATAAGAGTTCCAACATGTTTAAATGAATATTAAATGGGGGCTGAAGAAAATCATATATATTTATGGAAAAGGGGTGGGTTTTAATATGTTGTACTTCTTCTCACTCCTTTTTGGACGTGCTATGTGAGTGTATTGTAACATAATTATGTGGTGAAATATCTTTGTGTATCTGGTGTTAATTGTGGACTTTATATTGATTTGGAGAATGTCCAAAATAAAACAAAAAAATAAATAAAAAATTAAATGAAACTTGGTCGTGTAGAATGTTTGCGTACTCCCATTGTTAGTGTTTGTAGCGGATTGATCAGTAAGCAAACAACAGCACCCACTAGTGGCCAAACATGCTTCCATGCAAACGAACATCGTTTTCAAAACTTTGCAGTGTAAACATAAAACGTCTGAAACTAAATTAAAAAATTATGCATTTTCACTTGAAACGTGTAAAATGGAGCCATGAAGAAATAAAAATTTTTTTTTTTAACCTTTTAACTACTTCCAGTTAAGACGTTACAAAACTTTGAGGAAATACTGTCGGCTTTACTGAATTGTTCCGCATTGTTCTTTCAGATCAAGATCTCTTTTAGATCCTCCAAATCTCAGAGGATTAAAACTACAAAACATGTTTCTGGGTGAATTCCCAGAAGGCAAGGCAATATAGTTTTGATTCCCTTCCCCATTTTAGTTTATTGTGCAATCTCAGCTATGTTTCAATCAAATGTAGTATATCCCTTTAAGATTTACTCCATTATATGTGATAATGTAGATACATTTGTTCAGCGTTGGCTATATTTACTTATTGTTTCTGTTACTAAGTGGGTATGTATATTTGCTATGTAGTACTCAAGTTCTAAAATTACAAATGAGTTTATTTAACCGCCCTCATTTGTGAATTGGACATTAAACAATTACTTGGAAAAACTAAATCAACAGGAACGAGAGGAAAAGCAAACATGGTGTCATATCTGTGACAATAAAGACTGTAAATCTCACTTTACAACTCTGCTGGTGATATCAGACCCAGAGGCATTTCCTGTTAAAACAATAAAACTCTCCCAGTGTTGAAACCATCGTGACTCAATGCATTTTGTAGAAATTCCACGCTGACAGCCAAACAATTACTCAGGGTCTCGTCCTGGAGATTATCCTTGTTTGATCAGTTCAAAAGCCACTGCTGGTGAGTTGTTTTGTTTTTTTACATTTCTCCATCCTCAATAACAATAACCAGCAAAACAACATGCAGATATGATTTCGTTCAGGAATGTGCAAAATATAAAAGGCGGTTAAATGATCATATCGGTGTAATTTATTCAGCTTGTGGCTGAACGTGTCGACAACACTCAGCCGCTGCAAAGTCACTCACATGTGAAGATCAGATTGAAACCGATCGTTTTCAGTCTATTGGGTTTTTCTGGTTTGTGCAGTTTTCATGTTACTAAAAACATCTTGTCGTTCAATAAATCCTCAGCTGAAGTAAATATTTGCTCGTGAAAATGGGAAGAATTGGGAAAGCGTAACTTTTCTGGCGTTGCCGCGAAAACGTGAAACTTTCCTGAAGTGGAAATGGAAAAACGATGAACGAGGAACTTGAGCCGTTGTGGTGTAAACGGGGTTTTATTCTCCGATCACACCGCAGGTCTTGAGGCTCAATTCAGATTTTCTGTTCAAATTATATTTTAACCCTGACCTCAGAATGTCATGTGATCGAGCTCCAGAGCGCAGAAGACGCTGTTGACCGAAGTAAATCTGGACGCCACGCCGGTCAGCAACCAGGGTTGCCAGATGTGACTCGCACTTTTCAGCCCAAACAACTAAAACCCACACATCTCAATAAAAACCAGCCATCATCATAGCCATCATCTCAGCAATCATGGTAAAACTGTAAAAATATGTGTAATAAAGAACACGACATAAACACACAAATCCATGAATTAAAGTTAAACGGTAGGAGTATTTGGGGGGATAGCCGCCATATCTGGCAACGCAGGTCAGTGTGTAGATCCATTTACTTCCTCCTGAAACAGTCATAACCCAGGAATGGTAATGTTCGTGTCCTTGAGTAAAATATCAGTAAAGTAATAAACCTAAATGGTTTAGAAGGCGAGTTTATTGTCGTGTATTTTAGTAATGATGTAAGAAGTTAGGATGAGAGTTATGATATAGTGTCATTATATCAAGATTTTCCAAATCATAATCCCCGTTTTGCCGTTTCATATCACCGGATTATTGCAGATAAATGCCCCAGTCAGCAGGACACATTCTAAAGTCGAGTACTAACTCACCCAGCTGACTAAACTTAGATTAATTGCCACAAACACAACGAAGAGGTTGACCACTCAGTGACAACAGAAAGCGTTTCCTCCTGAAGACGTTCACCTGCTCTCACGCTCTCAGAAAGCTTTTCGCAGACAGAGCAGGGTAATGAAAAAAGTGTGCGGCGCCTGGAGAGTTGAGAGAATATTAAAGTTCTAATGCAGAGGCAATATGTTTGGAGTTGTCATTTTGAAAGGCTTAGTGGCGTTATCTTGATGAAAGACAAGGCGGCTGCCAGGAGGAAGAATGTAGGTTACTGTACAGACTCCAGAACCGCAGACGGGGTCAGTATGGAATTCATACTGTAAATCCACAAAAGCCACTGACTCTCTGAAGCCACTTTATTAAAGTTAAAAAATAAAAGAGGCCCGGCTTCACTCTGCATGGCTGTAAAGTCAGTTAAAATGTCCTCTGAAGGAATATTTGTTCAGCAAGAATTACCCTCCGTGTTTCTGTGTGTTCAGGCGATTCAATCCGCAGGTAAACAAGCATGACTTGATGCATCGATGACACTGCGAGAGGGAAATGTCTGTGAAACAATGAACACTGAACAAAAAGCCTTCCTTGTTTGGCAACATGTGAAAAACCAGGATCAGATTTCCTGCTCATTCCAGAGGGAAGGTTGGTATGTATTTTACCAACTTGTTGCAAAAGCTAATCACCCAACTTGAATGAACACTTCAGGGATGATTTGTCATCATCCAAGGACCACGCCATTAAATTTTAGGACGTTAACGACTCACCGTTTCCGAATAAATCCCAGGAACCCATGAAAAAATGTCCCATACAAAGCGGATGAGAGAGGCACGTCATGGAGGAGATCAAAGGAGATCAGCGTCTGTTGCCATGGAGACGCTCCCTGCTTAGTGTTTCACAGTGATGTAGCTACCCGAGCTACCTAGCTAGCATCGATATGAGCTAACAGCTAACATGCTACTAGTGATGGTAACTTGGTTCCGCAAACCAATGTGGCGTTGGTGAAGGTCTGCGCTCTACCGAGTGTAGCTCTTGTATATTTATTGTCTTCAATTAAGAAAGAAATAGATCTAGGACCAATCAATCAGTACAATCCTGCTGAACTAAAACCACTGAAACATGAATCAGTGGAACTTATTGAGCTCAACTTCTTGGAAGACACCAAACTGTACGTTCAGTCTTTTTTTTAATCAAACGACGTGTTGTAGTCATAAGGGTTGAATAGCTTGTCCATAAGTTAATCTTTTGTTCAAATACCTTTTCCTTGAATCTGACTTATGCTGTAAATGCGGTTCTGTATGTAGAGGAATGCATAAACCCATGAGCCTCTGAGTATTTACAACATTGTTTTGTCCCTGGAGGCCAGACAGTGGAGTCACGTACACTATGCCCATTGTAAAGAGTCGCTCCTCTCGTGGAATATGACCATCAGGTGATGAAGAGCAGATTAGATAGAAAAAGACTTCATTCTACTTCCTCTTCACTTTCTTCACTGGCATTCGAAAAACTAAAAATTCTCTGAGTCTAATTCAGAACTCCTCCCACAATTAGGCAGCTCTGCTCTGGCACATGGCACCACCAGAGGAAGTACTTCCTCCTCTTCCCAAGATGGGCATGTGTGGGCGGAGCCAGTCCAGCTCACACAGACACAGCAGATTCTGAATGCAGCTCCTATGATCCAATATTCAAATGAGGAAAATCAAGGAGGAGCTAGAAACTTAGAATACTGAAGGTTTCCATGTGGAAGTGTACGTCTACTTCCAGGAGCCTGTCAGCAGACGTTGAAATATTTTCGGGATCATTATGTTTTGGAACGCGAAATGGAACGCATGTCATCGGGGGAATTCAATGAAACTCCTCCTGATGTGGATATTATTTTGTTAGCACAATGCGACCTGCAGGGAGGTTTTTAGAATACCAATAAACCCTCCCAGTGTTGAAATGGGAACCACAGGAGCAGTTGTTGTTCCAGTCTTCCTGCAGTGGAATGCCGTTGCAGGTAGGACAGGTTGTAACATACCGTCATATAGGAGAACACAGAGCCGGGCAGCAACGCTGGGCAGCAACGCTGGGCAGCAACGCTGGGCAGCAACGCTGGGCAGCAACGCTGGGCAGCAACGCTGGGCAGCAACGCTGGGCAGCAACGCTGGGCAGCAACGCTGGGCAGCAACGCTGGGCAGCAACGCTGGGCAGCAACGCTGGGCAGCAACGCTGGGCAGCAACGCTGGGCAGCAACGCTGGGCAGCAACGCTGGGCAGCAACGCTGGGCAGCAACGCTGGGCAGCAACGCTGGGCAGCAACGCTGGGCAGCAACGCTGAGGGACTCAAGCCTGAGCCAAACTGTTTGGCAACGTGAACCAGAACAATCCAACCACATACCTCCACCTCTTATTGGATTATACTGCTGGACGGGGTGAGCCAGTTACCCTCAATAACCTTTGATTGAATAAATTTAAGAAAGAACAGCCAGATGGTGGAGCAGAGGGAGACGCTGCCCGGTTGGAGTTCAGGCTTGATGGTGTTTGGAGTTTGCATGATTCTCTGGTTTTCTCCTGGAATCCAGAGTAACATGCATTTTATGTTTGTTTGTCAGTCGGTTTGAACAATGAGTGTACTGGCGCTTTTCCACTAGTTCCTGTTCGGCCCTACTCGACTTGCCTCTACTCAACTCAGCCGCCGTCGCTCTCCATAACAATTTACTACGACCGCGGTGTGGGCGGAGTCATCGGAGCTTTTCCCCGTCATGCGCAAGTAATCACCCCGATATGATGCAGAACAAACATGCATCAAATAATAAATTAAATGGCATAGTTTTGCCAGACTTCTGCCAGCAGCCGTTAGCAGCAGCTGATATTAAAATGAGACAAACAAACGCCACGATACTTTAAACTTTCATGGAAATGTGGTTAAACGGCGTTCTCCAGGACAACTACGGGTTCTGGTCGGCACAAAATGAAGGCGTCGACGGAGGAAGTTATCAAACTTAAAAAAAGAAAAAAGAATCTAATAAAAACATGATATGGGAGAATTCCTGCCAAAACGTTAAAGCTTCGGCAGCACAGAAAATATCCAATCAAATCAAAGAGTCCCCAAATAGAAAGCTAACTGAAGAGATCACTGCAGTAAATCAACCTATTACCATAACCTCTGACACACATGCCTGAAGTTCCAGTGTATAAATGGACAGTGTGTGTGTGTGTGTGTGTGTGTGTGTGTGTGTGTGTGTGTGTGTGTGTGTGTGTGTGTGTGTGTGTGTGTGTGTGTGTGTGTGTGTGTGTGTGTGTGTGTGTGTGTGTGTGTGTGTGTGTGTGTGTGTGTGTGTGTGTCCATCAGACACGATGCTCGGTGAGCAGCGTTAGTAGATCAGCTTCCACATGAGAGTGCACACGGTAGCAAGTTCACGCCTCTTTTTCTTCATGCAGACCTGGATCTGAGCAGCTCGGTCAGATCCTCACCCTGCAGCCTGACGGGGTGAACTTGAAGAGAGACGTTAGGTGATTAAGTAATAAAGACATGGAGTAAAACCTCTGCAGCCATCGAGTCGATTAACTTGCCAATAGAGGAAATAAGAAACATCCTTTTTCCCGTCGACTAATTAAAGCGTTATAGAATTTATATAAGAATCAGGACTCTGGGTATGACTCTCATTTTCAGTCTCTCTGAAGCAGAATGAAATGCCACATGAGATGTTATTGGTGGAATTGATCATATTTCTTCTCCCTTTTGCATTTAAACACAATTGTAAAGCGGCAAAGTTGTTTCTCACTTGGTAAAGTCGAAGTTCTTCTCTTAACATACAAAGTCTTTAACAATCCAGCTCATCTTAAAGAGCCGTTAGTCATGTAAGATCCCAGCATTTTATCTATTTTTGTCAGGATTCTACTTTTTACACGTTCTTTAAGTTTCTAGAATGAAGTTAAGGTCCCCGTGGACCATTTTCTAGTCCTGCTGCTTTAGGTTTAGATTGCTGGTGATTAGAGCCTCATGGAGTCCGACTGGATTGTTCTGCTATCTGATGTCATCTTGTCTGTAAAATCCTTATTTCTCTCTTAATATTACATAACCCCGACCAGAACTGCAGAAAACCGAGATTCATTTGGAAACCGTTTGCCGTTAATGTCCCAAAATCTAATCGATCAATCAATCAAATCATCCTTTTTGTGAAAAGTTGGTCAAATACATACATACAAACCAATAAATTAAAAATACACGTAGATGAAAACATGTCCTCGGCACAACTTTCAATGGTGAAAGTAGCCAACAGCACCCACTAGAGGCTCAACATGAAAACTGCATCGTTTTCAGCCTTCCCTCCACAAGTGAACCTCATTTTTAAAACAAAAACAAACAGAAACGATGCGGTTTGACTCATGGAACTGGAGCCTACCAGGAACAGAGAATAATCCACAGGGTTGCTGAAACAACCATAACAGAACTAGAAATAAGTGTAAAAGCATAACGAGTTATTTATAAATGAGAAGACTCCGCGTGTGTTTTGCTGGAGAAACAGGTGATAAAGGTGATAAAGGTGATAAAGGTCTTGACTGCAGGCCGTTACATAATCACTGCGGCGTTCCGGCACCTGTTGACTCCGCCCAACTTTCCCTTTCTAAAATAGATTTAAATCCGCCGCCGTGCTAACGACGCCCCTCGCCGAGCAGCAGGAGCATCTGGAGATTGTAAAGTTCCAGCAGGCAAGGACACGAAGACAAACCCCCGGTTCGGCCACAGGTTTACAGATTAATCCAGCTTGTAGCTGCCGTGAGAACTGGAGCAGGTGCTGCTGGGCTTCGTTTCTTTCTTCTTCCTCTTCTGCACAGGGAACAAACTGTACCGCTGGAGGACAGAATATCATGCAAAGTTCACAGAGCGAAGAGGCAAAACGTGCACCTCTGCTTCGTATTGCTTGATGCTGCGGGTCACGATTCAGTACAAATACTGTAGTTCCACGGAGGAAGAAGGTCAATGCCAGTGATAAAACCTCCCTCTGGTTTCTCTTGAAGGTGGAATAGAATTCATCTCCTGCATATTTTTACTGAAGCGACTCTAATAAATCCACGTCTACTCAGGAGCGACTTATAGTCTGGAAAGTACGGTACTTTAAAATGTGTATTACTTTTAATCAAAACATGACAGCGTGCGCTTCGGCAATGTCTTCCTGCTGTAGCTCCACATCACTTTGTAAAATCCCCCATAATGCAACAGCGAGAGCAGAAGGTTTCTGGATATTTCACTGATATTTCACACACACACACACACGCACGCACGCACGCACGCACGCACGCACGCACGCACGCACGCACACACACACCTTTATTTAGCCTGCAGACCTTCACATAGCTGTGGTTTGAGCTCAGTGCTCATCTTTAGACCAGGAGATCAGCCTGACTGAAGCTGAACAGACACACAGATTGAATGACTTTTCTGATAAAACAAAACATCCAAGTATAAGTAGGGCAGGATAGTTACAGAATCTGAATCAGGAGCGAGAATATCCCTAAAATCACTTTTTAAAATTGATGAAAGTCATTTACAAAACCCACACTTGTCATTAGGTGATTGATGAAACTATTGTTCAGACGTCTTGTGGCCTATTTTTCTAAAGAGCTGCGGTGTGAAGAAACAAAGCCGGGTCACAGCTGACTTCCTGTCTCCGTGTGCTAAAACCTCTTGAACACAGGAAGTGCGATGAAATGCCTTCAGCGTGACGCTTTCCTATCTGCTGCTCAGACGACAGTCGACGTCTCGATGGCGGGAAGAGGCGTTACTATTCTTCAAAATGTGTCCGCTGCCCATCGTTATTCAGAAGTCCCTCTGAAGTTTTGAATTTTTTTTTTTATTTCTTTACTTGGAAGTGTAAAGAAGTACATCCCAGTGAAGCGTTTGAAGAGAGGGTCTTATCACCCCACTATAAATAGGATTCCACGTCCTGCTCTCAGCCTCCGCAGGCTGGAGAAATAAATACCCCGTCGCGGGGGATGAATTCGCCTTCTCAGTTCAGGGCTATTTTTAAAAAGTGGCACGGGGGGGACGGCGTGTGGACGGAACGGCGAGCCGAAAGGTCTCCGTCGTGGTGTGAAATACCCCGATATGCCGTCCATCTGGTGAAGCCATCCTCAATCCTGCGTGATCACTTTTACAACATGTTGAATTGAACAGAGGGTTTGATTAAAACTCACTTCTATGTTGTCACTTTCTGCAGTAATCCTTTGGTTTTTGTGAAAATACAGACATTTTCATCTGATAAACTCCGCGCCACAACAAAGGAAAACTTTAAAGTTTCAAATCTAAATGATATTAAGGCACTATTTGACTGAAGATGACATGTGGCCGCAGCAATGTGTTCGACACAACAGATCAAACTTTGAGATTGGGTGCATTTTGCAGGAACTCAACCAAGACCATATCTTGCGTAACATGAAAAAATAATCCAAATGAGTTTTGCGTCCTTCAGGCCTGTTTACACCCGTTTGTGTACGAGTGTTCAGATAAAACATCATGGAGTCGGCGTGGAGGAGCTCCTCACACCACTAAAACATCAAGTTGTTGCTTTAACACAAATCGCACTTTGATCACAGGAAATAATCAGATTAGAGTTCAAATGTTTGCAGCTTTATCTTCACCCACAATTTAATAAAAGAACCTCCACATTTCTTAAAACTGTCTTGGTGAAAGTACTTTCAGAACGAATGATGTGACGCGTAACAGTACAACTTAACAACAGTAAATGCCACTTTATTATCATTTATTATGTATATATTCATGGGTAAATCCAAGCTGCTCGTATATCCTGTGTTTCCCGTCTTCAGTAAATGGTCAGTTGGATTTAAGCCTTCTGAATCATTTTGTCAAATTTATAGTGAAAATTCAACAGTATTCCATTTCGAACAATTTCCTGGTGCAAAACACAGTAGAATGTCAAAATACAATGTTTACTTACAACTAAAAACACAGTGAATATCTGGATTTACGCTTTTCTAAGGTTTATAGAGGTTTTTCTTTGTAATATTGACACTTCTGTGAACACAGATGAATAAAAGGTCCCTGGTGAACGTGAATATAAAAGCTGATTCCATGGTTCTATTATTTTTTAGTTTCTATTCTTGGAAATGACTTTCTAGGTGTGGTGAAGCCGCAGACTGTGTTGTGAGTGCAGGTATGTGGCGGAGCGGTGTGACATGGTACGTATGACTGATTGCTTCTCTCGTGTGTTCGCTAACCTGTGTTTTTTATTCTTTTCTTCATCTCTGGGCTCGTTGTGTTGACTGACCAGAGACACGCTGGTTCAACCAGACCCTGGGATTAGGACTTGCTGTGTTATGTCATGGATTTGACACCCAAAGGTAAAAAAAGAGGTCAGAATTTGACCCTTTGACTGTAAACAGGAGAAAAAAGAGAAGAAACACGGGTTGGAACAGGAAAGAGACGTAAACAAGGGTGACGCAAGATTAAAGAACAGTTATTATGCTGGAATACACATGTTCATTCATCATTTCTGATGCGCTCTGGCCTGCTTTCAGTCGGGTGTGAATATACATAAGAGGGCAACATTCGATACCCCCGAGCCTCCCTGACCCACATCTCAAATCCACGACCCTCCTCACCCAGCCCAGACTCGGAATGAGGCCACCGCTCATTCAGTCTCCGTCGGCCTCCCGGCAATTCATCAATGACGAATGTAGACAGAAAGTATGAAGCATATCTGGGAGTATCGTTGCTTCACTTGGGTGACCTGTGAGTAGAAGCAGCAGCAGAGCTTTCCTGTTAGAGACGTCTGGATTTCCTGACATTGAGTAATATATATATATGTACTGTATATATGCGTCACTATTCGAAACATATCTGTCAGCGCTGGTGGACATTAGAGCGTTTCAGTTCTGACTATCACAGTTTAACACATAAAATAAAACAAATCCATCCATCTATAGATAATTCTATAGATATTCTATAACACTTTAGCTTCTGGGGCCACATGGAGCCCAATTTCATCTTGACGGGTAAACTAGTGCCAAAATAACATTTGAATTTAAACTTTAAAGTTTTTCCTCAGTTGTGGTGCAGAATATACCAGATGAAAACCAAACAATTAGAACAACCAGGATCTCAACGTGAAGGCAATTTTAATGATGTGAAATACTGTGAAATGTCCAAAAACCTCCTGTAGCTGTTGCATTATGGGTGTTTTTACACCCTGACAAGCCAGAGACTGAATATATGCTTACAATACCTCGGTTTCTTCTGTTTTTCAGTTTCACATGTGCTGGAAACTGTATCTCAGTACATGAAGTGATCTGGGGGGGTTTTCCTGTCAGTATGGCAAGGACAGTGCGTGATGATAATTCAGACAAATAATAATAGTTCTTTTAAATACACCACGTCTCTGCAGTGCACGTGCTGCTCACCATTATAGCAACCTAAAGGCAGACTGGGACTGTAAACAGTTCAAGAGGAACCTGGAAAAGAATGAGTCAAGAAGAAAGGTCCAGTGCAACAGTCATTAGTGACAAGTACCAAAGTTTGACTGCAGAAAAACCTCCATGTCTGATTGTTACTTAATGCCTGCATTGGGTCGTTCTAACAAATAAACAAAAACAGCCAGAGGACATAAACCAACAAACACGTTCAGAGTAAAGTGTCTTCTCTTAAGATTTTCAAACGTGTTCGGTGTATTCACAGTGAGAAGAGAGTCCGGCGAGCTTCCTGTCCAGACAGTGACACAAAAGTGTGTGTCTTGTTGTGTGTCGGTATCGAGCCAGATAAGGAATTCTCTGCTCGCGCTGTTCCCAGAAACAGGACAGAACAACAAGAAGACCTTGAGATAATAACACACATGAACTTTTATTGTGGAGAAATTCTTACAAATTCATGCAGCGTCAGCAAATCAGAGCCCCTCGATGCAAAACGTGTCAGGAACTATGAATTAATATGAGACAATGATCTTTAAGGTAACTTCCTGAAGTTAAGAGAAAACACACACACACACACACACACACACACACACACACACACACACACACACACACACACACACACACACACCAAGCACACACACACACACACACACACACACACACACACACACACACACACACACACACACACACACACACCAAGCACACCAACAGACGATTCAGGGCCGAAGGACACTGGAGAACCGAGAGGAACATGCAGCTGCAGCCCAGGAAGGCCCGTCTGGAACTCCCACTGTGAGGCTCGACAGGGCCGACCTCTACATCACAGAGCGATGACTGGACCAAAACCAGTGGAGAGAGTCCATAAAGTCTTTAATACACATAGAAAATACTGAAAATCTCTGAAGCCATGAAGAAAACTGACTCCTATTGAGAGATAAGATCTTAAAAATTGCAAATAAATTGTGTAAATCGAATAATTTAAGCTATTATGATGCAGCTAATGTATGGATTTTTATGGGTTAATAGGGTGATGCGTTGAGGTGCATCAGGTCACCCTGACTTGCTGCACTGTTTGCTATAATTGCATGCCAACTACGACGTTGTCAGGGTTTCTGTCGGACATCGTCTTTAAGACGTTCCCGTGTAAACACGAAACCTCCCTGAAACGAAAACGTAAAAACGATCTTCACCTGAAGTGTTGTCGTGTAAATGAGACCCTGAACTGTACTGACATGTTGAAAACCCCCCTAAAGGGCCCCACTTGCAGTGAAACATGAATGATAATGACGTTGACCTATTCTTAAAGGAAAGACAGGAGGGGGGGTTAAAGGGCAACTGCAGCTGCCTCTTGCAGAATGTACCAGAATCAAAAGTGGTGTGATGAGACGCTTCGAAAATAACAAAGAGCTTCAACAATTCAGGAGTTAACCGTCTTGAAAGGGTCCAACTCCTGATTTTCCCGTGACTTCTTAATGTAGGTTTTAAATCCGCGGTACGGCAGACCTTACTGTATGAATGTTTCCACCATTTTGTGGCTTCATCCTTGAAAACTGCCGAGCGAGGAGACGGCGTGATGGCCAGGAATGTGGTGGCCTGACCTCTGACACACATCTCTTCTATCTGTCTGCCTCTTTTATTGCCCCTTTTACCACTGTAAAATTAAAAAAAAAAAAAAAAAAAAGAAAGAAGAAGAAGAAGAAGAAGCAGCCCAGTGGAGGCGGGTGGGGAGTCAGCGGGTTCACCGGGCTGCCGACCGACCCGGGGCCGTCCTGGGTGGAAAGTTTTCAGAGGGCGAGGGCGGCGAGCCCCCCCCCCCCCCCCCCCCCCCCCCCCTTTCCCCTCAGGGGCCCCTGAGGCAAACGTGATCCCCCCATTTGTGCTCCCGTCATAAAGAATGCGCCCATCGAACTACTTTCCCACCACTAAGAGGATTACTAAGGTAATACTCCTGAATCAAGAGATGCTCCAGCACATCCAGGCATTAAAGGCTGGATTTTATAAGTCACACAAGAAAGCCGGGTCGACGTTTTAGCCTGAAGAACAACCGACAGCCAGACCTTCGCCTCTTCGTTTAAACTTCGTTTTAGGACAAGATTAGATTTACTAAATTCTCGACTAACAGAGGCACGATTCGCTTTCACCTTTGTGAAAAAAAAAAAAGTGATGTTCTCAGGAATCTGAGCATCCATCATTTGAGATTTCGAGATAAAACATCATCATGGAAAAGGAGTGAAGAACAAGGAAGCAGAGTCCTGAACAACCACATGAACACTTCCAGGAATCCAACTGGGAAAATGGTCGCTGGCAGCTCCACTGATCGTTTCAGAAAGTTTTCATGTTTGCATGACAACGTTTTGATTTTCAGAAATGCTGAAAACTGTGTAGTTAGTATGTTAGACCACCAGTGGGTGCTGTTGTTTGTTACCTTGGCCAACTTAAGTTGAGCGGCAAACGGCGTTGGCCGAGAAGTTTGTGTTTTCGTCTGCGTGTATTTATCTATTTAATAGTTTGTATGTATATATTTTACCAACTTTTAGCAAAAACTACTCACCCGAGTTACATGAAATCTTCAGAGATGATTTGTCATCATCCAAAGGACCAATTGATTAGATTTTAAGACATTAACAACTTTTCTGAATAAATCCCTCAAAAAACTGCCAAGAAATGTCCCATAGAAAGCGGATGAGAGAGGCACCCCATGGAGGTCAAAGGAGATCAGCGTCTGTTCCCATGGAGACGCTCCCTGCTCAGTGTTTCACAGTGATGTAGCTACCTGAGCTACCTAGTTGGCATCGATATGAGCTAACAGCTAACATGCTAGCGATGCTAACTCGGTTCCACAAACAAATGTGGCGTTGGTGAAAGTCTGCGCTCTACCGAGTGTAGCTCTAGTTCATGTAAGGAACCACATACACAACCTACGCTTTAAACTTTAACGATGGCGAGAACACGGACATTCCAGTGGACAGATGATGAAGTTGGATTGTTATTATTGTGACTGTCAAAATAAAAGTACCAAGTTGGATTGTTATTACAGTGACTGTCAAAATAAAAGTATCAAGTCCAGGAGAATACAGACGGGGAGTCGTGACATTCTGGAGGAAACATTATTTCAATACAATAAACAAGTTAAATGGAATTTTTATTTATTTATTTTTTAATGTGAGTACGTTGCCTTCTCAGAAGCTCACATGTCCCCAAAACCCTGAAGCCCAGAAGGATCTCCTCCTCATGTCACCTTGTCACCTTCCAATACCAAAGATCTTTAATCCGGCCTTCAAAGAGCCTCGGTTTAGAATCGTACTCCACACGTCTTTCCAACGACGCCGTCATCGAGGTTGGAAATAGAAAACAAACGAGTTTGTCCAGTTTTTAGTCGTCAAGAGACTCAGATGAGTTTTAAAACACACTTTTTATGGTCGTCTACGTTGGGTTGGGATGGACGTCTGAAAGCCTGGCAGCCAAAATAAACTGTAATAGTGACAATGCAAGCGAGCGCTTGTTGTTGCCCTGCAGGTTTTCCCACTGTGTTAGAAGGTCGTGTTTGGCTAGGGAGTGTTTACGTAGCGACCCGGGTCCCACTGCGGACCTCACGTCCAATCAGGATCACCGAAGCGTCTGTCCGCATGTTGTGTGTGTGTGTGTTGGTGTGTGAGCGACATGACAAGGTTTCCAAAACATAACTCACTTCCTCTTGGGCGACTTGTTTTCTTTTCAGTCTGATGGCCACCGGCTCCTCTTTGTGTCACCAGTGGTATTAACGCACACGCTGACGACGAGAACGAACACACACACACACACACACACACACACACACACACACACACACACACACACACACACACACACACACACACACACACACATGAACATATGAAGGAATGTAGAATAAAAGAAGCCTTTTATTCTGGTAAAATCTACGCTGGACCAGATGTTTGAACACCACGCACTCTCAGCACACGCTTCACTTTCCTCTCCGAGCGAAGAAGAAGGTAAATAATCTCTGGCCGAACCCCAGCACATCTCCCACATTCACTGTTGGTTCACACACGGGCGGGGGGGGGGGGGGGGGGGGGGGGACCCAATGACCCTCATTGTCTTAATAAAGCGTTGCCCATCATGAGACCTCCGCTTTGGAAAGCGACCAAAAAAATTATCCATTTATATTGTAATGAAAATCCTCCTAAGAGGTTAACTTTTCCAAGAAGGCTCACAGTGGAGACGGGGTGAGGAAGGTTGAAGAGAATCCCCAGAGCGAAGTGAGGGAAAATGAAAAGTTAAGAGGTGTATTATGGGGGGTGCCACGGTGTTAGTGATACCGCCTGGGTGGTGGGGGGGGTTGGTTAGATGTGCTGAGACCTATTCACTGTTGACTTACATAAAGAAATGGACGGCTGCCCGGAGGGGATTAACCGCCGGGGTGAGCGAGTGCAGGTGGAGGTCAAATCCAATGTGACAAAGAGACACTGATGACAAAAAATAAAAACCTCCTTCAACAACGAGCCAGGAACAGATGAGACCGCCTCACAAAGAGAAAAGACTTTTACCACGACGCAATCACAACTCAAACCACACGAGGATCAAAGATCTAAAACAAAAACAAAAACATGAAAACCATGTTGAAGTGGCACAAAGTGATTGGGATTGGCTAAACCCCCCGATGACACTATATAGGGTTTGATCTCTGATTGGCTGCTTGGAGCAACACACTTTTTAAAACCTGAAACAAGCCAGGGAGAGAGAGGACAGACTGTCTTCACTTCTGGGACGTCAGTCCAGGTATGGGGACGAGTAGTACTGCTGGAGAACTTTTAGAAAGTGAGTTTTGCATCATATGACTCCTTTCAAAACTTCAGGAAGTATTTTACACGTCAGTCTTTGAGCCGTCGACCGTCTGTCGATGTTTGGTTTCCTGGACAAATGCAAAAGGGGGAAACAAGGGAGAGGAAATAAAAACAGGCATTTCTTCTGAAGAAAAAAATGTGTCATGGCATTAGAAAAAGGTGTGCAGGGGTAGTCTGAGAGAAAACGCCCCGTCCTCCTCAGGAACCACAACAAACCTGTTCAACCAGCCGGATCTCCAAGAGGAAGTTGCAGATCCTGAAGTGACAACAGACATTTTTGCTTTGTGTCTTTCTTCGTCATCAGACCTGCTTATGTCAACAGTTGGTAAGAAATTATATTCAAAGTATAAACATATTTAATTCCCTGTCCAAAGTTTAGTGAGGAGATGGAGACTCTTCCCTAAACATAGAAATGCATTAATTTCTTTTCTCTTCATCTAAACAACCACCCGAATTAAGCTTTGCTCCGAAGATTGAAACACAGAATGTAACCTGACCACCGCTGACAGAAATACTTATACACGGTACATACACAACTGTCCATGTAAAACCAGAACATACAAGTACATAGAGAAAGAAGAAAAAGTAGAAAAAAATAAAAATAGCAAATAAACAAACAAAATAAAGAATAAATAAGTAAATAAATAAATATACGACATACTAATCTGCATATAAAAATCTTAAAAATTTCAAAGTTGAAAATTATAATTTTTTCATTTAATCCAACAAATACACAAATATCAAACAAAACTGTGCATGTTATAATTTATACAGATTATTGCACCAATGCTGTCTCAATGTATGTAATGTTTTGGTCTATGGAAGCAAAACAAAGCAGCCTCCTCTTCAGTTTCCGTGACACGAGTTTCCGATCTCTGTGTTTCTGATGAAAGCCTTGTTGTTTCCGTCGCTGGTCGTCTGCAGGAAGTTGCGTGTTTTACCACATTTTCAGTGGCAATGACACCAAACGTTCATAGACAGAAACCGCCGTGGCAAAGGTGTGTGCAGAGAACTAATTCCTGTTGAACATGCATAGATGCACACGCCCAGGTAAGTCACCTGGACGGGGTTGTTGGCGTTGCGAGCAGATGGACGCTCGTTATGGTGGCAGGCGTTTAGATCCAGATCGTACTTTTCAGAACTGACTCGGCGGCGCTACATGAGCTATCAGTGATGATCGGACTCATGGAAACGAAAAAGATGCAACTTTTTGAAAATGTATAGGGGAATACAACATTTCCTGAAAACAATCGGGCACCGTCTCCTAGTAGATCAGGAGAAACGCCGCTACTGGTCACGCTCACCATGGCCGTAGTAACTTCTTCTTCTGCACATGCTCAGTAGATGGACAAAAGCAACAATGGCCGCCTCCAGAGTGTCATGTCTCCCAGTCCATATCCTCCTGGGACTTGGTCGTTCTATAGTTGACAGATAGCTAATTGTTCTCGTGGGTTGGATCTTTCGCCAAGACGTAGGTTGGTGGTTCGACTCCGACCTCACCTTGTGGTCAAGACGCTGAACCAAAAGTTACCCCCAATGGGGGACGGGTACGTTGAAGGCTTAAAGTTCCTCTGCAAGAAAAATGTCATATTTAAGATCCAGTTTTAGTCGTTGATGTACGTCTCTAATACGTCGTCAATACATTTCTGAAGGAACTTCGTGTTTACACTCGTATAAATATGTATTTCGAGCATTTACATTTGTTGGAAGATTCCCAGATTTGTTGATATCTTAGCGTCACGGAAACTCCGAGGCAAGATCCCGTTTCTACGATTGATCTGGATTCACACTGGAAAAACCATCAACAGTCAGTTTCACAAGACTTTTTGAGATTTCCTCTTGAGCTGCCGCGACTCCTGGTTTGTCTGCAAACAAATCCACCTTGGTGTGATGACTTAGAAAACTGCAGGTTGGAAATTAGTGGCGATGGTCTGGAGTTTTGATTCTGGTGATTCCTTATTTGGGAAGTAGATTTAAAAAAAGAAATTTCTGGTAGAGTGACTTTAAGAGGTGGATTTGTGCTTTCCAACTGGAGTTCTTCCACCATTTCTAATAGGAACAGAAACAGAAGTGACCCAAAACTTGCTTTTCTGTGGCCAAACAATGAGCCAGAGTGTCGCCTGCTCCCGCTGCACCTCTCGCCTCTGCTCCACTTTCCTGATCCGCCTTAGATCTGCCGGGTCGAGCTAAAGCCCAAAACAAAGGCTCACACACAGAAAACCACACGGACCTGCTGGTGTGTGACTGAGGAATGCTGCGAGGATCGCCGTGGAAACCACTGTCTGTGTGTGTGTGTGTGTGTGTGTGTGTGTGTGTGTGTGTGTGTGTGTGTGTGTGTGTGTGTGTGTGTGTGTGTGTGTGTGTGTGTGTTGAGGTGTTTACTGGTTGACATGTTCAGCATAACTCAGAAAGAAGAAGAAGAACATCTGTATTTTCACTGTAAATTCAAAACAAAAGCCGGCATTACAAAGACAAACGACCGGGAGCGTCGAGGTGTTTGGTTGATCTCAGCGTTCGCTTCACGACTCGACAGGTGAGCAACCGGAGTCACAAGATGAGAAAAGCCGAAGCCAGAGCGAGTCTGCCGACGCTTTGTGAAAAAGACATAAGGACGTTGCATAACGAGTCCGAGAAGAAAGATCCCTTTATGTGCAGCCGCTGAAGTTTCGCCTCCGACCAGGCAGATTCTTCAGCGACGCCCCGCCGCACTTGGCTTCTGTGCTGTTTGTGTTTTCTGGACGTTCTCATGTCCCCACATGACTGCGTTTCCCCCGAGTACTCTGCAACCTGCAGGTCAGAGACACTGCCGGTCAGACTGGTTATTGAAGTATCAGTAGTAGTACTACTAGTAATACTAGTAGTAGTAGTAGTAGTAGTAGTAGTAGTAGTAGTCGCGCAGAAAACCACAACATTAGTTAACAGCAGCAGGAAGTTGTCTAACGACTGATGGAAGAAGAAGAAGAAGACAGTGGAAAAAGTAGTAGTAGTAGTAGTAGTAGTAGTAGTAGTAGTAGTAGTAGTCTCGCAGAAAACCACAACATTAGTTAACAGCAGCAGGAAGTTGTCTAACGACTGATGGAAGAAGAACAAGAAGACGTAGTAACAGTGAAAGTTATCCAGTGGAAAAAGGACTAGTAGTAGTAGTAGTAGTAGTAGTAGTAGTAGTCATAGTAGTACTAGTAGTAGTATCAATCTAGCTATAATCACAATAGTAGTGTGCACGTGTACACAGAACGAAGTAATGGGAGTAATTTGATAACCTCAGAGAGAGAAGCAGTTCACAGTGTGGCGTTCTCAGTAGTAGGAAGTGCAGTAGTAGAAAATGTGTGAGTACAGAACCGGAGGTTGAATTGCAGCGGCAGTAAATCAACTACTACTAGAGAATCAGTAGTGATTGTAGTAAAACGTGGTTTTACAAGAATGTTAGCTTTGTAAATGTTGCATGTGTTACTGTTCCTAATAGTACAGAGTACAATCCAAAAACCAAACGTCCAGAGAAAGTATGTGCCAAGTAGGAGTTGCAATAAAAACAAATTCAGAGTACAAATAATACTACTAGTAGTTGTTTTTCTTGCAGTACTAGTAAGTTTCATGAAAGTTTGCATTCTGCATCAGCAGCTGCAGTTTGGAGTACAATACAGGGCGTAGTGAAATACACCGACAGGGTGGGTCGATTGTTTACAAGTGAAAGTAAAACAGTGGGAAAGTACTGCAAGTACAAGCAGGTAAGACGTTTACAAGGTGGTAGTAGTGATGTTAATAAGCAATAGGAGCTCTGCTCAGTTAGAAGAAAAAACATCTACTATGTGGTTGTAAATTAACAGCAAGAGCTAAATGTACTGAAGGCAGTTTATAATACAAGTATGATCACATAGTACTGTCAATCATAACATCCTACTACATGAACTGGAACATATCAAGATTAAAGGTACAGCACTAAACTGGTTTCAGTCGTATTTGTCAGACACTTTGTTCATGTTATTGACTCTTCAGCGTTAAACATGGAGTTCCACAGGGTTCTGTCTTCGGCCCTATACTTTTCACGTTACACATGCTTCCTGTAGGGAATACTACCAGGAAATACTCCATTAACTTCCATCGTTATGCCAATGATATACAAACGTATTTATCTAGGAAACCCAATGATATTGATGAACTTGTTAAACTGTTTTACTAAAGGCATAAAACAGAAGTAATCAGATTTGGCCCAAAGGTTCTGAGAGAGAAATTATTTAAAGATATAGTAACACTGGCTGGTATTACTTTGACCTCCAATACTACTGTGAGGAAGGTGGAGTTACTTTTTACCAGGACTTAACCTTCTACTCCCACATTAAACGGGTGAAAGTGTCCTCCTCAGAGGTTTCCTCACGTTAAAGAGAGTACTCTGTTCCGCCCTCCGATATGCTGAGTCGGGGGTTTCTCTGTAACATTGCTACATACATCAAACTGAATTGAATTGACAGGAGTATTGCTTCAAGGAGCAGGATTGGTTGCTGTGGTTACAGGGCCGCATAGTAGAGTAGTGACTTTTTATTTTTTTTTAACATTTAAATTCTCTATTTTTGTGAAGCAATCGCATGTAAAATAATACTGGCGGGGTCCCACAAGGTTCATTACTGGGACCTTTACATGACGTTTACATGACGCGTTCAAGTGAAAACTGAGAACTTCCTTTGTGTTACCTTGATTGGGATTGGCTAAACCCCCGGTGACACTATATAGGGTTTGATTTCTGATTGGCTGCTTGGAGCAACACACTTTTTAAAACCTGAAACAAGCCAGGGACAGAGAGGACAGACTGTCTTCACTTCTGGGACGTCAGTCCAGGTATGGGGACGAGTAGTCCTGCTGGAAAACCTTCAGGAAGTCAATTTAGCAGAATATAACTTCGTTAAAACTTTGTAGTTTGATGAAGTTTCATCATTCAGGTTGACCTCAGGTCCAGATGATTCGTTTTCTCATTGAGCTGCTGGAGGTTTAAACTACTATTTATCTTCCTGAGGTCATTTCAAGTGAAAACCAGCCCCCGTCCGCTGCTCCGCCGGCCTCCACAGACAAACTCCACCTGATGAGACTTTGCTTCAGATCGACCCAGACGTGCGTCAGTCCCGATCAGGGGGAGAGGCGAGCTTCAAAGCAGACCTCCCAGTCTGGAGGAGATTACCAAACTCCGTCATGTGACGGCGGCCGTCCTGATCCTCCTCCTCGCCCGCTGGCGCTTTCCCCCGGGTCAGGTGTACGAAGCCTGGGCGAGAGACGGGGAGAGTAAAATCTTCCACAGCTCCAGGAAATGCAGAATTACAGTCCATCAGCCTGTAAATTACACATCCCAGAGATGAGCACCCTGATGTGACCGCAGCAGATTAACTGGGGTTAGTGGACACACATAAAGCAGTGATTACTTTCAATACAACTCCAGTCACTGTCATTATACTGCAGTTATTACCACGCGTCCGCCGCATGGCTGGAGTGGATCCCAGCCGGCCGGGGTGACGGCCGTGTTACGCCCTGCACAGATCACCAGTCCCTCACTGGGAAAACACACACAGACACTTCTAGTTATGAGCAATTCGCAGTCACCAAATCACCTAAAACACATGTTTTTGTTCCGTGTGAGGAAAGCAGAGGAAAAGCAGGAAACCCACGCGGTGCAGAGGGGCAACATGCAAACTGCACACAGTCTACCCTAACCCTTCCAAATCCAGGAATTAAACCAGGGATAAGCTCACTGTGAGACAAAAGGGCTTACCACTACTGCATGCATTTTCTTTTTTCTAATGCACGGTTATGGACTACTGCAGGGAACTGGAGTACTTTTATCTCACAGAATTTATTCTACATTTTCATACCTTGATTGGATTCTCCTGATGTGAATTTAATTAATATCATATATTCTTCTTCTTCTTTCATTCCAGACATGTCATAAAACATGCAATATATATGTGTGTGTGTGTGTGTGTGTGTGTGTGTGTGTGTGTGTGTGTGTGTGTGTGTGTGTGTGTGTGTGTGTGTGTGTGTACAAAAAGAAAACATATATAGTTGAAAATATATAAAAAGTATTTATATAGTTATATATATATATTATACTCATATAGATAGACAGACAGACAGACAGACAGACAGACAGACAGATAGACAGATAGATAGATAGATAGATAGACAGATAGACAGACAGACAGACAGACAGACAGATAGACAGATAGACAGATAGACAGATAGACAGATAGACAGATAGATAGATAGATAGATAGATAGATAGATAGATAGATAGATAGATAGATAGACAGATAGATAGATAGATAGATAGATAGATAGATAGATAGATAGATAGATAGATAGATAGATAGATAGATAGACAGATAGATAGATAGATAGATAGATAGATAGATAGATAGATAGATAAACATGCTAGGATAATATTCATACACTGAATACATAATCTATATCCAAGTATACACACACACACACACACTTATCTAGAAATACATACTTATATACAATATGAACATCTTCAACATGGTATTTCTGCTGTGATTAATTGATCACATCATATTAAAGAAACACTCCGTTTTTCTCTCCTTGTCTGGGGCCGTGAAGCAGCAGTCTGAGAGAGTGAGGCTGGTTGTTCCAGGCTTCACTCTGTAGGTCAGGCTCCTCTGTTTGTACACAAAACACGTCACCGCTGCACGTAAAAAGTCTCCGCCTCCTTCCTCCCTCCCTCCATCCCCCCCTCCCTCCACCCCCCCTGCTGAACGACTCCTCCTCTTCACTCCCCCGCACCCCTCTCTCCCTCACACCTCCTCCTCTTCCTCCCTCCTTTGACTCTGAGCTGATGCAATGCTCATCTATAAAGGGAGAGTCCCCACCCCTCCTCTAACAGAACACGGTCCTCTCGTCGAGCGCATCACATCTCTGGGAATTTGCCTATATTCGTATATAAATCGAATTTCTTTTGATTTTTACGCGCAAATCGCTTCATTCTAATTCTATTTTTCATTTGATACTTGAACTGGTTTTGAACCCAAACCTATCTGCTGTTAAGCAACCGATCCATTCATTTTTTTTCCACTAATCTTTTTATAGATATAACTCAAATATCCTCAGGATCCGCTTTTGTTTTGTGAAGAAATCGTCCGGACAAGTTGCTGATTTTACGCACAAAAGAAAAAAGGATTTTAACGGCGTTTCTGCCACATCTTCAAAAGGTAAGTCAGGAGGCATCTTTTCATTTCCCCACTGTCTGAGGAAAATTACCGGGTGGAGGTGGCACCGTCTGAGATTCAGAACAGGTTTTACTTACTAAGACTTAAAGCTATTTGGATGCTTTGTTGTGCGGAACACCGCTGTCCAATCTTAGCATTAACAAATTATTTATCTTATTTAATCATTTTAGACACGTGATAAGAAAATTGCATCAGCTTGAAATAAAACCAACTTTTTGACTTTACAAAATGTTCGATTCCCTTTGTAAAAGCAGAATGTGCGGTTTTATGTAAACCCTGAGGGGTAGTTTCTCTCCCAGGTCAGTCCTGGTCCAGATAAATAAATAATGAAGCAGTGTGACAGCGATGCTGCAGTGCTGGACTCGTGTCTGGAGGTGGAACAAGGTTGTCACTGCCTCATATAGATCTCAGGCACAAACACAAACACACACTGTCTGAAGGGGGAATAAATATAAATGCGCCTCTGTGCGTAATTTGAAAAGGGGCTCTATAGATAAACCCTTGTATGAATCAGATCGCCGCGCTCTGCGCCAATCGGACAGCGAGCCAGCCATGCCCATAAAGGGACAACACGTGCCATTGTTTCCACTGGAGCCGGCCCTGGAAATAATGTCATTAAATGGATCTGCCATGGCGCCGATTGGATCCCAGCGCGCGCCCACATGTGCGTAATGGTCATCCAAGAACAATTGTCTCAAATAATTGGCAATGACACATTTAGATTGCCACATGGGGATTCTGTTGTACTCTGTTGTACTTCATCACAAGCTTTAGGAAAGGGAGGTTTCCTAATTGAGGTCTGATTTTGCGCCATGTTTCATGGAATTGAGCAAATTCTGCTCCGCAAAGTCCTACTGCGGCTTTTTAGGGATTCAGCATCAACAGCGGCGCGGAGGTGATGCCGGTCTGGTATTTTTCCACTTGCCGGTGCGTCACCCCCCCCTCCTCCCTCCTCTCCTCCCTCCTCTCCTCTTCCTCCTTTATGCCTCCTCCGCCTCCGAAGCAGAGAAGTCACATGACCACATATCCACCAGTCAGGCTGCGGCGCGCTCCCGCTCACTGTAATATTGATTATTCGAAGGGCATCATGAACGCGCATGACTAGAAATAATAGTTATTTTTAAAAGGTTAAAAATGCGCCTTTGCTCTGTTTCCTGCAGCTCTAAAATGTCCAGTGAGAACCACTTCGCTGAGATGAAAAGGTTGAACCAACCGACAGAAGACAGCAGCAGCTCCAACAGCAATGAATACGTGTATCAGGACTGTCCCAGGAAGGTCCCACTGGACAGGTGAGACTCACTCAACCCTCACAACATGATGGCAACACCACCAGAAATATAAAACCTCCTCCTTTATTTCCCTCTTACAGTTCTTACAATGACCTGGAAGCCGAGAATCAAAACTTCCTCCCTGATCACAACTCGAGCAAGAAGAAGTACGAGATTGAATATGTAAGAGTCTCTCTGATCCCCGTCTCTCACTCAAACATCCACCTTTCATCAGGGAGGCGATTTCTCATCTGTGCCTGCTTGTTTTCCCCCTCAGCACCAAGGAAATGCCTCCTTCGGCATGTCTGTCTTCAACCTGGGCAACGCCATCATGGGCAGCGGGATCCTGGGTTTGTCCTACGCCATGGCCAACACTGGCATCGCCCTGTTTGTGTAAGCATTTCTCCTCCTGTGTGCTCCAGCCATCCTCCTGCCATCCCTCTGTTCTCCTTTGGTCTCAAAGGCTCCCCAGGGCAATTTAAATATGCATTTTAAAGAAGAGCACGTCATAAGTTACTTTTATCATGTTTCCACTATTTATTTTAAGCAGTTTTACTTTGAAAAAGGAGGAAGTAAACAATAATTAGACTTTGTATGGTCCTGTCGGGCAGTGACACAGATCTGAGTCACTTTATGGAGCCAAAACAAACTTTCTTTGGAAAGCGGGGGTCTGACACATCCAGCCTTCTGCAATCGCTATTGATTTATTATTGATTAGTGCTAAATTTAGAAAATATTCCCATCTCTCGGATATAAACTAAACTAAACAACAATAATCTAAACAAAACAGGATATTGCACCAGCTATAAAGACCTTTATAATCAACATGTTAAAGGCCTGGGTTTAGATTACGGTGCGACTTATGTAAGAGGAAGCAAAGCGAAGAGGAGTTTCATAATCCACAGCGAGCGTCGGCAGGCAGGTGTGGTTTAGTCTGTCACATCAAGGTCGCAAGTCCTAATCCACTGTATTGGACCAGGTTTAGTTTTTCGTTTCCCAGTATGTGAGAGTGAGAGTGTGTGTGTGTGTGTGTGTGTGTGTGTGTGTGTGTGTGTGTGTGTGTGTGTGTGTGTGTGTGTGTGTGTGTGTGTGTGTGTGTGTGTGTGTGTGTGTGTGTGTGTGTGTGTGGACTCAGCAGCTGGTCGACCCTGGGAGATACAGATTACAGCCGGGGGTCAACAGATTACAGGTGTTCAGATTTTGCACGGTTTATGTATTTTGCAGGAGATAAAAAGTGTGGAAAGACAGTTTATCTCTGGTGGAGAGAAAAAAAAGGGAAAGAAGGAGAGATTTTAAAAAAAAGAATAAGTTACTGCCCCCTGTTGGTCTAAAGGTGAATCACATTCAACGCTATCAGCTGTATAAACCTTCATGTTTGGTCTCTAATGAAGTCAGTTTGTTTTCCCAGAACGCAGAAGCACCTGACTTACACTCAAGCTTCAAATTAAAGCTTTTAGAAAGAGAGAAAAGAAGACAGATTATAAGAATTTGTGCAATAAGTGGAGTATAAGTGTAGCAGGGTAACCATACAAACACGGGGAGTGGCAGCAGAGGTGGCTTAGCCGGGCTAATCCCGCTGAGGGTGACTCGTTCGCTCACAGGAGATCATGAATGGAGACGACGCGCAGGTTCAGCCAGCAGTTTGACCAATCAGAGCGTCGGGATTTACAAAAGGCTGTACATGTTGCAAGTGGCAGTGCTTCCTGTTAAGCAGCCATCTTTTGGGCTTTTTCTGTTTTTCGTCCTTGAGCCGCACACAAAGTCTGTAAGGGAAACCGAAAGGTCACAGGAGAACCTGGCGAAGTGACGAGGGCGAGGGGAATCGTTTTCACCTCAACTATTATTACATCTGAACACAGCGTGCTGCCTTTGGACGAGGGCGCCGCTCCGGGAACGCTCTCGTCCTTTAACGCTCTCGTCCTTTAACGCTCTCGTCCTTTAACGCCCTGCTGAGGCGGCGTAAAGCGTCTGTAGATAAAATGGAAGCAGTTGAATGTTGTTGTTTTTTAGGATTTCCTGGCTCATTAAAAGTCTCCTGGGAGGTTCAAGTCATTCTGAAACGTCTTCAGTGACAGAAAAAGATCTGACCTTCCCAATAGTGAAACCTCAATGTGTTTGATGGTCACATTCGACCAGAACATGAATGATTCATGGTTTTTCTCCTCTCTCGCCTCTTCACAGGATCCTCCTGGTGGCCGTCGCCATCTTCTCCCTCTATTCTGTCCACTTGCTGCTGAAAACGGCCAATGAAGGAGGTGAGTCGTCCGTCCACAGCCGAGGCAGATTGTTTTTCTCGATGCAGAGCTGAATTATTAAATCTGAACTCGCCTCCCAAGGTGCGCTGGTGTACGAGCAGTTGGGCTACAAAGCCTTTGGGATTCCTGGGAAGCTGGCTGCTTCCTGCTCCATCACCATGCAGAACATCGGAGGTGAGGAATAATTCACGAGTCTTCTTTTAACAAAAAAAAAAAGAAAAAAGCTTATGTAACGATAACTATTTTATATTTACGCACCAGGTGCTTCTTGGTCAAACTAAACATCTGAGAGCGTTTTTTCTGAACCTCTTCAACTGAATTGTCTCAACAGCCATGTCGAGCTACCTGTACATCGTGAAATACGAGCTGCCCATCGTCATCCAGTCTTTTACTGGAACCAGCAACGGGTGAGTGTGAAACAACCTCTGAATGTCTTCTGGGTGCCGGCGGGTCGGGACTCGTCGGAGGAGGAGGAGACTGAGTCCTGAAAGAGGGCAAAACCTGCATTTGGAGTTTAAATAAACAAAACCACAGCGGCTTCCAAGGGGGAACTTTTTGAAAACGCTGCTCCTGTGCATGTAGTAAATAGTTCTACTGCACATGCTCAGTAGATGGACGATAACAACAATGGCCGCCTGCAGAGTGTCATGACCTCCCAGTAAATATCCTCCTGGGGAGTTTCTACTGTTTAACGTCGGAACATTTTCAAAACGTTTCCGGTAAATTTTAAAACTTTACTGGGAGAAAAACGCAAAAAAACGTTTCCACCTTGAAACGTTTTGGTTTTAGACGAAGCCTCAGCGTTTCCTGTGTTCCTCAACACAAACAAACAAAGTTTGCCGTGCGAGTTTAGAGTGACTCGAGCGAGTTCGACTCGCCGGTCGGGAGAATCTGCTTCTGAAAAGACTCGAGTGTAACCGTCCCCCGCGGCAGATATAATGAAGCAGGAGGAGGGATAAGTGGAGGAGAGGGAGTGTTTACCCCTCCATTACCTCTCAGTAAATCACACGTTCCTCGTGGTGGAACTCTGAGCAGAGAAGGAGAAAATTCTCTTCTTCCTCAATGTAAACAGGTTGAACAACGGCGGCGCATGTTCCGCATTCATTCCCCCGTTTGCCAGCGATTAATTAATTTTTATGGCGTTTGCGAACAAGTCTGAGCAGATGTTTTGAAAAGTTGGCAGACGAACCAGCCGAGCAGGCCTCCGGACCGGAAATGAACCAGGCCTGAGTGTAGAGAGGCGGACCCTCTTGTTAGAGGAAGTGAACTGGAGTTTGGAGGTTGGTGACGGAGGCCGGAGCGCCGAGGCGAGCCACTCCAGGTGAAGTGGCACGTCAAGTAAAATGGCCGCCGCTTGTTTTCTTCAAGTGTCAAGAGAAGGTGAAGCGGCGTCTTTGTCCTGCCGGAGGAGGAGGAGGAGGAGGAGGAGGAGGAGGAGGAGGTTTTTGAGCAGCATTTCAAAGAGCTCTTTTAGAAGACGGCGCTGCGTCGGGACGGAGCGAGGCGGCGATGAGCTCACCGCCGCCTCGCTCTCTCTCGCAGTTTGAAAAATTGATGCGGTTTGGCTTCGTCTCTCGGTGCCGCATTGTTGCGTCCGTTTGCTGCGAGCGGCGTCACAAACATCTTAGAGCCCAGAAGGCTGACGGCAGGTCCTGGAAGCTGACGGCAGGTCCTGGAAGGCTTCCTGCAGAATGTCATGGCTGCAAACATGTGATCAGTGCTTCTGTGGATACAAACTCTGCATTCATGCACATAAAGCAGAATCCAGAGCCTTTTCTGTCACTGCTGATGCATTTAGTTTGAAAATACAACATCAATAGACTTTAATCAAGGCACATAGTGAACCGGCGATAAACTTTGTCTTTTGCTCTGAAACCACAAATATGTCTTTTTTAAAAAACTGAAAATGTGCCGAGACAAGACAAGACTTACCTTTTAGCACAAAAGTAGACCTTTTTATATTTTAGCACTTTTAGCTCAAAGCTAAGCAGTTTTAGTACTTCTCAAGAAATATTATGAACTTTTTAGAAAACAAAACTTGACATCTCCATGTTTGAAGATAAATCTATGTCATAAATATAACACCCTCCAAATAAAATCCCAAACCGTCACAAATGTGTCAGCTGTGTCCATTGCAGGGACTTTATATAACTTAGACTTTTATTTTAATCTCTTAGCTCAACAAATGTCATTTATCATCAAACAATCTAACATTTAAAATACTGACTTTTAGAACAGAAACTGCTGAATTTAATGGAGAGTTTAGAATTAATCTCTGTGACGGATGTTTATTTTGATTTAAAGACGTTTATTTGATGTGTTGAAGTAGTTTGAGTCGCTATATTAAAGCAGAATCAGGAGTTGATCTCTTCCCTCTATAACCTGCTGCTGGGACCGTCTGTGTTTCAGGGAGTGGTACACCAACGGGGACTACCTGGTGCTGCTGGTCACGCTGGTCATCATCCTCCCCCTGTCGCTGCTCAGAAACCTAGGTAAGGACTGTGTGTGTGTGTGTGTGTGTGTGTGTGTGTGTGTGTGTGTGTGTGTGTGTGTGTGTGTGTGTGTGTGTGTGTGTGTGTGCCGTCAAACGGGCTGAGTCATTGTCTCGCAGCTCAAGTCACAACAAACGTTGGAAAAAGTCTCCTGCTTGTGTTTTGCAGGTTACCTGGGTTACACCAGCGGCCTGTCTCTGCTCTGCATGGTGTTCTTCCTCATCGTGGTGAGTGTGACTCCCCTCCTCTTCCTCCCTCCTAGTTCTCTTGTGAAACAGTGGACCAGCAGGACGGACGCCATGTTTACACTGTGCTGTTCCCTCAGGTCATCATCAAGAAGTTCCAGATGCCGTGTCCTCTGCCTAATGAAGTGGACACTCAGAACGACACCAAGGCCTCAAACGTCTCGTCGCTCGACAGCAACGGCAACGCCACCGACTACAGCGACTCCTGCCGGCCCAAATACTTCGTCTTCAACTCGCAGGTGAGTGACCGGCGCCGCCAGCTCCCTGCGCAGTAGAAACAGTTGACATGGTTTGTTTGGGGTGTTGACCCAGAGGTGTCTGCTCCTTCTTTCCCTGCAGACGGTCTACGCCGTCCCCATCCTGACCTTCGCCTTCGTGTGCCATCCCGCCATCCTGCCCATGTACGAGGAGCTCAAAGAGTGAGTGACCGCCGCCGACAGCTGCTTCTCCTTTCAGAAGATCCGTTTCTCTCTCTCGCGTCTTTAACTGAGCCGTCGTTGTTTTCCACAGCCGCTCCCGCAGGAAGATGCAGGGCGTCGCCAACGTGTCGTTCCTGGCCATGTTCATCATGTACCTGCTGGCTGCGCTCTTCGGATACCTCACCTTCAACAGTGAGTATTTAAAGTAGGACACTAAATACAATGACTGCGATGTGAGTCGACGACACACCGATTATTTCTGCGAGCCGGCGGTGAACGATGACCGGCAGCTTGTTGATCGGGAGATTAATGGACTAAACTAAAAGTCACCATTAGTGACGTAGTGAAAACCTGGAAAACTGCTTAAATGATACTGATACCAAAGAGGATGTGCAGAGAAGATCCTGGAACCATAAACTGTGTAAATAAGAGACTGTTTAGCTCCAATGTTTAGTATTTTACATTAGCCCAGGCGTTTTAATTTAATTTAATTTAATTCATATTTTGAATTTTAACCTCATATGTATTCAACTCTATTCTTTCTTTCTAAGTTTAACAGATGAAAACTTTGAGAAAGTCTCTTTTCTTCACACATTTTTGGTGTTTTCGATAAGTTAGTTAGTTAAGCTATCGTCGCTTCGCTCAGTCTCAGTCGACGAGGTTTGAGCTGAACGCTTGTCTTTTGTTGGCCACGCTGGACCGTGAGGTATTTCTCTGACGCTGTCCGTTGCCCCGCCCACAGTCCACGTCGGCCCCGAGCTGCTCCACACCTACTCCAGGTTCTACAAGTCCGACGTGCTCCTGCTGATCGTCCGTCTGGCCGTGCTGACCGCCGTCACCCTCACCGTCCCCGTCGTGCTTTTCCCCGTAAGTATCCGGCCGGTCTGAGGGTCGACGGAGGCGACGGGTGACGTGGGATTAACCCCGCCCCCTTCCTGGTGTCTCTCCTCCTGCAGATCCGCACCTCGGTCAACCACCTGCTGTGCCCCGCCAAGGAGTTCAGCTGGATCCGCCACACCATCATCACCATAGTGCTGCTGGCCAGCACCAACGCCCTGGTCATCTTCGTCCCCACCATCAGGGATATCTTCGGCTTCATCGGTAAGTCTTCCCCCGCAAGCGACGGCGACGGCGGCGAAAGAACCAACGTTTGTGACCAGTTTGTCAAATTTCCTCCGTCCGACAGGCGCCTCCGCTGCCGCCATGCTCATCTTCATCCTGCCCTCGGCCTTCTACATCAAACTGGTGAAGAAGGAGTCCATGAAGTCCGTGCAGAAGATCGGGGTGAGGAGCTGCTCTGTGACCTCACCGGCTCGGAGTTTCTTATTGTTGTTAGTGTTGTTGGAGCTAAACGTCGTTTCCCCTCCCCCTCCCCCTCCCCGCAGGCCACCGCCTTCCTGGTGTGCGGCATCATCGTGATGATGGGCAGCATGACGCTCATCATCCTGGACTGGATCCACAACGCCACCTCCGCCTCTGCCTCCAGCACGAGCGGCGACGGCCACTAGAGGTCCTCGCCCAGCGAGGGAGGCGACGACCCGACGTCAAAACTCGCTTAGACTTCCCGAGCAGAAGGACTTTGCCATTCCAAGAGAATGTATTCAAACTCTGTACAGTATCCCGTTATAGACCACAATGATGGTGTTTGACCTTTTTTTTTTCTCTCTTTTTATTCTACCATTTTTTCATCGTCGTTTTTTTCGATTGTTTTTACTGTTTGGCTTTTTTTTTTTTTTTTTATCATTTGTCGTTACGGTACAGCTGGAAAACAAGTATTTGTAGGGTGAAGAGTTGAAAACGCAGCGAGCGCTCAGGTACATTGTGAAAAGTGTGGCTGTGAAGCTCTGGGCTCGGCGGCGCCACACCTCGCCGAGGAAATGTACCGGGACGATTCGGTTCCTTCCGACGTTTTTTTTTTTTGTTTTGTTTTGTTTTTTAACTTTTTACTTTGCCAAAAATGTATTTGTAAAGTCTCTTTGTATATTGAAAGAAAGCACTTACCGTTAGCACATTGGTCAGTTTTTCACAGGCGAGGTTTCCTGCGGCGCCGCCTGTTCAGTATTCGTTCCGAGGTCGTCGAGTCCACAGAACCCGCCTCGTCAACGCCGACACTGGGAGCCGCAGCAGGGGGGGCGGAGTCTAGACTTAGACCCCGCCCCCCCTCCAACTGTATCTACTCTGTGACCTGCTGAAGATCTCGTCGGTACCGCGTGTGCAGCGACGACACTACTGCTTCGAGCCTCCGGGTTCCGCCTCCCGAGGGGGAACTTTAAATTTTTTTCTTTATGGGAGAATACTTTGAATTTGACCACATGCAGTGGTTGTAATATAACCTGTTACACTTGCAAATAGAAACATACGATACTTTAAGAAGAAAAAGAAGAAGAAACTAGAAGTCAGATGCGCTTTTAAACACCGACAGCCAAACGGAGGGGGGGGGAGGGGGGGGCATCGCAATACTGTGAGTGTTTTTAAACGTACGGTCGTGCAGTTTTTTGTGCATTTTGAACTGTTTCACGAAGAGCCTGTCATCAGACGGCACACTGTGCTTCCAACACCCGACACGTTATTGTCCATCGACTATTTATGGAAGTCCGTGAAATCAATGTAATTTAATCTATTTTACTATATTTATATAATATTGTATGTATATATACATATGTACATATATATCTATTGAGTTCAACTGTGTACATACGCTTTGTGGTTTGTTTGTTATTTTTCACCGCGTTGCATTGGAGCTGTAAAACAAAACTAAAGACCTTCAGTCGGTGAATCGGTGACACTGATTTTGCTTGAGCGGCGTTCAGACTGGAAATCCGTACGGGAGCTTGTTACATGTTTCGCCCCCCCCCCCCCCCCCCCCACCCCAACCCCCCCCCCCCCCCCCCAACCCCAACCCCTGAACAAAAAACTGCATCAGCAAGAACTTTGTGTTCGGTTGGAGAGAACGTCAACCACCTCTTGACCTCAGGAGCAAAGAGGGCTCTGCCCGCCAGTGTTACACTCTTGTTTCAATGAAACACTATGTATATCCTGTAATTATTGTCAAAATTAAAATCTGAGATAACGTACGCTCTGCGACTGCTCGTGCTCCTTGTGTCCGATTCTTTCAAGCATCGTTTACTCGGCAACGTTCTGCGTGTCTGTTCACGCCACAATGACGCTCGGGGCTTTTGTAAACCGACTGTCGCCGTGGCAACGGGAGAAAAAAACGGCACTTTTCTGAAACGCTGCTTCTGCATGTGCACAATATGGGCGTTAGTCTTCCATCACAAAACAACTGCACCCCCTACTGGCCCACCATGAAAACTACACGGTTTTCAGAATTCCTGTGTCGATGGACACCATTTTCAAAACGACACGCAAAATGTTCCAACTCTGTCGCCGTGGAAACGGGGAGTAAAATGCAGTTTTTCTGAAAGAACTGATTCTGTACGTCGGCGCTATGGTCACAGTCGTCAATAGTAACGATCAAACTTGGTCGTCTGTCCGTACCAATGTGTGTTCTCACCAGCTCTCTGTGTGGTTTCATTGCAAAAACAAACAGCACCCACTAGTGGCCCAACATGAGAACTACACCGTTTTCAGAATTTCTATACAGATGGATCGTTTTCAGAAGGTTGCAGTGTAACGTTGATCCTCCTTCTTTTTTATAGTATCCAAGATCAATTTCACAAAACAGAGGAAGCAAAATCACCTGTTACCAGATTTGCTTTCTTTATTTAGACAAATATATTTACTTAATATGTTTGTAGACGAACATTCACGTGTGAACAAGGAGCAATTTGACAATGATGGATGTCAGTAATAAATAATTTATTAAAATTTATGGAAATATGTCAAGGTTCAAGTAGAAACTAATGTAATGGTGGAATTCATAGATGATTAATACAGATTTTACTTTCAACAAATGTAATTTATTCTCAGCTGTTTGTTAACTTTTATTTGAAATTTACAGCTTTGTGTGAGGCAAACATGCAGCGAGAGTTTAATCTTCTTCTTCTCTGCTTCGTTTACATCAGGAGTGGACGGAGTGTGACGAGAACACGTTCTCCCTGCGCAGGAATGGGTTTTTAAAAAAAACATGGATTAAACTGTAAAGATGTTTGCAGGGAAATAATCTCACTGGTGTTTTCATCTTTAGATGTTGAGACACGTTCAGTGTTGAAACACTGAAAACTCTTCCTCTCCGCACAGAAAAATAAATAAAAGGCTGTGACGCCACCGTGTGGCCGTAAAGCTGTAACGTCCTGGAAATCCACAACATCTCACGGGTGGAGACGACATCAAAATACTAAAGCTTTCTCTCCAAATGAGCTGCATTGGCAGAAATACTTTTTCCATCCAGGTTACTGTATAAAAGCACTTTCCTCAGACATATATATGAATATATATATCTATATATACATATATAAATAAAACTACCATATTTATTTTGTACAAATGTTGATTTAAGCATGAATTTCATGTCTTTTAGCTGTAAAACTCAGAAATAAATGATTAATATTATTTATGAATATTAAAGTAAATTGTGGCAGAATTTTTTTGAAACTTTGCGATACACAAACACAAAAGTATTTTTTTCATTGCTTTCATCTCCTAGTAACTAATGAATGATTTCAACTTTATTCTAAGCCTGAGAGGGTGTAGTCAGATATCATTAAACTCATTAAAACAAAGTCATAGGGAACCTCTGCACAGCGAGAACATGTAAATAAAAATAAAATAATAAATTGGTAAGTACAAGTTAAAGGTTTCGGTTCTCCAGGTCTGGCAGCTGAAATGTTCCATCAGATCTGAATCAGTAAAATCAAACGTATTGATTCTGAAGTCGACCAATGACGGAGACACACGGCTCGTTAGGAAGCAGCTAATTTATTTCACTACTTTCTGGATACTTCGCACAGTTCGTGTTCACACATCCACATTTATTACAGGGTCGGGCGGGGAGGGGGCGGAGTCTGTTCCGCCAGGTCGACCCCCTCCAAGACCTTCACTTTATACACTCCGCGCCGATCGGCCGAGGTCCAATCAGAGCCCGGATACAATCGCACCAATCAGACTCTCGATAAAGGCAACGCACACGTCGGAGGCGGAAATTCTTTAGCTGATTTACACAAGCGAGGACGCCGCTGCAGCAGCCAGCGCCCTGGGAGAGGCTCTCCAGCACACGAGCTGGCGAGCGCCGCGTCGACGTGACCCCGCCCACCGCCAATATCTATGCAAAATAAAGGGCTCTTGCATTACAATTTTTTTTTTTTTTTTCTGATTGGGTCCATCTTTTCTAACAAAATATGAAAATCTATAGAAAAAATCTGTCAAGAAAAGGTAGAGATATCAAAAAAAAAAAAAAAAAGGAGAAGAAGAAGAAGAAGAAGAAGAGGAGGAAAAACTCTGGCTCTCCGTCGTCTTTCGGCTCGGAGGTCCAATTCCAGCGAGAGGAAATTGCACTTGAGCAGCTGAGTGTGTGTGAGAGGGCGACGCCGCCCCGGCAGCTGGGGAGGGGGGGAGGGGAGGGGGGGAAAGGGGGAGGGGTCTCATTTCTTGCGGGCGTGTTTGTATTTGTCCACGTACGCCTTCACCAGGTTGGCCACCTTGCCAGAGTTCACCTCGCCGCTCTTACTGTGACACACCTGAGGAGGAAAATCAAAAGATTGTTCAAGACGAAGAACAAACATCCTGAACGCCGCCGCTCTCATGGTCGCTGACCTCGGCAAATAACACTCATGCAAAGATATATCTAAAAAATAAAATGATTAAAATTGCGAGGACTAAGTTTTATTTAATTTTGTTTAGGAAAAGAAAGAGAAATGAAAGGAAAGAAAAAAAGAACGTCCGATATCAGAGGAGAAAATCTTTTTGATTTGAGCAGTGAAACATTTATTCCTCTGATAAAGTCGCTGTTCATAAAAACAGGTTAAATATCTATATTATCTATATTATGTACTGACCAAGCAGCAAACATGCAGACATTCCACTACTTCTGATGAAAGAAGAACTGTGACATTAAACGAGGCGGTGATTCATTCCAGCGAAAGAAAAACAAACTTCCGTCTTCTGAGTGGGAAAACGACCGGAGCGCCGCCGAGCCGTCGGTTCAAGTGAAAACGACGGCTCACGTAAACACCATGTGTTTTACGTGAGCTGAAAACTGTGCAGTTGGCGTGTAGGGCCACTAGTGGGCGCCGCTCGTTTACCTTCTCCACTGCTTTGCGGACGATCTCCTTGTACTCCTCCTTTGTGATTTCCTTCTTTTGGTAATACGGCTTGATGGCTGTCTTCACTTCATTTATCGCCTTTTCCTGGATCTGTTGTTTCTAGAGCACAGACATGCAGTTATTGTACGATTTGAGTGTGTGTGTGTGTGTGTGTGTGTGTGTGTGTGTGTGTGTGTGTGTGTGTGTGTGTGTGTGTGTGTGTGTGTGTGTGTGTGTGTGTGTGTGTGTGTGTGTGTGTGTGTGTGCGCTACCTTTTCCTTTTTGGAGCTGTCAGCCTGAGCCCTGCTGTGCTGAGTGGTGGAGGACGGCAGCGCCATGGCGGCGGCGGGGCCCTGGCTCACCGCCCCCACCATGGCTTTGGTTGGCGTGGGAAGCAGGCTGGGTTTCCCATAACCCCCCATGGTGCTCGCCATCTAGGACAAGGCAGAGGACGGTGAGGATTGTGGGAAACAAACATGTGAACCCGCCCCCCCGGTCACGTCCTGAGTACCTGTGCTGCGTGGTTGTCGGGCTGGGACGCCGCCGTCACCGCCGTCAGGCTGCCCTGCTGCATGGGCGGTGGCGGCGGGGGAGGGGGCGGGAGGCCCTGAGCGCCGACGGCGGGCACCTGAAGCAGCGGCACGGCGGGGTGGAGGTGCATGGGGACCTGAGGGGGCATGGCGTAGGGCGCGGCGGGCTGCAGGCTGACCGGCAGAGCGCCGCGGGGGCCCGGCAGGGGGTAGTGGAGCACGTTCATCTGGGGGGGGACCATGTTCATGACCGGCACCGGGGCGTTGCCCGGGACCACCAGGGGCGGAGCCTCGCTCTTAGGGGGGTCTGGAACGCACAATGAGAAGACGGATTTAGAAAGACAGAAATGTAGTTTGATCGACACCAAGAAGCGACGCTCCAGCACAAAGTAAAGTAGTCTGTGTACAGCTTGTGTGTAAATTGACCGTCTACTCAAAATAACTCTGCCGTTCATGTCTAAACCGCCAGCGAGTACACCCCGAGTACACCTCGAGTACACTTCGAAGTGAAAATATCCAAGTTGGAAACGTGTCAATATTTTGTGGTACATTATTTTCATGCACTGCCTTAACTAGGGACGAGTACCTTTAAACCCAGTACTGCTACTCAACTGTACCAATTTTTGATACTTCTGTGTCTTTATGTGGTAATAAATGTTCATTTGTTTCATATTTCTCAAAATCAAAACAACATTTTCACTAATTTGCTCAACATTAAAACCCTGAACTTCGCAGTGTTTTGTTCTTGATGCAGTAATTAAAACCCAGCTCCACTTCCTTTCCCTTCTAGAAGCATTGTGATGGTAGAGCTGTAGATTAAAGTAAATACCAGGTGTCCAGAATGGCAAATCTACAGTATATATTTCTATATGTGATTTTAAAGAACTAATTATAGGGGACAGCATTAAATGCAACACAATACATGCTACAGTCGTATTTGAACAGTATTTGCTATGTACTATTTTATGTATTTATTCATGTACTTATTTCTACAAGCTTTGCGAAATGTGTTTTTTCCTCCACCATCACTCAGAAACTTTCAGGTAAGGGAGGGGCGGAGCTCCACCAGGTGAGCGGAGCAGCTGAGTCGGGCTTCCTGCTGTATGAGCTTCAGGAGCCGCTAGCCGCTAGCGCAGGGGTGGGCATTGCTGGTCCTCGAGGGCCGCAGTCCTGCATGTTTTCCACGTCTCCCTGCTCAAACACACCTGAGTTGTCATGATGAGGCTCTGCAGAAAGCTTGATAACGAGCCAATAATTGCTGTCAGCTGTCTTGATGTGAGGACACATAGAAACCGTGCAGGACTGCGGTCCTCGAGGACCAGGAATGCCCACCCCTGCGCTAGCAGCTAGTAGCAGCTAGTAGCAGTAGCAGCACGGCTGCTTTCACCCACAGGTCGACTCCAGTGGGTAATGTGATATATTTCTACAGCAGTAGCACAACAGTGACACTCCTGTTTTCCTCTGCAGCTGGACGGCTGGAGCCAGAATGACTCAGCGAACCAGGTAATGAACGTGATGACTCGTGAGTCACCGCTCAGTAAAGTGACTTCACTGCTTCGAACTTCTCAATGTTTGAATGAAATAAGTTCATCTTGGTCTGATCAGAACACAGGACGAGGTTCCAGTGATCAATATCTTCAGTCTCGTACGTCAGCCTACGCCGTCTTTATGTGGAGCAATAATTCTCTTTCAGATCCTCAGAGGTTCTGAGGTTCTTTGCCATGAGGTTCCATGTTGAACTTCCAGTCACCAGTATGAGAGCGTGTGCGAGCAAAAACACCAACTTTATCACACCTGCAACCTCGTAACAGGAACGAGTCACATGATGACCTTTTCATTGAGGACTGACCTCGCTTTTGTTAGGCGACGGTAAAACTCCAGTCATTTCAAGTTGTACACTGACTACTTTACATTGCGTCAGTATGCGCTGTACAAGTGGGAATGGGGAAAAAAATACAAAGCGGAATCCAACTAGATTTATTAGAATAAATGGTTTTACAACATACAAACAGAAATGAGACTGTAGTTTAGACACCAGTCCACTGAGTTGGTGCTGTTCTTTAGTAAACCCAGCACAACGTAGGAACTCAAGCTCCATTAAACAGTGATTCTTTGGCCACGTTTCCATGACAACGTTTCATGGTAAAACACGTCGTTTAGGCTTTTTGGGTTCAGGGAACATGGCCACGTTTTGAAATTGATGCTCATTTACACAGAAATGGCAGAAACAGTGAGAATTGCAGTTTCAGTTGGGCCACAAGTGGGTGCTGTTTTGTTTTTGTACAACACACAAGTCCCATATTATATAGTTTTTCAACAGTTTCACACAGTTGTCAGTATCCAACAACATTGTATTGCCCCTAACCTCAGCCTTGATCCTGAATTTCAGCCAGTCAAAGACCTCAGACTGGCTGAAACAGTACTACTCGTCTCCATACCTGGACCGACACTCCAGAAGTGAAGACAGTCTGTCCTCTCTGTCCCTGGCTTGTTTCAGGTTTTAAAAAGTGTGTTGCTCCAACCAGCCAATCAGAAATCAAACGAAAGGAAGTACTTCCTCCTCTTCCCAAGATGGGCATGTGTGGGCGGAGCCAGTCCAGCTCACACAGACACACCAGATTCTGAATGCAGCTCCTATGAGCCAATATTTATATGAGGAAAATCAAGGAGGAGCTAGAAACTTAGAATACTGAAGGTTTCTGGACCGACCAGACCAGGTGGAGGAGATGAGAAGTTTAAAGAACAGAACATTTGCTTCCTGGAGTCAAATTCCAGTCCTGGATCCAATAGAGACGCTGCAGAACAAACCTAGGAACATGAATGACCTAAAACCTGTTCCATCAAAAAGAATTCACCAAACTCCCTCTTGAGCATTTGATGAAATGGAAAGGTCCATTTGAAGTTACTGCTGCCCAAGAAGGTTCAACCTGTTTTTAAAACTGACTTTTTCCACTGCGCATGTTTCTACTCACGTGTTTGTCTATACTCGTGACTGGAGATTGGATGAACTATTATGAGTTTAAAAACACATCAACAGTCATTAGAGAGACTGACACTGGAGTAAAGCAGCCATAGAAGCAGGAGAATAAAACCCATTGAATAAAGATCTCAGAGAAGAAGCCACTGACCTGGAGTTGCAGCCGGCTGCTCCTCCTCTTGTCGGTTCCAGATGCCTGCTCCTCCCCTCTCTCTCTTAGAGTAATAATCCTGGACGTCGGCAGGCAGCGTTCTCCTCACCGCCCAACTGGAAGCGGAGGACCAGCCTGAGCGGTCCAGCATGGACTCGCTCGATTCGGACTCTTTCCTCCGCCCGCCGCCCCGGTTCTCGTTGAAGCGGCTGTACGCGTCGTTCCCTGAATTGGTGCCTGTACCTGAGAAGTTGTTTCGGGGCTGCCAGCGGTTGTCGCCCGTTTCCTCCTGTTGGTTATAGAAGCTCCGGTTGCCGCCGCTGCCGCCGCCCCGCCCCCCGCCCCGGCCGAGGTCAAACGCTCCGCGGCCCCCTCGTCCCCGCGGCTCTCCTCGGTTCCCGCCACTGTTGCGGTGGTCTTCCCAGCGTGAGCTGCCAAAGTCCCGGTTCCTTCCCTCAGGTTCAGCCCGAGTCTTTTCTGTGACCCAGTCAGGATTCTCCGACCAGCCCTGGCGCTCAGGAGAACTCTCTGGAGGGACACCATTTTCAAAGCGGCCAGCGCCTCCTTGAAGCCTCCGCCCCTCGCCAGCAGACCCCCCGCTGGGCCCGGACCTCCAGCCGCCCCATCGCTCTTTCCTCTGAGGAGAATGCTCTCTGGATGTGGGCCGGTCGGGGCTGGGACCTCGCCTGTACGACGTGGTCCTGGATCGAGATCTTGACCGGGAGCGGGATCTGGATCGAGTGCGACTCCTGGACCGCCGCCGCCTCCTTTCACGACTGCGATCTCTCCTGGAATAGTCCCTCTCCCCATCTCGATCCCGCTCTCTCTCTTTGCTGCGAGCTCGCGAGGAGCGTCTTGACGACGGGCTGCCATCGCGTTCTCTGGAGCGCGAGCGCGAGTGTCTGGACGATTCTCGCTTCGAGTCCTTTTTTGGCGACCAGGTGGAGGTGGGGGAGTGGAAGCGAGAGCGCCGAGGCTTTCCATTCTTCCTCTCTTGGCTTTTGTCTCTGTCATGTTGGTCCTTGGTTCCCTCCTCCTCCTCCTTGACACCCCCTTTGTTGGCGCCCTCCTCCTTGGCGCTCCCCTCCTCCTTGGCGCTCCCCTCCTCCTTGGCGCTCCCCTCCTCCTTGGCGCGCCGGCTTTCAGAAGCAGTCGCAGCAGTTTCTGCAGCAGTCGGCGGAGCGCTCTCACTCGCTATTTCCAACCTGGGATTGTCCTCTTGCTCGCTCGTCGGTGAACTACAGTCCATGGGGACGATGCTCGTGTCATCCTTGGTTGAGCTCTCATCTTTGACGCCGTCCTCGCAGCTCTCGACTCCTGAATGCTCCTCAGAGTCCAACATTTTTGCGTCGGGAACCTCAGATTGCTTCGATTCTGCGCCTGCGATATTTTCCTCGGACTCTGCCGGTGAGGACGAAACCACTTGCTCCACGTTCTCGGCCGATTCGGCGACTTCTTCTTTTGAAGAGTCTTTCTCGTTGGCTTCTTGTGAATCCTCACAGACGTCCATGTTGGAATCCTGGTCATCACACTGTGCAGATGGTGGCTCTTCAGGGGCAGCGGGACTCATCGACGTCTGATCCTCGGAGTCCTCTCCAGGGGAAGCTGGACTGGGAGGCTCCTCCTTCTCCTCCTCTTCCTCTTCTTTCTGACTCTGGGGAGCCTCGGAGGAGGAAAGAGGGCTGGGAGGAGGTGAGTCCGACTGGTAGGAAACCTCGTCGTCATCAGATTTCTCTTCTTGTTTGTCTTGGTTAGATTGTTCCTGAGTTTCATCACTGTCCGGCGCCACGTTGTTCACCAGCGCCGCTGCTCCGTCTTCGTCAGCAGAGTTGCTCTCATCGTGATCTTCTTTCACGCTTCCTTCAGCATCAGATTGCTGCTGTTCTCCGATGTTCAGGTCGTGCTCCTGCTGATCTCTCTCTTCCTCCTTCTCCTCCTTGTCACTTTTATCACCCTCTTCCTCCTCCTCCTCCTCCACCTCTTCTTCACTTGCCGCTTGACTAACAACCTCGGGGGAGTGTTTCTTTCTTGCTGGAGCTTTCCGTTTCCCGCTGGCCTTCCGGTTTGTGACCCGTTTGCCCTTCCTCTTGGCGGGTACCTGAGAGGTCTTGCCGGGCTGACCGGCGGACGAGTCGGAGTCGGACACACTGGACTGAGGCGGCGGCGACGCTGCGTCAGATGCTGGAGCCTCTTCCTGGCTTTTGTTGCGCACAGACCGTCTGGACGGTCGGGCCTCTGCCTCTTTGGTGGGAGCTTTGGAGGCTGAACCTCTGCCTCCTCGCTTTTCACCTCCTTTGGGACACGTGATGGCGCAGACGACACCCTGAAACACTGCGGGACACAAACAGGCTGGTGTGAAGGCTGTCAGGGAAACCATCACACATAAAATGTCAGAATATTAGCAGCGGGACTAATATGTCCAGTCAATCCTACTGAGTGGAATCCGATCAGAATAAACTATAGAACCGTTTTCAAAAGTTTATGAATTCCGTCTCTAATCCGAGGTCTTATGTTGTTCAGAGCTGAAAAGGTTCATTCTTTAACATCACACTTTCTCTGGTCCTAACTCCAGACTGACATCACTTCTAAAAAGAGGAAACTTTAAGAATTGCAACTTCCTGTTAATATGTTTATATTGTGTCCAGCCAACAGATCACCTGTCCAATAGTCCTGCCGTCTAATCAGCATCTTGATACGAGACACCAGTGAGGTGGAAGGTTTATTCTCGGCAGAGGAGAAATGCTCACCAACACAGACCAAGACAAAATTGTGAACAATATTTGAAAGATATAGGCCTTTGGTGTATATATATATTGTCTTAGATCTTTGAGTTCAGCTTATGAAAAATGGGAGCAAAAACCAAAGTGTTAAGAAATTAACAAAAAAATCAATGTTTCCTTTGAGGTTTGGTTGGATTAAAGCCTCCTGCTGGCTGTAAACCCTGCAACAAACACTGAGAATTATAATACGCTGGTGTATTCCAAAAGACTTTAGCTTTAATGCAGATTTTTTTTTTTTTTGATGTATTACGAACAACCTGAGGTGTCGTCAAAAATCCAACCTACATTTCAAGCCAATAAGGTAGTTAATTTTTTAGTAATCTGTAATCTTAAGGAAAATGAGGACGGGAGCTTTGATCCCAGAGCTCAGGCTGCAGATCAACTCACTCCTAACAGCAGAGTCGTCAGCCAAAGAGAACTCGTAACGGGGACTCGTGTGTGATGCGACTCACCGAAATGACTCGGGCCAAACGATGGGCTGGGGGTAAATGGAGATGAGATGAGTCCAAATGGAAATGGACTGTGGTTCCAACTAGTTCCATAGAAGCTCTGCCTGTAAACCAGCAAAGTGGCAAAAGAACCGTCAAGAGTTTCTCTGACTGACTCCAGAAGACATGCAGCCACATTTCTACCTGAGTTCAACAAAATGAGTTGGAATGGTCACAAATGAGGCGCAGAGTTTGACTCCAGGTTTGCAGAGAGGCTGCAGAAGAAGTGATTACCTGGAGGCGCCGCTGGCGGGGATGGGAGCAGCGGGAGAGATCCATGGACAGTGTTGTGCCTGAGGTTTGCACTGCTTGAATCCAGTGTCGTACGGTACTTCTTCTGTCAGCCAGACAGGATCTGGTCTGCAGGACCACGGCAAAAACAAACGTCAACAGAAGCAACAAGTTTTCCTTTTCTAAACTATATACACTCTTCTCTGGACCTATCCTCGGAGTTGGCAGATTGAAACGTGCTATATGTACCTCTTTATCTATTATATCTCCCTTAATTTATCTTTGTTCATATATTTATTTTAACTCTTAATTTATTTATCGTATTTATTTTTTTCTTATCTCCTTTAATCTATTTATTCATCTATTTACTTTATCTCCCTTAATCTATCTATCTCTTTACTTTCTTATCTCCTTTTATTTATCTCGCCATCTTTTTTCTCTTAATTTATCTATCTTTTTTAATAAATTTTTATTTTTCCTTAAGTGTTTGGCCTGGTAGTAGGTTGTTGACTTTCAGATGCGACTCTAGGTTTACTTTTTTTATTTTTCTAACACGGTTGTAATTCACACTGTGTGTCTATAATGTTCAAAATATTTTATAAATAAAGTTTGGGTGGAAAAAACAACAACAAAGGCAATAAGTTGACATGACTTCACACACTGACTGTCACTTACACTTCCTGTGTTGACGACATCGACGAGACGCAAGGAGGCGGAGACCAGGTACAGCACTCGGTTCCTCTCACCTTCAATTCAAAGACAAAGTCGGTCAATGAGAGCATCGAAGCTTTAAAAGAAACGTGGAACGGTTAAAAATGAAGTCAGACCTTCTTCCTGCTCAGTGAAGAAGGATCCTCATCATTGCCTGAAAGAAGAAAGACAAGCTGTCAGATCACGTAAACAACAAAAGGTGTAGCCGAACACGAAACGTGGAGACGGAGACGTTTGGACACACATTTCCTCACGAGTCCTTTTGTTTTGGAGTCCGCCGTCCTCTCCGCCTTCTGCCGCCTCGATCTTCTTGTGGGCTTGCTCCTAAAAAACACAACAACTCACTGAGACTCTGAAAACACCACGGACCCGTGAAAACGGGGAAAGAAACGCAACTTTTCCAAAACATTTGTTAAAAAGCGGCACAGTGATTTAATGTGGAAACTCACTTGAGACAGACTTTCTGCTCAGGGTTTCTACAGCAGCAGGTCTCAGCGTCAGCCGGAGTCGGACGCTTCCTCACCGGAACCTGAAAAAAACCAAGACACTGTCCCAGTTCATCTCCGCCAGGATTCACAACATCTCACTCTTCACACTTTATTCTGACTGGTCGGTGTGTCTTTAGTGCAACACGCCTTTTAAAATCTCTGCATTCGACACCACAAGCCCAGACGACTGCGTCATGCAGCAGGGAAGTCGTGCTCGATAGCAAGAGGTCAATATTTTATAGAAATATCTCCAATTCAGACACTTTTAAAGCTTGAATTCAGTCAATATGAACCTTTATAAGGTTGTTTGTTACTGTAAAGTATCTCAAATTCATAATATGATGCGTGTTCGACTACTGAATTTTCCCTGAAGCTTCCCCTGACAAACCAACGTACCTGCACACAGCTCAGATTGCCGTCCCACCTGTAGACCTTACTGAAGGGCCGCCGGTCCACCGGACAGGAAGCAGCCATCTGCAGACCCCCAAAAAAACAAAGACGGCGTCAGCACAGCCATCATTTTGAAAAGGTAGCAGTCGGTCGGCTCGGAGCGTCACCTCGGCCCACGTCAGGAGGCATCGCAGGCAGAAGACGTGGCAGCAGCTGTCGGGCATGGCGAGCTCGCCGCCAGGCAGGACGGCGAGGCAGATGGGACACCTCTCCGCCTCCTCAGCGTCTGGCCCGTCAGGCAGGCCCTGACCGCCTGCAGAGGAGAAGCGGTTCATTCATCGCTGCAAACAACGAGACACGACAAGACTTTCTGAGGCGGAGAAGGTAAAAACAGAAAGCGCCTCACCGCTTCCAGCTCCGGTCATGTCTGGCCCCGTCCTGTCCCGATCACCACTGCAACACACCGGAGAACAATTAAGCTTTACGTGGAATAAATAACACAACAGTCGATGATGAAAAGCTGAAGCGAGACGATTAGACATTATTTGCCAGTTAAACCAGAAGGTTTTATAAAAACTGGCTTTATGTTGAGACTGGACTCATTTAGTTTTGGGAAAATATAGACATTTTCATCTCATATTCTCGGTGCCACAACAAAGAAAACGTGTAAATTTATAGGTTATTATGGCACAATTTTACTGGCCCAGTCCTGAACCAAAAACATTTAACACCCCTGGTTGAAAAGCTTCAGGACGTCGCTGGAATACGTGGAGGGAAGAGGAACTCACTTTCAGAGGCAAACAAACTTCCAACAACCACATTAGGTTTTTAATGCTGCTGTGATTAAAGGCTTTCAGGTAGCTCCCAAAACACACAACGATCGTGAGCACAATGAAAGAGAAGCGTAGAAAAAAAGAAGAAAATCAAAGAGACGATAGTCACACGTTTTCCAGCTTTGCACGCTTCTTTAACTCGACTCTGTATTTCTGGTTTCAGGTGACGTCACAAAAACTTTATCGTCTAAACATAGAGCAGATGATCTGAGCACCGTTTGCAATGTGCTTCAAACAATGACGTAACAACCCCGCAGGATCACAACACGCCACAGCCAAAACGTCTGCGATGTGGAAATATTCCAAAGTAGAAAGTGAAAACAGCCGGCTGCGACGTCTGAACGAGAGAGAAGAGGAGTGAACGAGCAGCGGGCGATCATGTCAATGTCACTCCTTTAAAGCTTTTGGATCCTTTACCACTTTGTCGGGCCCCGTTCACTCCAGTGAAAACGCATCGTCTTTGTGTTTTCGTCTCAGAAAAGTTTTGCGTTTACGTGATGACGTTTTTTTTAAAGCAACGTCCGTTGTCATGGAAACGGTAGAAACGCTGACAATGGTGTAGTGAGTCGGTGCTGCTGGTAGGTTTTGTAATGAAACCAAACAAACACGCATGCAGGCAGAGAACAACACGCTACAGCGTACATACAAACACTGGAATGGACAGACGAGCACGTTGGATTGTTATTACGGTGACTGTCAAAATAAAAGTCCCCAGAGAATATGGACTGGGAGTCATGACACTCTGGAGAACACCACTGTTCTTCTTGCCCATCTACTGAGCACGTGCAGAAGAACCCTTTAGCAGGGCGGCAGTGTTTCAGAAAAGTTTCCACTGAGACGGAGCGTTTTGGAAAAGATGTTTCCAGTGGCGGCGAGCATCGATGTTCTCAGTGGCGGCGAGCATCGATGTCCTTAGTGTATAAACAAAATGTACGCTTCAGATCGGCCGATACTCAATTCTCCCCCCAGACGATAATCGGACCACGGCTCGGGAAGCTGTTCCATGAGGAGTTTGCATGTTCTCCCTGGACGGAGAACCTCCACGCCACGGCTGAATAACGCCGCTGCACAAAGGGAGAAACAGCCACTGAGATCCTGACATTAACGTACAGCTGCCGGCCCGTCGGGACAAAACCGTCAATGTTATCGAGGAACAAGCTGAAACAACTGGACCCGGCTGACTGCTGCGACTCGTCACAGCTGTCAGCGAGGAGCCACCGGGACCGACCCTCTACCACTCAATCTAGACAGGAAGTGACCTGCATCACGGAGATGGACGACGATCATCTGCAGGAGACACGCAGAGTGTCGGTGTGTTCCGCCGGCTCACTGGAGCATTAAAGTACGACTTGCTGTCAACAAAATCTGAAGCTGTTGGGGTTTTTTTTTTGTTGCCAGACGAACGGCGCAGAAATGTTGTTTACTGACGTTTCGTGGAAGACGAAAGAACCTTGCACGGTTCCCCCTGCTTCAGCACACCTCGATCTAACGTTGACGTCTTCATAAATCTCGTCCAGAATGAGGAGTTTCTCGTTACAAGTTGAAACCGGAGCAACAACTGGACCCGGCGAAGCGCCGAGACTCTTCAGAGCCTCGCATGGCGGCCGCCGCCTCCATTGCTGTGTGAACGGCTGGAGAAGAGACAAATCATTTACCATTGCATGCAGGACGCCAGTTCGACACGTGTGCAATATGTGGTGCAGCTGCACATGAATCAATGAAATGACTGCTCCAGGACCGATTCTGAGCTTTTAGGTGAAAGTGCATCTGTCTTTTCTGTGACTTTCAGATTTGATTTGTGGCCTAAGGAGAGTCTGATCTTCGAGGGAGACGTCTTAGAGGCTTTCCTGCTTCAGCACACATCAATCTAATGATCAAGTCCTCATCTAAGCTTGTATAAAGCCCAAACAGGAGTCTCTTCAGGTGTCACTGCACCGGGGAGAGAGCTTCACCATGAAGGATACACATGTGGAGCAGCTGTGCATGAACCAAACTGAATTAGAACTTTTTTTTTTTTAGTCTTTTCTGACAGGAAAAATCTCAGATGGAGAGTTTGAGCTCTGATATCCAGACTGAACGCTTCAGTATTAGTTCAGCCAGACTGAAGGCTAACTTTCTGTTTCTCCCTACACGTAGGCTCCTTGTCTACTTGTGACAGTCTCGGTTTTTCTCTCGACTCATTTCCAAACAACCTGACCAGCTGCAGCTCCCACTTTCCCTCAGGTTGACCCTGTCCCCTGGACTTAGTGGGATTACAGCACAACACCGCGTCCAGACCGTCCCCTGCATCACACGGGGGACCGAGACAGCGGCGGACTGAACTCTTGTCTGCAGTTTGTTTTGCAGTTCGGCCTGCTGGAGACAGAATTAGCTCCAACTTGCTCCCGCAGTGCCAACACGACGCTAACATGGTTGTTGTTGGTTAGCAGGGCAGCTAACAACACGGCTAGCCCCGCGGCCGGCCGGCCTCTGCCGGCACGGCCGCGAACGCGGCTGAAAAGAGATTAAATGTTGAATAAAGCCGAGGCGCGGCGGTTTCACTGAAGGTCACAAGTTAGCTCGCGGTTAGCTGGAAGCTAACAACAGCACCTGCTTACGCCGCTAGCCGCGCTTAGCATCGGGACGCGTCACTCACCGCGGCCGGTTGTTTTTCTTTTTTTATCCTCCGACGGGTCGGTTTTCTGGAGCTCCCGCTACTGAATGCCGACGAAATGCGCCGTGTGGGAATAGTTTTGGGCCGAAAACGGAGCGCAGCTTTCATAAAGTCTCCGCCACATGTCGCGCAGTCTGGATACGAGCTTGAGCAGCTGGCGCCCTCTAGCGGCGCCGCCGAGAACCGCGGGCGGATTTAACAAAGACATGAGAGCAACAGGTGGAGCAGGGACACAAAACATCCCGTTTTAAGGCTTTCTACTGCCACCAAACATCATCTATTCACAAATCCATTTATTGTTACGTCATGCAATGGGTCACTGCTGCCTGATGTGTAAATTTTACTGATGTGAAAACAATAAAAGACATCGGAATAATGCACGTTTAAGTAAACAAGACTTGAGCATTTGTGCCTCAGAGTCCAAAAGTCAAAGTTCATCTCAGAGATCATGTCTCACACAGGAAGAGGTGATCCAGTCTGATCCTACTACACCAGAAAGGTGCATCATGAGGATCGATTACAGAGGAAAGTTTATTCTTATAGCATCATTCAGACAGTCGGTTACAGGGAAGTAAAATTAATCCATTAAAACAATTCGATTTGCCTTGTCCGTTTCTTAGCAAATGGTCTACAATTTGATTTCTATCACAATGTTATTATTTTTTTTTTTTTTGCATTGATCAGGCTGAGGTTGATAACTTATTATTATAAACATGATTTTCTGAGTACAGTCTCAGCAAGAAAAGTTCGGGATCCAATAAAAAGTGCTTGGAGACCAAATCTTCATTATCTTGGTTTTCCTGCATGTTGTCAACCTCAACATCAGAAAGGATAAGATCCATAGTAAAGGCTGCACCGCAGAGCTTTAAGAGATTACTTTTATTGTCCATCTCAGTTATTTACCTGTTGATTGGTTTGTAGTTTTGATTTTGGAGGTTGTGGGAACCGACTGCACTTCTTTGTTCTCCTCTGAATCCTTCCTGATTATCAATCTGTTTGATTTAATCTGGATTACCACTCCTTATAACAAGGAGCAGGTTCATTGTATATTTGTGTTTGTTTTTTTATTCTGTGTTTTCTGGCGTATAATCTGGAGCTGTATCTAAGTTTAAATAAGAAAAGACAAGGTGATTATATAACTCAATCTGAAGCGATTAAGATAAAATAAAAATACACTAAAAGGTCATTAAAACTGCAAGCAGCGATGAACGTGCAAAATATAGATTTTACTAAGTTTGTAGGTGGCGCTGTGGAGCCATTTTGCCTTCCCATGTCTGAAACCATGGAAATACGTACATTACACTAAAACTATGATGGAATTAATTAGTCAACAAAACTTTTTCAGGGATGAAAACTTATTAAAAACAATAAACTTCCAGAGGAAGTTTATTGTGCCTGGACGTTTGTGTCCCAATCAAATGTTTTCTAGACTCAAAAATAATAATAAAACCCTTATCTTCTACAATGAGGTCCAAAACAAATGTGACATTATTGTGATTAGAATGACCATTTATTAAAAACAAACACCCTGTTTGATTCCTAAGACGTGATGCAGTAGGTTACTCACATGTTTGTCCTCTGTTATCTATTTTTGTTGATCATTTCAAATAATGCATAATATTCTTTTTTTAATCTTGATGTAAATAATTGGCCAGAGAACTTACTATGCATTTCAATGTATATTTGTTTTTTCCCTTTGTTTTTTCTTCATTATCAATAAGAAGAGGCTGTATCATATTATATTCTCTTTTTCACAAACCCACAAAAAAATAAGTTTTTCCCCTCGATTTTGCTCTTGACCTGATAATTATACGTTTCATCTAGTTACTGTGCTTACAAGACCACAGAGTGTATTTAAATCTTTATCAATCTCATTTTAGTTCCTTTCTTGAGCTTTTTAAATTAATCTTTCATTCATTTATTTATTTATTTTCCCCCGAACATTAAATATCACAATCAACAGTGTAATCTAATGAACCAAAGATGTTTCACCAAACAGTGAATATAGACAAAAGATCAATATAATCTGGTTGCATTTCTCAAAAGGAGAGGAAATAAGTATAATTTAATACATTTCACCCCTTCTCCATAAATAATACATTTTTTTGCTTCATTTATTTCATTTAAACACGTTAGAGCTATTATATTAAGACATAGTGTGTGATGAAAACTTGGAAATAAATTTAAAAAATGTTGATAAAGAATATAGAATAAATATAATATTACGTTTTGACAGTATGTGTTGTTTTTTAATAAATATGAGTCAAATTTTCAACATTTACTTGAGTAAATGATCAACTGTGCGTGTAATTTGTACTTTTTGTGGCGATGTTTGATATTATTTCGTTTGGCAGCAAATGATTTGAAATTCGCTCCAAATCCCGCCACGATCCCGCCAAGCTGCTGCTCTCGCGAGACTCCTCACGTCGACAGCCGGATGTGAAATGACGTAACAGGAAGCGGCCGCTTCGCCCGTGTTCATAGTGCGGGATCTTTTGAAAACAATAACGAGTCGTCAAATTGTGTAAATAGGTCGAGTGAAACCAGCGTTTTGATGAATAATAATCTGTTGTTTTCCCACACAACGTGGTCGCGTTTGTTGCGCATTTACATTAAAATTCAGTGATTCTGTGTGAAAGTGCCGAGAAGAAACAAACAGCTGGACGTTTTTGAGAGGCGGACCAAGAGATAAACAACAACACGAAAAGTTAGTTCTGATCGATCTGTGACTTTTAGAGTTTCGATCACATCGATAGTGCGGTTTGTTTCGTCTGTAGTGACTTTCTGATATCTGCCTGTTAACAAGATATTTAAAAAACTAATTCTTATCTTGTGTTCTTTCAAATTAAAACCACGTGATAACCAAACTAATATATGAATAAAGGCTGGATGTGGAACATGTTTAATTCTCTGTGTCCACGTTGACCCTTGGCGGAGGTCAGATTGCTCATGTTGTTTTGTGTGTCACCAGTGCGGCGGCGCATGGATGTGGAGAACAGAGAACAGATGTAGGAGGATGAGGATGGTCCGGCTTTACTGTTATCAAAAGAAGAGGAGCGGCTTGTTACTCGGAGGAGCAGACGCCGCGGCCCGGACGCAAGGTCCAGGTCTCCTCTGGCTCGGGCAGCAGAACCAAACCTCTGCTGCAAGACCTGCAAGAAATAGGAGGAGGAGGAGGATGTCTTCCAGGGTGAAAAACCCTTTGTGAGAGAGGAAGATGTCCTCCAGGTTTCTGTGAAGGAAGAGGAGGACGTCTTCCAGGGTTCTGTGGTGAAAGAGGAGGACACTGACTCCGCCTACCAGGGTTCTGAGCCTCCACTCAGCGCTGAGCCCTGTATTAAAGAGGAAGAGGAGGATGTCCTCCAGATTTCTGTGAAGGAAGAGGAAGAGGAGGCTGTCCTCAAGGGTTCTATAGAGGAAGAGGAGGCTGTCCTCCAGGGTTCTGAGCCGACTGTGTCCCAGGCGTGACCAGACTCCAGCCACGGAGAACGCCGGCCGTCCACATCGATCCGTCCCCCCAACAGCCCAACATACGTTTTCCTCTTGTTCTTCAGCTCTGACTCGGTTGCAACGATCTGCAGAAACACCAACAGGAACGCTGCGAGACACGAAGGCGACTGGACGGACGTTGACGCGGAGGAGCTGCACAGGTTCCTTGGCCTCCTGTGCTACATGTCGCTGGTGTCGCTGCCGAGCCTCCAGGATTACTCGAGGGAGGATCACATCCTGTCCGTGTCTGTCCCCGCCGCCGTGATGAGCAGATGCCGCTTCCAGTCCATTCTTCTGAGCCTCCACCTCAGTGACCCCGAAGAGGCGGCAAAAAACAACCACGACGGACCGTTCCGACTGCGGTCGCTGTACGACGACATCCTGGCCGCCTGCCAGGCCAATCGGCGCCCGGCGAGGAACACCTGAAGGCCGGGAAAAGTAAAGGGGCTGAAACTTTGTGTGTCGACTGAGCCGAGCAGCGGCTACGTCGTCTCCTTCAACATCCACACGAGGAAGACGGTGCTGCCGCACTTCCTGGACTTCGCCACAACGAATGCTTTCGTCCTGCACCGGCGGGGGGGGCGAAGACAAGCCAATGACGCACAAACAGTTCATGGCGGAGCTGGTGTGTGACCTCTGAGGCCTGGACAAGGGGGGAATGCCCCAGCGCTACAGCATCGACCACGTTCCCGTCGCCAATCGCCAAGGAAACGCCCCGGAACTCCAACAAGGGCAGGCGGTGGTGTAAACACCGCCTGCGAGAGAACGGCGCCCGGCGAGACACATCCCGGAGGTGTCAGGACTGCGACACGCCGCTCGGCGTCATGGTGGACAGGAACTGCTTCTTAGAGTGGCACAAATAACCCACCTCACTGTAGGACTGAATACTTTACTGGATTTATGTTGAAATTTCAAGTTGTACTCTAAGTTATAATAAAATGACTTTTTCCTACTCAAATTGTTTCTTCTTAATTTTACCTCCAGTGTTCAAATGTGTAAATAATTGGAGAATCACACCGTTGTGCTGAAAAAAAAAAAAAGATGCCAAGCCAGGCCAGGTAAAAACTGAAATATAAAGTTAAACATTACAATTATTTATACTTTCAAAGCCCCCAGCTTACTTTTATAACAAAGCTGTAAGTTTTGCTTCTTTCTTATCGAATAAAATCCTTGAAACTGAATTTTTCAGTTTGTCATACTTGGTGGAAAAAACAAACTACAAGAGTCAAAGTAATACCATCTCGATGTTTTAGTTGGAACAGAAACTTGTTTTGCATGTAGTTACCACATGTGGCCACAAGAGGGCAGAACAGCTGTACATGGATTAAATCCAGGTTGTTTTTGTTCCCGTGAGCAGTTTGCACGTTCTACCTGATGTGAGGTTTATTCTGGAACAAAGTATGAAACTTGTTTTAGTCCAGTTCGATCCAGTCAGGCACCATAATGCAAATCCAAAACGCATCAACCACAGCATACTAGAGAAATACTTTATATTTAAATATTATAGTACTGTATTTTTCTACCTCTTGTGCAACATGGTGAGATTTAGTTCCCCTGAAAGTGAAAAGAACGAATGAAAAAAAACCAAAACAAGAAACGAGTATAAAACCAAAGCAAAATGTTCAGTGTTTTATTTAAAAACTATAAACAGTCACCAAAGTAAATAAAGCCAATCTCTAACAGACTGTTAGGTCTATGTATAGTCACACATCCTACTGACACCGCAGAAATGAGGATGGGTCGGATGCGAATACGACAGGCAGTCAGAAATGTTACACAACACACAGTGGAGGACAGTCTGAGGACGTGAGCCGGAATGTGGCATGGTATTAAGAATGAAAAAATAGTACAATAAAACTCCACACTATATTAAGATAGAAAAAAGTAGTGAAGAAAATATCATACCTGCACGTAAAGCAAAGAACACAGGAGAAAACCTGTATAAAAACTCCATGTATTTAAACCAATTTACAAATACAAAAAAATCTCGGTACGCGCACCGCGGCCGTACAATGACAGAACGCTTACAGTGGATATATGTTACTTGTGTGTGTGTTTGTGTGTGTGTGTGTGTGTGTGTTTGTGTGTGTTGGAGGGGGAGGATGTGCGCGGGAAGAGAGGAAGGGGAAGAGAATACCTTCAATATTTTTTTTTCTTCTTCTACAAAATGACATGAGATATATTATTCCATACTCTTTCAGCCAGCAAAATGAGTTCTACAAGGTATTATAATACAAAAAATGTCACAGTTCCACAAAAAACTGTTTCCCCCTCCCTAAGCTTTACAGCATCAGTACCTTTGCAGAATTATTTACAGGTTTTTAAGTACATTCATCCACTGCTGAGTATAGAATCACATTAGATACAAGTGACCAGGGATCATAGAAAAGCAAAAAAAACAAAAACACAAAGAAAAAAACAAGACTACTTTATTCAATCCTGCCAAAGTAATGCTTCTATTACTCCACAGAGCAAGTTCTCCAGTGGCTGCATCGGCATGAAAGAGGATCTTCTTTATATATATATTCACAAAGTATTTACAGGATTCTTTTTTATTAATTGTAATGGTATTCATTTCAATAATAAATAAGTGAAAATATATTGACTCAAGTAAGAAAACCAAGCTACCAAGTTTCTAAAGAAAAAAACACAAAAAAAACAAAAAGTCTCTGCCAGTTGCCGACTGAGTTTCCTCCTCTGACCCGGTGGGACGCCATCGCTGGCCCCGCCCACCCAGACTCTTCAGTCCAGCGCCACGCTCACCAACGCACACGTCTGTTCACGGGACTCCAGGGAAACAATAGAAGACTACAAAAAACAAAACAAAGGAAATGTGCTCGTGTTCGGGGTCTCGTTGTGGAGTCCCTCAGGGAAGCAGTCTGAGTGCTCCCCCTGGTGGGCAGCTGGTGGAAGACCCCATGGCAGTTTGTTTGTTTTTTTCTCTCCATCTTCCTCGAGTGTTGGTGGAGGAGCGTCAGGGGTTTGAACGCAGGTTGGCAAGGAGGCCGGCGGGGGATGGGCGTCCCGTTCCTCTGCTCCCCGCCGCCGAACCCGCTACGGCTCGCCGGCGGCTGGCTCCGCCCACGAAGAGGGACGGGGGCGCGGCTTCTCCAGGTTGTCCTTTTGGCGTTAAGCCTGGAGCGAGCGTGTCAGTTCGTAAAGGCATTTGGCGAGCGTGGTGGAGACCTCCATGTTACTGAGCGCCAGCACCGACAGGTGCGTCTCATGCCGCTTTACCAACCTGACGGGGGGAGAAGAGAGTCAACGTCCCGTTTCCATGACAACAAAAATGGGTGTAATCACAAAACTCTCTTCTCTTTTGGCGCTCGGATCCACTGCAGCCGAGACTTTTTCAAATATTCTATATCGATGTGTTCATCGTGACGACACGTTTCTGAAAGCCTCGGACATTTCTCCACAGTCAACATTTATTAACGTCTTATTGTCCATTTACTGGGAATGTCTGAACGGTAATACTGCATAAAATACTATCAGCAGACTAAACACCTTCGCCGGGAGCTCGGCGTGGATACTTACATGCGACCGCAGTCCGAGTGCTTGGCGACGTTCTTTAACGTTAAGGCAGCAGTTAGTCGTATGTGTTTGGTCACTGGTCCTTCTTTCTCGTCCTGGAAAACAAAAACCTTCGTCAATCACAGAGACACACCAGGCTGAAGTACCAGCTGAAGAACTGTGTGTGTGTGTGTGCTCACAGTGAAGTCCCTGAAGACCAGGTTTCGAGAGCCTCTGCGAAGAGCCATGAGAGCTGCGCTTGGATGATTGACGATTGCTTTCGGTGCTCGTGGTGCCGGAGTGCTGCCTGCCGCCGGCGGAGTCCTACAGACAGACAGACAGACAGACAGACAGACAGACAGACAGACAGACAGACAGACAGACAGACAGACAGACAGACAGACAGACAGACAGACAGACAGACAGACAGACAGACAGACAGACAGACAGACAGACAGACAGTTAGTTAATATCGGTGTGGAAACTGAAAATAAAGTGTAAAAGCATCGGTTTGTGTTTTTAAGAAAACTTTACACGGCTGCAGAGCAACAAGTCCAGGAGAACCAGGACCAGGACCTGGACCAGGACCAGGACCAGGACCAGGACCAGGTCAATGTTCAGAAAAGACGGTCGAAAAACCAGCGGACGTGTTTCTTAAAGCCTCTAAAACATAAAATGTCCATCTCTGCTTGTCATCCTCAAATTTTGCCTAAATTCATGTTTTTTTCTCCAAAATATAGTAAATTATTGTCTCAAGTAAACAACTCATGACTGACCTCCAGTTTGTATTACGTCCAGTAACGAGCAACGTGATTGGTCAATTCATACCATGCGGTCTAGACCTTTGGAAAGGCGGCTTCTGATTGGTTCATAATTCTGTGAGTCATACTGACACGGGAGGAATACTGAGGAATTATATTATTATAGAATATCTATTGATCTATGATCAATCGAACTTTTCATTTCCATAATGTGACACGTTTGATTAACTGCACAACATTCATGCTTTTCATTGAAGAATAAAATCTAATATTCTTTGGAAATGCTGATTCTGATATAAGTATTGACAAACCCCCCCGGACAGATTTCTGCCTAAAACCTGGAGGCAAACAAAGTTATTGTCCAGCGAACGAAGAACTAAAGGTACATTACAAAATAAAAGTCAGAATATGAAACTAATATTTCCTTGATCCATTACAGATCCAAATACATGAATATTTCAAGCCTTAATATTTCTTGAAATTTGGACGATTGTGGCTCAGATAACATTAAATTCACTCTCAAAGAAATTGACTATTGGATAAAGTCAACAACAAAAAATTATTTATATCGTCAATAATGGTGGTGTGGAGATGGTGGAGGAGTCCACGATCTGGAACATTTTCAAAAAGTGATTCTGACCAGAGTCGTGATGTAAACGGTAACAAAAGCTTGAATTTTAACTTGTGAACATCGTCGTGTGGACGAGGCCTCAGCTGAGTGGTGCAGCAGTATGGCGGTACGGCAGTATGGCGGTACGGCAGTATGGCGGTACGGCAGTATGGCGGTACGGCAGTATGGCGGTACGTACTGGGAAGAAGTGTGATTGGGACTCTGCGCCTGCTGCTCCTCCAGTTTGAGTCCAGCCAGCAAAGCCTCTCGAGAACAGTGCTTATCCTGAGAACACAAAGAGACCAAACTATTCAGACTGATCACAACGATGGACGATGTTTAAAACATTAATACCAGAAAGGTGATGGAGGGGGAGGGGGAGGGGGAGGGGGGGGTTACCTGTAGGTGTGTGATGAAGGACAGTCTCTGTCGGGGGAAAGGTTCACACCCCTCCCACTGACACTGGCCTCCGTACACCTCCTTCCCACCGTGCTGCGTCGCTGCGTGGTAGAACACCTGAGTCGGCGTCTCGAACCATCTGGGGGAGGGAGGGGGGGGGGGGGGGGGGGGGACTCCATGTGAGCTTGGCGTTGACACAGAAAGACGATGCGGTGGTGGCGGACGTGGCGTTCCTTACCGTTTACACGACTGCCACAGACACTTGAAGTTCTGCCCTGCTTTCCTGCTCTGCTCCGGCGCCGCGGTGGAGGTTTGCTGTGCTGGGGGGTGGGGGCTGCGGCTGCGGCTGCCCGCCAGCTGGGGGGCGGGCGGCGGGGACGGGGTAACAGTGGGCTGTGGAGGAGACGCAGAGCGATGTCAGGCGGCGGCGAGTGACGGCGGTACATTGACAGTCAGAGAAGTGATGAAGTTGTTGGCTGAGATGTAACTCAGGCCTGACTGCTGGCAGGAGCTGTTCTCTCAGCCGATTGGCTGTCGGAGGCAGGTATCGGCGAGAGCCAGATGGTCTGGACTGGCTCCACCTTCTTAACCTCCAAACTTCATCCCACACATTCAGGTTTAGGTTTGAGATGTTGCTTCATTTCACAATTCAACCGTTTCTCCTTCCACACACCGATTCTTTCCTGTTTCACAAGAACATTCTAATCTAAACTCGCTCAGGTGAGATCCGTCTGGTTTCCTCCCCTCGTTCTCAACCCTGGGGTTTGGGTTAGGGTTAACATAACCCCAACCCTTTCGTTAACTGGTTTTAACTTGCATTCATGAAAATCACCAACCACATTGCTTATTTAAATAAACTAGAGCTGCACTCGGTAGAGCGCAGACTTTCACTAACACCACATTTGGCGGAACCGAGTTACCTGCATGATAGCCATTAGCTCATATCGATGCTAACGAGCCTTTCAGGTAGCTACATCACTGTGAAAGACTAAGCAGGGAGCGTCTCCATGGCAACAGACGCTGATCTCCATTGACCTCCTCCATCAGAAGCCTCTCATCCACTTCGTATCAGTTTTTTGGGATTTATTCAGAAACAGTCGTTAACGTCCCAAAATCTAACGGATTGGTCCTCGGATGATGATAAATCACCCCTGAAGAGTTCATGCAATTCAGGTGAGTAGTTTTTGTGAAAAGTTGGTCAAATACATACATACAAAGCATTAAATACCCGCAGTGGAAACCGTGATGTATGTAACGACACAGTACAATGACGCGATGATGAACATGAGGATTCGCCTCTCATTGCTCCGGCAGAATGAACACAGACGTTAACGTAAAGCACTGAAACTGAGCTTCAGTCGGACGCACCAAAAGCTTTTTCAGTTCATGAACAAAATACTTTGCATCTCGTGTCAATTTGAGGATCTCAACCACAAAATGCAGTTTTACTTTTTTTAGTTTGCTTTTCGATCGTAGAAGACTTTGACCAACAGAAGAAACACAAAACGTCTCACACTGGTTCTGTAAATGCTTGTAAGATATTCCCTGGCAGACCCGACAAGTCGCACTACGAGTGGCCGGAGCGTCGGAAGGCGCTCAGTGACTCACCGTAGTTGCAGCTGCCTGTGTGGGCGAGCAGTTCCTCTGCTGAGCGGCGTTCTCTATTGCTACTTTGGCTACTGTGCTTGGGTCTGTTCCTGCCGGCACCGCCACCATGGTGGCGCTGCTGCCGGCGTTGTTGGGGTCGCTGATGGTGATGATCCGCACGCCCACCTTGTTGGGGATCCCCGAGGGCGCCGCAGACGAGCCGCGCTCTTCGCTCTCGGCCGGCCTCTTCAGGCCCCGCCCCTCGGAGGCGACCCCGTTGGCCGGAGAGGCGGCGGGACTCTGGGAGGTAACAGTAACGGTGGGGGGGCAGGGGGAGTTGGGGAGCAGTTGCTGTCTCAGCACAGGCGTGGCGTGGCCCGGCCCTAAAGGTCCGTTAGTTAGTTCCGAGGGAGGTCGGTTGCCTGCTGCCTGGGGTCCATTGGCCAGGCGCTCGGCCTGCTGGGCTTTGGCAGTGTCCTGCTGGGGAGGAGGGGGGCTCGGGAGGGGGGGGTCGAAGCTGCGGCTCCTCTCAGAAGGACCCACCTCCCCGTTCCCCAAGAACTGTTTGGAAGCAATGTGATTTGGAATGTTTTTGTTAAAGTTTCCACCGCTGTCGACCCGGTCAAAGTCACACACCCCGTTGACCAGAGTCTTTTTGGGGTCGGGGTTCACCTCCGCCGGGGCGTTGGCGCCTGGAGAGAGGGCCTGCTTCCCATTAGCAGGGTGACTCTCACTAGCTGGGCCATTGAGTGCTCCCTGGCTGTTCCCTGAGTGGTATGGAGGTAGATTAGACTCCATGCACTTCCGACCGTTTAGCAGCTTGGCCCCCGCCGCCACATCGCCGTTACTGGTTTTGCCGTTGGAGGAATCTCCATCTGCCAAGGAAGAGTTCTCCATCACCTCGATCTTCCTCTCGTGGATATGCAGCCCCGTGGCGTCCTTGGCCTCCTCCTCCTTTTGACAAATGATCTTGTCTCCTCGGAGGGGGGCTGGCAGTGGTGGAGGTGGAGGTGGTGGGGGAGGGGGGGCTGCCGGGGCGTGGTGGGGTACTGTCCCGGTAGAGAACGGAGGAGACACGGCTCCCTGACTGACCGCAGCCACAGCAGCCGTGGAGGAGGTGAAGCCAGTGTTGGGGACCACGGTGAAGGTGACCTGTCCCGACGCTACGGGGCTCTGGATGATGGTGGCGCCTCCCGGGCTACTGGTGGAGATGAGCTGGCCCGGCAGGAGCTGAACCGTCTGCAGCGCCGGGGCGGCTGCAGCCGGGAGCTGGCCTGGCACCAGCTGGACGTTGAGCTGTGGAGGCTGAGGGGAAGGGTTCTGGTTGGTGTAGCCCGTCTGGTAGATGACCTGTGGACTCTGGGGTATCGTGTTGTTTGGGGGGGGCACCTGGGGAGCCGGAAGGATGAGCTTTCCTCCCGGCGTTGAAGGCCCTCGCTTTGGAAGCAGTAGCTGTTTGATCAAGCTGGACTCGGTGGAGGTAGGCTGAGCGGGGGGAGGCTGGGACAGGAGCTGCAGCGGCGGCTGTTGGTGGCGTTTGATGGACAGAGCATGGCTGACAGTCTGGTTGGGCTGGACCTGCGTGCTGGAGTGAGAGGAAGGAGGCGGGCAGGGACTGGAAGCAGCTCCAGGCTGCCCCGCTATCTGGATAGTCTGGGCACCCGGCATGGCGGAAGGGTTGGCAAGAACGATCTGGTGTATGGCGGGGGAGTAGGCGGGGTTCTGCTGGGGGCTGGGACTGACGATGACCACACTCTGCGCCTGCTGCTGAGCCTGCTGGTTGGTCGGCGCTATTGTGGCTGCTGGGCCGCCTGACTGGCTTGGCGCTGGTTTGGGAGCGATATTCTGAAATGTGACACGCGACGACGCTTGGGGGTTGGGCGCCTGAGCGGAGGAGGATGGCGCAGACTCTGCCTGGGTGGCTCCAGACAGGGGCGGGGTTTGAGGCAGGGGCGGGTGCTGGGTGATTGGAGGGCACACCCCTTGTACCCTGGCGGTGAGGATGTGGCCCTGCGGTACCTGCTGAAATAGCGTGACAGGCGTCCCCATGGGGAGCATTGGGGAGTGCTGCTGCTGCGCCGCCGCCGGGTTCTGAGGGCTGTGGTTCTGCGTGGCCGCGGCAGATGTTGGAATCTGGACTATCGGACCAGTTCGGATCTGCTGCTGCTGCGCTGCTGCCAGAGGATTTGGTGATAACTGTGGAGACGCCTGTGGAGGCACCGGATGACGGGGAACAGTCTGGTGGCTGGCATGAGGAGGTTCCTGTGCAGTGGTGGAGGGGGAGGAGCCACCGGCGCCTGCAGGCCGGACGTACTGGGGTCCGAGAACAGGATGCCCGGGTGGCAGGCCTGGTGAGAGGGTGACACACAAACCCGGAGCAGCTTAGAAACAAGGTGCAGCTTGGAAAGAATGGATCTACCAAGAAAGTTTTTATGCTTTGAATTGAGGCTCCGTTCACACGACAACAATTCAGGTGAAAACGCAGGATTCTTCTAAAGCATTTAAGATGACGACACTCAGGTCTTCGTCTTAAACGACATTCTGATATTAAGATCAGCTTCTATGTGGAAATTCTCGCAGCAGAAATGCAAAGAGGAGGAAAGAAAAGCCACGTACCTGTTGGAGGAGCCTGAGGGTCTCCAGGTGCGTCGTGCCGAGCTGCTGGAGGCGGGGTGGCTGCTGCCGGGTTCTGCTGAGGCTGCTGGTAGTACAACTGGATGGGAAGGGGGATGGACCGCCGCCTCAGGCCCACCAGGAGGATGTGAACCTGGCTGCTGGCCTTCTGCTCATCGTGTCGTCGCATCGTGTGGTTGGGGAACACGGTTCTGTGGCGGCGGAGGAGGGAAAGAAGATTAGCACTGAGAGGAAACTACTGAGCAGGAGTGTTTACAAATCCAGGTTTACATGTCAACACATGCTTGTAGAGAGCAGAGGGTCTCTATTGAGGGACACAGATTTTCCCTGGTATAAACGCCTCAGGTATAATATATCAATTCAGTCTTTCATGTTTTCTAGTGTATCCAGGTAGAAACTGTCTAGAATTGTTCTGCAGGATCGTTATTGAAGAAACAGCAGCAGTGGTGGTTCTTCATGTGAAGGTACTGATGGTCTCTGTTGTGCCTGAAGACATAAGTATTGACTGACCGCAGACATTTGAGGAAGCCGGTAGAATTCAAGATGTTGCTCCGTCCCATCTTGCTGCATGTGGCCAGGTACTCTGAGTACATTTCTGAACGAGACACTGTGCCCTCGGGGTTCGTCTCGAAGTGTGCATTTAACCTGTTGGACGACACAGAAGAGAGGGAGGCGGTTGTTGTGACGCGAGGAGAAAAGATGGAGGAATATCAGTTTGTTTCTCATGGTACGTTATGATAAAGTCATCCCTCTTACCACTGCAGTGTGAATTTCTCCCCGTCCAGTTCCACGATACCAGGAGGAGGCGGAGCCGACTGAACCGGGACCCTCGTTACTGTGCAAACACAGAGAGAGAAAAGCACATGATGAATCTCCTCTATCCTCGAAATGGGTTTCAGCTTTGCGGTGCTACCGAGTCCGGCCACTAGGTGTCAGCAATCCAAAAAGTTTGCCTGAACTAATGTCAGAAGGGTTCAGTGCACAGAGGGGTCACCAGCTAATTTACACTCAGGAACAGGAAAGTCATAAATACACAGAATTACCCAGAATGATTCCCTCCATTTTCCAGAAGTAACAGTGACGTGCGTTTATCTTTCATTTCAACTTGAAATCATTAATATCATGAATTATTTAAAACAACCGTTTCATCAGAGGCAGATAAAGGTAAACTAGTCAGTTATGTCAAATTTCTTTAATATGCAATTGTCTTGTCACTAATCTTTTATTCCTCTGCTGTAACAATATCATGGTAACGAGAAATATATAAGAGAAAATCAAAATTCTTGAAAAACAAAACAAACAAAAAAAACAATCCACTATACTATTCACCAATATACTAATACTAATGATACAACTGTCCAATCAGAGACAAAATGCAGGAACTTTTTCAGTTTCGACAAAAACACATTTTCACTTATTTTACACGATTCTACAAATCTAAATAAATCAAAGTGTCGCAGTCATAAATAAGGTTTCAGTAGAATTAGCAGGTTAGAGACATGAAAAGAATCTATTCATGGAGGTTGTTTGTTGTGAGCAAGTCTGAAGAACTGCTGCAGCTTTGAGCGGCGCTGTTCACATCTCTCTCTCTCTGTGCATAGGAACAAATAAACAAATAAACGATGCCGACAGCAGCTGATATTTAATGTTTGTGGTCAAATCTGTTTGGTTTCTTGTTGGTTTGAAGTCGTTAAAAGCTCACGTCGCTCTCGCATACATACAAACAACTTTCACTGCCAACGCAGAGTCACCGACTGTCTTGTGACAATTTGCATTACCGGTGTTCTTAATGTTGTTTGCATACGAGCGCTCCAGCCTGGCAGGCTGGCTCTGCTGAGCGAGGTCAGCCCAGAGAAACACTCTTACATGACAATGTTTTAAAGAGGAAACTGTTTTTCTGTGCGAGGAGATCGACAACAGGAATGGAGATGCAGCTCACTCTTTTGAATTGAACAGTTTCCTCCGACAAAGTGTACAAACATCACATCACCTCCATGATCACCATTTTCACAGATGATACCGAGTTAACCTACATGATGAAGACACCTTTTAAAATTGCCTGAATATTTACTTCGTGATGTTCTTCTCATGCAAGCATGTGGTTGTAAACACACACATGCAGCAGCAAAGATCCACGTGAAAACACAGCACCTCCTAGAGGCCTAACATGCAAACTGCAGCATGTCTGGCTTTCCAAAGAATTTCCTTCTGAAAGTGAAACTATCCTGAAATGAAAATGGAAATACCTCCAGTCGATTATTGCCATTTAATCAAGGCGTATAACTTAAACCAACCGTTTCTGAATTCTACATTTTCCAGTTTCAATCTACGATACTCTGAAGAACCTGCATGTAGCAGTGAATAACAACCAAACGCTAAGCTGTTACATCTTCAGTGTATAAAGTAGCTGAGCAGGTTCTTCATCAATCCCAAGGTTGGTGGTTCAATCCCCGTTTCCACCTCCCCCTGTGCTCAAGTGCGCTCGGACAAGACACTGAACCCACGTTTCTTCCAATAGAAGTCAAACATCTTGTTTCATCTGGAGTGGACCGGACTGGTAAAATAGAGTCATGATAACCTTTAAATTTAATTTATTTTTAAAGTTATTCTTTGTTGTGGTGCAGAGTACACATGATGGAAATGTCTAAAAATCTAATAATTACTATGGAAAATGTCCACAATCTCACCACGAAGCCAATTTTAATGAAATCTTTTGCTGCAAAATAAACTAAAATGTCCCAGAACTTAGAAAATGTGTTTAAAAATATACATTTTCTTTGAAATCATCACAATTTGCTCGGTCGGCTGGATTGGTGTCTTGGGAGGCATGAGTTTTATGTTTTATTCACAAGCTGAGCAGCTATTTGTCAAATAAATTGACTCTTTTTACCTATTTAAACTACCTGCATATTCATGGATACTTAAAAAAAGATGCTTTATTCAACTAACTAATATTTTAGACAATCACTTTATCATCAAAAATGTTCATTTCCCCTTGAATTAAGAGTATAAAGTAGTGGACATGTCAGCTGCAGCGAGACTCACCCGGCGCCGGCGTTCCCTGTATGGCTGCAGGTACCTGCTCCACCAGCTGCGGTCGGACCTCCGCTGCCTGATCGGCGCTGGCCTGATGCTCGATCAACCGCACGGCGGTGAGGGCGTCGGGTCCGAACGTGTGAAGGTCAACAGATACTAACCGCACCAGGAGATCTGCAGGAAAGAGTGGAAATATAAAGTGTGAGCATTCTGCGTCACAGTTAATCCGCAGTTCACCAGCGCAAAACCATACCTATGCTGCGGTCCACAGAGGCTATTTTGCCACAGGGAATCTCCCCGAGCTGAGCCAGCAGGTAAAGGACCTCCAGGGAGGCCATGAGTAACATGAGGTCCGGCAGGGTGAGGAGCATCATGACCTCCCGGTACGAATCCTGGTCCACGTACTCACAGATTAGCATGCCATTGTCCTCCACTTTGCTGAGGTTACCCAGGATCTCCATGGCTAGAAGGAGATGCAATACAAGGGTCATTTCATCCCAGAGACTCGTCACTTACACTGTCAACAACAGGAACATCCATGGGTCTCACCTCTCATCTTAAGGAACCGGTCCCTGGACATCAAGCATTTGGTAATGGTGTGAAAGATCAGATGTGTCGTCCGAAAGTCAACAGGATCCAGCTGGAGCTGCAAGAAGGAACGAGATTTATACAACCAACAACATTCATCAAGACGTTACAGAGATCCTACTCATTACTGTGATTGTGGGTCAAAGGTCGCCCGTATCTGCATCATTACATGACCGATATATGTTCATGGTCATGACGTATACGACGGCAAAATGTGCTCCAGCATTCACATAATAGATTAAAAAAGGCGTTGCGGTGCGTTATCTGCATACCACCATTCAATTAATGACATCAAAGGCTTAGCTGATGATATCTGGACTCTACCGCCCGGCGTCCTAAAATAGAGCGCAGATACGACGAGCTCATCAACACGCGTCTGATATCAAGAAAAGTCACGTTAAAACTGAAGCGAGGTCCTGCAGTGAGTCCGCTGTGGATCCACTCTACGTTTCATTCCAAGTCTGTGTCGGCGAGGGAATAAGAGAATTCATCCCAAATGTGTGTGTGAATGTTATTCTATAAAGCAGACGGTTGGGAAGTGACAGGGAACGCCATCTGTACCTACAGCAGCAAATAGACTGACCCCACAGGACAGCATCGCTCACAAGTCCGTCTGATCCGAGATAAACCTCAGCAGTTTCCCCAGCTACTTCCTCAAACTGCTTCTGAAGACAGACAGCCTGGACTGCTTGTAATTTGACACTAGCTTCACATTTAGCTTGTTGCAGCAAATTAGATTTTTCGGTCTTAAAACTGCTTTGTCTGAATGTCACCGACCGCAGCGATGTCAGAGTGAACATGCTGGAGTTACTACTTCAGAAAGACGATTGGACACGCAGATCATCACACATTCACAGGTGGAAGAATAAAATATTAATTCTACACAAAGTACAGTCCAGATTGCACGGCCTGACAGGACGACAGGGACGATCAGATGAGCGTTTACACGACATTTCAAGTGAAAATGCATCATTTTCATGTTTTCCTTTCAGAAAGTTTCCGCGTTTGGACAACAGCGTTTGAAAACGACGTCCTTTTACACGGAAACAGCAGAAATGCAGAAAACAAAGTCATGAAACAACCAAGTGCCGGGAGTACCGGACTGAGAATCAAGACATTCCGGAGGCAAACTTTGCTATTGCCCAGCGACTGAACATGTGCAGAACAACTATTTACTGCAGCGATCAGAAAAGTTCCGTTTCCAAGGAGTCAAATCAGTTGTGTTTTCAGTGACTGCGAGCACTGTTGTCGTTTAAACGGACGCTCAAAATGCAACGAAAGTTTCCCTTTGTACATGAAAATGTCGTTGTGTAATCAAGGCCTTAGTCAATAACTGTAAACTCAGCGAATGAGACGATGCAGTTCAGTGACTTCACTTTAATATTAACTGAACTGACTGTTGTACTTCAGTTCAGGCTGCTTTAGAGTAAAAACGTTTTTTGCAGCATTAAGCAGTGAAGACGGCGCCCGATAGACTCAGCTGATATAAAACAACATCATATCTGCGTTTTGGAAGTGAAACCGCTCCACCGCCGGTCGTACCTCGGCAGCCACGTTGCCCAGCGTGTCGAGTCCGAGCTGTCGGAGTGAGATGAGGTTACAGTGGGCACAGAGCAAAAGGAAGCGCAGGCACGTTCGGTTTGCCGCTAGCAGCTTGACGTTGGCCTCCTCGAAGGAGAGGTTTCTCAGGATGACGGCGACCTGCAGCACCCGCTGGGCCTCCATGTCGCTGATGCCCGAGTTCCGCGGCGGGTGGAAGATGCTCTGCCAGCGCGTCGCACACGACGTACCATCTGCAACGAGAGGGATCAGTGCCGGGGGGTGGCAAGACTCTGTTGGAGGAACTGGTGGCATAATGCTTTGGGCTGCTCAAACGGGAGAAAAGAAGTATTATTATTATTATTATTATTAGCACTGAGCTTGGTTACCTTGTGGTGGGCTGTTCTTGTCCCAGATGAGCTCCCTGACTTCAGCGTCCTCCACCACCTCCTTCCAGAACTGCAGTAAAACAGAAGCAGTTTGTCAAAAACCAACTTCCTGCTGCAGTGCATCCATTCAGTCATGTCAACAGAGTGGCAGACGGCACACAACAGGCTTCATTAATCTCCGGTTACCACATTATGACTGTAGACAATAGAAATAAAATGAGGTGAGCGTGAGGTCAGGCTATGAATAAGACTGAAGGTTTAAAAATATAACCAGGAAGCTTCAAAATCACTGCAACGCCACCGATTCGGTGGATTTTTCCATTCACTCATTGGAAACAGATACTCCATTTCAAAATGAATAATGCATCTGTATTCAAACATCCGAGGTACAAGTACCAGCTACCATCTTTAGTCAGTAATATGGTTCCCAACCAGAGCTAAAGCTGTACTCCGTTTCTTTTACATGTTTGAAACAGCCAAATAAAAACCGGATGAGATAAATAGTGTGATGCAATCTACCTAAAAACATAATGTTTTTAACCCCTTCATACATATAGTGTGTATTTTAACATGTTAAATTGTCAAAAAAATTTCCATTTGCTCCCAAAACTACATGTGAATGTTAATGTGATGTGATTGCGAGCAGTCCAGGGTTTTACCGGCCTTTGATCGACACCGTCGGTATAAAAGAGGATGGATGTTGAGTCTGCTCATCAAACAACGTGAAAGGTTGTGGGGTTTATGTGCCATTCCATAACCAGCCACCAGGGGGCGACCAGCAAGGTTCTGGCTTGACTTTAATGGCGGTCAGCCCTCCACCAGAATAAACTGTTAAGTTGTCAAACCTGAAATCTACAGTGCAGCTTGAAATTAGGACTCATTTTACTCTAGAAGGGTCTCATGAAGCCTGGAGCCGAGGTGAGGCTCCGTACAGCTGGATGGTGAGCAATCTACTAGATAAACAGCCCAGAGTGACGACATCGTGTTAAGACAACCATGTGGCTTTTTATATTGAAGGGGAAAACTATGACGACTGCAAATATTATGTATGTAGTGACACTGTGATATGGACTCAGGTAGGGAGATGATTTCATCCCGATTGTAATTTCCACATCACGACTCGAAGATGTTGATTGAATGCGTTACCCTGACAAAGTCCCGAGAGGTTTTCTCCTTCCAGTCCATCCCGAACACCGCGGAGAAGCTGCCTAGTGCTGAAACAACACAGACGGAACATCACAAATACATTCTTCTTTGACCTTTGGCTTTTATTCCCCGCGACAAATTATATTTAGGAGGTGCTAAAGAGTCAACCTTTGATCCAAAACAGAAAAAGTGGAAGCCAGAGGCGTGCAGTGAATACAGAAAAAGAATAATCCGTCATCTGGAGGTTTCATAGAGTCCAGTGACGAGTGACGTCACACAGCGGACAGGTTTTTAATTTATGCCTTAATAGAGATTTTTCTGAGCAAACCAAAGCAGAGATACATAGTTATACATGTGATCTCATTTTAAATTCATTTACACACCAGTCATTTCCAAAAGGACAATTAACGGGCTAAAAAGAGCTTTAAGAAACGACTAAAATGAGAAAAAATGGCTAATTTATTTATGCATTTTTCCAAATTTATGGTGGTTTTAAACAAACCAAGAAAATGACAACCAAAAGAAAAAAACCTTTAAAATAAGGGGAATACGTGCTTAAGGGTTAGGGTTAGTATATAACCCTAGTAATAACTGCTTATTATAGAGCCAAACTAGTAAAAACAGCTCAAATGTCAAAGTTGTTTAAAAAAAGCCATTTAAAAAAGGGTAAAATGGCCAAAATCTGGTAAAAATAACCTGAAAATGTTGTGAAATGTTTCCCTTTGTAATTGAAGCTTCATGAATGCAAATTTTTGCAGGTAAACCAAAACTATACATGAAACTTATTACGTTTTTTTCACCAAATTTTAATGATAAATGTGATTTTGCGGCTCCACATAAAGGGACAAAAACGTCTCTTTTGGTGTTAAGGTCGCAGACCGCTGACCTAGAACAAGAAATCAATGGAACCTGAATATAATCGATCTTTACACAACTTCAATGTCTGACCATCTCGTTTCAACCACGCTGAGAAAGAGAGAGTGATGACGTACAGTCGTCGAAGACGCCAGCGTGCGCCAGCAGCAACGTGACCAGTTTGGGGTCCTTGTCCAGCTGCATGGCGTGCTTGCTCTCGTTGGAAAGCAGAGTGCAAACGTTGACGGCGAAGTCCACTTCATTTGGGAGGCCCGAGAGGAGAGACAGCACCAGTTTGTTGTAGTCGCACGGCGCAACGAAGTCCGTAGACAGTCCATAGCTTTGGCGAAGATAGTCTGAGAAGACAAGGGGGGAAAAAAGGGAACAAATTCAGACGTTCTAAAGTAGAGAACATCTTGTCACACAGATGTGTTAAGATATTCGGGAGCTAGACACAAATCAAGTGGCACAATTTCCCGTTGGATTCAGCAGCTGCTTTGAGATCCCAGAGGAACGGAGCAAGTTAGTTTCTACTATCAGACGAGACCTCGACCCTATCCGTTTAGAGTACGCCCGTTTTATAGTTCATCAATTTTTCATGCCATATTTACTTTGTTTCACGTGGGCAATACGTACGACATAAAGAGCATGCATGATTCAACACAAACCACAAAGGAACGCTGCACATTAAAAGCAGGAACCTTCCGCACCAGTTTTCTTCAATTCTTCAAAAACACTTGTAAAAAATATATTTAGCTGCAATTACTCCACCTGATATTTATTGTTGCTCTGCCGATCACTGAGAATGTATAGTGTTTAATCATAACACATGTTACACAAAGTGGATTTTCCTGCACGGTGTAAATCAGCTTCTAAACGGCACTTTGGGAAATTGGGAGATGACGTGCTCGTCTCTAACCCAGTGTGCTTTGACGGTACTTCCATCTACAAAATCAAACACAGGGTAGTAGGTACGCCGCGTCAGGGGGGAAAAAGTGGACTATAGACGGTGCAATGGAGCGATCCACAAGCACATTTAAATATTAAACTGCAGGGAAGCACAGTTGCTGCTGAAGAGAATGAAACGCTCTAACATGGAAGATGTTCATCCTGAGCCACAAAACATTTGGCCACACGAAGCTGGAGCTCAAAAATATAGTCAGATATATATATTTATCTTTAATGTACACATTTCTACATCTGTGTCCAAATCCTGACGGTGTGATAGTGCAAGCGGTTTCCTTTATTAAAGTATGGCAGAGTAAAATTGTACGTCTACTAAACTCTTATGAAAGAAAGGCGCTGCCCATTCAGCAAAACAGTTTTTAAAATGCATGTTCAGCAAATACATCTTAAGCACTTTCCTAAAAATCAACATGAAAACACAAACCAGAGACAACCCCCGAGGTTTTACCACACAAACAAACTCACACAGCACAGTAGGCTCTTTCTGACCAATCCCTCGTTCACATGACCACGTTTCAAATGAAAACTAAAAGCAGAACGTGGCCTGGGAGCCATGACAGTCTGGAGGCTACAAGTGGTGTTATTGTCCATCTACTATTTCAAAAAGCAGTCTTTTCTCCCATTTTCACAGAGACGGAACATTTAAGAAGTTCCGTTTTCAGCGATGAGTGCAGATCAGTGCAGATCGACGACTCCCGGAACGCTATGAAAGTTTCCCATAATCATTTGAATATGTACATTAACCTCGGCACTTGTTTATGCTTCATGTAAATATATGACATTTGACCTCCGCAGGTTATCGGGAGCCAGAATCAGACGCAGAGCGTCTTGATGTAATGATTGCAGCGTGTAAAGATGAGCAGAACCAGAGGAGAGTCTTTAAGCTCCCCCTGCACACCTTCACTCACTTTAGCCTCAGATTTATTCTGCCTTTAACGGACTTTTAAGCGAACCAAATGGGGCACTAAGCCGCTCAGTGGAAGCTATCTTTAGTTCAAATTAGCGTGATGAGCCGTGTCGTGTCTGACTGAAGGAAATTAATGTTCCACAACTTTTAATTGTGTTTGTGTTCGATTCAGTTCGCTTTAGTGATGGGCTTTTTTTTTTTTTTTATAATTAAAAGACTAATATGAAATTCTAACTGTATGGAGAAGTCATGTCTTGAATACTCTAAAATATACATGATTCTCTTTGTTGACAAAGTAATTATACTCTGACAAAGAGGCGAGAGGCCTCTCAGCAGCGTGGCTTGATTTTCTGCCATCCATTACTTTGTGTGCATTGGTGTCATTCCCGCGTACGCTGGGTATTTCAATTTGGTGCAGGGTCTTTGTAGACCGCCGCCTCTGGAAACCAATCATAACACCGAGCGCAGTCCTGCTGAGTGAATTTGATTTCCATGCTGAAAAGGTTTGTGCAGGGAAATGTAATTCAGCCGAGTTGCCATTGTAGCAGCAGCAGCTCGTGTCTGAGCTCGTCCTCCGGCACCTGCAGCGAGGTGCAGAGCGCCGCCGTGCGACGCCCCGCCTGACAGACGTGGCTTTATGAGCTGAATGAATCAACGCTTGTCGCAGGCCTCGGAGACAAACGGGCCGAACCAAAGCCGGGTGGGAGACTTCCAGAGCAATTGTCAAATAATTAGCCATGACTGAGCCTGCGAAGCCATAATAGCACAATTTCAGGCGAGGTGTCCCACTACATTACTGCTGCATTTAAAGCCAGAGGAAAGCATTTCTCTGAGGTTTGACGATACAGCCAAACCAAAAAACGGAGATATGAGCTGAATGCAGACGCATCCGCATCAGCGCGAGTCTACTACAGGGAGCCGTTTCCAGAAATCTGCCTGAGATCTCACGTCGAGTTGCCAGCTTCGCTTCATGCATTTTTAAATGCATTTATTTTATGTGTTTTCTCAGTTCTGCTCATCAAGTTGCTTTAATCCCTGCTCCATCACTGTGAGAGGAATAAGGACATTTCAGCAGAAGAGGGGAGGAGGGTCGATCCTCCTCCTGCTTACCGAGCACAGTATCCAAATACACACTTCATATTTTCCCACAGCAAGTTTTACAAAACAGACTAACCAAAGTTTTGATCACATCATGACACTTTATCCCCCTTATTTGCTCCGGGCTCATACATAGCAATCATCTTATTAGAATTGTAAGAAACTCAAAAACAACTTGTGCACATGCATATTTCTATCGAATCAGGGCAGTGAGATGTGACTTTATTGATTTCCGTCACACTTTTTTTCTTTAAAAGAAAATAGGAAAAGTCTTTCAACATCAAGCGGCCATAGAAACTATCCTCGGTCATTTCCTGTCCAGAAGCAGAGAGAAAGTCTCTGTATGAACTCACCTGGTCGACACGCATCCCAGGCTGAACCAGCAAACATTCAACTGTGGAGCAACATCTCCCAACCATCCATCACAAATCAATGTGGGCATTTAGAGAACCGATGCCCTGAACAAATGTATTTTCCTCTGGGATTAAAAATTCTATATCATCAATATTAGTCTTAATCCTGTAATCTAGTCAGCTCGATCTTAATCAACAAAGATTAACAAAATAACTGATCCCCAGTCATTGCTGTAGTTTAATCCTGTTAACACAACGCTGCTCGTAGACACTGAAAATGCAACTTTTAGAAAAATCTCTGAATCAGTCTCCAAGGAAATGGGAGGAGACTAAACTTTTCTGAAATGCTGCTCCTGCGAATGCACTCCGTGGCAGTAGTAAATCCTTCTTCTACACATGACCTCCAGGCTGTATTTTCCTGGGACTTTGTGGTTTTAAAGCTTAGAGTTGTAACAGCATTCCAACTTTGTCTTCTGTCCTTACAAATGACCGTGTCCACTCGATGCTAATGTTTATAGTGTATTGTTCTCTGCGTGTGTGTGGTTTCATTACAAAAACAACCAACACCACCCAGTAGTGGCCGGACATGCCAACTACACTGTTTTCAGAGCGTTGCTGTGTAAGTGTAAAACGGGACGTTTGAAGCTGAAAAACAACCCAATGAGCAGCGGGAGGAAACTGAAATTGGAAAGTTGTAGGGAGACACCAAAACAAAGAAGCACTTTAAAATCAGAAATATGTCCTAATTGATTCCTTTCACATCCATGATGTCATCGTAATGCGTTTCTTTAATCCTTTTACCCGCCTGCGTGTGTGTGCTTGTTCCAGAAATCCGACTCAAACCTTCCAAAGGTAAGTGGCTCTCCTCTGTGTGTGTGGGGGAAAAAGAAAAGAAGAAGCCATAGACGGAGTTCACCTCTGTATGTGGTGTGTTTTCCCTCAGCGGTCATCTTTTGGAGTGAATTAGCTCAGCAGGCAGTCTGATGATTGTTAGAGGCTGTGACTAAAAGGCTAATCTGAACCGAGGCAGAGGGAAAACTAACAAGTGCTTCGCTCTCCCCTTCATCAATAACTGCTGTCAGGACAGTCAATTACCCCAGGAAGCAGCCCAGCGGTCAACGCGACAACATGGCGAGTGTAATGGACGGCTCTCATTCACCGTGGCTGACCGGGTCCAACAGGACAGCCGAGAGGTCGGCCCCGAGCTCCACAACACGCCGTTCTACGCCGAGGCTTTTTATCACCACCAAAGCAGCTGCACACACTCAGCTTTAGAAAATTATTAGTCAATGGCCAAGTTTGAGTGGGCAACACACACACACACACACACACACACACACACACACACACACACACACACACACACACACACACACACACACACACACACACACACACACACACACACACACACACACACACACACACACACACACACACACACACACACACACACACACACACACACACACACACACACACACACACACACACACACACACACACACACACACACACACACACACACACACACACACACACACACACACACACACACACACACACACACACACACACACACACACACACAGAGAAGACAATTACTGCATGCTTCACAGCCTTGGTACAAACCCAGCAGTGCTGAGCAAGGTGAATCAGAAGAGTCACTGAGTAATAAAAGTGATGAATGTGAAGGACGATTATCAGACCTGGTAACGGGACAAACGGCCCAAAAGCTCAGCCATTTCAAGAGACCGAAAGTTTGATGAAACAATTTGGTAGGTTTTTTGAAGCCACTCCTGGACACACATTCACAGATTCACAGATAAAAAGAAATAAATTCTACAATAAGGAACTACGATACAAGTGAAAGACAGTCCAGATTGAACAACCCGACTGGATGATGATCACGTTTTTTGTGTTTTCATTTCGGCCAAGTTTCACGTTTACACAATTTTAAAATCATGTCTGACTCAACAATAAAACCACCAAGTCCCAGGAGAATACGGACTGGGAGTCGTGCCAATCTGGAGGAAATAGATTGTTCTTATCGTCCATCGACTCGCCCATGAGCAGAACAACTTTTTACTACGACTGCGGTGTGCAGCAGCAGCGTTTTAGGAAAGTTCTGTTTTCCCCTCCGTTTCCACGGAGACGGAGTGTTTTCAACAAGTTTCCAGTGGCTCTGAGCACCGTCATCGGGTAAACGTCCAAAATGCAATTTTCACTTGAAAACATTGTCGTCCACACGGGGCCTGAGAGTAAAATACGTCCCAAGATTGCAGAATTAAATCACAATTTGAACAATTCAAAAGGATCTAACAACAACAGAGACTTTCTCTTCCACACTCAGCATGGAGAGGATCCATTCTGGAAAATAAACTTGTTTGTTTACTCGCCGAAAGTGAAGTGAGCAAATCAATACCACCCGTGACTGCACTACCAATGTGAGGCTGGCATCAGTGGCCTGCGAGTATTCAAGATTTTAAAGAAGTGGATGTCTTGAACTGGTTCATCTGCATCGAGCAACACATCAAAAATTACGAGCACATATTGTGCAGCGTCGTGTTTCCTGAGCCCCGCAGAGCCGCAGGCATGGCGCGAAGGATCTCCCCCGTCTGGTGGACACGTCCCCTCTTCTGTTTTACCACCAGCTCCACTCACAGTCATTAAAACGTCCAATGAATATATTCTGACTGGACTGGAGCTGCAAACTCGCGTATTGAGAGCAAAACTCAACATTCTTGTTGACGGTGGGCATCTGGAGAACATTTTGGTTCTTTCACGGGTGATCGAAACCAAAAAGTAACGGACGCATTAGTAGATGTAGGCAAGTTAGAAGCTTGGCTTTGTCTTTATGTATAAAATTAAAAAACTTTATTGATCCCAGAGGGAAATTCTTTTATATAACGCTACAACTGGCATACATGTTACACTTTTTTAAAGAAAGTGCTGATCATTTGTATCATAGTTTGTCTTCATTACATTCAGTTTGAAAAATGACCTAATAAAATCAACATTTGTTTAAAACTCACTTTTTGTATCATGGCTTCTTTAAATGATTCAGTTTTTACTTCATACCGTATTTTCACGACTATAAGGCGCACATAAAAGTCTTAGATTTTCTTCAAAATGTGCGGCGCGCCCTATGGTGCAGTGCGCCCTATGTGTGTGTTGTTGTTGTAAAGCGGACGTAGTAGAGAACACCATGAGAACGTTAAAGGGGGAAGTGTGGGCGTGGATTGTATATAAATGAACGGGTATGTGCGTTATGCAGAACATCGTTGTTTTAACAACCCTGAAAATGGCGAAGAGACACGCTAATGAAGCAGTTTAACTTTAAACTGAAGGCCATCAGCTACGTGGAGGAACATGGAAATCGAGCAGCCGCGAGAGAATTTAAGATTAATGAATCGATGGTTCGCAAGTGGAGGAAGCTGGAAAACGAGCTCCGACAGGTGAAGAAGACGCAGCTGAGTTTCCGCGGACATAAGGCGAGGTGGCCCGAGTTGGAGGAAAGACTCGAGCAGTGGATCATCGCACAAAGAACGAGTGGGAGAAGCGTTTCGACGGTCACCATTCGACTAAAAGCAGTAACGCTAGCAGAAGAAATGAAAATTGAACATTTCCGCTGGACATCGGTGTGAACCGGCCGTTCAAAGTAAGGCTGCGAGCGGCGTGGGAGCGATGGATGACCGATGGAGACCACAGTTTCACTAAGAGTGGAAGGCAGCGCCGGGCGAGTTACGCCACAATTTGCAAATGGATTGTAGATGCTTGGGCTAGCGTGTCTGCTGGCACTGTTGTTCGAGCTTTCGCAAAAGCCGGCATCATTTCCAAGGAGCCGCACGGCACGGAAAGTGACTGACAGTGAAGAAAATGAACCTGGTATGTTTGATGGAGATTTAGCGCAGCTGTTCAATTCAGAAACAGAGGACGAGGAGTTCGATGGGTTTGATTGATGACGATTACAGGTAAAAAAAAATGTTAGTACTTTGTAATCAATACTTAAATAAAGCACAACCAAACTCAGTTTTGCTCCCGCTCTATTTTTAAATACGCACACTTGTATGCTTGTGTGCGTGTGTTGTTGTAATGCGGACACCATGAGAACGTTAAAGGGGGAAGTGTGGGCATGGAACCCGCGCCCTATGAGCAGGTGCGCCTTATGTGTGTTAAATGCAGTAATGGCACACATAACTGAGACTGCGCCTTTTGGGCGTGAAAATACGGTATATTCAGAAAATGTGGACAGATTTTAGAGTAAAAATTCATATTCCCTCAGTTAAAAGAAGCTATTTCTAATCTTAAACATAATAGATGTTATATGAACATAACTTAATGAATATTAATGTTTTTGATGTTGAAGTTTGAAATGTGGACGCTTGTTTAGAAAACGGATCCAAGTCTAAATGTTTAAACATCTTCTGTGAAGAGACGTATTGCTGTGAATAACACACGCTTGTCAAAATCCTTTTATATAGTCTGCAGACACAGAAACCAGTAAGAAAATTAGGCTGGTGCCAAATGACAAAGCGTGTTGTGAGCGTGTCACCTGAAATGTCTCAATGGACTATTTTAGGCACAGATTCAGGACAAAAGCTCTAAACGCAGCCGGCTTGATGCCAGAACATGAAAACCTGCCACCGCTCTGGACACACAGCTGAAACCAACCGGGACCTTTTCCCACCAGAGAGCAGGGAGATCAATCAACCTTCATCAATCCACCAATCAGAGCCGGCGCCTACCTGATACAACGTGTTGCTGGTAGTTGTACGAGCTAGGAATTGCACCGATTGGAAGAGAGGCTTTGGGGTTCCCCGGCTGCGCTTCGTCATCATCCTCGCCGAAGTGGTGGACTTTCTCATACTTCTCCAGGTATCTGCGAAGAGGCAGAAAAACACAGACGGTGAGTCGACACCTTCCTGCCATAAATTCTCATTTCTGTCCGATGGAAGCCTGGGGTGATGAAACAGGATCACATCGAGACTTATTTACTCCATAATTCACTTTGGACTGAGACTGTTTGACTGAGCAGGTTGCATCAGGCACAGAAGAGCTGTAGAGGAAAATGTACATGAGCCTCGCTTTGCAGAGTAAAAACCTCCAACTGGCAGCCATTGATAAAATATGTTATTGTGACAATAAACAAATTCCGCAGTTCAAGTTTTATCACACAAGTTTCAGCTCCTTTACTGCAGATTTTAAAATATGCTCATTTAATGTTGATGGATACTTTTGATTACTATGATGGCAGGATTGACTTAAGATTTGCAATTTTACTTTTGCATGTATGATTTCAAAGTTAAATCTGTTGGAATATGATGTAAAAATATGAGATTTCAACTGTCTTTTTCCACCTAGTTTAGAAAATGCTGCGCAGAAAACAAACAAAGTACCTGAAAACACATGTCACATACAAAAAACATTCGGTTTTAATAAAGAGTAAAAATAAGATAATAAAGTAATAAATAAGCTGTACTGACTGATTCCTCTGTGCAGCTTGTTGTGATGATCGAGACAAGAAACTGTCCTTCATAGATTAAGAAACTACAAACTACTCCAAATATTGATAAAAGTGATTATATATAATAAAGTTTGACAGTTTTCGTCCATGTTTGTGGAGGTTGGTTAACTCTGGTTATTAGATAAACAGTGATAATGTCGGATACACTCTGACCAGCCACTTTATAAGAAACCCTTAAGTAAAATATATCTACGTGTACATTTGTTATTAGTTTGAAGTTTTCTTGAGCCCCTCTACATCAATTAACCCGGGGATGTCACACAAAGATCTGTTCAGTTGCCACATACAGCCCAGTTTTATCTTCAGGGAGCCGAACCGGTAAAATACTGCCATCGTTTTTAAATTCTTACTCGTGGTGCAGAGTTTACCTGATGAAAATGTCAATATTTTCACAAAAATCAAGCAGTTGCTACAGAAAATGATTGCAATCGCAAAATAAAGCCAACTGTAATGAACCCTCTGGTGCAAAACACAGTGCAATGTCCTATACGGTGTCTCTGTGTCGTGTCCTCTACTCTGAAGAGATTTGTTTTTAAATATCAATGTTTTGACGTTTTTACAAGTTGCCGACCGGTTTCAGCCAGCGGGCCTTATGTTCAACACCCCTGAATTACAGTTTTTCTATTAGTCTGCCCACCCAATTAATAAAAATGGAGAGAACAAAATGCCTTTGAACACAGGTTTATTAGATCATTTCTATTCAGGAATAATTATTTTGATGGAGCAATTTTGTGGGTGAATGCACCTCCACTGAAAACGTTAACAGTTGGGAGTTGAATCCAGGGCTTGAATGTTGGCGATAAGCAGAGTGTGATTTGCCCCCCTCTGGTCCACACATCCATCTACTTTTTGATTATTTTAACAGCAGGAGGGACGACTGCATGGTGATTAAGATACTTCCCCAGCATGTGCAATAAAATCTGAGTAAAGCAGCCTGTCACCTCTCACACCGAGAGGGATAGTTACACTAACTCTAAACTCGTAATTCTGCATATTCAAAATCTCACCAACAGCAGCTCCAGAGTAATAAATGGCATTTTCTTGATGGGCGCTAGTTGGAAAGTAAACATAGTAAATCTTTGCAACACGTGAAAAGTTAATGATCATGCATTTTTAGTTTGCACTTCTTATACCAGTAGACGAGTTCAAAATGAACAGTTTTATTAATGCGAGACAAACACAGGATGTTGTGTCCATCGATCAGCCAACGGTGCAGCTCTGATCCCACTTTAATTGAGATTTGTCCATCATAAAGAACAACACGACTACGGCGCATGCTGTTCACTGTACTCATTTAAACAGCGTCGGGGTTCCCCCTAATTTAAAGCCGATAAAGCCTCTGGAGAGTCGTGCCACTTTGTAACGTACAATAAAACCCTGTTCGGCCGCGGCTCTGGACGGTTGGCGGGTGAGGAGAAGACAGATCTGGTGTTGTGAACACGGGCTGCTGAACAAACGGCAGACTTTGCTGACACGCTGCCAAGAGCTGGCAGAATAGTGGTGGACGATCTCCGGCAGCCTGAAACATTCCCTCCTGGCGTGGATCAGCTTGAGAGGACACGTTACATCACTTTATTTTCTATTTTTTTCTTCAAGGCTTGTGTTTGTGTGCATGTTATGGTCATTTGAGCTTTAACGTTACGACATACACACACATGCAGCAATCAAAGTGGCACGCAGCCTGAATGGAAACATTTCACATTTCACAACATGGGATGTCCAGATGGTCCCTACAAAAACATGGAAATAAACCAAATGCCAAAGAGTCGGGAGATGTGACCTGTAACTCGTATGAATGCAAAACACACATTTGAGCCATTTTGCCAAAACAATGCTTTCTTTGAGTATATGTGTGGATTCTGTTCTGTTTACACACCGAAGTATCTCGTAGATGTTTAGCGGCTTTGTTCAAAATGCTACTGCTGTGCATGTGCACCACTGGCGCAGTAAATACTACTTCTGCACGTGTACGAGTAGATAGACAATAACAAAGATGGCAGTGTCGAAAATGTCATGACTTCTAGTCATTGTTCTCCCGGCACTCTGTAGTTTTATAGTTGAGAATCACCTGTAATAGAAATCGCCTGTGTATCTGAATGTCTGTGTTCTTCCATTGTTAACGTTTATAGCGTATTGTTCTGTGTGCGTGTGTGTGTGGTTTCATTACAAATACAAACAGCCCCACGAGTGGCCCAACAACAAAACATTGTTTTCAAATGTTGCCGTGTAAACACAAAACTTTTTTGAATACGGAAACGAAAAAACGATGTATTTTAAGTTGAAACATTGTCGTCTAAACGAGGCTCAGACTCGGACAAAAACGCTGCATGCCGACGCCGTTACAGGTGAAACATCTTAAACATATAAACTAACATTCACTAATTGGAGAAAATCTCTTTCGATCTCTAAACAGCAAAATTAAGTTTCATCCCGAACACAACAGGAGACCTTCCTCAGAAAACAAGGACATTTAAATTGATCCTAGATAAAAACCAAAATTAAAACAGCGTTGAGCAGAGACAACCAACCAGACTACAGCGATAACACACCAACAACTGGTGGGAAAATAAAGAGTTCACAGCAACTCTCTGGCCATTTAGAAACACCACAGAAATCTAAAAATGTCACTTTTCTTCCACTCCACATCCAGTGTGAATCAGTTTAAAAGATGTTCAATGGCTGGCAGAGCCCCCGGCAGCTGCTTTCACCGGCGCCGTGAAGCTTTGAGACGGTGAATCAAAGCGTGAGCCGCTTCATAACAGAGGCTAAAAATGAGCACAACATGAGAAACCGATGTGTTTGCATGACTGAAGGCTGACAGTGGTTGGTGCATCAGCAGAGCAAACGCTCAGTGAAATGAATGAGGTGTGAAATAGCAGATATATAAAAAAAGAAAAGAAAAAAATCCACCTTTTTTCAAAGCAAAGTTTGTGAAGGAAAAACAAACTCAAGTCTGAATGAGCATGCGAATGCAGTTTCTTAGGTTGGATAAACACCTCGTAATAATGTGGAGAATCTGCCAGGCAAACAGAAACACACTCAAAATCGCGCTTCCACAGACACTCAGCAAAATACCTCGGCGGCAGCCGTGCAGTGAACCCGGCCTGTGTGGTCGTGAGTCACCCAGCAAGTGCCTGTTTCTGAATTAGGCCCCGCTTGTTCATCGTGGCCGAGGTAATCCCCCGTTCGCTGGCTGCCGGGTGACACGCCGGACTATAAATACACTCAGCCTTCATTTGTAGAGAGAGGCTGAGGGAAGGAGGGAGGGAGGGAGGGAGGGAGGGAGGGAGGGATAGGCCCTGGTCCCCACTGCAGCGTCATCAACCGCTGTCTGGGCTCCAGCGAGGAAGAAGCTGTGTGTAAAAGATGAGTAAAGGCACGAGATGAGGCAAGCGAGTCAACTGCAGCTGCTCTCGTTTGCGCTTCCTCTCAAAGAAAGAAGAAGAAAAAAAGCCCAACAGGAACACCTTCCTCCTCACACCAGCAGAAAACCACCCGAGCTGGATTTAATTTGACTACAACCGTTGAAGGAAGTGTGTGTGTGTTTTCCCTCCAAAATGGCAGGGCAAACTGTCACGAGTGTGTGTGTGTGTGTGTGTGTGTGTGTGTGTGTGTGTGTGTGTGTGTGTGTGTGTGTGTGTGTGTGTGTGTGTGTGTGTGTGTGTGTGTGTGTGTGTGTGTGTGTGTGTGTAAAAAGCCCATGATTAGTGCTGCATTATCTCCAGTGATCAGGCTCACACTCAGCTGCCCAGATGCCCTCGGTGTGTTGGTGTGAGCAGGACATGGTTGCCCCCTGCTGGACACGGGAACAGCCGGCCCAACACAAACACAAACACACACACACTCTCCCGTGCCAATTTCCTGCACTCCAAATGTTTGCCGGGGATTTGACGGGAGCGTCCGCCGGCCGGAGGCGGTTCACTTTGTCAATAATCACAGGGCCGTTTATTGATGCCTGTGAGCCAACTGAGAAAATAACGTACGGGCCGGATCACCAACCGTCTGACACATTTGTGCACCGGCGAGTGTCGTTAGGGATTCTTTTAATCAGTGTGCATGTTGCACGGACGTGGACACATGGTAACAGGTTAAATATCTGTGCCGACTAAACATTCCCCTGCGGAGCCACCCGTTGTCAACTTAACCTGGAGAACATTTTTCCTCCTGCTCCTGTAATTTCATACAGATGATCTCTAGCACGAGAACAAATACTGGACAGAAATGAAAAGCTTGAAGGGCCGTGGATAATAAATCCTCTATAATATGTGGTTTGTTTTGAGGAATCGTAATAAAACCAGTGTATGGATGATTAACTGATCAACATCTTCTTGGTTAAAGTTTCCAATTCTTGTTAGCTATGTGCCAACACTTTAATCACATGTCTTTGTGGCTCACTGAAATGAAATGGAGGATAATCAACACTGCCACCTAGTGACTGAAGAAAGTGACCAATATGTAATGTTTTTTCTCATGATCACAGTATGAATCAGTGGCGTCAAACACATTTCATCTCGACTGGCCTGGAGCTGTAAAATAGTCCCAAAATAACAATTAAGTTTAAAGTTTTTCCTTTGTTGTGGCTCAGAGTAGATCTGATGTAAAATGTCTGCATTTTATGAAAAACCCTAAGCCCCGCCCCCAAATGCAAACAAACCAATAGCATTCAACTACAAAACATAACATGAACAAGTGTCTTGTGTGGATGAACACACACAACTACAAATAAGTACGTCTAAGTTTGTTTCAAAGTAAGGCCATGTCTTATATAATTCTAACAATCTAGTCATAATAATAATCACACAACGCTAGCGGCGATGATCTTCCTTAAGCTAGCCACCTAGCTCACCTGATGTCACGGATATCAACTCCTCCAGCTAATAGGCTAGGTGGCCAAGCGCTAAATACGTGAATGTTGTTAACTCGGTAGGCAGCTGACTGCGTGTTTATATGTGAGCTGCCAACCGAGTTAACAACATTGACGAAAGGGGCGGGGCTTAGCCAAAGGTCAATTACTACCAAAACGACTACAATGTCAGTATGAAGCCAATTTTAATGAAATATTCTGGTGCAAAACAAAAAACATTCTCCTATAGCTGTTGCATTCTGGGTGTTTTTATAAACTCCCCCTGACAGCATGGTTTTGAGGTTAATGCTAGTTTGCCATCTTTCACGGTGGCATCGTGGGCCTTATGTTTGACATCCCTGGTTTGAAGCCTTATAACAAAGCAGTAAAGTATCAGTATCCTTGTACTTGTGATATTTATTGTATCGTCAGATCATTTCCAAAACACAAGTGAAGGGCTATCAGTATGAAATCACAATTTCTGAGGCAAAGCAACTGTCAAACAATTAATATAAGTCAGGACAAATTAGTTATGGGATGTTTTCTCTTTGAATCACTGAAAATTAGGTCCAGAGCCACATGATCCAACTCTACTATTGTAAATTGTGCATGAATGTCAAAATTCTTAAAGACAGAAACCAAATAGGGTAAATACAAGAGAATATGGGAAGTTAAAGCAACTTGAGTTTGAGGAATGCCCAATCAGACTGAAGACGGCTGTCTAGGATTTTATCTTCTGATTTTAAACATCAATACAGATGTTACATGCACAAAAACAACATTTTATGTTGCATGTATGAGTGTAATTAATAATCCGGTTTCAACTCTCTAAACAAAACATGTTCTGCTCTTTTCAGTCCACAAATCCAAACACAGGTCATCCAAAATATTAAATATATCCACCAAATCCAAGAATTTCAACAATACATAGAAATATTCTTTGACCATAAACTGTAGAGGAGATCAGAACATTGTCTGCTGATTCATAAAAATAAAAAGTGATTATTAGATGCAATATTTTTCCAAAGTTGCAGAGAGCGAGGGGCCGAGAACAATGGACTTTTCTTTCCTACAAGGTCACTGGAGAGAAAAGCCAAGGATTTCCTGGATCAAGGAGCAGCCGTTTCTCCATGTACAATCATTTTTAAACTAACTAAACTAATCATACTTTATTAATCCCCTTGGGGAAATTCCTTTTTTAACCTCTCACATTGAGCAATCCCATGCAGTGGTGCGGCCACATTACGGTGCTCCAGGGAGCTGATTGAGGTTAAGGGTCACGCTTGGGGTCCTACAGTGGCGACACATCAGCTGTGGGATTCAAACATGCAACTTCCCACTCCGCTTCTCTCACCTCTAGCCCACCACTGCCTCGTCTGAAGCATGAAACATGGAAAGTTTGTTTCAATTTGAAGACGAGACAAAATAAAAGCCAAATAAAGAGAAACCATGAGACGAAGGGTCCCATCGGGACGGTTAAAGCTCAAAGTGGAGAAACTGTGTTCCCCCTCAAAGCTCCTCCACACCCAAACAACTGGTGCAACTTCCAGGTTCCGAGCATTTCCACATCACTTATCAGTGTGGCCAATCGTGCAGGCAGCTGCGTGGTTTTACAGCAGAGGAGTTTCCACGGTTCTGTCTGCGCGCCGCAGGCTCCTTCTCAGGGAAAAGGGCGCGCTTTCAGACGCACGTGTGTTTGTGTTAGAACTGTGAGTGGAGGACGTTCTGACTGAGGACGGCTTCTCTTTGATTTTCAGTGTGAAGGGACATTGACTCACTGCGAACACGCCTTACGACCAATCACAGGGCATTTCGTGATCATGTATTCAGCTTCTTCTTCGTGGGTTGTGGTTAAGTCTGATCTGTGTTGTGGATTTAAACTGCTTCTTGTAATGGGTTATTCTTACGGACGGTTTTGCTTAATGTGTAAACTATTATGCCTCAAGCAACATTACCAAACACACACTCCCAGGAAGAGGTACGGCGCTTTCTTCCCTTCAAAGCAATGATTCCTGACATGCTTCCTGAGACAGACGTTGTAATAAAGAAAAATAAAAGCCTGATCAGAATTCTGAGTTTGTATTATTTGCTGGAGAGCAGTGATCATACCCAGACTCTGCTCTGCAGCTGTGTGAAGGTTCTCCCACACCCTCCACCTGATTTTTAAACAGGGTTGTTTAGTGGAGGCATCTGGTACCGACAGTACACATAACCTACTGCATTTCCAAGCAGGCATATTGATGACAGCCATGCAGATGGTGCCGATTGTTTTTTGTTGCTTCTTCTATATAGTCCTGACTCAGCTCACATCTATTCATTTTTATAAGCAGAAACAAGCATTTTCAAAGTGAAAACATTCTAAATATACATGGCAGTAAAAATTTTAAAAATTTCTTCAGATTTATGGGGTTTCTGTCAATCCCAACAGACTCTGGCTGCAGCTCATGTTATTGTAGTTTCTGTCTTTTTAAAAGGCGAAAGACATGACCAGAAAAACAACAATTAAAAACAAAAACATAAAAAAAAACAACAAATGTCTAAAGAAAGCGTTACTGAATGAACAAGTGTAACAAGTACAAGTAATGGACTGCAGGTGGAAATATATTTTAACCTAAGCGATAAAACACCCCAAAAACATTCTATTCAACAATAAACCTCAGCACACAGCATGGTTTTATGTAGGGATGCACGGAGTAACACTTTTTGAAAGAACAAGTAAAAGTAGGAGTACTCGCGTAAAAGCCATATTTATACTCCATATACACAAAAACTAAGCGAAGGCTACGTTTTGCCGCGAACCACCTCCGCAGAGCCTCAGTGTCGATGCTGCGCACAGCGTCCAGCCTGCAGTGCGCATGCGCATCTCCAAACAGTCCTCTTTTGTCACATGATACCCGCCGGGTTGAACCAGGGATCTTTTACAAGTGCGACATGCAGTATCTGCCCCAATATTGGTACCGGTATCAGTACATCCCTTCTGTGGCGGGTGAATTTGTGCAGTGATGAGACTTAATATGTTTTCGGTCTAATATCCGTCGTATACAGTGTTGTGAAGTGACATTGAAAATGGTTCAGCTTTTAAAGAATATCTTGAAGTGGACTCCTTTAATTTACAACATTTAAGAAAATGACTTTAAGGAAGTATCCAAAAGAAACTAAATTTTCACAATTACTCCACAATACTCTATTTCTTGAAGACTGCCACACTTATTTTGAGCTTACATTTCATCCGATGCTGAAAGATGAAATATGGATCAAAATTTCATCTAGAAATCTCTTCAATCACATGAAGGCCAGTGTTAAAAACATAATACTGTGGGTGAGCGAGCTGGATCTTATTCTCTACACGGTGTAGTACACAAACACACACTCTTGTGTTCCCAGCAACATGACAGAGTGACCGGAGACTTTACCCTCAGACTGCTTCAGACCGAGACACTTGGTTGTTGTTACTGTGGTTCAGATTATCACGGGAGAACAAACTTGCCACACTGCAGTTATGTGATTAAAAAATTACTGAAGAACTGCAGTCGGCCGAACGGGCTGAGCAGAAGTTTCATAAAGAGATGGCCCGATTCTAGTTCCACTGTCAAGTCCAAGGCAGATTGGCTCATCTGCTTGTTAGCAAGGAAACTGAAAGAAAGAGATTAGGCTATCAGTTGTGGCCAAAACTGCTGGAGGGCAGGTCAAATTACAGACAAACCAAGAAACACCGACTCTCCAGGGCCTTCAGATCTTATCTGTAATAGCAACTCTGCTCTTAATTCGCTAAAAGTCTCTTATTATTCCACGTAAGGAGCCAGCAGCAGGCACCCGTCCACTTCATCATCCTGGCAGCAGCTCAGATGGAGCGAGGGAATAATAAAAATACAGCTAATGCGAGCCAGATCAAAGGCTGCTGGGTCCAGATGTTTCAGATGAGCGGGAGAATCTTTTGGCATCTACTGGAAGCAGAGCGGGACCAACAGGCATGGTGCTACACGGAATCGTCTCATAAATAGCTGTGAAAATTAACACCCACTGAGCAAAAAAAGTGTGTCTAGTGGTGTGAGGCTGGGCAAGGGCTCAATGTTGTGTTTTCTTCTCTCCTGAACCAGCAGCATGACATCCGAGTGCAAATCAAGATCGACATTGTAATCGGCACACACTTAGGCACTATAGGAACAGATTCTCATTTGGCAACAGCGTCTGGTGACACTGCGCTCCGAGCGAGGTTCATTAGTGTGAATGCTGCCATCCAAAAACCTGATGTGCTCAACAAGTGGCTCAGGGTTGATTTAGGTAGGTCTCAAACGGTTTCTACTCTCTGGTGTGGTTTGACTGAGGTCCGACCACAGGACGGAGCAGACACCTTAAAGACCTGACATCTCGATGGAACACGTTCTAATAGTACCACTGACAATTCAACAATTGGAAGAATACTGACAACTGAGTGGCTTATTTCCTTTTTGGGTTCTTTGGCGGGAGGGCCAATATTTTGGACATTTGTCTGCATCATCAAATTAAAACACACAATCCAAAGACAGCATAGCTGAATCCAGTATCAAGTGTTTTGCAGCATTTTTCACACCATTTGACACTTGTTTTTAAGCATCGCCAGAGGCCGTTTGCACAGCCAAATATTTGCCAAATTATGCTGTTAAAAAAAACAAAAAAAAACATGCAGTAAGTGCATGGAATTTGTACACAGCCAGAACGAGAGCGTATGTGGAGGGTTAAAGACGGTACCATTTGCAGTTTGAACATATACATTTTTTGGGTTGTTTTTTTTAACAATTTAGGCAGTCTGTCAGTCAACACATGCTACAACTCCTCAATGCTCCTACAGACTGTGGGATTTTAGTTGTTTATTATGTGCTACAATACGAGACGTGAATTTCTTCAACATGCAATTCTTCTAGTTACGTCTGGGGGAAAAGCTTGGTAAGAAAATACTAAATGTGGATGTAATCCAGCATTTTTTCCTCATTGGTCATATGAAGCAATTTTTTTCCAGTGTTTCTTTGACTGACACCTAATTTTCTGATTCAATTGTGTCGGTTGACAATAGCTGTAGCTTTCAGGAGCAGTTACTGAGGTCTTCACCAGCGATCCTCGAATCCGTCTCATTGTCCGACATAAGACAACAGATTTAAAGCCATAATCAACAATATCACCATAATTTGTCATCATAATCAATCAAAAAGTGTAAAGTCAACTTCAACAAGGCTTCAGCGTCAAACAACCTGAGTTTTTGTTGGAGGGGTTTAAACATTGCCGACTATTTACGACAACAACATCCGAGTGAAAACAGAAAACTGTCGTGTTCTGGGTGTCGGTCTAAACAACAACGATGCCACAGAAGACAACTTTTTGAAAACCATTCCAGTTTTGAGAAAACGCGCCGACTGTAGACGGGGAAAATGTAACTTGGTGCACCACAGCCATAGTAAATAGTTCCTCTGCATGTGTAGATTGTAAGTCACTGTGTTGTGTAAAATGTCCATTAAGCAGTACTTTACATAAGACTTCTGCTTGCACCAAAGTTAAACGGTTCAACAGTGAAGCACACATGTGGCTTTACTTTAGTGTTTTCTCACTGTTAGTTGAAAACACAAGCCAGTTTCATACACAGATAAGAGTCACAAGACCCAAGATCCTCAGGACTGATGTTATTACATTCATTAAACATTCTCTCCTTTAAAAACAAAAAAAATAACCCACATTTGACGAGTAGTAAATGGCCTTAATTATAATCCACTTGGAACTCCTTTCATGGATTGAAAATAGAGGGGAAATTATGTCACGCTCACATGACTGCACCACTGGCTAATTGCTGGGGTCATGAGAAAAGTGGGGTCACACGCCAGAAAACTGTTGAGAAACAAAGCAGTGGTGTTTGGAGGGGAGTCATATTACACCAAAAAAAAAAAAAAAAAAAGCACACAGACACTGAACGAAAAAGAGGAACCTTGAGAACCTGATTGCACCTGTTCCTCTGCGCTGCAGACAGTTACAGGTTCAAAGTGTGGTGGGATCATTTCCCCCATATGAGAAGCAGCTTAGTGAACTCCAAAGACAGATTACGTGGTGGCGGTTGATTCAGCAGAAAGGGGCACAGTCGCAGGCCTGTGCTTCCCTCTGTATAATCACCACCACTGCTGAAAACTGTCCTTGGAAGTGGAGCTAAAAGCCAAACCTGCCTGTAACACGGCGCGGGTCAAAAGGTGAAATCTAATCTGTATTGATGAATGAGGATCCCCCAGACCGATCAGAGCCACATGTTCACCAAGCCCAACTTCAACAGAGTGAAAACAGCTACGTGACAACAGAGGGATTCGAAGGAGGTTTCAACAACACAAAATAAAGACGGATTCCTTCTCGTCAACCACAAGCTTCATTCACGGTTACACTTTAAGCCGAAGCAGAAATGAGTGTTCCTCGATGTCAGTGACTCACGGGCCTGATTTCCTCCCAGCAAGGAGCAGCGGCGAGGGCAAACAAAGGTTGAACCAGGGTATCCGTCACCTGACTTGGCTTCTGGGCAAAATACGCTGCGAAAGAAGTCCAAAGCAACACCGGAGGCTTTATTTCAAACGCCTTCCATTCACTCTCAAATTACGGAGCACGCCTGAACCCAATGGATGCTGCTTTACTTAGAAGCGGTTTGCACTGAACTGGCAGTCCTCATGGGAAAACAGAGTTCTTGTTTCTAACACATATGGAACCACTAATAGAAGAGCAAACTGGTCATGTAAAACCTGAGAACCGGCACAACGAGGCGAACCACACGAAACATCCGAGCAGAATTCAGCAGATTCAGAAATGGGTCTCACACCGACAAACTCACACACAATGAAGTATCACATCCCGGGAAATCCAGACAGTTTGGTAGCGTTTCAAAATGCTTAAGACTTCGTAATGTTCTGTTCAAAAGCAGTTAATGTGCAGTAGACAATCAATCACGTTCTAAATCTCGTCCTGAACCACCTCTCAATCAGGTTCCGTCCTCGCCCTCAGCGCTACTAATGAGGCGGACTGAAAACAGAGCTGCGCTTCAGCTGTGTCCTTAGCGTGTCCGTGTGTTTTGATGCCCAAGCTCTGATCCGGAGTGTGCACCCTTCCGCCCCCGAAGTCTAAATTAAATCAGCGCCACTGGTGGGATTCGATGTCAAAGCAGTGCTCCAACAGGTTGAAAACGAGCTGAGGAAAAAAAAAAAATGTTTCTGGCAAGAATCGCTCTCTTATTACCGAGTGACATTCAGATATCAAATAGACGGCGGCGGGAGCTGGCAACTGAACTTCAATGCTGCTTATTACTCTGCTCTGAGTGGGAAGTGCTGACCAGAGAGAGAGAGAGAGAGAGAGAGAGTGAGAGAGTGAGAGACCACATCATGATCATCCTTTTCATTCAGAGCGGAGGACTAGGTCAGCACAGAGTCACAAGTGTGATCCCTGAAAACATTCTGCATCCTTCACTCCTACCTGATGACTTGTTTCAGAGAAGTAAGGAATCAGCGGATCGTTGGACCTGGAAACGCTTCACGAAATTATCGCCCTCAAATCCCACAAGAAGAGATTATACTCTGAAAGCATTCAGGAGGATTTTCTCATGTTTGCATTCTGTCAGCAACATTTATATATGTTATCGTTACCTGTGACCAAGACTAGTCTGAGAATAAAACTGAAAATTCAAAGTATATTTTGCATATTAAGAACTATTTGTAAGCTTTAGTCACGATCTATAACAACTATTGTAAAAGCTACTAAAGTATGGCGAGGTTCGTACGCTGTCCCCGCTCAGTGTCGTCAAAATGTAAAGTACAACTTTGACTAAGTTAAGGCGTAGCATGAATTCTGATGCCAAGTCATCATAATCTGCATTATCGTCTCAGGTCCAGCAACATAAGAGCTTATAGGATGTCAGACTAGACTGAAGGTTTGTACTTGTGATGGGGTCAGTACGGGTCTACATGTGAATAGATGGTGTGGTTTTGTATCGCTCCAGTAGTGTTTATATGACCGTAAATTTCATGATCCAGCCTACATGCTCTGTACTTTTCAACATACCAGTTAAACAGCATGGATAAAACTTAAATCAGCCATTAGTTCTGGTGCCGACATTGAACCGCACGTATTAAAAAGTCTACACAATGAGGTAAACACAAATAAAATCAGTTTCTTTAGAGAATTGTTCGTGTTTCAGAACAGCTTTCAGAAAGTTAAAATTGCACAAACTGGCATTGGATTCCTATTGATCGCTTTATAAAGCAGGACAATAAGGCTGGTGTAAAATTACACTTTATTCATGCCAATTGACTATATTACGAAAGTTGACATCAGATGCGAGTTTACGTGAAGCGGTTGTTAAAGAGATGGAAATAAGGACTTGTTACTAGTGTTAACCTAAAGCAGTTCATTTCCAGACTATCAACAAATGAGAATGTGAGAATAACTCTTAAAACATCCAACAACCAAACAGCAAGCGATTACCAATGGTCACTCAACTACACAACCAAGGGTAATATTAGGAAACATCTACATGTCCTTGAGTGAGACATTTCCTCTGAACCAGCCCCAACGAGTACACATCAGCTGTGTACCTGCCTGTGACCTCTGACCCCCCGAGTGAGAGCCAAAGGAAAACCTCCACTGCAGAGATGACTGTTCACTCTCCTCTCTCAGGGGGAACTTCATTCACTCCAAGATTGACTAATTTCTCAGAAAATGAGCAGCACAAGCGAGGCGTAGATCATCTCTTTATTATCAGTGTCAGCTGAAGCAAGACAAGTGGAGCTGCCTGCTGCCTCTGACATCCGCTACGCCAGGCAGCCTGAGATAAACTTTACAAAGCAGCTCCAAAGGCTGTCGCAACACACAAGTGATATTCGGCAAGTTGCTTGACCCAGCTGCCAGGTCTCCTTTGCCCTACGTTTCATCTTCCAACCTAAAACATTTCCAGAGGTAATAATTCTAGTGACACAGCCGAGTAATGCAAGTCAAACTTCAGACAAAAAGATCTGAAGAAGCCCCACTGTTAATGGCTCAAAATAATTCCAGCTTCATCCTGCAATAAGGGAATCAAAACCCAGAGTTTGACAGGAGGCAGCAGATGCATATGCTGCTTTAACTTCCCTCCAATAAGACTCAGAAATCCCTGATCATCATTCTGTAACAGGTTCTTCTGATAAACTCAAACCTCAATCCAAAAGCAGATTTCTCATTGTTAGTGTTTCAGCACGGCTGTGAGGATAAGTACCCACATAAATCACATAACAGAAACTCAACACCTTTGCACTACAGCTGCCTCCACAGTAGAAAAGCACCTAAACGGCTGTCTTGAAGGCCGCCTGAGCTTCTAAGCAGACCATTATACCAAATTATGTGATCAATGCTTGAGGGGAAAAATGCATTACAATGTGTTCTGTCACTTACCATGAATATGGTTTGTGGCTACAGTGATACTCGGGGAGACCTCAGCTAACTCCAGCAGCGCTCTATGTCTACAAACGCATAAACTGTCCCTCCCTCGGAGCTGACACCAATGTTTATCTAGGAGCCTCATCAGCTATGCAGGTCACTAATAAAAACGGGCCGTTACAGTCACAACTTGCAGCAGCTTGCACCAAAAAAAAAAAAAGAGAAAAGAATATCCAACTTGTTGACAAAGCACAAACAATTATCTTCTGCTGTAAAGAATCCAGGAGTGGTTAGAAGCATCTCTCTACCACACAGGTGCATTCCCGGGCAGGCAGGTGCTGGGAACAATGGTTGCATGAGTTTAAGGGGCGAGAGAAGAAAAGGGCGTACAGCCACTGCAACAACACTACATGCAGAAAATGCCAGCTGTTGGGGGGAAGAACAGCATTGACACCAGAGTCCCATCACTGGCAGCTGACTTGGGGAGTCTGCATGAAATCCACATGGGAGTAGAAAGATCTGCTAAGTGGTGCATCAGAACCAGATGCCTTCTGGACACAGCATTTCCAATCGCCAGGTTCAAGACATTTCCCTCCTATAGGAGTTAGAGGAATCAGTGAAAGCACAGGGTGTGTGGACTGGCTGTGGCGGTATGGCAGCAGGCTGGATCCTGCTGACTGCATCTTAACTTTTGTAAACACATCCCACATGCTACCTGCCAGGAGGAGAAGCTGCTCCACTTACCGAAGGTAGTATTGTTTTAAAGCAAATGCAGCGTTGGAACAACTCTTGGGAAAGTTAAACTCCTCTCCAAGTTCAATCCATTGGTTTTTGTCAGAGACCTGAAAAGAAGAGAGGAGAGAGAGAGAGAAGAGGAGGAATTTCATTAGATTTATTGAGAGAAAGCAAAGAAAAAGAGCGGTTCCACTGCAGCCATCTGCTACAGGTTCCTCCAATCAAGCAATACTGTGATCACTAATCAATAACTTTGTCAAACTGATGAAAACGTGTGAAAACACAAGTGGAGATCAAACCCGGCGGGACGCGGTTGAGAAGTCCAAACCGACGTTTGTTTGTTTGTCATCATATTTACATTTGACACACGAGCGGGTCGGACTGTTCGTCTTCCCCTCCAGCTCGCTACTGTAGCGGCTAGTTAGCTCCGAGGCTAACGGGCTAACTCGCTCCGAGCCGCGATAAAAGCTTCCCCCGGCGGGGGAACTTCCAGCAAAGTGTGCGAATCGGTAACCCGCCGGCGGCCGCGAGCCGTGTCGTTTAACCGGCGGCTTTCTGGAGCCTCCACCGGATCCACTACACGGGCCTGTGAGGCCTACATTTCGCGAGCAGCCATGAAGAAAGATGGCTATGGCAAGAAAAGAGCTTTTTTTTTTTCTTTCCCTCCCGGCTGCCGACAAAGTGCCGGCGAGCGGCGGGCTCCGGGCCGGTAATCGATGCCTTAAACGTGCCCGCTAATTTGGAGCCGCTCCGGCTGTCCGCTCCGACTCCGAGTCTCGACTCACACAACAAACACAAGAAGCAGCAGCACATTGCATAGAGATGCATGGAGACACAACTAGCACAAGGCCGACACTTTCTCCACGTCTTCCCCGGGGGGCTCTGCACTTGTCCCGCACGGAGTTCAGCCGTGTCCACGGGAGTGCACAAATAAAACACTTTTTTTTTTTTTGGGTTCTCAAACTCACCTTAGCAAAGCCCCCTAAAGAGACGACTCTGATGTAGAGAGCGCTGAGATCCAGCTCTCTCCCACCCACGATAGGAATCTTCCTGAACGGCGATCTGCGGGGAAAACACAAGAAATCAACGCGCACATGTTTAAAGGAAAGAAAAAAGAACACCCCAGGCTGAGTCGCACTGGCGTGCAATGCGGATTTAAAGTTGCATTTCTCGGGAAAGGGGGTGAAAAAAGACGCCCCGAATCTCACCCTCTGCTCTGGTGAAATTGCCGCAGCTCGTCCAGGAAAGCCTGTCCTTTCCTCCGCTGATCTGGTAGATTTTTCCCCGTCGAATTTGCCATTGTTTTTGCATGCGAAAAACGGTCGGAGCCCACTCGAGTCGCTTCCTAAGACGCCAAGGATCCCATACTCCGCCGGCGCTCGGTCATCCGCCGAGCTGAGTGTTTAAAAAAGTTGAAGAAATCGCTGATAGCAAGAAGAGCGGCGGCTCGCTAATAAAGACTGATGCACACAGAAACGCGAGCCCCGCTCACAAGCCCGCACCAAGTTCCCGCGAACAGTCGCAAATACGACCGATTTACCGGCAGCTCGGCCGCGCCATGGCCGACGGTGCTGGATTAATGCTTTTGGGTCGCGGCCGTGTTCGTTTGGACTGGTTTGACAGTGTGTTACGGACGCAGCTCCGAGGCTATCGCACACACTGTAGAGCGGCGGAGGATCCACTTCTCAGACAAAAAGACGTGAAGGCCGCGGAGCGCCGGCCTGCCATGCGCGCAGCGCCCTCTGCGGCCAGCGGCGGCACTGCAGCGGCCGGAGCCGCCGAGCCGCTGTTGGAACAATAGAGACTGTTTTCTTTTTTAGGGACCGTCTGACAAGTGCAGCCCCTCCGGAGGGTGGAAAACGGGTCAGGAGCTGCTGGGAAACGTCCCGTGGGGGGAGGGGAGAACACTAATTAACATAGTTCCCTTATTACCCCGGCCAGGCGTGAGGTGGAGGGCAACCCTGCCCCTCAGTGATGGAGTGTAAGTTTTAAAAACAATAGACTCCAGGACACATATTCAAAGAAATAACGAGTAGTTAGGGTTGCATTTTTAACTGCATTAGTAGATTAATAAGCAAATTAGAAATATTTATTTATACTAGAATAGACTCCAATAGAAATACTTTCTAGAAAGTTAAGTTTCAAATAAGAGAAGATAAAAATATGGAATTTCAAATATTAATAGCTTAACACTGACTCATATAAGCACAGAAATGATGACATTAACCTAAACACAGCAAACACTATTTACAAGAGGAGTTATAGAGTCTTTTGACTCTGCATTGCACTTTGGTGAGAAGAAGTTTCTCAGGTTTTTCAATAAGATTGTAATCCAATCCAGATTACGACTTGATTATGTTGTAGAATAGACTAGAATATACTTGCTAAATTCCTTCAAATTTTATTATTTTGTACTTTTCAGAGATTGTTTCACCTCAATAACATAATCTTGATCCTAGTCTGCTAAAGTGTGATATATATTTACTAATCAAGGTTATTATTAGTTTAGAAATAATCTTCCTGATTCCTATCATTTTTGAGAAATCCCAGTTTATTTACTCACTATTTTGTAGTTTTTAAAACAACTCATGACAATAATCTAATTTTAATCCTAGTCTATTAAATTGTGTTATCTTTAATATAAGAGGTTTTTATTAGTTTGGAACATCATTTTCCTGATGCTGCACTGTGTCGAAGACATTTCATTTATTTTTGATATTCTTGCAATCCTTCTTTCTATTCTTAGTTTTTCTCTCGATTTCATTCTTTCCATGCTTGTATGAGTCACAGTTAAGTCTTGTACATATTAATATTCAACGTGACTTGTTTAATTATGTTATATTTTAACTTTCTATTCTATTTATTATCTTCTATTCTGTGTAGCACAACGCTGTGAAGAATTTCCAACTGGGATTAATAAAGTGTTTCTCTTCTATTGCAAATTGTTTGTATTTGTACGTGGAATCCCATTTTTCTAACTCAAATGTGGTGCATTGTTTCAAGTAATCTTAATCTTAGACATTTATTTTCTATTGTTTAGAATATAATCTTTCTAATTCTTGTACTTTCTGCACTGTGCTAGAGACATTTTATATATTTGATGACGTGATCTAATTTCTCTTTTGATATATGGATTAAGACAGGATTTTTTGATGTATTGTTGGTGGGATTAGATAGAGAGTTCATATATTTTTGATATTGGCATGATCCACATCTGTACCACAAGAAATTAGAAAACCTTCACATTAAACTAAACTTGTGGTACAGGTCATGTCAATATCATCAAAACTAGAATGGGCCCTTGGTAGAGCACAGACCTTCACCAATGCCACATTTGTTTGCTGAACCAAGTTACCATCACTTGCATGATAGCCGTTAGCTCATATGAATGCTAACTAGGTAGCTCAGGTGGCTACAGGTGACAGGTGATTTGTCGCTATGGAAACGACTCAGCTACTAGGTTAAGGAAAGGCTGCAAAGCTTTCTGGGATATGTACTAGTCCTATTATTACTAGACATTTCTAAAGCAATCAAAGGAAATTGAGTCTGATGAGATAATAAGGACATTCTTTCTCATTTTCATATTTTAGGGGGGGACTGGTTCGCCGGTAACGTCCCAAAATCTAATGTATTGATCCTTGGATGATGATGAATCATCTCCGAAAATGTCATGCAATTTGGGTGAGTGGTTTTTGTGAAAAGTTAGTAAAATACACACATACATAGACACATAGATACATTCATTCATACATACATACAAACCAATAAATAAATACTGCACACTGATGAATACATAACATTCTCAGCCAACTTTGTTGGCGAAGGTAAATATACAACATTTATCCATGTAATCCCACCAAACAATGTGTTTAAACCCCGTTTTAGTTCAATAATAACAAGATACAGACTTTTGGGGTCTATTTTTGATCATATTGACATGATCATTACTACAAAGCTTGGTTATATGAGAAAACAACAATTTGTCTCTGATGTATGGATTAAGACAGGGTTTAAACATATTGATTGATGGGACTAAACAGATTCCATATAGTTTTATATTAATTTTGATATTATCTGCGCCATAAGGCTTGTTTTAGTTGTTTTTTCTGAGAAAACTTCTGCTATATTGATTAAGACAGGGTTTAAACATATTGATTGATGGGATTAGATAGATTCTACCTATTTTCTATAATAATTTTGACATTATCTGCACTACAAGGCTTGTTTTTAGTTTAGTTATTTTTTTTCGTGAAAACTTCTGATGTATGGATTAAGACAGGATTTAAACACACTGTTTGGTGAGATTTGGTGTAAATGGGATTATTTATGTTTCCAGTGCTGCCAAACAAACTTTGTGGTTCCCTTCTCCCCTGCGGTGGCTGCAGCCTGCTGCCCGGTCGCAGTGAGCCGCTGCGGCTGGAAGGAAGGCTCCCTCCGTCCCCGCGCTGACCGCTCCAAAAAGCGGGCAGATCTCCCGGGACGCCTGGGAAATTGCCCCTGATCCCTCCGCCGCGCGGCTCAGCTGCCAGGCGGATCTCCTCTTGATGGGGTTACATTCAACCATTACACGTACCCCTCTGCTCAATGAAAAACCTGTCACAAAATGGCGGAGACGTACGTTCGCAGACCCCATTTTGAGGAATTGACACCAGACAGCGGAAAAAGTGCGCGTCGCTGCCCGTGGTTCCGTCCGTTTTTCCCACACACACACCGCGGCGCACCGGAGCGTCGCCTCCCGCCTGGTTCGGACTCCCCACCCGGCGACCGAATTCGGGGCTCGCCGCTCCGCTCGCTCGCCGCCTTAGTTTAGCGCACGTCCGCAAAATTACCCTTTTGCCCAACAAAGACCTTCTCAACACGGCTCATCTTTATTTTTATAACCTAGTCGCTTGTCTTTTTTCACTATTTTATCTCGTTACTTGTTACTAATATTCGCTATTTTCGTGTAAAGTCAACCGTTCGGAGTTAATCCGCGTTAGCATCCCCGCTAACGCTGCTAACACGGTTACCTGCTCGATCTGACGCTTCACTCCTGGATTAAGCACGAAACAAACACGTCGGATGATTTTATCTAAACGTAAATTTAAAGATTAAACTCCTTTACATGGGATTTATGCGCGGAATGGTTGTAAAACCGTCGTTTGCCGGTGTAGCTCGAGCCAGCGGCCTTACCTCCGCCGCTTCTCATTTTGACGGTTAAAGTTACTGTTAGTCATTAAACTAACTCTTTTATTGAGGTACTATGGTGAAGTTTTTGTACTAAACTCCTCAAATGACTGGATTGTTGTCGCTACTTAACCGGTGATAACATTTAATCCGCCTTTCTGCGCACGGATCATACTGTAATCTTCATAAATAGGAAATCAATAATGTTTTAATGTAGTCATAAGTCTAATTTATCGTACTATTAACGATAGATTAATCAATAGATACATGTTATCTATACCTTAATGTGGTTTTAAGATGGATCTGACATTGTATTATGATTATAATTCCATAATAGTCAAATATATATAGGAGATATTCACTTATTTACACTAAATCAAATGCTAATTTTCACGTAATGCATTAAATGAGTCGTGTCAGATTGAGTAAAGCTTTGTATTTCATCCAGTAATGGTGCACATGTCTCTATTTGAAGAGCTGCAGTTTTATCTATTGTCTTGTTCTATCTACCTTTTGGGTTCGTGATGCAATACGTTACATAATGAAGCTTCAGGTCTTTGTTTGAGTCTCTACACATGGTGAGAAAAGCACCTGTTTTGGTTTATTGTCAGGTTGGTCGTTGGATGGGGGGGGTTGTGCTTTAACCCAAAAATAGGATTTCATTGGAGAGGATTTGAAGTTGTGGGATTAGCTTTTTCTTTTTTTTTTTTAAAAACCAAGTATGATTATTCTAATGCAAAGAATTATAATAATTTGCTGAATTCGTGCCATTATTTCTAAGCAATAAGGGAACTCTGGTTCTGGACTGTTAACACAAAGCAAATGAAATGTCAAACTTCTCCCCTTCAGCCTTTCACACTACATTTATGGAGTGATGAATGGTGTGATGAATGGAGTGATGAATGGAGTGATGAATGGTGTGCAGCCACTGAATGTGCACTTGGGAGCTCCGCAGTCAGTTATGCCGTCACGTCCAGGTCCTCATCTGATGTGACAGCCAGGCCTCTAGTGGCATATGGCGCAAATGGGGCCAGTAAAGCCCAAGCTGCCTCCAAGCACCCAGACAAAAGATCCCAGTGGGACGTTAACCGCATGTAACGTCCTTACGCCTCCCTCCCTCCCTGCAGCCTGCAGCCTCACTTTTCATGCTCCAAGTGTGGGCGTTGACTGATTCGCAGGGAGAGGGCTCCATCTCCTGGCAGCCGGGCTCCTGAGTCTAACTGATGGTATGGATTCACCTCATTGCCTTAGGAACATATTGTACTTGGAGGGATCAGTTGAGAGATTTTTAAAGTGGATACAGTCACAGTCGAGGCGAAATGCATGCTGGGAGATCAGGGGAGGCTGCGGGTGGAGTGGGGGGGGGGGGGGGGGGGGGGGGGGTGATCCCGACACAGATTGTCACCCAGTTTGTCAGACTTGATGTTTGTGTGGTCGGGGTTTACTTTTCCTAAATTGAAGAAAGGAGTGGATTCAAATCCCAGCCGGGCCTTTGGAGTGGAGTTTGCATGTTCTTTCCATGTGTGTGTTTCATTACTCCGTTTTCCTCCCACAGTCCGAATACATCCCCGTGAGGTTAACTGGTGACCAGAAGTGCTCCTTGGTGTGAATGTGAGTGTGTGTGGTCGTCTGTTCCTCGGTGTGTTTGACCTATGGTGGACTGGCGAGCCACAGTCCGCTGTGATGCCAGGGCGGGAACCACTGCACCACCATGCCATAACGGGAGGGCGACATGGAACCGGAGCAGCTCTAGTGACCTGTTCACACTGAATGTGTTTCTTTCTTAAACCACTGGGAATTACCTGCCGTCCAAATTCTGCTCTGTCAGTAAATTCTCCTCGTCTCACTGTTGCTCTGTGTCACTTTGTTTTTCAGTCTTTGCCTGGAAATCGTGAGTGTATTTTTCTCATTTTTGGGTTCAGTACATAAGTAAATAAAAAGCTTATTTTTTTTCATTAACAGTCTTTTGTTTGTGAAACGCTAATATAGTGAGTTAATAAGTGCTACTCAAGGTGCCAGATCCAACCAATAATGTAATAATGGCCAATAAACCTGAACAATATCACAGTTTTAGACGCAGTAAAGCCAATAACAACAGTACATTTCATTAGATTGATCCCTGAGGGCCGGTCTGACTGAGCGAAAGGGCCACATATGGCCCCGAGGCCTTATGGCTCCCTGGTCTGGGATTACATGTTCTTTCTGTTTTCTAAAGGGAAATTAAATCCAAAATGGAAACTCATGCCCTAAATTAAAAACCATGCTTGGAATGAAGAAGTTTTGTCTCGACCGTAACACCAATTGTAGAATTCTGAAGTTCTGTTGTAAAGTTTTGTAATGTTTCTAATAGAAAGTAGTTTTTAGTGTTTTTCTCCGGTGGGAATCGTTCCCAAATGTATGATCTAACTGGTATGAGTTCCAGGTATCGATGGACACGATGTTCTGAAGTGGAAAGCAGACGAACAGGGACGCCCCTCCAGTCTGAGCAGCCGAGGAACTGAATGTTCTTCATTAGAGGAAAGTTGGAGATGAGGTGGTGAAAGTTACTGCACTGAACTCGTAACTATTTCCATTCTGATAAAAATCAATAATCCTTAATGGAAGTCATACAATAAACTGTTTTAATGAGACGTGGCTGAAGAAAACAGATTCTTCTTGTAAATAACATTTGAGCACATTTGGATATTTAAAGTAGTATTACACACGATTCTGATCAGATTTTATTGATGGGATATCAGTTTCATTAACTCCAGATTTCACTTAATTCTTCCAGGAACAAAGACCATAAGATTCCTTATTATGTCCTGCAGCAATGGCCATTGATGACTGTCTTAAATAAAGATATGGAATATTTATACTGTGCAATATTAGGCTACATAATGTGTTTGTTTGGAGTTGTGAAGCGGGAGTACTAACCACTACACAACTCAGTTTATGTTAAATATGTGTCAAATAGAGCCTCTGAAACTGGTCCCAGTGTTTCACTGCATTTATTATAGTTGTAACCCACTAAGCTGTTCTCTGGGGTTTTTTTTCGCCCTGGAGCATCAGTCTTCAGAAATAACCATAAAAAAGAGAGAAAGATTATGAAAAATGAAATAGAAAGAAAAGTCTTGTGTCATAGTAGTTTGTATAATAACGTTACACGCTGATTCAGCGTCATGCCGACTTAATCACACCTCAGGCCACGTTTGAAATCCTGGCATGTGCCGCATGTCAAATGCTGCATTTTTGCAACAAATCCTGTTGGTCCTGGAACCAATTTAACCAATATGAATGCAGCCGGCGCAGGATCAGCAGAGAATGTTTTTTTGTTTACATTTATATATTCCTAGACAGCCAGTAGATTACCTGTGTTCCTGCTGCATCTTCAGGAGGAGGTAGATATTGAAGTTTTGAGCCAATCACAGTGGACTATCAGCAAAGACAGGGTCAATTTGATTGGGTGGGGAATGAAGAAACACTTATAGTCCTGGTTCTCATCAATAGTCTCTCTGCAGTGTTTTAAATGAATTGAAGATTTCTTAAGCAGTTATTGTTTCACCCTGATAATGCAGTTAGAATGGTCTCCTCTGGAAGTAACAGAGGCAGGGATTACTTTTTCAGCGTCACTCCGAGTCAACAAGTTGCTGAGTGTAGAGACGTTCAGGAGAAGGAAAGTTGTCCTGCAGGTTTGCTTGATGTGGGAATTGAAGGTTAAGTCCTGGTCAAAAGTAACTCCAGGTTCCTCACGGTGGTACTGGAGGTCAAAGTAATACCATCCTGTGATACTATATGTTTAGATCATTTCTCCCTCAGACGTTTTGGGCCAAAATATAATAACTTATTTTTTATCTGACTACAGAAGCGGCTCATCCAGGATTTATATCTTGCAGACAAGCTTCTAGTTTACATTAATCAGTTTCATATATAGATTTTTGTATCATCAGTAATGGAAGTTTCCTGGAAATATTCCCTTCAGGGAGCATGTATAATGTGAAAAGTATAGGTCCTAATACAGAACCCTGTGGAACTCCACAGTCTGTGGTGAAGAAGTCACCAGGTTATCACAGGACAAACACAGAGACAACCACACAAATGTAGTTATAATATTACCAATTGACCTCAGCCACATGTTTTGGGACCATGGGTGGAAAAGTATCTAAAGAAAACCCACGTACATGGAAAAGATGACCTACAGCCCCTGAGATCAGGACTCAAACCAAGATAATCCTGGTGTGAAGGCAGACAGCGAACCACTACACCACCCTGTCATATTTACAAATCCTTGTTTGGACGCAAACAAACCAGTTCCTTCATCGAATACTGAAGAAAACTTCACATTTGTGGATTAGCAATTGTCTTAAAAAAGCAATGAAATAAAACAGATTTCAGAACTAATATTTGATGTTCGGCAGACATGAGTGTCACAAACTGTGCGTTGATGCTTGGACGCTAGGTGGCGCCTGTGCGTCATGGTTTAGTTATTACAGAACTCCGTCTCCCTTTAAATCACTGGTCCCGTTTGGTTCAAATTCCACAAACAAAGAAACTCTCACGCCAAGATTACACGTTGGGAAACAAATTAAATATCTAAGTGACTGCATTCCCTCTCACCACTAGGTGGCAGTGTAAGCAAACTAAAGGTATTTTTGTTCTTGCTCAGGGGTAATTGATGTGAGAAGATGATGAACATGTGTGCTCATAGTGTTCGGCCTGTGACGGGTGTAATTGTATTCTTTATAAAAAACCTTATTGATAATAAGCCCTTGGTCCTTGAACCGTTTCCCACACGTTTCACAGCAATACGGCTTCTCACCTGTGTGAGGCCTCGTGGCTTGTTGAACTTCCACTGTGACTGAACTGTTTATCACATATCTGAGAAATAATTCTTCCTGAATCGACACGAGTTCCTTTGTGTTTGTGACTCACAGGCGGTTCAGGGTCATCAGGTGAAGCTCGTCATCGTCTGGTTTAGAGTTTCTCCAGAGCTGCTCCTCAGAAACGACGTCCTCTTCATCACAAACATGCTGCTGTTGGAGGTTGAAGACAAAAGAGAGAAATGCTTTTAATGTGATTATTAAAAAGACAATAGTTTATAAGAATGATTGACAAGGCTTGAAAGACATTAGACTTTGCTGTTGAACATTAAAGGGTCGTATTCTGCAGAATCCACTTCCTGAAGGTTCTCCAGCAGTACTACTCGTCCCCATACCTGGACTGACGTCCCAGAAGTGAAGACAGTCTGTCCTCTCTCTCCCTGGCTTGTTTCAGGATTTAAAAAGTGTGTTGCTCCAAGCAGCCAATCAGAAATCAAACCCTATATAGTGTCATCAGGGGTTTAGCCAATCCCAATCAAGGTAGGCCCTCCCTTTGACTCCTCCCACAATTAGGCAGCTCTGCTCTGGCACATGGCACCACCAGAGGAAGTACTTCCTCCTCTTCCCAAGATGGGCATGTGTGGGCGGAGCCAGTCCAGCTCACACAGACACAGCAGATTCTGAATGTAGCTCCTATGATCCAATATTCAAATGAGGAAAATCAAGGAGGAGCTAGAAATACTTAGAATACTGAAGGTTTCTGGACCGACCAGACCAGGAGGAGGAGAACAGGAGGAGGAGGAGGAGAACAGGAGGAGGAGGAGGAGGAGGAGAACAGGAGGAGGAGGAGGAGGTGAACAGGAGGAGGAGGAGAACAGGAGGAGGAGAACAGGAGGAGAAGAACAGGAGGAGGAGGAGGAGAACAGGAGGAGGAGGAGAACAGGAGGAGGAGAACAGGAGGAGGAGAAGAACAGGAGGAGGAGGAGGAGAACAGGAGGAGGAGGAGAACAGGAGGAGGAGGAGGAGGAGAACAGGAGGAGGAGGTGAAAAGCTTTATGATAGAACTTTAAAATCAAATTTTAAATGTAATCATTATTTTATTTTTATTTATGTTCGAAATTAAATAAAAAGAACAAACAAACACTGTGTCTGTTCGGCTCAATTATAGAAGAATCAGTTTATTTCTTTTATATTATAATCACACTAAATGTTTGTTCATGCTGACATGCTTTAGCCTCCACAGTAGAACAGAGGAACAGTCATTGATAAGTCTGTCACCGCTCTATCGGGGGTGATCACACTTCATTCAGAAGATTCACACCAACATTTTCAATCCTTCCATTTCTGCAGCAGTTTGTTTCTCCTCAATAAAAGAGGATCCAGTTTCAGGAGCTTTAGTTGGGTCATCTGGCTGACGGAGAGCGAGGGAGGCCCAGCAGCTGGAAGGCTGCTTCCTGAAGTATTTATAACAAAAAAAGAAAAAAGGTTGTAGTGGAGACGGTCATGCGCTCCACAATAGCAAGGGCGCGGCTGAAACTCAACACAAGCCGGTAATCCTCCCCCCTCCACAGTCATGATCGTCTGGTCCTCCTCATTGTTCACTATTAAACAGGTTAGTTTGTTTTTTCCACCTGGAGGCAGATTGTTTATAAGGAGACACTGACAGGAATATATCCTGAAACTCATCCCAGTTCAGCTCAGCCTCGTTCCTTCTCCACTTTCCACAACGACTCAAATACTCTCAAGAAAAATGTTCAAACTGTTTGTTTGTTCTGCTCCTTTGTGTTTGTTTACATTTCTTAGTCATTTTAGCTTCTTTCTTTTACTTTTCTTTCCCCCCATTGTCTTAGTCCTGCAACTCTTATGATCAGACGAGCAGCTTCAGCAATTTTAAACCAAATAGAATTTGTCTGGTGAATTCTCTCAAATGGAGAAAAAGCGTCTTTAAACAATCACTACACAAACCAACATGTGGGTTTAATTCTTAAAGTATCATAGCTACAATTTACAAAAATATAAATACATTTTTATTATTAATACATCGTTCTGCATTTTTAAAATGGATTGTCTGGCTTTAGCTATTTTCTGCATCTTGGTTATTTGAGTTATTTAACTATTTAGAGCCGCCGTACGTTTCCTGGCAGTTAAAGCAATATTCTTTCTGTTTCCACTCTTTTTTCCAACGTTTTTTTTTCTTTCCTTCTTTCCTCTCCTTTACTTTCTTTCATTGTTTTTGGGGTCGTAGAGCAGTCGGAAGGTTGCAGGTTAGATTCCCCATCTCCATCTTGTCCACATGTCCAAAGTGTCCTTGAGCAAGACACTGAACCACAGAATTGCAGCCAAAGGATGAACTGGGCCTCTTGCATGGCGGCTGCATCCATTTCTGTGATTAATGGGTTAAAGCTCAAGCAGTTGAATATATTTACATTTTATTGCTGCTGTTTGGCTTCTGACCAACATGATTGTGTTTTAGGGCAAACGTTTGAGTTTTATCTCGATGTTGTTCTGTTCTGGTTTGTTTTGATGCTACAGAAACATGGTCGAGCTGAGTTCAGTCAATCAGTTGCAGGAAACAGAACAAGTCTGGAAAAGTGGAATCATAATGAAAAAAAATCTCAATAATAAATCTTTCATAATAATAATATAAACATAATATATAAATATATACAGCATGTCACAAAAGTGAGTACACCCCTCACCTGTCTCCAAGCATTTTATTATAGCTTTTCAATGGACAACACTGAAGAAGTGACACTTTGCTATACTGTGAAGTAGTCAGTGTACAGCTTGTATAACCGTGTAAATTTACTGTATCCTCAAAATAATTCAATACACAGCCATTAATGTCTAAATCGCTGACAACAGAAGTGAATACACTCCAATCGAAAATATTACATAATAAAACAATTATTAATTATTAATAATAAAAACAATCATATTAACATCGATAATAATAACAATAATCATAATCATAATCATCATAATAATAATAATAATAATAATAATAATAATAATAATAATAATAATAATAATAATAATAATAATAATAAATTAAAAAAATTACTTTACAAAATAGAACGAACCGTGCAGTTTATTTCAGAAGGTGTGAATGTGTAAGTGTGTGTGTGTGTGTGTGTGTGTGTGTGTGTGTGTGTGTGTGTGTGTGTGTGTGTTTCTTTCTGTCTGGACTGTTCATTCTGTTAAATGTCACTCAGGTGAGGCAGCCCGGCCCCGCCCCCTCCCGCGGCACGGAGCGCTCTAATTGGCTGGTTCGAACAGCGCAGCTCCACAAACACGCAGCGGCGGAGAAAATGAGTAATTCAATGTAACTGTGGACTAACAGACTTCTGACCAGAAGAAATCCACGCGCAGATCCCATCGACCGACCAGAGGCTGAGCTTCAGCAGCGGATTCCTCACAGCCGGTGAGTTTGAAACTAAAGAGAAAGTTTGGAATGGAAGTTGCGTCTTTTCCCTTCCAGTCACATGGAAGCCGCAACACGTTTCCCTGCAGGGATCAAATCCTTCCTCTTTACTTTTTTAAGGGGTTTCCTCAGACAAAACTGTGCGTTGACAGTGAAACGTCTTGTGAATGGGTGTTGGATGTACTTTCCCCTTCAGGAGGATTAAAGCAGAAGCTTACTGGTTGTTGTTGTTGTTGTTGCGTAATCGCAGGTTGGTGAAGTGACTTAAATGGTGTGCTGCTGTTTGGTGTGAAGCTTCACGATCCCTGAGCATCAGGTGGGAATAAACAGGAAGGAGGATCAGTAGTTTACTGGTGTGCTGTTGCATCCTTGTTGTTGTTTAGATGTTTGTCTCCGAGCTCTCCATCGCTGGCATCATGTCGGGATCCTGCTGCAGAAACTGGATTCACATCTGGTTTCCTGGTTTCCTGGTGGAGGAAAAAGGAGCAGCAGGTGCTTCCTGTCGAGGGTGAAACATCTGAGGGTTGTCCTTCACACTCAGTCCTGAGGACTTTGTCTATTTTTGTCTTCACAACAACAAGATCTTCCAGCCTGGAGCTTGTGAAAATGGCTGTGAGCGATTTTAGTTTCCACTATAAAACTTTATATTTCAGTGAAGTGACCAGGACTCATAATTCTAAAGATAGCTAATTTAAAGGAAGTGGATGTTTTAGAGGAGGCGTCGTTACTCATTCACATGTGGCGTTCATAAAAAGAAAAGGGAACATCGATCTGCTCCAGGATTGTATTTTAATATTTGCATCCTGTCCGATGATCCATGTGGAGTTTGCATGTTCCCCCTGAGCACGAGTGGGTTTCCTCACGTCTACGAACCTGGATGAAGATGCAAGTTAATTCAGTTAAATAAAAAGATGGTGAATCCCCATTTGCCTTTATATAATTTAATTGCAAACGCATCGTTTTTGCATTTTAGTTTCTGTGTTTTACATGGCAGCGTTTTGAAAATGATGTCGGTTTATATGGAAAACATTCAGGTGGGCAAAGAGGAGCAAATTAAAATAAAATAAAGGTGGGAGGAGAAAAGCAGCAGATGATAGTGATGTACAGCGGCAGACCTGCAGTATTCATATAAAACAAGAACATTAGGAGCAGCGATCGTGTGCAGAATAGTAATATTTCCACAGTGTAAAGTAAAACTTTGTCAGACAGGATGTAATATTGAACATGAGGACATACTAATCTTAGCCAAAGCTTAAAGTTATTGAAAACCGTTTAGAGTTCAGGAGAGCAGCATCCGGCGACCAGATGACAGAAAGCAGCGTAGTTATCATGCCAGGCCACTAGTGGGTGCTGTTGGTGGTTTTTGTTACGAATCCACACATATATGGTATAAACATTAACAACGGGAGAACACAGACATTCGAGTGGACAGACCACCAAGGTGGATTGTTTTTACGGTGACTGTCAAAATAAAAGTATTAAGTCCAGGAGAATATGGAGTCATGACGCCACGGAGGAAACTTTGTTCTGATTGGCTCTACTGAGCATGTGCAGAAGAACACTTTACTATGCCTGTGGTGCACACGTGCAGTCCTAGCATTTCAGAAAACGTCAGTTTTATACCGACTACAGAGACTGAATTGGAGCATTTTCAAAAAGTTCCACCTTGGGAGCAGTTTATAAAAAGTAGTGCTTTCAGTTGGTCCATGTAACTTTTGTAAACTGGCAAAAAAATGTTTGTTTCCGCCGCCGTACTCTGGTTGTTAATGCTTGTAGCGTATTGTTTTCTGTGTGTGTGGTTTCATTAGTATAAACAAACAGCACCCACTAGTGGCCCTACATGAAAACTACATCGTTTTCAAAACTGGGTTTTAATGTATGTTGACGGGTCAGGCAATGTTTTCCTCACTTCTTCATCTGCAATCGTTGATCCTAAAGATTTATTTCTATAAATAACCTTTCCTACATATTAGGATTTTACATCTCGGTAATATTTAGCATTTACAAATCTCGCTTTTTGTTTAAGTCTGTCTATTTGAAAGTTATCTTTAATTCGCATTAGGGCTTTGGGCTTCCTGCAGATAACAGTTTCACACAAAGCATCACTTGATAAATGAACACACACACAACCTCATTTTTAACTATCTTCATAATCACCATCTGCTTGATCTTTGGCATGATGCCTCCTGTTCTCGGCCTGCCAAACTAAGTTCACACACACACACACACACACACACACACTCTGCATCGTCATTCTCCTCCAATAAGCTGTACCCCAAATAAATGAGGGGTAATCCAAGATTTCATTATTTCTATTGTCCTCTCACACACACACACACACACACACACACATTATCACGGCCCATATGTGCCCACGTGCATTTTGAACTCATTAAGCTTTTGTCTCATCTGGTGCTGTGTGGGGTGTGTGTGTGTGTGTGTGTGTGTGTGTGTGTGTGTGTGTTGTTCTATAGGTGGATGTGTGTAGAGCACGTGTGTGTTTGAACTGACATCATGCATTATTTATACACAGTGTTTCCTTTCCAGAATTGTTCAGTTGTGAAGCAGCAGCATCTCGAACGTTCAACGTTTATCAGGCTAGAATTGAATTTGTTTGTCTCTAAATTGTATAAAATATCTTTAATGTCTGTGTTGTCCGTTACGTACGCATTTTCAGTCACTGTATCGGGAGGAAACGACTCGGTTTTCACACAACGAAAGAAAATCTGATTGTTTGAGATCAGTTGAGTCAACGTGGTTCAGCAACAATCATAATACCGTAATATCTGGACTATAAGCCCCTATAGTTTTCACTTTGAACCCTGCAGCTAATTTATGGATTTGAACCGGTTAATTAGCTTCATGTTACAGATAAATGGTGATGCGTTCAGTTGCATCACGAAACTCCATTTCTTTTTCTTTTTCTTTATAAAGTTTGCGGGTGTGGCTTATATTCAGATGCGCTCAATAGTCTGGAAATTACGGTAAATGATTCTGTCGATTAGTTCATGTCGTAGCTTGTGGATTCAGGATTCGGCTCTTTTATAAATGTCAATTTGTGCCTTTTTTAATAATAAAAAAAAAAAAGTTGCTGCCTGTTGTTTTTACAATATTTGTTGGCTTTGCAGTCAACATGAAGGATATTCCAGCCCCTCTGCTGCTCGGGTTTCTCCTCCTGTCGGAGCTCAGCTGAGGCCGATTAAGGTGAAAGGTGCCCCAGTTTTTAAAATCCTCTAACCGGGATTAATATCCCACAAACAAACGCAGCTAATTAGGTTGAGCTCGACGACCCCTCGACCTTTAACATCTCCTTGGGCTGCGGCGGGACGGGAGGGGTCGGTGAAATGACCCTGAATATTAAAGCTGCGTGTTTGAAGGTTTGATTATTGGCAGAGTGCTGAGACGCCACAACGTGACGGATGTTTGACAATATTCTGCATTAATGCATCTGCTGGTGTGAATTAAGGTAAAGAGAACAATGTTTCATGGGTAAACTAATTTCGAAGCACAAAACCATTAATGTAATCAACTTGAAGCCCCGTTTACATGACGCATGGTCAGAACCTTTGAAAATGCTCCGTCTCCGTGGCAACGGGGGGAAAATGCTGCTAGTAAATGGTTCTTCTGCACATGCTCAGTAGAGACAATCGGAACAAAATTTCCGCCATCATGTCATGACTGCCAGTTCATATTCTCCTGGGACTTGGTACTTTTATTTTGAAATTCTGCTGTTTTTATTGCAAACTGACTTCTTTTATAAAATGTTGCTGCGTAAACGCAAAACAAAAACGGTTCGTTTTCACTTGAACGTGCTCATTTGTCGTAATACTCAAGATTCTGCATGTTCATTGTGTGAACTATGATAAACATGGGGAGCAAAAACCAGCCAATGAAAAGTGGCGTTTTCAAAAAGGAGGAAGATGACGGTGAATAACGTTTTGTCAGAAGTGACGGTTCGAGTCCCGGCAGCCGCCTCGGCGTGGCGCCGTCAGGAAACCTGCAGCAGAGAAACACTCGCTGCAGTTTGGCAGCAGATTTATGATGTTTTCAATTATTCATTCAGTCGTTTTGTCTAAAAGAGATGAATTTGGGTTAATTGGACAGGATTTGTAAAACTGATGCGTCTACATCTTGTGAACAAGTTTTCATTTACAGAAGTGTTGGTACAAGTGTCTGGACGGCACATGTTTTAATCAATTTAATCAAAGTTGTTCTTTCAAACTAAAAGTCGTCTTTGGCAGACCAAGGTTGGTTGTTCGGTTTGAGATTTTAATGTTTTTTATTCTTCAGTGCTTCCTGTTGATTAATACTTGTTTTGATAATGAAAGTGTAATATTTTGAGTGAAAATAAAACACTTTTATTGTGTTATGGGTGTCCGTTTACACAACAACGGTACTTGGAGCCACTGAAAGCGCAACTTTTCGAAACGGTCATCTGGTCATGTGGCGTCATCGAAGTATAACTGTTTAAAATTGTGTTGGCGTGTGTGGTTTTACGCAGTTATCGGATAATTATGGGGAAACCGCCAAATAATTTGGACATAAAAAGCCTTTGGGTATTTTTATTACCTTTTGAATTGATCATATTACACGGTCTCAGTAAAAAGTTTTACGACTTCAGGAAAGGCTCAGAGTTGTTTTACACGAATACAAGTTGATGTGTGAAAAGCTCATTAGTGAGCTCGACGTGTTGGAGGGTAAATACGTGACAGATTGCATCTTGCTGTGGGGAGGATGTGGTCTTACTACGAACCTCTGATCGGACCTCGGTTTGGTTGGATTCCCCTGTGGGGGGGGTGGCGGGTTGGGGTAGGGGGGTCAGGATGGAAGGACTGATCCTGGGTCGGCGCCGACCCGTTGGCGTCTAGCGAGCCGCGGATTAGCATCAACAAATCAAAATGGGATTGGCAGGTGGCTCCGTCTCATCGAAGCCTTTAAGATGGGCTTTACTCCTGCGAGGGACGACCACTGCAAGGGCCAAGAAATGATTTTAATCCACCTTGAAAGAGGAATAGTCTTTTACTATAGGAACCGTGAGGAGCAGGCTTGTACAGGCCCGGTGCAGACTGAAGTTCTTCGGGGTTTTTTTTGTTTTGTTGAAGATGTGAGGTTTAGTTTGACAACAGGCCTTTTGACGTATATTTACTCTTTTCATTCTCCTGGACAGAATGAATATTTCCTTCCTCCTGGGCGCAGTGCAGCCGGGCCCCATGGGCAATGAAAAGCAGCGCTCTGAATGAAACGCTCCCCGACAGGGTAATTAAGTCCAGACACAAAGGGCTCAGCAGGAAGGAGTCTAATAGAGGAGGAGTTGGTATTCTCCGGGGGTTACCCGGGTCCAGGAGAACCTCCATGGACTGCAGGGAGGAGGTTCAGCGGCCAACAGGCCACCTCGCTCAGTGGGAACCAGGAACACAGAAAGACATTACTGCAGCAAGCTGGTCCCTCAGACTATAACATTAGATGCCTTGAAAATGGCTTTTTAAATCAGATTGTGTTCAAAAGAATCAGAAGTGTTCATGATGTTAAAGAACCAAAACAAAACAAGGTTCTAGAACCTGCTGATGTGCTTCTGAAGGGTTTTTACCTGCAGACAAACTCTGGTGCCAAATCGGTCCAGACGCTGTAATCTCAAAAGATAATAAGCAAATGCAATGAAAAATCTGTTTAGACGTCTTAAGCTTCATCCTTCCAATTATTCATCAGTTATACCAGAGGTTTTTAACCTCAATGACCTAAAATAAAATGAACCTGGAGCCGCTGAGCATGTTTAACCTTTGAGACGATAACTCGGCTGAAGTTTTTCTGTCTACAAAAACTTCATATTGAACAATTTATAACATTAAACAAGTTCCTGTAGTCATTTTTAGACAATTTCAGCCCTAAAAAACACTTTTCAAGGGTGTTTAACTGTTTCGACCCTCTTACAAAATAAAACGCACACACAAAAACATGTTAAAATCATAAAGTGGTTTAAATAGTTTTCAAAATTTTAACCGTTTTACCCAGATGAGATGTTTCACTGTTTTTAGCATTTAACTTTTTTTGTCATTTCACGTGAAAACACATCGTATTTTTTTGTTTCAGAAAAAGCTTCGCCTTTTGGAGGACGTTTTCAAAACGATGTAGTTGGCATGCCAGGCCAGGGGTTGGCGCTGTTGGTTGTTTTAGTAATGAAAATACACACACAGACGTGTGCACAGATCAAGATGCTATAAAGATTAATACAATATAAGCGACAATAACTTGTCAAAATTATTATATTTTGAATTCACATCGTTTCTCTGGAAGTCAAAGAAAGCAGACGTTGCAGCAAAAATGTAAAGGGAGCAGGCATACTGCTGGTTAACTCATAGGCGACTCAAATTAAACCCCAAAAAGTGGAATGAATCGTCTCAAGCGTTTGTCTGTGATGAGGAATTCCTGTAGTGAGGAAGAGTCCAGTAACGTGGAGGAAGATCATCAGAAGATCTGTGGTGCCCCAGAGACGAATAGGGTTTTGCTGTTTTCCTTCACTTTATCATCACAGAAAACTAAGAAGAAATGGGATTTATTCCTTCATGAGAACGTTGTATCTCCATATGAAATGGGCCACCATGTTGTCGTTTTACGTAACCCCGTCAACAACACCTCTGGGACCCGCGGGGAGCCGTTAAACTTTGCATGGCTGCCTTTGGCTTTATTTCTGACTCATATTTACTCTTGTTTCTATCCCCCCGACGCACACGACGCCATGCAGTGGAAAATCAAAAGCATGACGCCGCCTGAACCTTCTACTTTTAAGTCATTACATAATGTGTGCACTTTTTTTTTTTTTTCTTCTTCATTTTGCACTTCCGCACGAGTGCAGCGCCGCGGGCGGCGTGCGTGCGCCACGTGCTTCCAAGTCGTGGCGTCGTGGCGGTGGACGCACTCCGCTGTCTGGAATAGCGCTGATCCTCTTAAATGATTACCAGCGGCGACCTGCAAGGAGGAGGGGGGTCGGGGGTACGGGGGCAGATGTCTCGCCCCCACCATCAACAAAACGCAGCATCTATGTTTAGGTTATTCTACAGGGAAGCTCAGGCCAGAGCTCCTTCCATTAATAGACTGAACATCTCTAATACCTCTGGTTTGTACCCAGACGAAGGAAATACCTGTTTGACATAAGGAGCACCTTTTCCAGGTAGGACCTGGGTTGGGACATAAGTACAGTGAGGAGAAAAGGGACTTTTTTTAAAAACTTGTCCTCAGTTAGTTATGATGGTCAAATCACCACAGCTATACGTTACTGAATAGTACAACTGTACTACATGATCACACCTGATGGATTTCAACCCGTCCAATTAAGAGATATTGTAACGGGCCGGATTGAAGTAGAACAACGCAAACAAACAATTCAGGGTGGACTTGGATGTTTACTAAAAGGAGGGCCTAAAGTTAGATTCCTTTCAATTGCCCAAGAAATACCCGTATTAAAGTATGTACAGTTCATTCAATATGAGCTTGGAACTTGTAAATGTAAGTTGGTCCACGCCAAGAGGTTCAGCTCAGCTTTTGGCCCCGTGAACGCTGAAAATATTTAGAAACCATCTTGTTTGAAGGGTAGATGGTGGAAAAGGACTGCTGACTGGAACAAGGCTCATGTTGCTTATCTGTCTCCCTTCATATGAACCTTATCGGTGACCCCAACCAGACCTCTGAGTTTGTTTAACCAAACCTTGAGTTTAGCCTTAGCTTAACCCCGACCAGTTATCTACTAAACTCCCTCATAATCCAACCACTAACCCGGACCATGGTGACGTGCTGCAGGAAGTTTCTGCTCCTCAGAGGGGAACAGACCTCAACAGAAGACCAGCATTGTGGGTCACTTTTCCTCCCGGTGACCGTTGGGGAATGTGCGTGGTCGCTGCCTCCGTCGCCGCTGCCACAGCCTCAAGCGCTGCTCTGTTCCAGCGAGACCACCATCGTAATAAAACCTGTTTTGTTTCCACTTCCCCCTCTCTCTGGCCCTCCTCTGCTTGACATTTGGACTGAGCGTGGGCGCCTTTGGTCCCCGTTGGGAGTCGCGCTCTCGACCTCCGCCGGGGCCCCAGATGCTCACAACTGGAGTCCAGAGCCGGAGCGTTGTCCTTTTGTCCCGTGTTGTTGAACGTGAGCTGAAAGGAAGCCGAGCCAATCCGGATCGTCCGTCTCTTTACAAATCGAAAGGTCTTCATTCTCCCGGAGGACTTTCCCAAACAATTCTTCAAAACACTTTAAGGTTCTCAGGCGTCAGTTCGATGCCTCAAAACACGCTTGTTCGTCCTCGTGTGTCTTTTCCACCCGGAGGATTTATGTTTCCATCATCTTGGCCTAACAAAGTTTTTTCAGTTCGGTTTCAGTACTATAGTTTTAAGTATTTTCTCGTGCGGCTGAAAATCAAAGCAAAATCTGCACCACAAGGGGAAAAAATGCCCTGTTCATATGTAGGAAATAGACTTGCTCTACCTTGTCTATTATGTCCCACATTGTAGAACACAACTGGTTCTTCTTTGTATTTTTATGAGTTCACTGCATGTTCGCTTACGGAAAATGCATGAAGACGCTAATAAAGCTACGTTAACGCAACATTTTCAAGTGAAAACTGAAAACTGACGTTGCGTTTTGGGCGTCTGAGCAATGTTGTCATGTAAACAGACGCCCAAAACGCAGCTTTCAGAGAAGAGCTCCCAAGGTGGAACTTTTCAAAAACCTTCAGACTCCATAAAGGAGGAAAATGGCATGCAGTAAATGGTAGTTCTGCGCATGCTCAGTAGAGACGATCGGAACAAAGTTTCCTCTGTGGTGTCATGACTCCCAGTCCTTATTCTCCTGGACTTGGTACTTTTACTTTGACAGTCACCGTAATAACGATCCAGCTTGGTAATTTTATTTTGACAGTCACTGTAATAACAATCCAACTTGGTCGTCTGTCCACTAGAATGTCTGTGTACTTTCCATTGTTAATATTTTTAGTGTTTTGTTCTCAAGGCACATGTTTGGGGCTCAATTACATAAACAAGCAACAGCACCCACTAGTGGCCCAACATGAAAAGTCAAGGCTCCATGTAAACAGAAACCAATTTCAAAACATTGCTTTGTAAACATTTTCTGAAACTAAAAGTAAAAAACGATACGTTTTCACTTGAATCGTTGTTGTTTAAAGAAGGCCTTGTATTGTTTGTCTATTTTCTATAATAATTGGATTCCAATTCTGCCTTTATTCTCTAAACTGTTCAATAAGTGGAGGGGTTGTGGCCCTGATTTCAGATGGAGGACAGATTCTGGAGGACAGCTTGCTTTGATTGAAGGAATCATCTCGTCCAACTCGTTGGAACAAAACACACACAAACAGAAGAGCAAACCAACATCTGGGCCTCTGATGTCGATCACATGATGTCATGTGTTTTGTTCTTCCCGGAGTCGATTCTCCCCGAGGAGACCGAGCCGGGGAACACATTTCACATTCGAGTCGTCAAGTTCTGGGACACGGAGTTTAATGGCTAATTGTCCAATAAACAACCGGGCGACAAGTTTCACCGGCGAACAGAGCCAAAGATTGAGTAGGAAGTTTTGGGGAGTGTTCTGGGTCGATTTGGGGGGGGGGGGGGGAACACTCTTCTGCTAACCGCCACCACCTCTATCAAAACTCATTGGGTTTGATTGCATCCTGGTTGGGGAGTTCCTTGGCCGGCGGGAGATGAGAAGGAGGGGAGGGTGGCTAACAAAACAATGGAGGCTTTGTGAGAGGTCCCACCGTGACAGGGTTATTGTGGGGGGGTGGTCAGAGCGTAGCGGAGCCACTTCATTAATCAGGGCTTCTCCTCTTGCTCCTCCTCCTCTTCCTCCCCTCCCCGTCGTTCACCCGCTGCCTCTCCCTCCCTGCTCACTCGTGGATCGACGGAGGCAGGAGCTGCTGTGTCCGGACGGTGCCGGCCGAGAGTAGCGAGGATGACGATGTGCTCCGGAGACTGATCACAGTTCAGACTGCTGCGTCTTGTCTTGTTGTTCCCTCTTTGCTCTGAGGTGAGTCGTCTTGTGTTGTTATATTGTCCTGTCCTGTCCTGTCCTGTCCTGTCCGCTGACTTGCATCTTCTGACTGCAGCGCTGGTATCAGCTGTCCGGACACAGTCCTCTATCATGGGTCTTTGAACATGATAATAGTTAAAACTGCTTGACTTGTTGTTGTTTGTGTGAGGAAACACCAGGACGTGTTAATGTCGCAGTGTAGAAGTTTCCAGGCTGATGTAAGCTGGTATTGATGAGTTGGGGCTGGACTGGGGGGGGGTCGGCTGGTCTGTTGCCTCAGCTGTGTTGACCAGATCATCAGTGTTATTAGGATCTACGTGCCTGTGAGCGTCCCCTCCCCACCCCACTGTCTCTTTGTCAAACACACACACCCCCTCAGGGACAGTAGTACTGGGGGTAATCCTTCACATCCTGTGTGAGCAAAGGGGGAGAACCCAGCACTAACCCATCACCTCCTCGTGAGAAAGTAAATGTTGGTACATGTTTACTCACAGCATCTCTCTTCTGGTTTATCTGGACTGAGAGCGTCGCCTCATCTTCTCCAGCTGGTCTCTTACTCTCCCCTTCATGTTCCAGAAACTCCATTACACCCTCGTTACTCTGCAAATTAGGAGACTTTCAATGTCTGATCTGAGTGAAGAGTCACAGGGATGGTGTTTAGTTGATGTGGTAACCGGAGCCAGTAGAACCTGCAGGTCGTTCCCAGAGGTTTTCTCGTGGCTCTTTTCAGCTCTGGCATCGGCTCCGGGCCGGTCAAAGGCTTTTTCTATTGTTATATCTTCACTATTGATTGATCCGTCTGAGATTACACAGATACCCAGGTCATTGTTTCAACCGCTTGATGTTGCCAAACGCAATGAAATGTGATCTTAGTCACCTTTCAGGACTGGAACCTTTTATATAAAATCAAACAGTTGGGTTGTTTTTGATATTGTGAAACAGTTTGGAAAGACTGAGTCCAAGACGGTGATGAATGTTTTTCTTTTCTTTTCTCCCCATTGCAACGAATAGAGCATTTCCATTAATCCAATCTAATTCAGACTGATCTTTGATCTGAGTTTGCATGCAGTGTGTAGGGCTCTATATTATGGATTAATGGCAAGTAAAAGGGAAATGTTCATTTGGAGTTCCCCGGGGTTCTGTGTCAGGACCTCCACTCTTCACGTTATATCTGCTTCCTGGAGGGAATATTGGGGAAACGCTCCATAAGTTCAATTGTTATGCAGATGATGCACATCTTCTTTGTTCAGTTTCCTTTTCTTCTCTTCACAGAATGAAGAAGTGAGTCATCGGTGTGATCTCAGTCATGGCTGTCCAGGCCGGCATCCAGGTAATCTCATTACTCTCTACACAGAAAGTTGAGCCAATTCAGTTGATTCTTCCCATTTTTGACATTTCTGGTCTATTCTACACGTTTGGACTCGAGCACCGTGCAGTTTGTGGGGAAGAACAACCAAATATCCTACAAACCTTTAGATATGATAAAAAAAAAAAATCAATAAGCTGCATTTAAAAGTACTTTAAAATATAATGCAATATATAAAAGGACCTCCCCACCAGTTGTCCACTTTCAAAGGGAAAAATTTAACAAGCAGACCTCCAAAGCTTTTTATTGCCTATGAAGCTGCACAGCTGTTAAAAAGATCATTTAATGGAGAAGCTCTTCACAAGCCGGACAACAACCAACGTTTGTTATCTAGTATGAGGCAAAGTGAACGCTGAGTGTGAAAGTCGTTTATCTGTCAGGAGAAGGTGGAGCAGAGGTCGACCAGCCTCAGTCTCCCTCTCAGCAGCTGCATGTCTGAACAGAACTTTGCTTGAACTTGACTCGATATTGCGCCTCCTTCAGGACGGACGCAACACCACGCAAACATTGAGCCGCCAGTTTAAAACAAATAGAATTGCATACTAAAAGAAGAACTGCAGACATCTGTCGTGCTCTGAACAACTGCGACCAGCCCGCCTGTGTCGCGGCGTGTTTTCTGACGTTCCGCCTCTCGGAGCCCGAGGACTTTTCTCCACACATTTTTCTAGGTGGGGCGGCTCTTTCCCCTCCCAGCAACCGGGCGTTAGACATCCCAAAAACCCAAAACAACAAGCGGATCGTGTTTCACGTCTGTCACATGGCAGCGGCTCCCTGAGAGGAAAAGTCCTGGCTCCTCGCCGCCCGTCTTGGACTGAAGAAATGAAAACTATGTTCAACATGTGGCAGGAAGCTTCAGACTGACGAGGCCGTTGACAGACTGGTTGAAAGCAACGGCTCTCCATGATTCATCCCCAAAGATTATGTCACTGTTTGATTTCACACTGGAGACTTTTAGGCTGCAAATGATCAGTTTGAGGTCATGAAATCAGTCCAGTGAGGAACTGATCAAGGTTTGATCACAGAATCTCTGTCTGAATTCCAAAACCACTGGATTAACATCCTCTCTGGCTTGTCTGAAGCTTTCTGCTCTCCCGTTCCTACAAAAATATGACAAACAGATGGATTTTAGTAACAACGACGCTTTGAATTGTGGCCTCCTCCATTTTGAGGAATATAAAGAGGATTTAGGATGAATCCTAAAGAGGGCTCAACAGTATCTGAATTTGTATTTTTCACAATTTCATTGTGTGACGGTCGGCTAAGAAGAAATTCTCCTCTGTCGCCTCACTAATTGATCTCCCTCTACACAAACATTTTATGTTCATTCTATAAAATCAGTCCTTGAAGTTATGGATGATCACTTCATTTCACACCAGAACAATAGATGTGTTGGAATATCTTGTTTTTGGTGAAAGAAATTCATGTTGTTCCTCGACTCGATCTGGCTAAAGAGTCGTTAGTCACATTATTTCATGAGGTTTTCTGCTCTTTTTGCTGCTGTAATGTGGAAAATGTGTCCAGAATAATGTCCCGTCAACATTTTAAACCTATGAATTTATTCGTAACCTGCAATAATCCAGAAAAAATACCCTTGACGATCGTATAGCAGGAAACGTGAACAAGAGGGACTCCTCCATAGTCCAATCTGGCCGAACGAGTACAAACATGTTGCTGTTATATGTTCTAATCCTCACTTTCAGCACCTGCTTATGCTCACTAGATGCATTGTGGGAAAAAAAACTTGTCAAAGTTGATGGTGATGAGTGTGTAGTTGTGTCTGCAGGGGAATCTTAAAGGGCATGCTGGAGGAGGGTGTGGTGAATATGGCAGAAATGTCACAGCTTTTTAAATCCGCTGAAGAGAAGCCGAACACTTTTACAAACTGCGCTCTGTCGGCGGCGCCGTGTGGTTATTGATCCGCGTCGGACTGCAGCCAGAGAACTTCCAACTCGGAGCTCCACTGCTCATGTGGGGCGCCGTCACATCGGATGAGCGGCCGCCTCCTGACTGCTCTGTGCACCCAGGCTGAAGATGTGATGCTCATGGAAGTATGAGCAGCGTATGGCCTCGGCTATCAAAGCCGCCGCCAAGTGAAACCATTGTCATGAGTTTATGTTCATGAAAGGCCAGAAAAACCTTCATTAACTGAAACTCTAATTCATTTAAGCATGATTTGGTTTCAGAAAAGTTTCCCGTTTACACAGCGATGTTTGGAAAATGAGCAGCGGTCTGCAAACTTTATGACCAACAGACGTTTTTATAAAAACAAAACTACAAATTAAAATGTGTCTGGAGCCGCAAAAACATGTCAAATAAAGTGAAGAAAAACATCTAAAGCAAATTCTTTTTATACTGAGAGTGTGTGTGTGTATTTATATATATATATATATATATATATATATATTCTATTATGTTTCTTCACTTTTGTTGATGATTTTAACCATTTATCTTTCCAGCTTTAGCCATTTTAAATAGTTTAGAAATGCACAGCAGCTATAAACATCTAAACTATATAAACAGTTTTAGTCAAATTAGCAATTTTAACTTTTTTGACCGTTTAAAATTTCATCATTGCAATTTTTCTGACCACTATTTTAGAAAATAGTGTCTGATGTACATAAACTATTTCCATTGCATTTTCTAAAAGCGTCATGGAGCCTCTGACGGGGGCTGAAGAGCTGCAGGACTTCTGCCTTAATAATTACATTTTGTTGTAGTAGTGTTGTTATTGACAGAAAGGATCATTAGGAACACAAACTTTAAATTCCAGAGGAAAATTCTAATAATCATCCAGATTTCAACTGATGAGTCGTTTCATAAGGTTTTAAATTTTCTGTACTCGATTCCACAAACATATCAGTGTTGACTTTCCTGAAATTCTAATTACCTCCATAGCGCCCTCGTCCTTCATTCCCACAAATATCTGGCATGAAACTGAGCAACCGGCGAGTCCGAGTGGCTGAAAAGAGCAGCGCGACCTTTTGAGTTCAGCCTGGCCAAAGCAAACTGCTCCGGTTTAGTTATGATCCCGGAGGGTCAAAGGTCAACACGCAGGCCATGGGAAGTATGAGACGCTGGAACGGCTCAACTAATTGGAGAGACGGGAAGCGGACCTGATCAAGTGTGAGCGTATGATGAGAGGTTTTCACGGTGCGACCTCAAGTCAGTCGTTTACAGCCTCAAACTTTATGAATCACAGAAACAACATAGAAAAGCTCATTTAGATAATCAGATTACAAACACGAGAAATGTTCAGGATGTCAAATCTGACCTGTGTTATTGGAAATAACACTACATCCACTTTCCCTTTAACCTTCCTCCCATTCACTATTGTTTCTGTGTGTGTGTGTGTGTGTGTGTGTGTGTGTGTGTGTGTGTGTGTGTGTGTGTGTGTGTGTGTGTGTGTGTGTGTGTGTGTGTGTGTGTGTGTGTGTGTGTGTGTGTGTGTGTGTGTGTGTGTGTGTGTGTGTGTGTGTGTGTGTGTGTGTGTGTGTGTGTGTGTGTGTGTGTGTGTGTGTGTGTGTGTGTGTGTGTGTGTGTGTGTGTGTGTGTGTGTGTGTGTGTGTGTGTGTGTGTGTGTGTGTGTGTGTGTGTGTGTGTGTGTGTGTGTGTGTGTTCGGTCTAAGTGGCTCTTGCTAAGAGCATCAGAATCCACTGGGTGTGTAAACAGGCACAAACTGCTTCAAAAGCTTATTGCGTTTCTTCACTGGATTATTGTTCCACATTCTTGCCCCCGAATCAAGTGATGTAAGGAAGACAAAAAGATTAAGTGAGTTCTGAGGGCGTCATTGACGATGTTGTTGTGCGTTAAGCCGTGAATGCTCACTGTCAGGTGATGGGCTGGATTATCCCGGCTGCTTTCTAATCGCTGCTGCATCTTTTACGTAACTTGTCAACATCGCGCCGCGCTGCCTCATTTTCTAATTAGCTGGACGCGGAGGAACCAACAATCGTCCCTGTTGTGACCCCTGAGGAACGCCACGGGCGGCCCGGCGCGTTAAACCGTTATGTAACCTGAGCGAGTCGCTCCTCGAGTTCCTAAACATCACATGCTTTTCTCCACAATCCATTTCTTAAAACTGAAGTCCATACTTTATAAATACGCAGCAAATGAACTTTCAGTTTGAAGTTTAACAGCACGAGGCCTCGTTTGCAGCACGTTTTCAGGTGAATACGCAAAAGTTTTGCGTTTACACGAGCCACTGAATACGCAACTTTTGTGAAACTCTGCTGCTGCACAGTACTGCTGCAGGAAATAGATTTTCTGCACATGCTCTGGAATAAACTTTGTTCTTACTGTCCATCTACTGAGTGTCACGACTTGGTCCCTGGAGTGCTGCAGTATGGAATGAAGGTGCAATATGTAACGTAATAAATGTTCAACTCATTTTGTAATAATACCACATTTTGTAATCTGGTGGGAAAAGGAAGGAAATGTTTTTTATTTTAATTTTAACCTATACTGGTTGATTAAAATGAGGATTGCTGGATCTCTGAAGAATCTTTCTGCAAGTCAACGAAGTTTTACTGAACGTTCTCACTCCATCTTATTGAGGTCAAGGGTCACGACTAACTCGTCAGTTTGCTCCTAATCCTCGTTTCCTTCAACAAAACCTTTTAAGATTTGGACTTTCAGGCCTGCCTGGTCTGAGTTCTAGAACCCAGGAGCGTCCTGAGCGGAGTCGCTCGTCTGGCATGTGAGGACTCGTCTGTTCTGCCACAGGACGGTTTCCTGTCCCGCGGGCGGCAGAGAAGACGCATCGATTCAGGACGTCCACAAGGCCCGTCCTTGTTGGAAGCACAGTGGACGCAATGTCCCGTCGGCGCTCGGCCACATGTGATGGACACGGAGATTAAAAGACGGATCTGAAGCAGATGTCAACAAACAGCAAGGGAGGAATGGAGGAAGAAAGGGGGCGAGCGGGACAGTTACATAACTTCTGGACGAGTCTTCATGGTCCACATCTGTTTCTAGATGATTCTAGATGAGCCCTCCTGCTGCCTGCAAGAAATTAAATACCTAGAAAACAACCCGGTGTCGTATAGAATTCTGACAACTTTTGCTAATAAGAATATTCTAATATAGATATTAATTATAAATATTACTTTTCCATGCTATAAAATATTGACCCATGCCTATTTTCCATTTATATTTAGATATAAAGCTGGCAGTGTTGCTTATGTTTATACATTTTAATGGCACATTTGGTTATTTAAAGGTACATTTCTCTCTTATATCATAATTATCTTTTATGACTGTCAGGAGAATTTATGTACATAAAACATATTTAGTCACCAAGACCGATATTGAATGAGATAAAAGGTTGTGGGTCACTCTTCTGACGCCGGCCCTTTTGTACATGAGTCATGTGCACGTTTCACTCTTTTGCTTTGTGGTCGACTCTGACGTGTATCGATCATATCAGTCGTCGGGATCTCGTCTTGACCTGGAGGTTGTGGAGCGCCGTGTGCAGAGAGCGGGGAGGATTGAGGGCAGCGATGAAGCCGATGTGGAGATGATGCGACGGGACGTCAGACTCTGGGATGTGCGGCTCGCTGCAGGCGGTCAGACCGACGCTGTGAACTAGTGCGAGACGCCGATTTACACACTCGACTTGTTTTCATCCTGTGGATCTAGGAAACTGAAACCGGTTCTACCAAAACATTACGATGAAAGTCGAAGCTTTTGTGGGACGAGGACGTAGAAGTGTAGTTTTCTTGTGGAAAAGCAGCGGCGCTTCTTCACCTCCAGTCCAGATTACAAAGAATCTGCTGGGAACGACCTGGTGTCGTGAACATCCTGGGACAAGTGTCTGCAGATGATAGTTTCCTAAATGTGATGGGGTTTTATTTCTTTATAACAAAAATCAACCCTGAAACGATTGCTTCAATCCGTCCAGAATATGATTTCAGAGCGTCTTGAATTTAGCTCGTCTGTGATCATGTGGTTCATCAGTCGACTGGTTGTTTTTTTTTTTAGTCCGTCGTTTATATTGCCACCAAATGGAACTCACAATAGAGATAATAAAACCACAAACAATAAATGCGGAGCTCATAAAGTTAATGATTGTGACACTAAGTTGGAGTATTAACTGACTTATTTTTCAGTTTTATGAAGGAGAGAAAGAAGATTTTGATTTCTGAAAGGGACATAAAGGACTAGAACATAATGTGGAACAGCTAACTGTTTTATAGAAACTGTGTAGTAGAACACATTTAAAGTTCTCCTATTATCCAGATGTTCACCTCCTCCTCCTCCTCCTGTTCTGGTCGGTCCAGAAACCTTCGGTATTCTAAGTTTCTAGCTCCTCCTTGAATTGGAGTGATGCAATGTGCCTGACCTCCACACTGACTCTTTGGTTTTTAGTGTTTATGTCAGAAATATTCACGATATGAACAAATGAAACATTTCAAACATTATTTTAATAAAATCTTTTTTAACCTCTTCCTGTCTGCAGGTTTGGTTCGGCGAGAAGTTTGCCGCCCCCCCGCTGGGCCCCCGCAGCCCGCTGGCCCAGCGCCACGGCCCCGGCCTGGCAGACGTCTTCCAGTATGACCAGTGGCTGGCGGTGCGGCACGAGGCCACGCTGGTGCCCATGCAGGAGGATCTGGCCATCTGGCTCAGTGGCATGCTGGGTAATTTTACTGCTCGCTGTTTATTCCAGGGGTGCCGGTCAAGGCTGGTTAAACTCTGAGCATTTAAAAAAAAAAAAAGTCAGGAGTGTTTTCAGCGGTTCATCTTTGAGTCAGTGTCTGTCTCTATGGAAACGGTGGGGGGGAGGGGGCGCTATTTTTGGAAAATGCTCTATGTCCGTGGAAACTTTGGAAAACGCAACTTTTTGAAAACACTGTGTCCGTCTCCATGGAAACGGGGAAAAACGCATCTTTTCTGAAACATTGCTACTGTGCACCACTGCTGGAGTAACTAGTTGTTCTGCACATGCTCAGTAGAGCCAATCAGAGCGACGTTTCCTCCATGGTGTCATGACTCCCGGTCCATATTCTCCTGGACTTGGTACTTTTATTTTGACAGTCACCATAATAGCAATCCAACTTGGTCTACTCACTAGACTCTCCGTGTTCTCCCAGTGTTAATGTTTAGAGCGTGTTTGGAATATAGTGTTGAAAAGGAGAACATTGCTGGAAATTCACCAGATTCTTCTCATCTACAAAGTTAAATGCAGTGAACAGTTCATCCATCCATCTTTTAAACTACTTTGTCTGGTAACTGGACGCTGGATACACAAACACACATGTTTTTTTATGTGAGAGAAACTCTCTCTGGGTGTTTCAGTTAATAGACGCCTCCTCTGTTCTCTGAATTGTTTCACTCTGGAGTGATGAAGCTGCCTGTCGACTCTGAGCTGCACATTTCGCAGTTCTTCCCTCCAGGCGAGGAAAAAACAGTGAAGCACAATCGACACGGGTCTCCTGTGTAATTGGATTTGAATGCTGATATTTTGTGAGCGGCTCCCGGAGAACCGGCAGTGGAACAAAATCCCTGGTTTCATCCGGCGCCGCCATTCTACTGACGTCTGTTGTCTCTGGACGTACAATGGCCCAGAGGAAAGAGAAGCCGACTCTGTTGTTAAAGACGGTTTCTGCAGGAGGAATGTGGGCCGGTACAAGAACTGTTTAAACTGTTTGACCGCTCTGATCCTCCGTCCTGGGGGGGTGGGGGGGGCGCCGCAGGGACAGGTGGCGTGCGGAGGATGGAGTTTCAAGCCTCGGAGGGAACGCCATTGTCGGGTGGCAGATAAACTTTAGTGCAGCTATCTTTGTCACTTAACCGGCCGGTTTTGTTTGTGGATTCCGCCTCCTGTGTGAACGATGCTGCGACTCACTGGCTGGGGGGGGGCCCGGGCCCGGGCCCGGGGGGGGGTCGGAGGTCGTGGGACGAGTTATGTTTTGTTTTGACTTTAAAGGAAGTGAATGAAGCAGAACAATTTCTTGTTTTAATGTCGAGAATTTACACTGTAGTTGCTGCTGGTTTTTGTTCTGATTTATTTAGTAAAGTTCACGTATTGTTTCCTCCAGGGGAGGAGGTGAGGGCGGAGTTTTTTATGGAGGAGCTGAATAACGGGGTGAAGCTCTGCCAGCTCATCGGCGTGCTGCAGACCAAGGTCGCCCAGAGCTGCCCGGCCGAGCTCAGCAAGGTGAGTCGGAGCAGGAAAACTCACCAACACTGATGGTCAGAAGTTTGTCAGATGAGTTCAGCTGATTTGATTATTTTTTTTTTTTTTCAGCTTTTCCCCACAAGAAAGGTGGCGTGCAAGCGAGACGCGTCTCCAGGATCTTTCTTTGCTCGAGACAACACCGCCAACTTCCTGGCCTGGTGTCGCCACGTCGGGGTGGAGGAGACCTACCTGTTTGAGTCCGAGGGTCTGGGTAAGGAGCGACGCTGCAGACCCACTAAAACTCCAAAATAAACTGGAATTTAATGGCGCAAACACGACATTTAGAAGAACTCAAGACCGGGTGCAAAAGTCTTCACATTAGATTTAAAGCCCCGTATTTTTCCCACTTCTTGGTTCTTAAATTCCTGCCGATTCCTTCTTTTTTCCTTTTTTTTAATATATTTTTTAATCTGCGTTAACCGGATTTCTTTCTCTGAACTGGTGGTTGTTGTTTTTTAATCTGACGTAATCTTATATGGAATGAGGATGGAGATTATGCAAATTAGCAGTTCTGGTTTATCGTGTTTATGTGCAGGAAGAATTCATCTTGTTTGCAAAGATCATATATATTCAAGTTAAATGTTTAATTTGATGTGTCCAAAATAAGAAAAAAGGAAGAGAAGGTCATACCGGTTTGCCAAAAATGTTGCATGAAACCAAATATTTTCCAATCATAGTCCTGCAAAAAAGAAATATTTGAAACAATTGTGAATTTTTTTAATAAAAAAATTTACATTTTTAAAAATATTTGTTTTCTTGAAAATATTTGAAAAATAAATTTTCTTAAAAAAAAAAATACAAATAAAAACCTTAAAAATCTCAACTTTAAAAAAAAACTTATTTAAATTGAATTACTTTTTTTTTTTTTTTTTTTTTTTTTTATAAAACACAGCTTGAAGTACTTCAAGATTTCATTATAAAAGGAAAGGAAGCTTAAAAAAAAATGAAATGCAACATTCACACAGACAAGAATGTACATTTTGATGCATTTTTGTGATATAGTTCAACTTATTGATCAAGTTTAAAGAAACTAAAGTCAAAAGATTAACAAGACAATGTTAAAAGTTGACCAAAACATTAAATGTTGAAATGAGATGAGGGCATTTTAAATGAATTCTAATCCACACAAAAAGCTTTAAGCTGCTTTTTACAAACTGGTAACAGATGGTGAATATAAACTGATAAACCTTCACATCACAAAAATGTGTAATTCTCCTTCAGCAGATTTTCCTCTCTGGTTTATCTCAGTTTCAGTAAAACGGGTTGAATCTAAGCTCCACGTGAGGCGAGGCGACCCGACCTTTGAGATTTTGGAGCGTTTTTGTTTGTTCCTGGACGGACTGAGCCTCGTTTCCCCGGTTGTGTGGATTCGACTCGGGGTCGTCGAGTTTTACCAGAAGAACACTGTTAAGCTTTATCCAGAGCAGGAGGTGCTGCCAAGTTCAAAGTCTGTTTTCTACAAGAAAACTGAAACTGAAGGAGGATCCATCATAACAGGGGGTCAAACCCGACAAACTCTGAGCGTGACGTCAGGACTGCGACACGAAGCCACTTTAAACCATTTCTAAGCTGCTCTGCTGCACCGAGAGCAGTTATTATTGACCTCAGTGAATAAAAAAAGTTATCTCTACTACAATTTTCTACTTTTTTATGCCTAATTATATTTTATTAGCATATTATTATAATACATGATATATTATTTATGTTGTATTTTATTTTCATTATTTTTAAATATCAAACTAATAATAAAAAATGTAATAAAATATTTTGTACTTATTTTTATTTTATTTTTCACAATCTTTTTTTTAATTTTAATTTTATTTCAGTATGTTTTTATTATATTGTGTGTAATTTCTTTTATTTTATGTTGTGGGAAAGGGAAAAGCTATTTCAGTTCATGACTTTGACTTTTTAACATAATGTTGTACGAATCAAAGTAGTAGAAAATACAAATAAAAATTAAGTTTAAAAAAAAAAAAAAGTAGTAGAAAATACTGAGATCAGCGCTCGCAAACCAACCAAAACAAGTGTTTATATGAGAAGTTTCTGGGACATTTTACTGCTTTTTTTTCACCAGAAAGTACCTTTAAGCTCCGTTTACACAACGTATTCAAGTGAAAATTTCTCCACTTGCGCAGCATTTTTGGCCTCATTTACACGACAACGGCGCTGGGAGCCACTGAAAACACAACTTTTTGAAAACACTCCACTGCACATGTTGAACCAGGAATCCCTCTTCTGCACATGCTCAGTTGATGGACAATAACAACAATGGCCGCCTCCAGAGTGTCATGACTCCCAGTGCATCTCCTCCTCCTGGGACTTGGTAGTTTTATAGTTGAGAATCAAACTTGGTCCGTCTGTATGAATGTGCGTGTTTTCTAAAGTTTATAGCGTGTTGTTCTCTGCACGCATGAGGTTGTATTGCAAAAACAAACGGCACCAACTAGTGGCCCAACATGAAAACTACATCGTTCTGCCGTTGCCGTATAAAGGGCCGTTGCTCTAGAAACGTTGTCGTGGAAACGCAAAACTCTCCCAAAACAAAAACATTAGAGCAAAATCTGAGCAATTATCTGTATCAAATGTTTGGTTTTGTGAAAACATAAGAGGTTCTTTTAAAAGTCAAACTCCACGACCAATAAAAACTTCAAAGTTAAAACTTAAAGGATATTGAGGCACTATTTTATCAATCCGGCCGACCAGAGATGAACTCAGACCGTATGTGGAATCACGTTTCACACCCTCCCAACCATGTTATCGTATCGTGGACTTTTAGTGGGAGGAGTTCTAATCACTGCTTTTTTGAGTCGTGGTTGGCATGAATCACATGACTGTAAATTGACGCCAGCCTCATTGCTTTGTCTAAGATAAATAGACCATTAAGTGGTTCTCTTATCCACAAACACTTAGACTTGCACTAGTTATGTGATGTTTTGCAGCTGATGATGTAAAGCGCCGTTGGTTCTCGAGGCTCGTAAATCCTTCATGCTGCATCATGGGGAGCCTCGGGTGTGAAACTTTTTCTAAATCAAACGTGTATCACATGTGGTTGAAGCACGCTCTGTCTACTCCCTCATAACGTGTCATCTCACTAAGCCTGCAGGAAAATCTCATTCATCATTCTGAACATGGTTCTAAAGTGTTCTGTTAAAGGAAGCTCCTCTAAAACACTTTTTTTCGTTCTTCTGATTATCTTGGAAATCATTTTTTTCCAGAACTTAATTCTCACATGTTAATGGAAGTTGGTAGTGATAATCAGAAGAGGTCCTGGATTACACTACACTCATTAAGCTGCACACCAACCTGGACCGGAGCTCAGTAATCCTGGGCTTCAGATTGAAGTTGTTAATGGGATGAAACCGACCCTATCGAGGCCGTAAGCTCAGAGTAAACCGAGAGTCTGTAGTTTAAGCTTCGCTTCTTAATAGTTTAATAGGATCTGTTGAGGAGGGCAATCATTCTGAGTACCTGCTTCATTACGACTGATGGTAACAACAGATTGAGCAGCTTTTACAAACAGACGCCATTTTATTTTCTCTCCAACCAAAATCTGTGTTTCTCTTCCACTCGAATCGTGCTGCATTCCTTCGGGGAGTAATTAACCTTCCGTGTTGTGGCGTCCTGGGGCCTTTTAAAGTGTCGGCTGCATTGCAGAGTAACTTCAGGTCTGTTTCCGTCCTCAGTGCTGCACAAGGAGCCTCGGCAGGTTTGTCTCTGCCTGCTGGAGATCGGCCGCATCGTCTCGAAGTGAGTCCTCCGACACAAACCGCCCGCTCCCGGGACGTTCTGCGCCGGTTTGCATGTGTAATGTCCCGGTGTCCTCAGGTACGGCGTGGAGCCGCCGGTGCTGGTGAAGCTGGAGAAGGAGATCGAGCTGGAGGAGACGCTGCTGATGACGGAGGAGCCGCCTCCCGCCGTCAAAACCTTCAGCGTGTGCTGCCAGCACGGCGGCCTCTACCAGCCCGGGGTGAGTTCACCACTAACGCTGCGTGAGAGGTTCCACCCAGAACAAACCGCACGAGAACAGAGCCGCCCTCTGCCTCAGGAACACGTGCGGTCCGGCCGCGGACGCCGTGACGCAGGAAGGAGAAATTCTGGGCAAACAGCTGATCACGTTAGCAAGCACATAGGTGGCGCATGTGCGACCCAGTTGGAGCCACGGCGGCTGCCTCAGTGCCGCTCCAGTGGCGTCCCACAGGGTACGTGACACATCGGTACCATGTGACGGCGCTCTGCCCCGACCCTTCCACTCGCCGCCACACGAGACCCCCGGGCCACGGATACGCGCACGCAGCGGCGGCGGCTTCACGTCTGCTCCGGCGGGTGAAATCAGCCTCCGACGCTGTCGGGTTTGATCGTTTTCTCCCCGGGAGAGACGGCTACGCTAAAAATAGTCGCACTCGTTGGAGCGGAAGGCCGTTTGAACAAAAGCATCCAAATATTTATCCTCAAATGACGCCGCACTCCACAGCGCTGCGTGTTTCAGCTCCTCTTGACCTTTGACCCCCTTCATCAGATCATTTCTGTCTCATGTTGACGGTAATTTCACCAAAACGTGTCGGACTTATGTTGATATGGAGGCCTGCAGCTACGAACGCTGTCGTTACCGAGCATTTATTCTCAAACATTTAGAGCGATTAAAAGATTTATTTATTTATTTCTATGTGAGTGTTCATTTACATTGAAAGAAATTAAAGTTGTTTTTAATTATTAATTCATTTGCATTTGTATATATTTACATTTAAAGCAATTTAGGTTTTATTTTTATTTATGTATTGTATATTTTTGAGTATTTATTCATTTTCACTTAAAGCAATTACTTTTTATTATATTTATTCATTCATTTAATCTATTTTTACTTATTTTACATTTAAAGCAATTAAAGTCATTTTAATGAACTTACAGGACCACCTGATGTTGGAATTTTTATATAACTGACATTTCATTTATATTCCATTTAATCAGACTTCTGTTTTGGAAAATATAATAACTGTGTAATAACTGAGCTGTAACGCCCCCCCCACAGGAGCTTGGCATGGACGACCCGCCTTGTAACTGCGCCAACAGAGTTTCCATCGAGTATCTGTCGGAGGGACGCTACCGCCTCGGGGATAAGACCATCTTCATCAGGGTGAGGACGAAGACACATGACTGTGCTTGTAATGAACATCAGCAGCTTCGTCCTTCACTGTCGTTGGTTCAACTTAATGCACACGAATGTAAAGACTGCTTACGTGCACAGTAGGATACACACTGGTGTGTGTGCGTGTGTGTCCTGGCAGATGCAGTGGTCTTAAGTGCACCACCGCAGGCTGTGATGGACACATGTAAGCTCATTAACGGGTAGTGTGGGCTGTTACATCACAATCGTGCACTGAGCCTCGACTGTGTCTCTATTTTCAGCCTTTAATCGAAGGCGTGTTCAACCACATTATATATGAACTATTATTACTCCTGCTGCACACAAGTGGAGATGAAGATGTCCTGCTGCTGTCATGAGGGAACGTGTCAAGGACCTAAAAAAAAAAAAAAAATTTTAAACTGATGGAGTGACTCTAAACTACAACCTGCCACCTTCGACTCACTTCATCTTTTTATACGATCAAACTAAAATAAGTTCAGATTGAAATTATTTTCGCACCAGAGTTTAAAGACTAATTACCTAAAGTGTAATACGAAAAAAAAATTCTCATTTGTTTGTCTAAACTCCAACAAATTTGATACACCACCTTGTGGTGGGAAGTGGTAGTGCACGATTGGACGCACTAAGGTTCCGTTTACACGTTTTCAAGTGAAAACACAACTTTCAAAGTGTTTTTAAAACGGCCCCCAAGGTGAAACTCTTTGAAAGTTCTCCATCTCCGCAGAAACGGGCAGGAGGACTCTAACTTCCTGTTGGAGACGGAGTCTGATCATTTTGTAAATGTTATTAATGTTTATAGCGTTTCTGTTTTCATAATGAAACGCACACATGCACAAACACACCCACTAGTGGTCCAACATGCAAACTACATCGTTTTCAGCATTTAAACGATTTCCCATAAATAATCATTTTCAAAACATTGCAGTGTAAACGGGAAACTTTCAGAAAGGACAATTTAAAGACGTGTTTTAACTTGAGCTGTTCTGGTGTAAACGAGGCCCGAGGCTAGCTGGTCTGTCCGTTGTTTTCTTGTACTCGGCTGGTTATTTGACGTGCGGTGTTTCTCCGCCTCCTCCCCAGATGCTCCACGGTAAACACGTGATGGTTCGCGTGGGCGGCGGCTGGGACACGCTGCGCGGTTTCCTCACCAAGTACGACCCGCTGCGAGTGCTGCAGTTCACCACGCTGGAGCAGAAGATCCTGGCTTTCCAAAAAGGCCCCCCAGGCCTGGGCGGTCACCACGGCAATGCAGCTCCGCCTCCTCCGCCTGAAATGGACCCCCTCGCCGCCGTCAACGACCTCCTCTCCTCCTCTTCCTCCTCCTCGTCCTCCTCCTCCTCGTCCTCCGCCTCGGGTCCCACCTGCAAGCCGACGCCTTTGACCGCCGCTGGCCAGACGTGTCGCTCCTACAACGCCTCGCCGGTGTGCACGCCCACGCTCTCGAGGAAAGGCTCGGTCTCGGCGCCGAGGAAGAACCTCCAGATGGCGCCTTCGTCGCCCCGGAAGCCGACCCAGCTGCCACTGCCCACCGCCGCCAAAGGGTCTGCCTCTCTCCCCTCCACCCCGGTGGGCTCTAGACCAGCTCCCAGCCCGGGGGGTCAGGGGTCACAGGGACACCGCAGAGCTCTGACTCCATCAGCATTACCCACCAAGCCAAGCTCCGCCTCCAAACCCCCAGTTAATCTAAACCCCGCCTCCAAACATAAACTCAGGCCGCTCCCACGTGGCGGCACTTCTCAGCCCAGAAGCCCCGTCTGCCCCGAGCCGTCCTCCAAATGCCCCAAACCCTCCAGCCCCTGTATCTCTCCGACGTCTGCCTCGGCGCTGCCCCGCCCGGCTCCGGCCCCGCCGCGGGCACCCGCCCCCAAAGACACTCGCCCTCCACCGGGCGTCGGCCAGCGCTCTCGCCTCGCGCAGCGCCGCCCGGGCTCGCCCGCCTCGCGCCTTCGTCTAGAGGCGGCGAGGCGAGCGAGGACGGCCTCCAGAGTGGCGACCCCAACACAGGCGGCGCCACAGTCCAAGAACCCCGCCCCCTGCTCACGCTCCGCCTCCCCAGCAATCGCCAAGCCCACCTCCTTCCTGCCAAAGGGCAAAGAGCCCAAAGCCAAGGGGCCGGCCCCCACCAAGCTCACCCCCTCCCTGTCACGAGGAGCCACTGTTGCCCCCGGGCGGCTCCCGGGGGGTGGAGCCAGCCCGTCTCCATCAAGCAGGGCCAATCAGAAAGCCCCCTCACAGAGGACGGCTCGTAAGCAAGTCGTCGCCACCAACCCTGTCACGGCGAGGTCGACTCCCAAACCAGAGCCGGCTCCGCCCGCCGCCCCCCAGCGAGGCGGCCCCGACGCCCGGGGAGCCAGAGCGCCACCCGGTGGCGGCCGCGCCAAGAATCTCCCGCAGAGCAAAACCGAGGACGCTTATTTCGAAATGAACAGAAGGAGGCAGAAGACGTAAAACAGGAAACCAAAACCGGCAACTTCACACATCTCCTCACTAATCGTCATGAAAAAGCTCTTTTTTCTTTTTTTTTTTAATTTAATAGTTGATTTTGTATTTTGTCTTTTTTTTTTTTTTAAATCTGTTGTGAAGGTTAAACTTTTGTTGATGTTACCGGATTAACACTACTTGCACAACGTTTACATTCTCCGCTCGGTTACATGTGCATCCATTACTGATCAAATTACTTTTTATTTGAATTGAACTCAAAAGTCCCGTCGCGAATCGGTTTTTACTTAGAAAGCAGCTCGGAGTTACCAAAGTCATGATTTCAGTTTATTTTTTCAAGCCTTGAGTGAGATCACACATTCCACCGAGACTCGCTCAGGTGAGGAATTCTAAAGAGCGATATGGAGGTGGGAGGTGGGCGGGACTTCCTGTCGTGTGCCTTTGGTCGGGGATCATTCGAATGTATCGGGAGCCTGAACCGGTTTGAACCGGTGGATGTTGCACAGTGTGAACCAGCACTCATGACTTTGGTTTTTCTCGGAGGAAAGCAGAGTCTCAAACTACTGATGGAACGCCTCGTCGACACGGGATCTACTCCGCTTTTATATGATTTCTAATTTTTCTGTGCGTGATTAAGAAAAAAAAAAGTAAAATCTAGTTTTCTATGTGGTGTTTGTGTAAGTTGGTGTGTGTGTGTTCAGATGTATTATCAGTGAGGATTTTTTTTTTTTTTTTTTTCCCCTTAATCGGCACTTTACAGAAACGTCTGTGTTTGTCACAGTTTTGAATGTGGATTGTTTCTCCTGTTCCTGCTACTTTTGGAATAATAAATGGATGAGTGGTTTTAAAAAAAAAAAAGCAGTTGTTGCTTCTTGTTGCACTGAAATCAGCTGATAAAAGGAGGCGAAATACAAATTACCTGCAGAGACGGGACATGGGTTTCGACTGAAGGATTTGCAGTTTATCACATCAGCAATCGATTAGTTTCTTCTCTGGGAACCACAGAAGATCTGAAAAGGCTTTATTAAAAAAAAAAAAAAAAAAAAAAAATTAGTATAAGGACGATGTGAAGTAATGCCAAACAGGTGTTAAACTAAATTAACCAATTCCAATTTCTCACTAGATTTTAGGTTACAGTAGGATTAAGTTCCAAAAATGTGACCTTTGTTAATCTTTCTAAAACTAAAATGTTTTAGGAAAACAAGTGAAAAATGTGTTTTCTAAATGCGATTTCATTGGCATCAGTATTATATCTGCTACCTATACTAAACTTAAATTTAAACTTTAAAATCTACTTCCTGAAGGTTCTCCAGCAGTACTAATCGTCCCCATACCCGGAGTGACGTCCCAGACGTGAAGACAGTCTGTCCTCTCTGTCCCTGGCTTGTTTCAGGTTTTAAAAAGTGTGTTGCTCCAACCAGCCAATCAGAAATCAAACCCTATATAGTGTCATCGGGGGTTCAGCCAATCCCAATCAAGGTAGGCCCTCACTTTGACTCTTCCCACAATTAGACAGCTCTGCTCTGGCACATGGCACCACGAGAGGAAGTACTTCCTCCTCTTCCCAAGATGGGCATGTGTGGGCGGAGCCAGTCCAGCTCACACAGACACAGCAGATTCTGAATGCAGCTCCTATGATTCAATATTCAAATAGAAACTAGGTTAGAAAGCTAGAGTTACTAAGATAGAAACTTTGAAAGGACCAACTGGAGCAAGAGGAGGAGATAAAACTGGAGAATATGACTCCTTTAAAGTTTTTCTTTATTGTGGCACAGAGTATACGTGATGGAAATCTCAATATTTTCACAGAACCAAACAAATACGAGATAAAATGACTACAATCTCAATATGAAGGTAACTTTAGTGAAACTTGGTTCAAAATACAGTCCAACTGTCCCAGAAAAGTTCTATAACTGTGGCATTATGGGTGTTTTTACAAACGTGCGTGGCTTTGAGGCTACTTTCTGTAGAGATAGGTCGCCCGTGTGGTAGGAACTATGTACCGAGGTGTTCGGGGGACCCATAATAACGGACGGACGTGCTATAAGAATGGCTGGTCTCCTGACTGTTTATCTTTGTACCTAAACAATAGAACAGTTTCAGTCTGACATGAACAAGGGGCGAGCGCTAAAGACGAGCGTGAACGGTCGCCAAAGTGGCCATACACGGGCTTTGTAGTGAGAACGATATGCGTCCCGGACGGTGACGTGGCAGAATACAGAGTGTACACGTCATCAGTACGCGCCGTGTTTACATTTCAGAGAATGCTCCGGTCTGAGTTTCAGGTGTACCCGCAAAAGTTTCTTCACTTTTGGGGGTCTGTTTACACGACATCCGTGACTTTTTAATTCCGAATCCCAAAATGGGACTTCTGCAGGCGACGGAGCGCTGTTAATGCGCAAGCGCATCCCCCCCCCCCCCCGCGCCGTCGTAAATAATTCCTTCTGCTCATGCGCGTGTAAACAAACATGGCGACCTCGTATCGGTTTGACGCGCTGGTTTTATCGTCCATATCGTTAGTTTAATAGTTAAGACTCACCCCTGATAGCATACGAGTCGTTATCAGCCCATACGAATGTCGGCTTTCCTCCATTTTGTTCACCTGTTTTGTTCTCTGCACACGTCTGGGTGGTTTCATTAGAAAAACAAGCAACAGCGCCCTCCTGTGTCTCGACAGACTAACTACATCATTGTCAGTGTGTCTACTGCTGCAGACGCAACTCTTTATTATTTTTTAACGGATTAGGTGTTGTCACATAAAACGTTGTTGTGTAAACGGGGCCTGTGTTTCCAACCTGAGCGTTCGTCCCGGAGGTCTGCAGAGACACGGTGGATTATCACGGCCTGATCAGAGGATCCAGTCTCACTTGTACGGAATGACTTCCACTTGTTTATTCCATGAATCAAATCCAAATGAGGATTTACCCAATTAACTCCGCATGCCTGAGGCTCTCAGTGGCATTATTATCGATTGTTGACTGTGAGATCGGCAAGAACAATTGAAACATCACGACTTAACAAAAGCAGCTTCTGAAGAACGCGGCAGTCGTGTGATTTGATTGGTTTCTCCTCCAAAATTTTAATTGAACATCATCCTGAGAGGTTTATAGAAGCTTGTAACCTCGAGGGTACACACTGAAAGAAATGTCAAAAATCAAAGCAGGCAAGGAAGAAGTGCAGTTTGAGGTGAAGTCGGCGGGAAAACATGATTAATGCGTTAACATTGCTTTCAAACTTGATGAAGAAAAGTACAAAATTATTAGAAAATACTCAAGTACAGATACCTGAAACAAATAATAACCTTTTCCTCATATTTTATTCGCTTGGGAGGAAATTTGATCATTCTGATGTGGTTTCATTGAAGACAATCTGTATTAAATCTGATAATACAACAGAAAACATAAATACACTGATGGACCACGGATCACAAATGTTTGTAAGAATAAAAAATACACTTCAAAGATCATTTATAAGAAAAACATGTAGGAACGTAGAAATTAAACACAAAACTATTGTAATATAATAAATTATAACGGAGAGGAAGATGGGAACAGTTGAAAATAGCTTCAGACATCATTATCATCAATAAAAATTTTTTTTAAAAAAAGTATGGAGTTGAACTAAACATGTCAGGATTGGAATAACAATCTTATTGATTCATCAATCCAAGTTCATAAACTCACTGTTGTGCCGTGTTGTGCTGCCCTCTGGTGGCCACGCTCAGGTATGACAGGTGTATCATATACACATACTGTATGTTCACTCATTTAAAACAACGTTTTGTGGAGAAACAACAACAAAACTGGACATAAGCTGATGAAAATTCTTAATAGAGGCATTTATTAAATATCAAAAAACACATTATAGTTACAAATCAAAACTGACCTTTACTTGTTTAAACATTCCGTTGAAGTGGTGAGATCAGAGTTCAGTGGAAACGATGAAAACACCGAGACGTTTCATGTGTGAACAACCCTGAGAACGAGTTTGAACCGATTCACAAACATCTGCACAGCAGGACACACGTTAAAATCCACAGTGCAAAAAGTACAAAAAGAAGTGAGTTTAAAAAGCGTCTGCTCCGGTGGAGAACCGGAGAAAGACTCGCGGCGGCGATTGTGACGCTGTAGAAGTGTAGTGCTTTGTGACTTCAGTGCAAACGGATCGAAGGCGACTGATGGTTAAAAAGAAAAGTCTTAAACGTTTAGTAAAAGTGTCGTTCATCGTCGTCCCGGGTTCTCAGAGCAGCAGCGGCGTGTGTTCGCCCACCGGCTCGGCCCGCCGGGTCAGCTGCCGCGCCCGGGCCAGCACGCGGCCGGGCAGCGAGGGGAAGTGGTGGCTCGGGTCCAGGACGTTGGTCTTGCGGCGCTCGCGCTCCTGCAGCCACATGAGGTACGGGCTGGGCGGGAAGAACGGCCGCGAGCGCTCGCGGTACAGCTGCAGCACCACGCCGCACACGCCCAGCACCACCCACACCGTGATCAGGGCGTAGTCTGGGGGGGGGGGGGGGGGGGTTAGTAAGTGTGTGTTTAAACCTTCACTTAATGATACACTTTGACTTTATTCACTGTAATGACTTTCTTAAAGTGGTTAAAGGATATTTCAGGTCATTAATATACAACAAAATCAGTTTTTAAGTGTAAATCTGACAAAAAAAACACAAATTTTAAACATTTATAGGTGAAAAATGAGATCAAATTGACACAAAGTTCAACAATTTAACCTGATTGAACATTTTATAAATCGTTTTCATTATTTTTCATATTTTAAAGCAATTTTAAAACACATTAGTCAGAGAAAATGAGCAAAATACAGCAGTGTCTGTGTGTAACGGGTATGTAAGAGAAATTGTCTTCAGAATATTTGTACATACAGGATAAATTCTTTCTTTATTTTTTTTTTTACATATTTATTGTATTTAAAATATATTTTTCTAATTTAATTTAATAACTAAATAATCAAATTATATTTCTTTTACATATTTATTGTATTTAAAAATAGATTTTATAATTTAATTTGATAACTAAATAATTTAATTATTAATTTAAATTACTTAAATTGTTTTTAATTATTACCTAATTTAATTTAACAATGAAATAATTTTAAAATAACTGAAGTTTTATCATATCTAGCAGCTTCAATGTTAATCTAATGTGTTTACATGAACTTTTAAAGTCCAGTTCTCAATGTGTGGATGTATGTTTAACTTCTAAAAACTTCCTCACACTGTAAAGTATTTGTTTCAGGCTTCGGCTGGCTGAATCCCGGGAGCAGTGCAGTTCATTTCTCACCGATGGCTTGGAAGGGCACGTCGGTGAACACCAGGCTGAAGTTGTCGTTGAGTAATCGCTTGAGGACGTTGAGCGTGATGTAGGAGAGGCTGGTGTAAACGTAGGCGTTGACGGCCAGGATGAAGGCGTACGCTCCGACCACGCCGCACGTGATGATGTTCCCCTAAGACACAAACGGCACATGGACATCTTTTTAATGTCGTTAAGGGAGCAGAGGTGTTTTATATAAATAATAATACATCAAGAAAGCATCGTTTGAATGTGTCTTGGTGTGTATGGAGAGTAAAAACCAGCCTTTAATGTGATTTAGTGGCCTAAACGTCACTGCTTTTATATTTCTGTGTTGGAACGAGCATTTAACTTTAAACCACCAGAGGGCGCCACTATTATTCATTAAACTGGCTAAAAACCAAGAAGAAAAGTAGACTTCTTTCTGCATTTAGAGAGACGGGAGTAATGTGAACTAATGGCATTAACAGAGGAGGTAGTACTAATATATTCATATAGATTATATTTATTGAGTTGATATTGAGAAATACACACAAATAGAGGCAGGTAGATGTTGTTAAACGCTTTACAACAGCGCCCCCCGAGGCTACTGGTGGTACTTCAATTCATCAGTATCTGTCAGCTTCCAGGAGAAAGAATAAACACTCATGATACTGAGGACCGATCCCTTTTCTGGTCCCCCATCTCACCTGGTGTCAAAGTGACGCTCACAGTGTGAAAAACAAATGAAGTGTTTCTTCCTAGATTGTAGAAGATTCTACAAGTTCTCCCTGTGCCTGTCGGGCTTTGTTGAGTTCCGTCCCACAGGTCAGACACATTTCTACTCGTTAAAAGAGTGTGTGGTACGTCGTCACCTCTCTGGGCCAGCGAACAAACAGCAGCGGCACGACGACCATGATGCAGCAGAACGTCACCCAGAAAACGACGTTGGAGCGCCGGAGGAGGTCGAGTTCTCCTGCAGAAACACACCGGCTCGTCTCAGAACAGTGACGGGGAGCGAGAAGTTCTACAGCCCGTTCACACCACAACGCTGAAAACAAACACGCTGACCGAAACGCTGAAAACGACGGAGCTGGCATGTTGTTTTAACGGAACCACACACACACACACACACACACACACACACACACACACACACACACACACACACACACACACACACACACACACACACACACACACACACACACACACGCACACAGAGAAAAATGCGCTTGAAAATTTGCCCCCGTTTCCAGAGATGGACTGTTTTTCAAAAAGCTTCCCCCCGTTTCCACGGAGACAGAGTCCTACCATTTTTTAAAAACTTGTGTTTCCACGGAGACGGAGTGTTTCCACCTTAGGAGGCGTTTTCAAAAAGTTTCGTTTTCAGTGACTCTAAGCACCGTTGCTGTGGAAACGGACCCTCGGAACCTGACGAGTGTTTTGCCGTTTGACTTGAAACGAAAAAGGGAAAAAACAAAAACAAAAAGGAAAAAGAAGAAAAAAAGAAGAAAAAGATAAAAGATTTAAAAACGGGAAAAAAGTAGAAAAGATAAAAGAATAGAAAGTGAAGCTGGACTGACCGAGAGGCGTGAAGAGGACGGTGGAGGCGATCAGGAAGCCGAGCATCAGGCCGATCACGACCACGCAGGCCATGACGGAGCCGAAGCGCCACCAGCTCAGCACCAGGAAGACTCCGCCCACCACGCCCACCACGCCCGACACCGCCAGGCGCACTGCGGAGCAGAGCGAGGCGTCACTCAGACGCCACCGCACGGCGGAGGTCAGAGCGCCGCACGCTACTCACCATTATAGTCCAGCTCCGTGGTTCTGGTGACGAGGACGAAGAAGAAGAACATGGTGAAACTAAATCCCATGCAGAACAGCTCTGGTGACACAGAGAGAGAGAAGAAGAAGAAGAAGACGAAGGTCAGCTGGTGACATCACGGCGAGTCAGGGTTCAGTCCCACTGTGGCTCCTCCCATCAGAACCAGACGACACCAGCTGCTCACCACATTTGAAGAATCGATGTCCGAAGAAGCAGACGAAGAGTCCCGCCAGTCCGGCGACGGTGAAGAAGACCTTGGTGGAAATCTTCCCTGTAATCACAAGGAGCACCAAACTGTCAGTGGCGCGTTTCCATGACAACCGGAGAAGACGCCACGGGGAGGAACCGGTGTAGTTTATGTCAGGGGTGGTTAAACGGAGCGGTTGAAGTTCATGATGTTGTCAGACCAGATGTCTGAGAGGCGGTGAGTCTGGACCGTGTGTTTAAACGCTCTGCTGGTTTCCCACAATGCATTGCTCGCCGGGCAGCAGGAGCCTCGTCTGCTCCCCAACGCAGCGCTTCCACCGTCTCGCTTCAGAAAAGTTTCACGGTTTTCAAAACGACTCACACAGAAAGAAACCCTGGAAGTGAAGCCGCCAGCGTGTAGGAACCCTGGTTCTGTCAGTGTTTATCCATCTGAAACATAAATTCCCGCTCTGCTCTCACGCCGGCGCCGACGTGAAGCAGGAGCCGACATGGCGCTCTCCCTCACCGAGCGTCCGGCAGCCGTCCAGCGTGGAGGCGAAGCTGCAGGCGTACGTGTGAACTGGAACGTAGGAGGCCGACGTGTTGAGCAGCGGGTCTCTGACCACCACCGAGTAGACCACGCCCCGGCCGGGGGCGGAGCTAAACACCACCGTGCCGAGGTCTGACGACTGCTGAGTCATCACCTGAAACACCAAGTCACTGTCATCAGTCTCATTACACACACACACACACACACACACACACACACACACACACACACACACACACACACACACATATATATACACATGTATTCACATGTATTCACATATATACTATAAGTTTTTTTGCTCTTGTAGACAGTTTGAGTCATTTCTTTTTCCAGCTTGAGCCATTTTAAATAGTTTTGATATTTCAGATATTTATAGCTGCCGTGTATTTACTAGATCTATTTTAGTCAAATTAACAATTTTAACTTTTCCTGAATGTTTAAAATTTCACTGTTGCAATATTTAGCAGGTATTTTTCGGTTTGTTTTAGAGTATAGTAAAGTGTTTTAGAGTAGTTTTAGCTGTTTTATCACATTTTTTTAAGCGATTCAGGCTGTTTTTAGATCATTATGTAGAAATATAGTGTCGGGTGCACATAAAAAAACTACTTACATTGCATTTTCTAAACGCGTCATATATAATACATATATGTATGCATACAAACACACACACAATGCTTTTGTCTGGAACTGAAATCAACACAATAAAGACTTTCCGAGTGGCATCTTCTCTACACTCCTGATGTTTTTCATTTTAATTTTTATTTATTTTAACTTTTATTTAACCAGAAAAACCTCGAGGAGATTAAAAATCTCTTTTTCAAGAGCGTCCTGGCAGCAGAACATTAAGCTTCCAGATTTGCTTAAAGAAATGTAACTTGAGTTACAATCCAGGTTGATTTGATTCCAGCCGCTCGGCTGCAGTTTCCCACTAAACACGCCGGTTCCTTCCTGTTCCCACCGGTCTGCCGTGCTGCGTCACGCCGCGGGCGTCCGCCACCGTCTGGATGGCGAGGAAGAGGCTGCGCTCTGACAGGTCGCTCTCGGGCAGGAAGTACCGGTAGACGTCGTACTGCAGCCGCCAGCGCGAGGCGGCGCCCGTCGACTGGTCACAAGGGGGAGGAGCTTCTCCTCTGGGAAGACAAGAGATCAGTGTTTGGATCTGAACTGGGAAAAACAATCTTGTGTCATTTGTTAGTAACTTCTTCTGAAGTCAGGAGCTTCTATGTTTTCATGTTTTCTTCCTCATTTTCATTCGACTGAACTGATTCAACCTCTGATCTTATTTCTTCTGATGCTTTGCTGAGTTCCATGTGACCTCAGGCTGATCAGACCAAACTCACGTTGCTTTTCACAGTTTGAACTCTCGTTCATTATCCATCAGGCAGCAGTAGAACTATTTCCTCTCTGTTATCTGGGCCTGTTTCGTCTCACTTTGATTTCAGTGGAGCCACAGTCTTTAGATGGACGCTGAGATTTGTGATTAAAATAAAATAAAAAAAATAAAAAAACACTCTCTCTCGCTCTACTTGCATAAAATGTTAGAAGAGGTTTGACCTGGAAAGATCTGTCCCACATTGTTAAAATTCCCCGAGAAGCCTGATAATGATCTTTTTATTAGAATCAGACGAGGTAAAGCGGCGAGGCTTCAACAACAAGATGGGTTAGTTAAGGACCTGGAGAGAGAGAGAGAGAGAGAGAGAGAGAGAGAGAGAGAGAGAGAGAGAGAGAGAGAGAGAGAGAGAGGGCTTCCATTCATGATCTAATATAGAAATGAGTGAGTGAGTGAGGTCTGATTTCCCACTGTGTCTCCCAGAGCAGAGCAGAGCAGCTCAGTCCAGCTTCCCTCCTGATAAAAAGGCAGAATCTACTTTTCTCTCTCGACGCCGATCAGACGAGCGAAACCCGATCGATGGATAATTAAATGTGAAGGTGGTTTCGGGTCGCTGCCTCACCTCTCATGTCCCAGGTTGGCCGGCGCAAAGCGGAGGGTGGTCTGGTACAGGTTGTAGTGGAGGTAAATGTTGGGGTCTGTCTCCAGGGTGAACTCGGTGTTGCAGGCTCCGGGAAGCGGGTCTGAAACCACAAGGGGGCGATATCAGGGGGCGCCTCGGGACACGGCGCTGTGGCGACACTCACATGCAGTTCCACCCAATCAGTGCCAGCGCTCAGTCATTCTGCACGGGTTTCCTCCTGACAAACATCCCCACGCCTTCACACCGTCAGGCTGTGGTGAGAGTTTGCAGAACCCGTCTCAAAGGGTGCGTGACTTCCCCTTTTGGGATTCCTCAAGCAAGCAAGAAGGGAGAGGTTGTGTAACGGCGAGTGAGGGGAGGTACCGGTGCTGGAGTAGGGGAGGATGACGGCGGTGCCCGCCACCGTCTCGTTGTCGGGGGCGGACAGGTAGAGGGCGAGGGAGGTCTGCTCCGGGAGGAGAGCCGAGAGGAGACCAGAGTCCACCGCCGTCAGAGACAGACCCGGGCCCGGATCCTGAGCAGAACACAGCTTCCATTTAATGTTCCTTTAGTTCACATACTGATGCAGTTTATCGATACCTTCCCTCTGAAACACCGATCTGAACCTTTTTATATGAAGCAATTGTTACTCGTCCTTTTGGCTGTGAGGCCAGAGTGCGAACCAGTGCGAACCACTGCTCCACTGTGCCGCCTTTTTCATATCCAACAGCTGAAGGTGGTTTAACTCTTTTTCAACATCTACTGCTTCTTCTTCCACCAATACAGAGACTTTATTACGGTCAACTGCTTAGATATCCCCAATATCTATACTTCTACTCTAAGTGTAATATATTTAGTCTATTATTACATATATTCCAATAAATGTCAATAAATTCAACCATATATAGTGAAGTGCAATATATTAGGTATATCTTTACATATATTCCAATCTCTGTCAATATATTCATCCATATATATTCTGAAGTGTATTAAATACATTATTACATATAGTAATTAATTGCGATTAATCGTATTGATTTATGGTGAAATGTTGACTCTAAGTTGCCTTGAAATTAAAATCCAGCTCCCTTTGACCGTGAGGTGCCAAAACCAGAAACGTTTTAAAAGAATTGGATTGAACTTTTGTTGTTTTCCTGGATATTTTTCCCCCCAAAACAATGAATATCTGTGGAAAATGAACCGGAATGATGAAGAGACACACCAGAGGAGCCAAGCAAACATTTGCTCTTGTTAAAAGTGTCTCAGAACAAAACACTGGCTCCTTTGTTTCACGGCGGAGCGGCTCACTGACGTGCTGCAGATTAAGATGTGAAAATAAATCAATAGAGATTATAAGAAACTGTATTTCACTTATGCTGTGTCATGAGCTTAATTACATTTGTTTTGTAGTGAGTTGGAGGGTCGTCTAAGTTTACGAGGATAAATATTTGAGTCCCTGAAGAAAGAATGTGGGAAACTACTGACATAGAAGAAGTATGGAACCATCATCATCATCATCATCATCATATCTGCAGTGATAAACAGCTTCTCGTTATCTGGACTCATAAATATTCTTTCTAGAAACATCTGAATTCTTCCATTTCTCACCATGAATAAGTCCAGAACGACCCCCCCAGCTCCCCCTGAGCCTCACCACAGTTTGAAATGGGTATTGTGTGCTACATGACGGAGGAAGACCATGAAAAGAAATCCCGTCCTGATGACGACAGGATGTGTTGATGTGACTCAGACAGACTGAAGACAGCAGAAAACCTTCTCAAGCTGCATTTATAGATTCATAGTAGATTCACCACCATGTAGGAGGGCTCCGACGCCACCCACACTTCTTTTATCACATTATTTGGACATTTGACTGTATTTTGCACCGGAAGGTTTCATTAGAATTAACTTTATGCTGAAATTATACTTATTTTTAGTAGTAATTGTTTTGGTTTTTGTGAAAACTACGTAAACTCTTCCTCACAACAGAGAAAAACTTTAAATCTAAAGGTTATTATGGCGCTATTTAACTATTTAACCCGTCCAGCCCAGTCAAGATGAACCTGGATCGCATGTGGCCCCTGAAGTAAAGTGACTTTGACACCGCCGGTGTAAAGGAATCGATATGTAGGACAGACGACGGTTGCTGGTTGCATATTCACTTTTCATTTTCCTCCAAGTTTCAGCAGGAAAGCCCACTTCCTCTTTTCCTCTGAACTTCTTTTGCAGATCGGTTTCTCACCGGTGCTCTGCCACATTTAACCTTTGCTTCCTCGCGTCAACGAGCAGGAATATTTCCTGATGTCAAAAAAAAAAAAAAAAAAAAGCCTTATGATGTTTCTTTAACCCTGAACTGAACGGTCGTGTGCGGCGCTCAGACCCAAACCGGACCGACCGCCTGAGACTGCTGGGACCGACGCCAGAAGATTTTTTCCCCCGTCTGCCGCTCATGACCGGCGAATCAGCTGACTGCGACTTCTCTCAGAGGGTCAGACGACCTCGCTCACAAAGCCTCATTCATTACCCCGAAGCAGAAGCAAGTTCTTGTTCATACACTGTGAAACATGCCTGTAATATCAGGTTTTAGTTTGCAGCTTTACTGCTTCACGCAGCTCGATCACAGAAAAACTCTCAATTACAGAGACCAAGGGAATCCCACAAAGTCATTTAAACCATCTGATTTCCTAGAACAGACTCTCGTTCCTCTTTGATGCAAACGGAGGCCACTTACATGCTCAGTGTGAACCGTGACTGACGCCGCAAAGCAGCGGTGAAATCAATGTGTGTATTAAAAACCGCGACATTCCTGTAGTTTGTTCAGCGAGTTTAAACGCAGCGGCAGAACGACGACACTGGATCACTGCTTAAAAACAACAAAGTGCACTTATTGACGCTGTTCCAGTTACATCAGACACTGAAACCCTGAGATCCTCCAGAAAACCCTCCAGGTCTCGTTTACACGACAACGTTTCAAGTGGAAATGCTTCGTTTTGAAAGCGACGTCAGTCTATAACAGCAGAAACACTGAACGCCGTGTAGTTAGCATGTTTCACCACTAGTGGGAGTGGTTGGTTGTTTTTTGTAATGAAACCACAAACACATGAACGCAGAGAACCAAATCCTATAAACATTAACAACGTTCGTACACCGACATTCTAGTGGACAGACAAACCAAGTAGGATTGTTACTACGGTGACTGTCAAAATAAAAGTCCAGGAGCACATGGACTGGGAGTCATGACATCACAGAGGAAACTTTGTTTACTGTTTATCTACTGAGCATGTGCAGAAGAACAATTTCAAAGGGCCGTGGTGCACATGCCCAGTAGAAGCGTTTCAACCCATTTACACGGAGACGAAGCCCAAGCGTATTCATAAAGTTGCGTAAAGTAGAGTTTTGCGTTTTCACTTGAAGAGGTTGTTGTGTAAACGGGGCCTCAGCGGCGTCACGCTCTTGCATCATAGGAAGCACGTCCTTGGTTCTGTGTTGGACTTTGAGTGTTTTCATTGGAACAGCAGCTTCAAACGACAGCAAAACAGTTGGAACACAAATATAAACAGACGAGTCGGGAATCAAAAGGGTTAAATGGCTCCAGCTCAGTTCCATAAAAAAATTTTTTTTTAAAAGTTTGAATCTATTAGAAATAAACACGACCAGCCGTTCAGTCAGCGTGCCATCGCACCATGATTCAGTTTTCTTTCTGTACGAGACGTGACTGTGAGGCCAGTCGGTGTCTTTAAATAGTCCGTAGGTGTGAATATGTGTGTAACCTGCTTTCACCCATAGTCATCCGACATCAGAGACCCTGAGCAGGTCTTCTCTCTATCCCCTCTGACCGTGGTGGCATGAACCAGTTCTGAACAGCTTTTTCCAAGTATTTCCCTTTGGCTTTGGTACAAGGAAGCTCTGAGAAACTCAAGTTCTGCCAGATGAAGGTCCTCACAAACAAAGAAAAAGCTTCGTCCTGCCTTCCTGCACGATTTCAGAAACCACGTTAAACTGTGTAAATCTTGGACAAAGTTTCCTAACTTCACCTCCAACCTCGGTTTGTGCAGCTCGAGAACTGTGGCATAACAAGAGAGGAGAAGTTCTGCCGTCTCAAACGCTGCCTCACACCTTGTTTTTAACGCAGAGGAAACTAACATCAACAGTTTAGAGCAGAGCAGCGTGGAAAACAGACGAGTCGGCGGAGCGGCTCTCATTACGGATCGCTTCAATTCTGACTTAAGTGAGAATCCAGTTTGTCTTCCACATGACAGGAACAACAAAATGTGATGCTGAAGTACAAAGCGCCTTTCAGCAGCGGGATGAGCGTGAAAAGTGTGAAAATTACTGGAATTTTTCCATAAAAGTAACTCCCAAGGCGAATGGATTTACTGGAGATTAAAGTGTTTGAGTAACACAAGAGTGAAACCGTGAAAACATTTGCTCCTTATTACCAGCGAAGCATCATGAGCTTCAGAGCCACACTGACTTCATACAAACAGGATTAAGACTGAGGAACGTTGCATATTGAATTTCACAGTTTCTTCCCCCCGTGAAGCTTCTTTTAAAATAACTGCTATTAAAAATGATGTTAGTTTTCTTTCAAATGTGTTCAGGGTGATTAAAGATATTTAATTAAATAGAAAGGTGGTTTCATTAATACAAAAATAACTTTGGCAATGTCCCAAAATTTTAATAAAATGTTTATTTCTGCACTTTTCCCTAAATATTTACAGCGTTCAGTTATAGTTTTTAAGTGTAACACGGAGGTGAAGTGCAGTATTAATAAAGAGGGTGGGGTTCAACAGGTTAGGGTTTCCTCCATTCATTTTTGAAAATGTTCATATTTCATTTTCATGTTTATATTCAAATTAATATCTGTTTGTGACTGTCTCCATTATCAAATTGTGGGCGAGGGTGGGCGGACGCGTTCTCGCTCACCCTGGTGTACGACAGCGTGGCGTTGCGGTGCTGCGTGTGGAACTGCAGCGTGATGAAGGCCACGGCGGCGGGGATCCTGGACACCACGGCCTGAACCGTCTCATTCTGCCAGACGCTCACGTTCTGGAACGTCCCCGGCAGAAAAATCACCCGGTCTGAGACAGAAAAGTACGAGTGTGACCCGCTGTGGTCTGCTGCTGAGGTCCAGACAAACATTAATATCCGTTTCCTGCAACGTGGCCTGACACAGTCGTAAAAAAACAGGAAAACCACACAAAGATAATTTTGCTCTCCAGAGTGTCATCATCCTAGATGACTGATAGTTGATATACAGCAGCTGTTACATGAAACACTGAAGATTGTCTGCAGCGTGAAAATGCACAAGCAATAGTGCAACTGTCCTCACAGACAGTAAAAGGAGTCAGACGACCTGATTAAATGGTTTGAATACATGTATTTGAGTGAAATGTAATATTTCCAGGTATGAGAGTAAATTCTGTGTAAATCTGTTACATCTGTTGTGTTGATCCTCGCAGCAGGTTGCAGGTCAGATTCCAGCCCAGACGACCTGCTGCCGGGGTTTTTACTGATAAAGCAGCTCTTGTACAAAGGTGAACCAGTGGAAACCAGAACCTGAGACTTTATTCAGTGGTGTATTGATTTATAGCACTCACATTGGCACCCTGCTGAACCTTGATGGATGGTTACTGATAGTGTAGGGTGGGGAGATCTGTCTGGATATCAGTAGATTGGCACAGTAAATTTTAATTCCATTATAATCTGTCAAATAAGCTTGAGCTTTTCCATTTAACTTTCCTCAAATAGTTCAACTGAAAATCAATGCAAACAATTAATGACGTCAATAGAACAAGGTCCTACCACAAATTGAAAATAACGTATGAGTTTGTATAATAATTTAAAGAGATTAAATATAATGAGTAAACTGGCCGAAGCAACACAAAAGAACCTAACTTCAATATCTGATGATCATAAGCCTATAATTAACAAACATGCTCCAGTAACAGCCACTATACACTGTGTATGTATTAATCTGATAGTTTCAGTTTAGTAACAATAACCCAGATTAAATTAAAAAGGGGCAAATGCTTCAATAATAAAGTAAAGTACTCACTTTCCTCCTGAGCTTTGGCTTGATGCCCGGAGCCGAGCAGCAGCAGCAGCGGACACCAAACCCAACCAGACATCCTCAATGAGCTACGACTCGCTTCTCTCTTCAGCTGATAAAATCATCGTTAACCTCGAAAACTTCCGTTTCTGAGCAAGAGCAGTGACATCAGGAGAGAAAACGACATGCTGGACTGAAGTGAAGTTCTCCCTCTCTCTCTTTCCCCTCCTCCTCCTCCTCCTCCTCCTCCTCCGCTCAAATCTCGTCATAAATCTCGCGATACTTCCTATCGCGCCTCAAATCAAAGCTCCGTATCCGAGCAACAGCAGAGACTCTGACTCCGCCCCCTTATTTGTTCTGACAACTCATAATTAAATGTTTGTTATGGTGAAATAAGATAACTCTAACACAGATTATTGATTGATTGATTGATTGATTGATTGATTGTTTGCTTGATTGATTGATGAACATGTTCCAAAAAAAAGAAATAAACTGAAGAATTAAAATAAAAAAGTGTTTTGTGATAAGAGAAATGTAAAATTCCACCTTTTTCTTTTTTTACCTTTACCAACCAAAGTTGGTTGGTTATGTGTTCGTCTGCTTGTATTCATTTATTGACTGGTTGTCTTTTACTTTGATTAAAAACTACTCCCTCGAATTACATGAAATTGTCAGGGATGATTTGTCATCATCCAAGGACCAGTCGATTAGATTTTGGGACGTCAAAGACAATCTGTTTTCGAATAAATCCCAAAAAACTGTGAAAACATGTCTAAGTATAACTTATCAAAAACAATGCATGATTCATTCACTGACTTCACATATTCTGATAATTCTACAGCCAAAAAAATCTAAATAATCTCATTTAATTTTGTACAAAAGTGGTTGATCTGAAGAGTTCCTCCAGGACTGGCTGCAGCAGAAGGCCGTGGCTGGTGAAACAGATCCTCTGTGTTGAAAGCTGCTCACTTCCTGCTTTGCGAACTTGGAGCAACAACATAAACAGTGAAACCGAGAAAATAGGAAGTTCCTGCACACAGGCCGCCCAGACAGAAGTGAAAGACGCCACTGGAGTGGGTGTAGGTGTATTTATTATTTCATCTGGAGCCCTTCTTTTCACTCATTCACACACTTCAAAATCTTTGCAGGCACCGCAGGCTCTCATGCACGCTGGTAAAATAAGCAAACATTACATTTACACCAGCGAACCAAAAACCAAAGACGAGAGAGAGAGAGAGAGAGAGAGAGAGAGAGAGAGAGAGACACACACACACACACACACACAGCTCTGGAGAGGTGGTGAGTGGCAACAGACTGAACAGGCTGTAAACTATAGTGGCAGCAGTCGGGACAGTAGTGGGGCCGGGGGGGTCCGGGGGGGTCCAGGTTTAACTCTTTCGCAAACTGACGTCGGCGCTGGTGAGGAGGGGCGACAGCGACGTGCTCTCTGATGGGTCGTCTCTCTTCAGGACCAGGAACGCCTCTCGGCTGATTCCCAGCAGCTCTCGGAGGCCGCTGTTCTCCAGCTGGAAAACACAAACAGAAAGAGTTCAGTCTTCACTAGAATCTAGAAACATTTCAAGATGCAAGATGCTAGAACGACACTGACAGGATGAGTATTACAATAGCAGATATATGATGGAAGTAAAGGATGAAATCAAAACAAAGCACCGATATGAACCAGTTTAAAAAGCTTTTAAAATCATATATCATTAGTAAGTATAAGGATGGCAATAATATATAATATATTATTACTTAATATATTAATAAAAGGTATATATTGTGATAGCACGGAAGCGTATTGCATTCACATGAAAACATTTGGAATAACACACCACTGTCCCATTAATGCAGAACAACAGAGCCATGTTTTATTAATTTATTTCTTCTCATAATTCTGAGATCATTAACCCTTCGGTATGACAGAGAATAATATTATTGATTTAAACATTGCCACCCTGTATTTTGTATTTAAAATGTAATTGATGAAATTTTAATAGTATAAAATAAAATTATTATTATTAATATTATGTACATGTCGTGTTTGTGTATATGTGTGTACGTCTGTTCATATGTTTGATGTGCATGTAGAAACTGTATATATAAAACTTGTGTACAGTATATCTTGAATGTGTATAGTAAAAATAGTAATACTGGTTAAAAAACTGTAATTTGTGTGACATTATCTAGAGATCTTGTTTATTTTTTTGTGACGGGGTGAAGGTGTGAAGGTGCTTCTGCTTCAACCGACCCTTTTGGCTGATTAGTTGGACAATTGAGTGTTTGTTCGGTTTTGTTTTCTAAAGACCGCCAAAATAAAAATTCTAATTCAAATTCAACTACCAAATAGAATTTTGTTGAGTCAATTGACTCTATTTTTACCTCGAGTTGCTTGATCCTCTCCTCGTCTTCACATATCCGCCCCTCGTCCACCTCGATCGCCTTCCTCATCACAGACGCCATCTCGTTGATCTTGTCTATGTGCGCTTGCATTTCCTGCCACGAGAACAACGAAAGAGTCAGAACAAAGCAGTTTTGAGTCTTTTAAAGAAAAAGAGTCTGACGGACCGTGGTGTGCTGCTCCTTCAGCTGGGTGACGATGGCCGGGTCGTCCCTCTTGCTGGTCATGAGGAGTCTGAACACCTGCTCCCTGTATTTGGTCATGATGAGCTCTAACGCAGACTGATGCTCCTCCAGCGACGTTCGTAACTCTGCAGAGGGAAACAAGAAAGACACTCTGGACCCTCAATTTTATTTATTTCAGTTGTTTTGTTCATGTATGTTTTATTTACCGCTCTGTCTCTTAGCTGTTACTCCCCTGTTTTTTATTAATATATAGACTTATTGATTTAATTTTTTCTGCTTTTGTTGATGTAAACCACTTAATAATAATAACAACAACAACAAGAATAATAATAATAATAATAATAATAATAATAATAATAATAATAATAATAATAATAATAATAATAATAATAATAATAATAATAATAACATAATTTATTTATAATGCACTTTACATTTTAAACAATCTCAAAATGCTACAAAAAAACAGATAAAATTTAAAAGGTCAGTAAAATAACTGTAAAACATTTAAGGGTTATTGGGTTCAAAAGAAACACCATAAAATGATAATTCATAAAAAGCTTTTTTAAATAAGGTAGGTGATCGTGGTGCTCTTTACCTGCAAGAGGTGCTCTATATATTAACTTCACTTATTTATTGCACACTTCAGTTTAACTTCTACTTTAAATTCTAGTTGCACTCTTTTTCTTGCCTATATATTTTTTCTTATTTTTATTCTAATTTGGGTGATATATTTTCTCAATGATCTCTATCTTTTAATTTTGGATGATATATGTTGGCACCAGAGATGAACTTTAGATTCCAATGTGCGTCTTGTATGTAGAGCAGAACTGAGACTGGGTCTGTGGTGGAGCAGCTACATTTCTGGTGAAAATCACGTGGGATTATTCTGTGCTGCTGTCGTGTTCCGTAATGTCTGATTCTACTTGGTACTGTTGTGTTATGTCTTCCTGTAGAATCTATAGAGTGTTATTCCATCCTGTTTGTTTATTTTCACACCTTATCCACTTCTAGAATAAAAAGTAAAAGAAAATAGTGACGATCACTTGTAACTCTCAATTATTTACATGCATATTTAATAATAAACCCCCAAAAGGATAGACTAGTATACCTTTGTTTTCCTGCTGCAGCTCTCTGATCTGACGGTTCTCCTGCTGGATTCCCAGGACCAGACTGGACCGCGGCCGATGCCTCGCCACCTGGTTTAACGTGTCGATCTCCTCTTGGTACTGCAGAGAAGAAATGATTCACCATCTTTAAAGGAAACACCTCAATCTGAGATGTAACAGGCAGAAACTGGAGTCTGTACTCAACCTGTGACGAGGCTTTTTGTGAATTTCAAATTCACTCAAACGATGATAAATCTGTGTTGTTGTTTTTTAATTAAATCTCTATTACTGCCTTATATTTCTAACTTCAACTTCCAAGTTGATGTGATGATACAGTACCTGTTTCATGGCATCCACCCGTTTGTTGAGAGACGTCGTCTGCTCGATCAACATCTCGGCTGCGTTGTCATGGTTACGCAGCCTCTCCACTAAAGACTTGGCGTCTGCCAGGACCTTCTCAAGGGTGCAGTTCATACCTGAAACAAAATGCAAGTTGTTATTAGGGGAAACTACAAAAACATTTGAAAACTATGCGTGCAACGTCAGCCCTAAAATGATGCATCAGCAAGTCTGAAACTAGATTTCTATTAATATGACAAAGTATTAAAATTATGTTTTATTAATATGCTTATTCTACTTAAAGTGAAACATGAGGTTCTCAGCTATTGACTAAACAAAATTGAAATTTAATAATATGTCAAATCAGCAATCAGCGGCAACATTCAATAAATACTAGATGATGCAAACGACTAAGTGGCAAGTTAGTCCATTAGGAAATGCATAATGCCAATGCTGTACAAAGGTTAGTCTCCTGTCTCTCTAGATAAACTTATGGCAGATCACATAATGAAGAAAGTAACTAGCAACATCAATATAGAAAAGAAATCCATCCATCCTTCCATCTTCTCCTTCAATTTTGCATAGCCAATTAACCTCAAACTCGTGTTTTTTAGACTATGGGGGGAAACCAGGCAGAGAAATGCAAACTCCACATAGAAAGGACCCCAAACCCAAACTGGGAGGAGCGAGTTCTAACCACTACACCACCCACATGGTGATGTTTCTCATCAGCCTCGACTCCTGCTATCAGGTCCGTTACATATTTTGATTATATTGTGATCAGTTAGCCGCACGGTGGCACAGTGGTTAGCGTGCTCACCTCACGGCGAGAAGTCCAGGTTCAAAATCCCGACCAGCGCCTTTCTGTGTGGCGCTTACATGTTCTTTTTACTTCTGAGTACTTCGCTTTTCTTCATGGTCCCAAAACATGCATGTGAGGTTAATTGGTGATGATTAATTATCCCTTGGTGTGAATGTGAGAGGTTGTCTGTCTCTCTGTGTTTGTCCTGTGATGGACTGATGATATATATCCCTTTATCCTGGTGTGAACAGAATGAAGGGGTATAGAAGATGGATAGACTTAATCAGTTAATTGAAAGAAGAATATTCCTCACCGAAGTCGTCACCTCCCCACTTTTTGACCTCGAACGAAGGGTGATTTTCCCCTGGATGGAGACAAAGGTTAAAAAAAACAAAACATGGTTTATTAGACCATTAACCAAAAGAAATCACACATTTAACCTGTTAGACAATAAACTAGACTGGGTGAAAAACACTGAAGCTTTTCACAGGAAGAGCCAAACTGTATATTGTTTCATAGGGCCGAGGTCCTTTAACATCTGCTGCACTATGCTGAAGGTCTTTTAAGAGTCTGTGGTGTCCAGCGCTGTCCTCTTTGGAGGACCGCCTTCAGCAAGAGATTCACTCCACCAACATGCAGCAGAGTCACAGGAAATCCTTCATTACTGTGGCCATTAGACCTTATAAGTCCTCATAAAGAGTGCTTGTTGTGTTTTTAACTAATTTTGTTCTTCTATGCTTACATGAGTCATTGTATAGCCTGTACATATTATTACCTATTCAATGTTTTACCGTGTCTCATTATGTGAATGCTGCAAGACATTCATACATAATGATCAAAATCTTGATAATTATTATTAAAGGTGATCCCTTCTCACTTTCTTCATTTAATCAGTATTAGAGTTCAGCTTTATTCAGCTTCAGCATTCACACTGTAATTTTCTTCTGGAAATCTCCAGTTTGATATTTAACTTTCCATTCTGTTTATTCTGTGTGAAGCAACGCTGTGAAAGACTTTCTCTCTGGGATTAATGAAGTACTTCTATTCTATTACTAATAACTCTCTTCATAAATCTGGATGACAGGGGCTGTGTCAGTAAACATGGGGGCAATAAATAACAACCACATCTTGTTCAAATGGATCAGCAGATTAAATTCACGTTAAAGAGTATTTATTCTCTAATTTATAAACTTGTTAACTCATCACAACCAGGCCGCCGTGCAGAACGACTCTAATCCCACACGGAGAGATAAATTAGTACATCTAGTTGACGACCATCTGAAGCGTTTTCACCTGTAAGTTGAAGAACTGAGGGATAAATGTTCCTACCTGGAGAACTCAAAGTACAAGAAGACATTGAAAAGGACTAGGTTGTTACTTCCTGTTGATGTTTGGAAGCTAACATTAGCCACAAGCTAACTCAAGACCCCATCGAGGGGCGACAATAAGTCCCCGAGGCGGCTGCGTTCCTTTTATAAGAAAATCCAAACAAATATAAAAAAATAAACTGTCGCTTCAAACACTGCTGTAGTTTGCTGTGGAGTGAGTTGTTTGTTGGGTAAAGTAGCTGACAGGTTAGCATAGAAGCGACTTAAAGCTTCCCAACTGCCGCCAAACTCTCGCGAGAGCACGTGATCTCTCGCGAGAGTTGATCGAGGAAATATGGCGGACCGGCTGACACAGCTTCAGGACGCCGTGAATTCAGTAAGTTAATGGTTTAAAAGGGCCTCTAACGTGCTATTAGAGCAATGAATGTCAATTAAATAAAATCGGAAGTGTTATGGAATATGTTCTTGGTATTTACTTGAAAGTCGAAACCCTATTGTACTGAGGAAACGGTGTGACATGGCTGCGTAGCTAACCAGATAGTGGCGAACAAACTAGAAAGGCCTGTAAGCTAGATCAGCTCAAATACAGATTGTTCCGATAAAAAGTACCTCTTTCGTCGATACCCTGTCTCTCTGTGTTCAGCTAGCCGATCAGTTCTGTAATGCCATCGGCGTCCTGCAGCAGTGTGCTCCGCCTGCATCCTTCAACAACATCCAGACGGCCATCAACAAGGACCAGCCTGCAAACCCCACTGAAGGTCTGTCTGTCCTGTGTGATATATTAAATACAAACCATTAAAATCACTGTATTCCCTGTTAACCCTGACCTCTCTGATCCCATCCATCTTTCCTCTCAGCACAAGTGGTCTCACATAAACAACACTCAGCAGTGTAATAATGTGTACTTCTCAATATAATGTAAACAACATAACTTAATACTGTACTTAAGATGTTTCCTTTATTTACAAATATAAGCACATTTTAACCCTTTGTAACATTCAATGGAGTATTTGAGATCTAAAACAGCCTACTCAAGGATTTTATGAAAAAGAGAAACACAAATGTACAGTACAATATCAATATATTACATTATTCAACAGAAATTGTGTTGGAAATTGCAAAACTGACCAACTTGAATGTTTTAACTTAAAAATTTGCTTTTCTGCAAAGAGTTCTAAGATCTCGTTTTCACATCCTCCACATTACTTTGTGCTACTGCCCTACAATAGTGTATTATTTGTTATCCAAAGTCTTGTAAATGTGATTAATAAGTTAGGTAGTGTGTATTATCGGACTGTTGTCATTGCTTAGAGGAAATGGTGGTAATCTGCTTAAAACAAGGTAATTATCTGATAGCAGCTGAATATCTCAAAACAAGCTGAGACAGCACTGTTATGTTTAATCCTCTATGCTTTTATTATCTTTTCATTTATAGTTTTTAACTTGTTGATTATAACTTGTTAAAGGTTTACTTGATCAAGCGTATTTTGCTCAGTTTCAGTTCTTTTTTCACTTTTATTGTCATTCCTTGTTTTGGCTAATCTCTCCGTCGCTCTTCTTGAAAAGGTCCGATCTGCTTGAAATAAATGTTTATAAGAGCAATATGATGATATTTGGTACATGAGAAGGGTAAATAGTGTATTTTGGGGGGGGGGGTGTTGTCCCAGTCCTGTCTGATGTGGGATTTAAGCTGCTTAACAGCCTTTTGTCTTCTCTGTGTGTTTTGTGTAATAAAACTAATGTTCCCATAGATACAGTCACGTTCTTTGAATTGTTGATTCTAATATGAACACTAAGTAAAGGGTTCATGACCGTCTTGAAAATCTGACATTGAGGAGTGATTTTGTTAAAGGATTCTACAATTTTAGACTTATTGATTAATATTAATATTTGCAAACGGGTTAAATACCGTACTTTATTTCTAACTGATGATTTGCTAAATCACCATTTGCTTGAAAGATTCTTGTCCCACTGGTTTATATTTCACCCAGTAACCACTGACTGTCATCTTGTACAGCTTGCCATTGGTATTATCTGTGGTTTATCTCCTGTTATCTTTTCATCTTAATCTTCTTTTTCCCCGACACCACCCAGAGTACGCCCAGCTCTTCGCAGCTCTCATAGCCAGAACGGCCAAAGATGTGGACGTGCTGATCGACTCTCTCCCCAGCGAAGAGTCCACAGCGACTCTGCAGGTCAGCACCTTTTATCACAAACTGCACTCACGGCTCCAGACATGCATATCGGTTCTACATTCCTTCATCTGATGGCAGATAACCGAACAAACTGGCACAGAGAAGCTCAATCAGAAGTTTTAGCTTTCGTCCAGCAGAGGGAGCCAGAGGAACACTTGACACTTTTACTACTATCAGCTCAAGACCTGGAAATGTTTTCTGCTGATTGGTATGAAACAGGGCTGTCAAACACATTTTAGTTCAGGGGCCATACACAGACCAATTTCTTTTCTTTTAATTGATATTTTTTACATGGTTCACATAATTCTCAACATAATATTTTGCCTTTGACATTCATCTGAACATTACTGCTGAATCGCCACAAAACATCCAAACCTATATAAATAGTACACAGATAAATTATATGATTCACCATATTATAACACACACTCTTACTAAAACCTTACTACTAAATTACTACACTCCTTAGAACAGGAAAACATGACTACACCTTTGTGAAATAAAAAAAAATAATAATCTTTAAACATGAAGTAAGTTTGGGAATGAACCTGTAAAAAGAACCATATCCTTTAACATTATTATGGCCTCACTGATTTTACATACTGGCCTCTTGTATCAAGCAAGTTGAATTATCTAATAGGATCAAAGTTCTGATCAAAGTCAATGTAACGTATGATGTACGAGCGCTGAAGTTTCAAAGAGCATTTCTGATTTTAACTTGTTTTCTGGAGTCGTTTTGTTCATTTAAGCAGCCTCCAGGAAGGATATTTTTGACATTTATTCCTGGATGAAAGATGATGCGTTTAGGAGGAAATGCAAAAGCCCCCCACCCCCACTGTAGGGGGAAAAAAAAAAATACAAGTCATATGAGCAGGTGCACTATGGAATTGTCTTTGCAGTCGCATGCCTCCTCCCAGCTATCAGGCGGCTCCCATATGAAATAACTATTAGCAAAGCTAAATAAATCAAAGGGGAACTTCATGTTCGGGCGAAACGTTTGACTGATTGATGTAAATTTGCATTATTCAGAATTACTTTTTCTGGCTTTAGTGATTCACGTTGCTGCTCTAGACGAGAGGTGGACGAAGTGGGTTTCTTTTAAAAGGCCTTAAACTTAACGTTTGTAGAAAATGATGATTAAAAAATCCACAGATCAGCTGTTTTGACACATCTGACCTCCCGTTAGGCGGCCAGTCTGCGGCAGCTGGAGGAGGAGAACCACGACGCGGCGGCCCGGCTGGAGGAGGTGGTTTACCGCGGCGACATGCTGCTGGAGAAGATCCAGAGCGCGCTGGCCGACATCGCCCAGTCTCAGCTCCGCACCCGCAACGGCGCCCCCAGCCAGCCCTCGCCCTCCGAGTCCTGACCTCTGCAGCACACGGGACTCCTCTGGACTTTTCGGTTCTTCGCTTTTGGCGTCGCTAAAGATCACAGGGCTGCTTTTTGTGAGAAAAAGAGTTGCCGTGACGCCTCAAGGATTCATCGTGGAGAAACAGAAACACCCTGGTCTGCTTTTATCTGGAGACAGAAAACGACGTCTTGTCGTCTCTGCAGGCCTTTAGCAAAAATATTTCTTCAGCCCCGAAGCGCCTCTTCTGTCCTGTTTTGTAAGTTTGATGTACAGTTTATGTTGTTTACTGACGCGGTCAGTTTTTGTAAATATTTATGATCATTACTCGTTTCTTTTCCTCATCAGTGTTTCGAAAAGCGACTTTCTGTACAGCTAATGAGTCATTTTTTATAATAAACCTTCAATACTTCTGTGATTTCATTCGCTCAAATTCATTCACTTACAATTCATCACGCACTTGTTTTGTATGTGTGGTCACAAGTGTTGAAAACTGTTCATGTCACTTTGTCAAACTGAAAACAAATCAACCACCACGTGGTTTTCATCCTCCTGAGGTCATGTGGCTTTTAAAGGTTCCAGTGAGAAACATGCATCTCTGAATTTGAGGAAATGATCTCAGTATTTTCTGTATTTCATCATGTCCTCGGAGGCAAAAATAGCTTGAGAAAAACGCCGGAGAGCGAAATAGAGAACACAAAATGAGACAAGTGTGCATTTATATCAAAAACTAACATTCTCGTCTGGGAATTTCTTTTTATTTTAAGGATTGCTTGATCAAATCCGTGGTTTAGTGGACGACGGTCACCGAGCGACTACGCTTTCAGGTGTCGTCTCAGTTTTTTTTTTATCAAAATGTGGCTCGGTCGTCTAAATCCATCCCGGGCTGAAGTTTACGTATCTCGGGCTGTAGGCCAGAGAGTTTATAGCCCAAAGCCTAATAATAGGCGCCGTGTCACAGCTCAGTGGGCCCCATTGATGTGAGAAATATAAAAACAGCCTTGTCTGCTGGACACCACACCCAGAAGTGTTTGCAGGGTACACCCACCTCTGCACGTTGACATCATTTCTCCAACAGTAAAAGCACTTATCCCCTCCAAATAAGGAGATTCACAACCAGGGAACCTAACCGTCTTGTTTGAGCTGAACTTTGCCAAGTTTGGCCAAACAAAAGCTTTGTGGTGACTTGTTGTGTTAAAAGTGGGCCGAGGGTTTCCGCTGCCTCCACCTGTTCTTTGTCCTGTGGACTGTCGGGATGTGGAGTCTATCAGGAAATGAAAGATTACAGATACAATTCTGAGCTCCGCTGATGGGATTATTGGAGTCAATTTCCTTCGTGGTTGTTTTTCTGTTGTGCCAACATGTTGCGCGTTGTTTAAACAAACACCTTCTCGTGGTTAAAAGAGCTGATGTTCTAAACAAATGCCAAATCTAAGCTGATTTTAGTGTAAAAACAGGGCTCTCTGTCTGAGGGACTCTTATCACACTTTATGGCGTTTTATCTGGTTTATTGTCTGCAGGTCGACACAGTTAAGCGTTCATGGTGTTAAGACATTTCCTTAAGAAAATATTTGTTTTGACCAGTGACAAATGCTGGAAATGGCGAGACAGAAACAGGAATGGTCATGCGGGTGATTTGGGAATATAGAATTTTTAATCATTTCTGGTAAAAATCATAGAATCTACATGGGTGGATTTGCACGTACACGCTTCCCCAAGACTATGTCTACGAGGAGATCAAACAGAATTGCTTTGATTTGACTGTAGTAAAGGTGGGAACAGTCACAGCTGCCAGGATGGTCCTTTGGTTGTAGAAAAGTTCATCAAACATGGAGAGAAGGTTTTCTACGAACGGTATCATGAACAAATGTTGGCCAGGATCAATGATGACATGGAGAATTTTGGCAGGTATTTTTTCTTAGACAACACCAATGTGACACAGTGAAGAATTGCCTTAAATTAGACTGTGATCTTATGGAGAAACACTCGCCGAGGGCCTCATACTGCTGTTACTGTTGTTGCCGTGTTTGAATTATTGCTGAAAACGTTCAATAAAATCCAAATATCAGCAAAAACATTTTTTTAGGAATTACATTTTGTCATAAGTTATTGCTGCCGTCATAACTGTGGTCAAAAACATTAATGATTAATCTGCATTGTGTATTTTGATCACAATATGACCTTTCATTGACCTCTCTTGAAATTAGCCGTATTTTGTATTCTTATTGTACATTTAGGTACTGAAATTCAAAGTAGCACTAATACCAATTATTTTCTATCAAAGATTTGCATGATGCACAACCACTTAAATTATATAATCGGGATTACAACTCCCGTAGGTACACTTTATTCTTCATAGCCGCAATCCCTGCATCCTGGACCACAACCCCCTGCGGGGCTGTGCGGCTCTCCTGATTGTCTCACGAAGATGTCAATCATGTGAGTGCAACATCTGATTGGTCACAGCCAAGCAGAGGTCCTCCCTAGTCTTCGCTGATTGGCCGGAAGACACGTCACTCAGGTGCTGCGCGGTTGCGTTTGCCATAGCGTCTGATGAGCCCGACGGTGTCAGGAAGCAGCGCTGCCGATTTCTTCTTTTCTGGCGAAAAACACGTTAAAGACGCGGGGATTTTCTAAGTCTGCGACGTGAATGAAGGCATCGGAATATTTTCAAATGATTCCCGACGAGGTTGCCGCCACCGTTGGAGGACTTTGGTCATGATTTGGCTTCGATATCGGTGATGTTTACTGTGTAGGTTCCTCCAATAATTGGAGCCTCGAGCCCTCAGCAGCCTAAATATCAGGCGCAAACGAGCCCATTTTCTCTATTTTTCTACTTGTTTGTGGTCTGGCGGCGAGCCAACAGTTGACTCTGGAGCAGGACACGGAGGTAGGTGACATTACAGGAGACGAACTGTGGGTTTTATTGTTGTTCTGACTTGTATCTCATCCGGCATCAAATCGGTGTTTCGGTTTAACTGGTTCCGCTGTTCACTGGTGACCGACTTCTGCCACCAGCTGCTGGTAACAGCAGATGTTAAAATAAGACCCGCAAACGATACGATACTTACTTGCGCGGTTAAACGGCCGTTCGCCCGGACAGCTACGGATTTCGGTTTTTAACATCTGCTGCGACAAGGGGACTCGAGAGGAAGTCGGTCATCATTTAACAGGGAAACCAGATAAGCCGAAACATCGGCCTAGCAGTCATCCACAAAGACCTGGTATTATCTAAAGTCATCTCACTGGTTAACATGCAGAGACAGATTGCAAATCTCTGACACTTTTCTGATGTAGAAAAGCTGATTAAAGCAGACCTTGAATGTACCATCCGAACCCACAAGATCACAAATACCTCACGTCAGTGTTTTACCTGAAACAAACTAAGACAGGACGTTTCATATCATTGTGCCCCAATAATTTACAACACCTTCACTTCCTTAACCTAATGATTGGAATTTGTTTGATTTATCAATTATATTGTTCATGCCTTTACTTTTTAAATCTTCAAATGAAAATAAATACAACTCCTGACCAGAAACAGTCAAGTACAGTATACAGCATTTTTCACATCGTGGATTCATTTCTGTAGTATTTAGACCGATTACAAGCACATATACATCACAATATTAGGAGCAAGTATTCAGATTTATGTAAAGCATATGCACATTTTGAATGGTGATGTTGTGGTTAGCATTTCTGCCTTATAAGAAGATCCCCATAGCTGCCTAATTGTGGGAGGAGTCAAAGGGAGGGCCTACCTTGATTGGGATTGGCTAAACCCCCGATGACACTATATAGGGTTTGATTTCTGATTGGCTGGTTGGAGCAACACACTTTTTTTTAAAACCTGAAAGAAGCCAGGGAGAGAGAGGACAGACTGTCTAAACTTCACTTCCAGGAATGGGGACGCTTATTACTGTTGGAAAACCTTTAGAAAGTGAAGTTTGCATAATATGAGTCGTTTCAAAACACATTTGTTTCCTGCCCGATACACTCTGATTTGAAGCTACACTCTTGAGCCAAATCAGCTCCAATAAATCATTCCAGTCAATCAGTAAGGAGTTCACATGTTCTCCCTGGGCGTGGGTCTGATCTGGATACTCTTAAAATCCCATACGTGAGTGTGAGTTGTATAAAGCAGGAGATGAGTGGATCTTTGCAGGAATTTATCCTCTCATGCCAAAGCTAATGGAATGCAGGGAGAAGCCTCCAGGAGCAGCCAGCTTGTCTTAAGATATGAAGCTGCTGGCGTCCAGAATCAAGTGGTTTACAAATACAATTTGTGGGTGAAACAAAGCCTCCGTGACAATTGCAGTTAACTTAGAGTGGTGAATTACACAAACGACTGTTGTATGAATACTTATGATGCCTCTTTACTGTGAGCACACAATAAAATGTGATTAGTTATTGACCTCTCTTCAACCTGCTTCGTCACACCGGCGGGATCTCTGATTCAAACGGTTAATGGATAACTGAACGTCCCCCTTATTCCCGCTGAAACTGGTGGATGACTGGACAGTTGGACGGGTGCACTTCACTTTATATGTACAATTTGAGGTTTTATTTCACTGGCGTAATAAAGGAAAACACAAAGCGTCCCTTGTTTCACAAATTCTCCTTTGTTATCTGGCACCGGTTGAGAAAAGATCCGGTGTTGGACGCTGCCACAGTTTCAGGTGGACTGTGTGTTTTCAGCCTGTTGGCGTGTTTTCAGCCTGTTGGCGTGTACAGTCTGCGACGGTGACGCGTTGTGAGCACACATCACCCATTCCTCTCGCCGGCGTCATGACTGAGGTCTTTCATTCAGGACGGAAAGGCTTTCCTGTGCACTCGCTTAACGGCTCCTAAAGGGCGGAGTGCGTCTGTGTGGGACTCGCTCGCGCAAGAATTCCTACACCAAACTGAGATTTCCACCTACCGAGAGGAAAGAGTGACTCGGTGGATGTGTTGCCTGGGTTTTTCTCTCATTCCAACCCCGCTTGCTCCGTACACATGACGCTGTACGAGTGTGAGCTCGTCATCTGCTGTCTGAAGAGAAACTGGTCGACTGGAGGCTTTCCGCTTCAGTAAACTCAGAAAAATCTATGAATCTTTTTATATGTTTAAGTCGTTTACCACCAAGATGAGTGGATTTCTTCAGAGTGTGTGGCTTTAACAGTGAATAATGTCACTGAATGAGGGATTCTGGATTCGGTGAATCTTGTCTGTTATTGGTTAATTGTACTGCTGAAGTCCTGTAAGCCTCTGTGATGACCACCAAATGATCATAGTGTTTTATTTCTCTAGTTTCTGGTAGTTGTCAAACCCTCCCAGTATCTTAAGCCGCTGAATTTAAGTCTTTTCAGGACAGTTGAATTTGTCGAATTGGATTTTTTTTCCAGTGTGACCTTGGTCCCTTTACCAGTTTGCGTCAGACGCTGAGCTCTACGACCAAACGTTTCCTGAAGCCGTGCCTGGACTTCCGTGCTGAAGTCCTGTTTCAGGCCGCATGCTTCAGCGTGAAAATAGCCAACCTGCTTTTTATACTGCCTTCCTTATAAGTGCCCGAGTGGCGCGGCGCTGTTTGTTTGGCCAGAGGGTGGATCTGGGTATCCTCATGCTGCCGGGCAAAGCTGAAGGTCCGGCTCTCTCCCCGCTGTGATGCAACTGTTTAAATGTTGGTGAGAAAACAAGCACGACACTCATCCAGCTCCTTGGCAGCGAGCCCAAGTGGGGGCTTTTATTTGATTTTCTCTCCTCAGAGGATACTGTGACGTAGAGGACTTTGGGTAAAATGTTAGTCTTGAGATGACGGTTGTATTTGGAGGTTTCGTTGGTTTTGTTCGGAGCTGAGTTGAACTCATCATGATACCGTCACAGAATCAAAACAAGGAATTGCCGTATTTGTTTCTGCATAACGGGCAGGGCTCTTAAACGATCAATAGCCTGTTAGTGGAAAGTATACAGCTATATTTAGAATATTTTTACAGCTTCACTTTGCTATTAGTCTTTTCTGATTGGGAACTGGAGCACATGGCTCTTTTCTTTAAAACGAGTGTCGAGCATAAGACCGGTCGGCCAAAACTGGCCAAACCACTAACGGTAAAAATTTGAAAGAAAACATTGATTTTTCAATGTTTTTTTTAAACATATTTCTTGAGAGTAGCGAACATAACTGAGATGTCAGTGATGAAACTGGGACTGTATAGCCCCTGAACTATAAAGTTATTTAAAACATTCAGACTTTGGATTCCAAAGAAACACAACCGTTGCAGTTGTACCAACAAATTAAATGATCTGATGCATTTTTTTCAGGATAAACAGCAGCAGCCCGGCGGAGCAAAGGTTTAAAGCACAGTGTATTTGCTCTACCGTAATTTCCAGACTATTCCGCACCCACCGAATTTAAAAAGGAAAAAAGAGAGAGCTCCGAGTTACGTGATGAACCTGAACGAATCGGCGGCATGAAGCTCGTTAACCCGTAAAAATCCATAAATTACCCGCGTTGTTGTTTAAAGCGTGTGAAAAAAGTAGAGGCTTATAGTCTGGAAATTACGGTAATTTCTTTCGTCTTTCATTGTGATTTCCATCCACTGTCTTCTATACTAGAAGATGCCACACTGAGTTTTACCATGACAGCATCGGGCAGCGTTTCTAGTATTTTATTGGATTTTATACAAATCCTCTTTCACACCGAGGTCGGTTCTTTGGCAGCTTTATGTTTTATAAACTGTCCGGTGATTCAGAGTAATGAAGCAGCTCAGGGATTCATGGCCGAAGCATCAGAGCTGTAACAGTCTGCTCTTGTGCTGCTCCGGGTGTTTTACTGCTGATCACCGTCCAGCTGAATTCGCCTCGATAAGTCACGGCCTGGTCATTTCCTCTTGGTTTCTTCCCAAACTAAACCGCTCGCAGCAGCGATTCCCCTCAGAAGTCGGGCGTCAGGAAGCGTCCTGTTGTTGTGGAACTGTCGCGGCCGAAACGGGAAACGGACCGGTGACTAGACGAAACACGGGCCGTATCTCCAGGCTGCAGGGCTGTTTTATCTCTGAGTGAGCTAATCAAGCCCACTCGCTCTCTCCCGAAGAAATCCAGGCTGCTCCCAATCTGACCTTGTGACCTTTCTCTTAATTTAAACCAAACTTCTACATTTAGTGCTCACTCTTTGCTTTTATTACGCCACGTGATGTGACCTGGAATTAAAAAAAAAAAAGACGCTTAATATCATTTCTAAATATGTGACGACATGAACTCTTTTCTCATTTTCAGTCTTAATTTCAGGAAAACTTCTGATTTGATGCTTTGACCTCAGTCAGCGTTGAGTTTCTCCTAATCACCTCCAGGATCTGGGAGCTTTCCTTTGCTTTTGATCCAGAGTCGGCAGTTTGATCCAGGACTGTACCCGTATTAGTTCCTAGAATAAAACCTGCAGGTCATGAGCCTCTCACATGACCGGACTCAATATAAAATACATTCTTGTATCAGGGATCTGACTTGGTCGTCTCCTCCTGCACACGGCGACAACAGATTGTCTCACCTGGTTTTGTCCCGAATGTCACAAACGTGTTGGTTGTAAGTTGTTGAAAATTTGTTTATGTGTGAAAGATAAGGTGATTAACTGTTTGTCTTTCTAACCCAGGGGAGTTAAACTCTTTACTTCAGGATCATGTACGTTCTATTTGAGACTGTGATCTCTCTCTCCCCTCTCAGGATAGTGTGGCCATGACGGGAGGGACTGCCACCGCCCTGCCCATGAGCAACCACACCAGAGAGCGGGTGACTGTGGCCAAGCTGACGCTGGAAAACTTCTACAGCACGCTGCTCACCCAGCATGAGGAGCGCGAGATGAGGTGAACACACCTGGACGACCCCGGGTCTTTACTCACTCACTCACTCACTCACTCACTCACTCACTCACTCACTCACTCACTCACTCGTTGCAGTTGTTGTAGAGTTTGACCTCAGTTGCTCTCTGCATCTAAGTTGAGCTCCCGTTCGAGGCATCGCGTGTCGGTCAGGTAACCAAGGCGAGGCGTTTCGGCCCAGGTGTGAACACAATATATCAGGTGTCCTCGCCTTACCTGAGAGCCGACCTCCGGTCCTGCTGACGCGGCTCAGTGGCTTCTGGCAAAGACGCCGAGTCACCGTTTACACCTCTGAGCCATGACGGCCGTTTTCAAGATCTCTTGCGTCTTCTTGATTCCCCTCAGGCAGAAGAAGCTGGAGAAAGCGATGGAAGACGAGGGATTACCTGACGAGGAGGTGCAGTATAAAAACCTGCCGTTTGCTGCGGTCAGTCTCTTCTTTTTGTCCTCGACTTGCCGGAGCAGCTCGGTGTTTTTACGTCTTGCAGAAGGTGATGCGGCGCTCTCAGCACGCTCGTAAGGAGACGGAGTTTCTGCGGCTGAAGAGGACTCGGCTCGGCTTGGACGATTTCGAGTCCCTGAAGGTCATCGGGCGAGGCGCTTTTGGAGAGGTACTTTAAAAAAAATTTGTTTAATTCCAGATTATACTCCACATGTGTCCCTTCTGGTGTTGATGAGATGTCGCCTCCTGCAGGTGCGTTTGGTCCAGAAGAAAGACACGGGACACATCTACGCCATGAAGATCTTGAGGAAGGCAGACATGCTGGAGAAGGAACAGGTGGAGTGTTTTCATCAGGACAGTCTTTAAAGATTAATCATTTTGTGCTCTAATCCGACCCTCCGCCCGCAGGTCGCACACATCCGAGCAGAGCGGGACATTCTGGTGGAGGCGGACGGGGCCTGGGTGGTCAAGATGTTCTACAGCTTCCAGGACAAGAGGAACCTCTACCTCATCATGGAGTTCCTGCCCGGAGGTTTGTACCACAGGGAAGCCATTGCTCTCTGTTTTTCATCACGTGTATCATTTCATTATCAATGGCATCACTTTAGAAAGAAAACGAGTTTACAGACATGAGGCCGGTGTCAAATTACGTGCTCTTAATGATCAAGGTGTCCCCGAAAATGAAACCTGGGGATTAAATTCAATGTAACGTATGAAATTTGTTTTATAAAAGCGCAACAACTAAAGTGTGAAACTAACATATTGAATCTCTGAAGCTGTTGCATTGTGGGTGTTTTTACAATCTCCCCCTGACAGCGTGGATCTGAGACTAATGCTAGTTTTCTATGTTTCATGTCGGCATCACTGAAATCTCAGTTTGGGTCTCGGTTTGTTTTTGTCTGCTACTCTTTATATATTATATATAAGTTAACTCCTCCACTGCCGGATGTATTTGTTGTTTTTCTGCTTGGCAGGCGACATGATGACACTGCTGATGAAGAAGGACACTCTGTCAGAAGAAGCCACGCAGTTCTACATCGCAGAGACGGTCCTGGCCATCGACTCCATCCACCAGCTGGGCTTCATCCACCGGGACATCAAGCCGGACAACCTGCTGCTGGACTCCAGAGTGAGAACGCCAACGCACAGGAGTGGGGGTGCTTTGCATGGCCGCCCGCACCGGGTCTGACCAACGCTCATTTTCCCGCAGGGACACGTGAAGCTGTCGGATTTCGGCTTGTGTACGGGCCTGAAGAAGGCTCATCGGACCGAGTTTTATAGGAACCTGACGCACAACCCTCCCAGTGATTTCTGTGAGTCGCTAAACTCATGTTTACTGGATAATTGAGAACAGGATATACACAAATATATACGTACTGGGCCTGATAAAAGACGACAACACACAAAAAAAGCATTGAATATTCATCCAAATACTTTGTTTATTTTTTACATACAAGCAAAATCTCATGTTTCATTGATACATTTCTCTTCTTTAGCCTTTCAAAATATGAACTCCAAGAGGAAAGCAGAAACCTGGAAGAAGAACCGGAGACAGCTGGTACGTATTTAACGTTCCACTGAATGATCTGCTGTCATTAGTGATGGAGTAAAACTGAATTAACATGGAGTTGAAATGGAAAGAGTATTTTAAAGGAAAAGGAGGGATTGTAGCTGGAAGCCTCATATAGTAATACCTGTTTCAGTCCTGTATAAAACTCAGGATCTGAAGCTTGAATATTTCTATTTTTCCACTTCTCGTGCCTCCAATGTGCTAATGTGTCAATTTGAATGATGTGTTTATATTCGCTTCACCCGCCGACATGTCTCTTTCAGGCGTATTCCACGGTGGGAACGCCCGACTACATCGCCCCCGAGGTCTTCATGCAGACGGGCTACAACAAGCTGTGTGACTGGTGGAGTCTGGGCGTCATCATGTACGAGATGCTCATCGGTGAGGAAAGAACAGTGGAAGTATCGGAGGGTTTAAAACCTTTGGGCTGCTTGTAGTCGGATGTAAACTTTGTCAAAACTCGTGAAATGAAAGGAAGAAGCGCTATTCTTGTTTGTTTGTTTGTTTGTTTGTTTAGGCTACCCGCCGTTCTGCTCAGAGACGCCACAGGAGACGTACAGGAAGGTCATGAACTGGAAAGAAACTCTCGTCTTCCCTCCTGAAGTCCCCATTTCAGAGAGGGCCAAAGACTTGATATTGAAGTAATTAGAGACACACACACACACACACACACACACACACACACACACACACACACACACACACACACACACACACACTCACTCTAGCAGTTTGACAGGTAAACTCATGTTGGAACCAGAATCTTTCTCTTCTTTTAGAAAACTTTGTATTTCTGTGGAAAAAATAAACAATCACACACGGAAGAAAAGCGTTTTTTGGCAACGATGATCTTCAATGAACCCCAAAAACACAACTATATATATATATATATATATATATATATATGTGTGTGTGTTTTCTTAATATGAAGTTATGTCATTGTGCCCCCTGGTGCCCATGTGCACTAAATGCACGTGAATAAAGAATCAGAATTTAAGAAAATGGATTTTTCCTGGTCGTTGTTGCTGGTTGTTTACTGCAGTCTGTCTGTTTCAGGTATTGCACAGACGCAGAGAACCGGGTCGGCGCGGTGAGCGTGGACGAGATAAAGGGCCACGCCTTCTTTGAATCGGTGGACTGGGAGCACATCAGGTACTGAACACTTCACACACAGTCTGCACAAGTCGTTCTGCCTTTTTCACAATGGAAGGAAACTCGTGCTGATCATGTGACCGCGCCGCTCCTCCTGTCCGTGTGACCAGGGAGCGTCCAGCCGCCATCTCCATCGAGATCAAGAGCATCGACGACACGTCCAACTTTGACGACTTCCCTGAATCGGACATCCTACAGCCAGGTGTGTTTTATCGGTTTTATTTCTATGTCAAATACTCCGAAGGTGCTTCAACAGGAAGCAGCGTTCATGTAAAGTGCAAGTCATGCCTGTGGTTGTTGGTTCATATCAGCATATCAAAAAAACGGCTCCACTATTTTGTAGCCCAGCGCTTCAGACTTTAAGTCAATTTTAAAAACTAAACTTTACTTTGGAGCTTTGGGGAGAAATGTAGGCGTGTTAGATCAATTGCTAATGTCTTTTTGCTTTTTGTTCTTTTATATCTGCTCATTAAGTCACTGAAAACCGCCAATGTTCATCAACTCTCACAGTAGAACAGCTGAAATAAGAAATAACAGAGAGCTTGACTCTTCAATGACCAAAGAAATGTAATCATGTCCAGGTTGGGGTTTTTTTCTGATTGAACTTTTGATGTACACGTAAATGTGTAAAACTTTGGTTCTTAATAAGACTCACAGAGGAACAAGGTAGAATTATTAAATGAGTCAAAAACTCAAAACATCCTGATCACATTCAATGGAAAATGAGAAAAAAAAGAAAAAAACCCTCTTAAGTGTGTTTGTGTTTGTTTAACTTTTCCCTTAACGATACACTTAAGCTTTATTCCACCTAATGACATTTAAACTCAGTTAAATGCTTTTTTAGAGCATTAAAATACACTAAAATCAGGTTTAAAGTGTAAATATGACAACAAAATACACAAGTCCCTCTGGCTGGCAAAAGATCCTTCGTTCTTACTGGAAGAACTGAACAAAATGAAATGAACTGGACTCTGCGCACACACACACACAGACACACACACACACACACACACACACACACACACACACACACACACACACACACACACACACACACACACACGCACGCGTATATATACTTTTATCAGCTACTTTCCTGTTAACACTTCCTTTTTGTGGGTACTTAAGCATACTTTGAATATTTGTTGTTTTATTGTTTGTGGCAGACAATAAAGTTTATCTTATCTAATTAAAGTTTGTAGGTAAGAAATACATGGAGAATACTCAGTTCAACCATTTAATGTGTCATTGTACTAGAATATAAATATGAGTTAATGTCATTAAGTAAAATTAGGTCCAACAATAATAGTAATGTTGAGTTGTTGTTGTTGTTGTTGTTGTTTTCCAAGCAGCCAACTCCACGGAGCCGGACTTCAAGTCGAAGGACTGGGTTTTCCTCAACTACACGTACAAACGCTTCGAGGGTCTGACCCAGCGAGGCACCATCCCCACCTACATGAAGGCAGGGAAGGCCTGAGCGCCGAGCGCCGAGCCAACCAAACACACTGTAGACGTTTACGGACACAGGGTCAGGCCCCTCCCCCCTCCCCACACCCCCACCCCCCACCCCGGGGCCCCACTGGTGCTGGAGGCCGCCGCCGGCCTCACACTCTAAATTTAAACCCTCATCACATTATTTCGTTTCGCGTCGACGCCAAGAGCTGGGAAACGCCGGGCCGCTTCACCTCGGTTGTTCATCTCGTACTCGTGCCGTCGTCTTCGCAGCTCTCAGGCCACGCCCACTAACTAGGACACCTCTCGGCATATCTGCATGTTCGGCGGCGTTTTAAACCTCCTGCCTGACGGGCGGCTGAAGCTTCAACACGGAGGTCTGACCTGAAGATGAACTGTAGTGAAGCTCGTGGTCGTTTCTTCCAGCAGGATTCCAGTGTTTCTCTCAGCCGAGAACCTCCTGAGCAAAGTGTTTCTTTCTTTGGCGTCGATGAAGGAAAATATAGATATTTAGATTTTCACAATTTAAGTCCTGTCGTCGTTCAAGAGCAGCAGGACCGTCCCAGTTGTTTCATACGTCCTGCAGATGATCTAAAACCGAACCAGCAGCTGGTGGGTAAAAGTTTCAGCTTCAGGATTTCCCTCCATTAAAATTCAGGTTTGACACAGCGATTCTCCTCAATCATCATTTTTAGAGAATTAAAAGTCTCAACTCGTTGATTTTTATGTCTTTTTTATTTATGGAAATTTAAGATTTGCACAAAATATTGAACCCGACACATTTTTGAATTGTTAATGCTGAAGCACGTCTGAAAAAGAGAGTTTTGAGTTATAAAGCATGAAAATAAATGTTCTGACTTTGTGACGGTCTCAAAATGTATAAAATAGAAAGTCACAGCGATTAATTTATGATGACACGCCGACGTCGCGGTGACCATGCTCTGTGGAGATCCTCTGAGTTCTGTTGTACGTTATTTTGCAAAACTCTAGTATTTTTGAATGCGGCGTTTGTTTGTTTGTTTGTTTTGAATCCTGTTGTCCTCCACTGCTTCCTTTGGTGGAAATAAAACAGAAGAAACACTGGAATCGTCGCTGTTGAAACACTGAACAACCAGAAAACCTGTAAATACAGTCTCTCCTCCTCGAACGTGCAAAGTGCCTTTTTGTTTTGTTTTTTTCAGCAGATCAATATTTAACCGGGCGCTCAGACGTATTTCAGTGGAAAGAAAATCAGATTAACAAAATAGAAGTTTTGTAAGTAAACCTGGAAAGTTTGTTTTAACCTCTGGAGGTCATGACAGAAACAACGAGGGGGAAAAACTCCACAATAAGAGTCTTAAGATACTAAAATAAAGTAGTAGTTTTTGCTGCAGAAACGGTTTGATTTTTACTTTTTTCGCTAGAATCTGGAAAGTAAACAAATATAAGGAGTCAGAGTTTAGACTTTACGATTCTTTATCTAGTAGATGCATTTTTTGTGTAATTTGACTCTTAAAGACGTGATAGTATAGTTACACCTCCTCCTGGTCTGGTCGGTCCAGAAAACTTCAGTATTCTAAGTTTATTTCCTCATTTGAATATTGGATCATAGGAGCTGCATTCAGAATCTGCTGTGTCTGTGTGAGCTGGACTGGCTCCGCCCACACATGCCCATCTTGGGAAGAGGAGGAAGTACTTCCTCTCGTGGTGCCATATGCCAGAGCAGAGCTGCCTACTTGTGGGAGGAGTCAAAGGGAGGGCCTACCTTGATTGGGATTGGCTAAACCCCCGATGACACTATATAGGGTTTGATTCTGATTGGCTGGTTGGAGCAACACACTTTTTAAAACCTGAAACAAGCCAGGGAGAGAGAGGACAGACTGTCTTCACTTCTGGGACGTCAGTCCAGGTATGGGGACGAGTAGTACTGCTGGAGAACCTTTAGGAAGTGGATTTTACATAATATGACCCTTTAAGAAAAATCTTGAGGAATTCTGTTTCCACGACAACGTTTTCAAGTGAAAACAGAAAAAGTGGTCGTGTTTTCAGTGTCTTGTTTACACGACGACGACGACGATGCTCGGCGCCACTGAAAACATGCACAAGCGTGTGTTTGGTGTCGTTACAATACAAACAGCACCCTCTAGTGGCCCTTCAGGAAAACTACACCATTTTCATTATTTCTAGTTTCCAAACGTTCAATAAACTTTGTTTTCAAAACGTTGTCGTGTAAACATGAAACTTTTCTGAAACAAAAATAAAGCCTTTTCACTTGAAACGTGTAAGCAGGGTGTAAAGAAGTTTAGTTTTTTTTCTCCTTGAAAATCCAGATTGTTCTCGCCTCCATTTATTTCTACTTTTGGTGAGAACGAAGGCTTTGATTCACGACGGAACGGGAAGGAACTCGTTTTTCTCCTCCGGGCTGGAGGAGAAAAACGACGCCTCAAAACGACACAATGAGTCAGAAAAGAACAACGAGCGTGTCGATTATGGAGGAAATGAATCTACGAACGCGCGTCTCCGTTAGTGTCGGATTTTCCTCCCGTTTTAAACCTGGTCTGCTCAGAGTGGCGACTCCGCTGGAAACCAAAGAACACTGGAACTCATTGAGCTCTGAACACGCTTCAGATGTAGCTGTCGCTTACTGCACTTACTTCAAAACTACCTTTTTAAAAACACAAAAAACATGTTTTCCAGAGCTGCTCGCAGAATATTTAACTTTTCTTTTCCCTTGTGTGAAAGTGGAGGAGGTTTGTGGCTGTCGCCATCACAGGAATCCCATAATAAACCGTTAGAGGTGCGACTTAGGGGCTGATAAGACTTTAATCACTTAACAAGTCATTATTTTATTTTTATTTTAACTTTCAGTGTCCGTACCGGCACACATCCAACGCAAGAAATGTCTAAAGAGGGAACCTGAAGTCGGATGCATGTGTAGTTTTTATTTTATTTTTTATATATATGTTTATTTAAATATTCAGATTATTTTCTTCCACTCACAATTCAAACAGGGTCGCTGTTGCTGCATTCCAGTCGTCTCGGGTCCCGTGGTTCCAGACTGGATCAAGTTCAGGTTCAAGGATTTTTACATTCACTTCTAGTTCAGGGGCCACGAGCGGTCCAGCTTCGTCTCTGGAGGGCCGCACCGCTAAAATAGTGCCATGATAACCGCTGAATTCAAGGATTTTCTTCATTGTGGGGCCGAGCACACCTGATGAGAATGTCTATTTCCATGAAAACCAAAACATTAGTACAGGAAATGACTCCAATCTCAACAAATAAACCTTCTGGTGCAAAAATCTGTTGCGTTATAAAAGTTGTATACTAGTTTGCTCTCGGTCTCAGTGTTGTATCCTGCACTTACAATTTTAGAATTTTTTTAACTGTTTACTTAAGATTTGTTTCCAGTTTTCTTGGCGGTTTGCGGCCTCGTGTTTGACTCCCCCGGTGCATCAGTGATAAAGTGTGAAAGGAAAACAGACGGATGATTTTTTAACGACACCGAGCTGCGAGGCGACTGGAACGCAGCGGGAGACGTTTAATCTGGCCACAAAACCCACGAGTCCCACATTTCCTTTCGTATTCCAACGAATACTCGCGTCGGAAAAGTTTTTACAAAATTAGTGGAGTGGCCCTTTAAATTAAAACCGCTTAAGCTGAACTTCAGATAGAAAACCTGATAAATACTTAAAGTCATATGGAACGTCACAGTTTAGCCGTGTGTGTGTGTGTGTGTGTGTGTGTGTGTGTGTGTGTGTGTGTGTGTGTGTGTGTGTGTGTGTGTGTGTGTGTGTGTGTGTGTGTGTGTGTGTGTGTGTGTGTGTGTGTGTGTGTGTGTGTGTGTGTGTGTGTGTGTGTGTGTGTGTGTGTGTGTGTGTGTGTGTGTGTGTGTGTGTGTGTGTGTGTGTGTGTGTGTGTGTGTGTGTGTGTGTGTCATTTTCAGTTTCCTTAATCTTCGATGTCAAATTCTTTTTTTCTTCAGTCTGAATCACAGCAGATGAAGTTGGAGGGTAAAACTGTCTGGATCCAGACAATTCATTTTCTCTCTCTCTCTCTCTCTCTCTCTCTCGCTCTCGCTCTCGCTCTCGCTCTCGCTCTCGCTCTCGCTCTCGCTCTCGCTCTCGCTCTCGCTCTCGCTCTCGCTCTCTGGATATAAACATACAAGACGACTTGAAATCCATTAACTGCGTCACTTTAACTGAAAAGAGGGAATTTATTGCCACGAGGTAAAAGAAAAAGTTTTTTTAGTTGTTTTTTTTTTTTTAAATCACGTCTGAAGCTCGACAATTCACGTAGTGGTGGACCAAACGGTGTGTGTTGGTACTCGGATTACTGTCGCAGAATACTCAAACAGGGAAATCTGTGTGTACGTGTGTGTATATAAAAACAGCAAATAAAGAAATTGAGTAAAAGAATGTAGTCGTAGGAAAATGTCACTGATGTTGTGTGATGTGTTTCCCCTGGAAGTGAGGATCCCAGCTCCTGGTTCACACACACACACACACACACACACACACACACACACACACTGAGGTCGCTGGTGTCATCACGTGTACATATTGTTGTCGACACTCGAAGGAAAACCACAGATTATCATTAATATATTCATTCATGTCGGAGAGTTTTTATGTTGAGAAAATGCTTAAGAAAATAAAATCCAACATTTAAAGTCGTCTGGTGTGATTCGTGTTGCGCCCGGCGGAATACGTCACGTCAGAGTTCTGCAGAGTCTTGATGACCAGAAGAGGTGTTTTCTTTACATTTTCCACCAAATTAAATTTGTCTCGGGACACAAAACATCCAAATGATCTGGAATGAAGGAAAAACACCCAAAAATATAATTCATACAAAAATGGGTTGCATTTATTAAGTAGATCATTTAGATGTATTTTGTTATATTTTTACCTTTTAGAGCTTTTATTTTGTCTCTAGTTATTTATAGCCACTGTCCATTTTCTATTTTTTAAAATATACCCCATGCTTTAATTTTTAATTTAATTTTTTTACGATTGTTTTCTTAATTTTTTTATATTTCTTCAATATCTTTTATCCTATTTATTTATTTCATGCCTTATTCTTTCTTATTTTTGTCTGCCTTTTCTTCATTTTCTTTTTCTTCACTTGAATTTTTTCTAAATTTGTAATTTTTCAGCTTTTTTCTATATTTTATTCTTTTCTCTAATTCCCCTCTTGTTTCTTTCCCTAAGAAAACAACAAATACAATATAAGCAATATTATCCCCCCCCCCCCTCCATTTTGTCTATATTTTAACAGTTTAATTTATATATATGTTACCTTCTTGATCTGGTTTTAATCCTGGAGATTAGATAATTTTTTAAAATCAGTGTGGAATCCAAATAAAAATATTTTTTCTATTGAATTTTGTGAAAGCGTCTGTTTTAATAAACTGTACATGTACCACGTACACTTCTATTTACAGTGTTGGAGACCCCCATATAAAGTAATTGACCTGTTAATGTAGATTATTCATGGAAAACAGAATTATTATAATGGTTTTAACAAGTGAATGTAAAGTCGGGGTCAAAAAATATTTAAATTGGGTAATTTGTGGGCACATATTAAACTAAAATGTATGTTTTTAGACCTTCTCACATCCCTAAAACATTTCCTTCAACTTGTAAAGGTATCTGTTCACTTTCTTTGTTGTAAATGTTGAATATCTCAGTTTTGTGTAGTTTGATGCGGCGCAGCTTGCTGCTGTGACTCTCTGCGGCCACTAGAGGGAGCCACGTGCATTACTTATAAACCATTTGAATTTGTGTCATGTAAAAACACGTAACTCTTTTTTTTTTTTTTTTTTTTTTTTAATGGTGAATACTTTCCATTGCTGATTTATGGCCACGTCACACTGATTTCTAACTTAATTTATATATTTATTAAAAACCCATCAGTTTCCAAGGGTAACACCAACACTAGTATTTAAGTGTGTTGTACCTTTGGAGGTTTTACTGGATGTGTGTGTGGGTTTGTGTTTAGATGATGAATCACCACGTGTTTCCTCTGCAGCATATATTATTTATTGTGACTGAAGAATTTGATGAGTCACATGTTTCCGCTCCGACTTTTCCCACTTCTGTCAGTTTACAAGCTGCATGAGGAAAAACACGCCACAGATTGGGACTGAAGCGATTGATGGACCAAAACAGGGGAATCTTATAATCTTATAATCACAGATAAAACTCGTTCTCCAGGACATAGCCACGTTTCAGTTCAAGTTATTAATATCTGTACTAAATGTACATGAGTAGGTTATTATAGGTGATAAATTAGTTGCAGTGAAACAATTAAAGCAGCTCACAGAAATACTTCCATCTATTATAAAGCAGCAGATCTGAGAGTCTTCAATGTATTTCATTATTGGATTAATGGATTAAAGGTTAATATCTTGTTATTTTTTTAATCTTTATCACTGTTATTGTTTTTATTCATATTTATTATTGTCCATATTTATTTGTCACTCTTTTATTGCAGTCCATTCTGCTGTTGTAACGGTGACAATATCTACATTTATGGACAAATAAAGGATTATCTTATTTTACCGTATTGTGTTTTATCTAATCTTATTGCTGTGACGACGTAACCATAAATAAAAGAATATCTTATCAACTACGACACAAATTGGATGAAGACGTGTTTTAATAGATTAAAAAAAAAAATCCATACTTTATTACACAAGTATCACCACTTCTATTAAGTAAAGAATAAAAGTACTTCTACCACTTTTGCTTACTTTGTGACATGCTACCATCTCATCATGATCAAGACGGCAGGAAAGCTTTTTTATATTATTATATATCACTATATGTTACTATATATAGCTTAATATTACTATATATTACTATATATCACTATATGTTACTATATATGACTTAATATTACTATATATCACCATATGTTACTATATATAACTTTATATTACTATATATGACTTAATATTACTATATATCACCATATGTTACTATATATAACTTTATATTACTATATATCACTATATATCACTATATATCCCCATATGTTACTATATATAACTTTATATTACGATATATCACTTTATATCACTTCATGTCACTATATGTTACTATATATCACTTTATATTACAATATATCATTTTATATTACTATTTATCACTTTGTATCACTATAGGTTACTATATATCACTATATATCACTATATATTACTATAGGTTACTATATATCACTATATGTTATTTATCACTATATATTACTATAGGTTACTATATATCACTATATGTTATTTATCACTATATATTACTATAGGTTACTATATATCACTATATATTATTAATTATCACAATATATTATTATTTATCACTATATATTATTATATATCACTATATATTATTTATCACTATATATTACTATAGGTTACTATATATCACTATATGTTATTTATCACTATATATTACTATAGGTTACTATATATCACTATATGTTATTTATCACTATATATCACTACATGATATTTATTACTATATATTACTATACATTACTGTATCTCAAAAAGGAAACTAACTTTCCTCTGCTTATCTTTATGACCTCTCAGCAGCTGCCTTTACCTCCCAGTGTTCTTCCCTTCGCCGAGCGTCAACAGACCAGCTGTGGTTCACTATCAGTCCGTTGTGACGGTAAACAGACACAAGCAGCTTCTACACATGGAACCTGAGCCGCGCTGTTTGCACGTTCTATTTTTAACACTGGACAGTGGCTTTATCTTTAATTTACCTAACATTGATCAGCGCGTGAGTTCAGACTGACCTGGATAACAACTCTGACTCTTGACTTTGAGACTATTGAATGAAGCTCACAGTTGCGACTGCTTCAGGACTCTGGACCGTTTTCTGCTGAGGCTGCTGTAGGTTGGACCGCTGGAGGACCGACACTGACATTCCTTCCTCTCTCACCATGTTTCACCTAAAAGTCACTGACATTTAGTCTCTGAGCCTCCTGCTCCCATCAAGTCTGTGTGTCTATATCGGCTAACCCCAACGAGAACGGTAGAACGTCTCCACCTCTGAGGGGTCGTCATGACAACGCGGTTTCAGGTAAATGCATCGTTATTGGCCGATCGTTCACACGATGCAGCGTTTTAGGCGCCTGAAAACGGGTCTTTTGTAAAACGGGTTCCAGAGTGGAGAAATCTGAAAACGCTGCCTCTGCTTTGAGTGGTGCCATGTGCCAGAGCAGAGCTGCCTAATTGTGGGAGGAGTCAAAGGGAGGGCCTACCTTGATTGGGATTGGCTAAACCCCCGATGACACTATATAGGGTTTGAGTTCTGATTGGCTGCTTGGAGCAACACACTTTTTAAAACCTGAAACAAGCCAGGGACAGAGAGGACAGACTGTCTTCACTTCTGGGACGTCAGTCCAGGTATGGGGACGAGTAGTACTGCTGGAGAACCTCTAGGGAGTGGATTTAGCAGAATATGACCCTTCAACAACAACAGCATGGCGGACTACCGGCTCCAGGTGGAGCTGCAGACGCAACAGATGCTCGTCACTTTAATAAGTCAATACGTCAGATTTCTTGAATATGAGGACGAGCAGGATGATTCTTTGTGTTTTCTCAGTTTTTGGTGTATTTTTGTGTCAGAGTTACAGCGCCACCTAAAGGCCTTGCACATGTACTGCTGTTCTACACAGTTTTCATTGTGTTCATTGTGACATGTGGATGGAATTATTTTTAGGAACAACGGGGAGAAAAAGATAGTTAAATGAAAGTATTTCCTTTCCACTGTCAAGCGTGGTAATACTTGCTCGTGCAGAATTGTTCCCGTGAAACGGCTGTGTTGCATTTGGCACAATAGAATTAAAGTAAAATCATAAATCAGTTAATAAAATGTAAAATCAGAAGTCTGCTGGGTGTGAGACTGCGAGTCAGTGCAAAGTGAAAGGAGGTTCAATATTTTGCTATTCTGCTGTTATTGGAGCAGAAAACTGACAAACCTGCAGGAGAACGAGCTGCAGGCTGAACTCACACAAAACAAGACACTTTAAGTGTATAATTTCTTAAAATGTGAAACGTCCATCTAAACAGGTATTAAAAGCACCTTTCATGCATGTTGAATGGAGGCACTTCAAACTGATATAATAATAATAAAACAATTGTTGTAACTGAATATAAGAAATATATTTTTAAAACAAGGATAAGTATAGTGAAATTGAGTCAAACACGAATATAAAAGAAGCTAATTAATTAATAAAGTGAACAATTTCAATCGTTTGAATGTTTCTGTCAGTCTTATTTCCGGTGTGGCACCGCCGTGCACGTGCGCGGTACTTTCTCCACAGACTGCCTTTAAATGGGTTAACGAGCCGGCCGGCGCCACGTGACCACAAGTTATATAATATGTAGGTCAACACGTTTTCCACTGGCACGTGCAGCCTTCATTCTTACATAAAGTCTCGTGCAAAGGTCTCGAATTACACTATATAGGTGAGGACCGGAGATCGTCTGTGACGGACAGGAGGCTTCACTCGTCGCTTCATAACACGATGGGGGAATTGAGGACATGGGAATTATTCTATTGTTTAGTCTTTTTTCTGAAAAGATTCTGGATGTTTGGAACAATTCAGAAATGTTATCGAGACTCATGTTAATGTTGTATCACATATTTTACTCATTTTTATAAATTTTTGATAAATTATGTGTAAACCAGGAAGACTTATCCAAATTAACTGAAGACAAAAGCTTAAAGAACTATAATTTTGAAAACGTGTCTGAAAGCACTGCAGCTGATTTACACAAGGGTATTTTAAGTGAAAACACTTTTTTTTTTTCATTTTTGATTGAGAAAAGTTTTGCATTTACACAGCAACATCTCAGACCAACACTTGCCGCTTTGAAATGTGTAAATACCTTAAATATCAACTTTTAATCTAATTATTAGTTCTATAGATTTTGATATTGGAAGTGTTTTGTGTACCAACACTTGTTTGGCTACTAATCTGCCTTTTTTCTTTGTCTTTTTTTTCTTTTATTGCTGTATGTGATCTATCTATCTATCTATCTATCTATCTATCTATCTATCTATCTATCTATCTATCTATCTATCTATCTACCTATCTCACAAAATTAATGTTTCACAGTGAAAAAAAAGATGCTTCATGAAAAAAAAAGTTTTAATTTACTTATCTAATTCTAAATTGAGAAATATGTAATCATGATTTCCAGAAAACAGTCTTGGAAAGACTTTAACAAAAGTGATGCAGATCAAAATAAGCTCCTTTTTATCATGAGATTATTGTTTTTAAGCATTTTCATTCCCTTTGGATAAATTAGTTGGACCACAGCTGTGATAAATTATCCTCCTGCAACTGTGATTTACCTGTAACAGCCTTATTCGATATTTTAACTTACATTCTACTTATTCTGAGTGGGATTCATACAGTATGTCTGTTCTATTCTATTCGTGCGTTATTTTGTGCCCTTTCCCCAGTACATCCGAGTCGTTTTCTGCTGATCATGCTCCCAGAAATAAGCTTCTGAGTGAGACTTCTTCGCGTCGCGCATCATTGCGACAGAAGCGGAGAGAGGATCTCAGTCAGATGACGTGCAGCATTTTGTTTTGTACATTTTTTTTTTTTTTGGTCATCAAAATGAGAAACGTGCGGGGGAAGTCACATATCTGCGTCACGGACGGACCGGTGCGCATTTTAAACATGAAGATTTTAATAGATGCTGGACACGCACTTCCTGCTTTGTGTCGCTATAGGAAAATCACATCCAACATTCTGTTGACATTTTTTTTTTGAACACGTTTATATGCAACTTAAATCAAGTATTCATGACAGGAGCTGAATAAATGAATGAATTAGAGCTCCGTGGAGTGGTCATGAATAAAGCATAAAGTAGAGAAGCGTGAAATCCCTCTTGTGTTTCCTAGAAGACCCGGGCGTTCCGTCCTCACCGTCCCTCACGCCCCCCCCCCGCCTTGTACAAAGAGAAAAAAACTACAAGAGGAGGAGGGTGCGAGGGAGGGAGAGAAAAATGAAGTCAATTATACAACAGTCTCCCGAGCGCCCTCCTCTCCTCTCCTCTCGCTCCGCCGTGTTACTCCTCCAGCTGACGGCTCCACATGCGGCGCGCAGCTCCGGAGGCTTCCCGGCCGCAGAGGCTCCAGTCTGCAGGCATGTCGGCCGCCGGGGGCTCGGACGGGACGGTGGACCGCCCGGCAGGTACGCTTCTCCACCATTACTCCAAGATAACTCTGTGTTCAATTAAAGAACTACTTTGTTTTTAATGTTGGTTCATTATTACCGACTTTTTTTTTTCCCCACCACTCGACATTTTAAACAAAACTTAAAAAAAAAATGCCGGAATTTATTTTATTTTTTATTTAATGTTTAATTGTTCGCGAGTTTTTTCCCCACCATTTTAAACAAAACTTAAATTTTTTTTTAAAAAAAAGTCGGATTTTTATTTTATCATAATCCTCCACTAACTGCCGCTGAATCACCGGTGATCGGGTTCGAACCCGCGCCGCATTAATGGACGCAGCATCCCGACACCTGCCTCACCACACACCCGCCGAACCGGGAACTTTAACCGGCGACCGGCAAAAGACGCGCCGCGCGCGTACCGGCTCGAGCCGCTCCATTCATTATTCCGTTGTGCGTGCGCGTGCCCGAGTAGAAGGAGGAAGAGGGGGGGGGGGGGGAGTGAAAATACTCATGGATAAACTTCACCAAACACGTCACTGTAACCATGGCGACGGGTTTTCTCCCCGCCAAGAAAGTTGCTGTTGGTTTTGATAAACTGAAGTTGGTATTTTAGCGGGCAGCAGGCCGGAGGAGAGACGGTTTCCCGGGTCTCGTGCCGCGGTCGGTCGGTCGGTCGGTGCAAAGTGGGTCAGTGGATTAGTGGATCAGTGGAGCAGCAGTGCGCGCGCTCAGCGGCAGAGGGAGGCAGCGGCTTCCCGCCGGTTCCTCACCCGGCGAGGCGCGCGGGAATGTCCGCTATCCGCTCCTCCACAGCCCGAGGCAGAGCCTGGAGCTCCCGCGGTTCCTTTAAATCTGAATTAATCCACAAATCCTGACGACACAACGACTGAACCAGATTTCACGTTCAGATCACTGAGTGTTGAGTTTGTGTTTATTATTTCTTCATCTTGTCATTTCCTGTCAACATGTCGGGGCCAAAACTAGGAAGGAAGTTTATCTGTAAGCAGTCTGAACTCTGAAATCTTATTTTATTTTATTGTTTTATCATCAAAATCAGACTTTCACAGAATATTTAGCTTTTTTTTTTTTGAGACTGAATTTTTTCAGATGTTGACATTTTATTACACATTTATTTTTTAGGAGTTGAATTTCACAATACAATATATTTTGAGCTATTTTTACATTATTATATATACATTATACATTATTTCAATGTTGAAAATAAAAATCAGGCAAAAAGAAATTTGCTGGATTTTAAAATTCAAAGTTTGATTTCGATTGTAGAACAATTAAGGGTTGGTAATTGAATTCCAGCTATTTCTACAATCTGGATTTCTCTGGATTGGATGTGACTAATATTCACATTTTAATAAATTTCTTAGAATTTGTTGGTTCGGCTGCCGTTCTGTGAGGAGTTTGCATGTTCTCCCTGTTCCTGCTTCCATTTCCTCCCACTTCCATTTTCGTGAACTTGATTTTGAGGCTGATTTTAAAGCATCGTGGAAACCTGATAAAGCTCCGTGGGACATGTATGACTGGTTGTGTGTTGTTTTATTGAGTCTGACTGATATTGTGAAAATGTTGGTAAGCAGATCTAATATCAGGGCGAGGTCGACATGAGGTGGATTTTATATTCCCGGTCTGTTGGCTCGCTTTTTTCTTTTCTTTTCCAGGTGAAGCATTAAGCTCATCCTGCTCCTAACGTGTGATTTTCACAGTATCATTTATCACCGAGGTGCAAATATGCAGTGCTTTAAAATGTTTATGCAGGATTGTTTCAGTGATTACAAAACAATTCATCTTAATTCAGCACACCCAGACATTTCAGGAACAGAAATACACAGGAATTCGACACTCCAAAGGGTTTAATGTAAGTCATTACACCCACAAACCACCACAGACGGTGCTTTTAAAGGTGCGCTCTGCTGTATGCTCTGCCTGCTGATTCAGGAACTTTAACAAAGGGTTAAATCCTCAGACGTTCACTCTTTGTTCTACATCAAATATTTGACTTTTCTGCATCACAGATACTTCAGTGCATCTTTTATGATCATTTTTTGGGACTTTATAGTCTCTGTGTGCTGCTTGTGTGTGATTGCTATTAATTACTATTATTTTAATAAGTTTCTGCCTGTTTGGCTTCATTATTTCTCACTTTAACATAATTTATTTTGCCTGTTTGTCGAGTCACTTTCTGGTTGCCATGTATTTCTTGATTTGTGATTTTTAAGCTGCCTAGCGTATCTATGAAGTCACTTTCTGTGTCTCTTTATATTAATTCTTGTCTTTTTGTAGTTGTCTTGCGTTATTATAAATATTTCGGGTGCATATGTTATCATTTTCTTACTTTCTATGGTTATTTGTGTTTTTCTCCAGCTATTGTGTGTCTTTTTATGGTCATTTGTGTGTTTTTATAGTTACTTTATGTATTTATTGTTAATATTGTGGGGCTTTTTGTGTCTCTTTATGGTCATTTGTGTGTTTTTATAGTTACTTTATGTATTTATTGTTAATATTGTGGGGCTTTTTGTGTCTCTTTATGGTGATTTGTGTTCCTGTAGTTATTTTGTGGGGTTTGTTTTGGTCATATTGTGTTGTTTTATAGTTATTTTATGTCTTTATTGTTATTTTGTGGGGTTTTTTGGTCAATTTGTATGTTTTTATAGTTCTTTTGTGTATTTTGTTTGTATTTTGGGTCTTTTTATGTCTTTTAATTAAACATCGTTTCACAAAAATTCATTGGCATTCAGGGTAAAGCAGAAAATAGATTTCATGTGTGCCCAATCTCTGTACTTTTCTCTGTAGGTGCAAGAACTTTCAGTCGTATTAGTAATTTATAGTCTCATGAAATGTGGTAAATTTCAAAGAGAATAAAATGTAATGAATTCTGGTGTCAAGCTGCAGAATAACATGAATACAGGATCAGTTTCCTGCATTTCAAAGCGACAGTAACAGGAAATGTTGAGGACCTCTACCTGCTCTGTCCGCTCTGTCAGCTCTAATCTAAGCTGTTTGGACGCTCTGTTCAGAACTCCTCCTTCATCTTTTACGAGTCGTCCTTGTGTGTTTTTGCCCGTCAGAACTCGTCTCTCTGTCGGTGTTGAAGCTGTGGGACGTCAGATTCTATATAAACCTGCAGCTCACCATGTTCTAGCAGCTCGTCGGGGACGACAGGAGCTTGTTGGGGACTTTTCCACCATCATTAATGTAAAGTAGGCCTCTCTTTATCACCATCCAATTCCCCCGGGTCGTTCATGTGAGATTAAAAGCCACAGAACCAGCATGTAGGTCGGACGGAGCTACAGTCACGAGTCGGTTCCACTCAGGCAGCCTGCCTGCTGGCTGCTCAGACCTTTCTGACTCCTTCCTAGAAGTCAGCGTGTTTCCTGCAGCTCGGCTTCTCTCAGGTGCTCTGCACAAATATCACGACTAAACCAGGGAACAGGACAAACTGCGTCCCACTCAGTCCCACCTTCCACTCCTACGTCGGCCGTGACACACCGAACTGGATTTTCAAACGTGATGTCAGTTTTGTTAAAGTTCAGCCTCTGCTGGAACAATCTCTGATTTTAAAAGCGCGCTGCGTTCAAATGAATCAAGATTCAATTACGGAGCACTTTGCAGACTGATAATGGAGTTTACAATCGATCTAAAAATATCCTCAGACATGCTGCAGTGATAATGATAATAATACAATTTATTCATAGAGGTTTTTCAACCAAGCTTAAAGATGCCTAACAGATTATGACAATAAACAAAGAAAACTTTAAACAGTTTTAGCGTTTCAAACATAATATTAGTAATATTGTTTTATCACAATATAATTCTAATACTATTACAAGATAATTCAACACTATTTTATTTCATTATTGGCTTTATTTCATTCAAAATGGCCACAATGATGACGTTAGTTGTTGCTACAACAGGTTTAAAAAGGTGTTGACTTCTGTTATTACAGTCATGAAGTGTTTTCGGAAGCAGATTTCTGAGTGTGTGTTGTACTAAACATGGTGATGAGAAATCACCGGGTCGTCCCCAACCTTCACTGGGTGTTTCCACCCTGAACCACAACGCCCTCTAGGGGTCAGGATTGTCACTCCTTCATTTGGTTTGGTGGCGTTCACATTGACTTTAGAGTCATCAGGATCAAACCAACTGGAAAACCTCACGCAGTTACACCAGCTGCTCATTTGGGGGCGCTGTGGCCCGGAACAAACACTGACCAGAGAGGAAGTAAAGATGAAACATGGCTCATTGATTGGTCCGGATGTCCCGCCCCTTTATCCTGTGGTGGCTCGGCCAGTTAGCTCGTGGCTAATGGGTAGCCTCAAACAACCGTGATATATACCTGTAGTCTTCAGGCCAGATATCAATGAGTCTTCCTCGCTTCTTCCTCTCTACTTCTTTCTCTCTACTTCCTCTTCTCTACTTCTTCCTCTCTACTTCCTCTTCACTACTTCTTCCTCTCTATTTCCTCTTCACTACTTCTTCCTCTCTACTTCCTCTTCACTACTTCTTCCTCTCTATTTCCTCTTCACTACTTCTTCCTCTCTACTTCCTCTTCTGTACTTCTTCTTCACTACTTCTTCCTCTCTATTTCCTGTTCACTACTTCTTCCTCTCTATTTCCTCTTCACTACTTCTTCCTCTCTACTTCCTCTTCTGTACTTCCTCTTCACTACTTCTTCCTCACTACTTCCTCCTCACTACCTCTTCCTCACTACCTCTTCCTCACTACTTCTTCCTCTTTACTCTATTTTCCACCTTTTTCTTTCTGCGTCTAATTCCTCTGAATTCCCAGCATTTAAAGGGGACCAGCAATCTTGTTGGCCCAAACCAAATGTTTTTTCCCTGAAGAGACTCTGGTCTGGATCGAAGAGGATGTGAACCTGAACCGGTCCTGTCCAGCCTCTCACGCCCTGGTAGCGACGTTTCTTCAAACCTGTGGAGGGGAAACCGAGGAGAAGTTCTGGGATTTCACCCCCAAGATGTGAAGATACTTTTTCTCCACTGCAAAAACAGATGACGTTCATTAAAAACCGTTCCAGATATTCAACATTAACTTGTTCTTAAGTGCTTTATTCTCCAGCTGAGAAAACAATAGATTATCTGTTAAATTAAACCGACTTGCCGTTTCTCCTTGAGGATGTGGGTCAACAAGTCACACTGAAAGGCTTCCTGCACTTTTAGCAGCTTCCTGCCAAATGGATGTCACAATTTGAAGTGTGAGAGACCCGGGAAGGAAGTAGGTCAGCGTTGTGGTATTATATAAGCATTTAGTAAGACGATAACCCAAATCTAATTTACTCTCACATGCTTTTTTTTTTTCCAACTCATAAACTTGGGACAGCGAGTGTGTTGAATGTTTTCTTTGAAACAGATGACTACAGGGCAGAACTGTGTGTGTGTGTGTGTGTGTGTGTGTACTGTTATTTTAGCAGTGTGTGATCTCCTCCCTAACAAACCGAGGTGAGGTCCGATCTTAACCACCTCAAGAATGGACCTCCCAGTGTTTTTATGTTTTTAAAGGTTTGGATGTGGTTTAAAGCTCGTCTTCCTCATCCAGTTATGATCGGGGCTCGTATTTACGACGGCTGGTTAAAGTTTGAACGAGGCTGCTGGACGTATTAAAGGTTCCTGGTTCATTGGGTTCAAAGCACTGATGGGGTCTCGCCCACTTGTGGGTGGAAAAATGCTGAATCCTGACGAATCGTACATGTTTTTTAAGGTTGTTCAGGAGTTACGGGTACAATTAGGTCGTTTACATTTACATTTTCAAGAGAAAATGCAAAACGTTTGCTGCGTTTTTGGGGCTCTGTTTACACGACTACGGTGCTCGGAGACACCGAAAACGTGACTTTGAAAATGCTCCGACACCGTCGCCATGGAAACGGGATGAAATGCTCGCTGCTGCTGCGCATGCCCACCATGGCCGTAGTAAATAGTTCTTCTGCACATGCTCAGTAGATGGACAATAACAACAATGGCCGCCTCCAGAGCGTCATGACTCCCAGTCCAAATTCTCCAGTAACAACAATCCAACGTCATCCACGTTTATAACGTACTGTTGTATGTACACGCGTGTGTGGTTTCATTTCAAAGCAACCAACAGCGCCAACTGGTGGCCCTTCAGGAAAATGACATCATTTTCAGCACGGTTCAACGTGTTTGTTTAAATACGAAACCTTTTCCGAATGAAAAAAACAATGTTTTCAGTTGAAACGTTGGGAGTAAGAGGTGTGTGTGTGTGTGAAGAGTGTGTGTGTGAAGTGTGTGTGTGAAGTGTGTGTGGCTGAGAGGCCAGCGGGTTTTGGTCTGGCAAAAGACAAATGTGAAATTACAAGACGAAAAGGAGGAAAGTGTTTGGCCCCCGTGCTCACAGGAATGTTTTTGGGTCAGCGTTTCCCGTGGCACACTTCCACCGACGAGCACTTCTGACTGAGATTTAAGCCTTTTCACTATAATTGCCCTGCAAATTACTGCAAACAGTTTGTGAGTCAGCCGAGTGTTTTTAGGTCATACCTACATAAACCATGACAGCCGGAGTTCAGCGGGTGTAACCTAAAAACTGGACCGTATTCAACAAGTAGGGTATGACTCCACATCCTCAGCGGCGGCGCTTGTTTGCAAACTTCTGTCGGGGGGTCGCATTTAAAAAGAAAAACTAGTACTGAGGAGCTCAGTTCACTTAGCTTCAGTTCTCATCCTGCATCCGTCTTGATTTTCAGTGTTTTTTCAATCCCCACAGTGATTGGATTAACCACAACACATGGCTTTAAAGTCGCACATCCAGACTGAAATAATCACTTTTCCTACCATAAGCCTGTAAGTTGTAAATAAGTGGGAGCAAGTCGCTCTGCAAGTCAAGGCAACGTTTAACTTCATACGTTGAAAAGACATAAAGCAGGGGTTCCAGGGGTTCCAGGGATTCCAGGGGTTCCAGGGGTAATCAACGCTTTATGACCAAAAGAACCATTTTAACAATTTTCAATAAAACTAAATTTGTCTGCAGCCACAAACACATGATAATTACCTGGAATGAAAGGAAAAAAAGTTGCACATACAAAAACCAAGTTTGCGTTTATGAAAGTACAATTTAGATGTATTTTATTAAATTGTTTAGCTTTTGTGGCCATTTTTTATTTAATTTTTTCATGGATTTTCCTGCTTTAGCCATTTTATGTGTCTTTATGTGTGTTTCACAATAGTCTTTTTTCTTCTTCTTTATTTTTCTCTCCTTTTCCCCTTTCTTTTCCTTTTTCTGTTCTTTTTTCTGTTTTATAATTTTCTTTTTTTTCCCCCTTTATTATTTATTTCCTAAAAACATACTACCAATTTTAATCAATTTACTTTGACCATTTTTTTCTATAAAAAAAAAAAAAAAATCTATTTCAACTACTTTCATGATCTGTTTTTGTCCTGGAGATTAGACCACTGTTGAAAACCAGCATAGAATACAAATAGAATAAAACTGAAAACAAATTGTTTATTTACCTTCTGTTTACTGAACGCTTCATGGAGCTGCTACAGAGCAGCCGGGGGGCCACAGGTTGCACACCGCTGGTATATACACACTTCAAACCTAACTAAAACACAGTGAACATTTAAAACCAGGCTAAATATCATATTTAAAAGAAAACTTCTAAAATCCTACAACAGGATTAATTAAAGGGAAGGCCTTGAGCGTGCCATTAAGACTTTTAAAAACCATTAAAAGAACTTTAAATTTGTTCTTAAAAGACACAGGGAGACAATGTAATGGCTGAAAACACTGAGTTCCTCCTCGTTCATTCACATCAATTAAATTTGTGACAGATTTGTGTTGATCGGTGGCTTTTCGTGTTTGTTTTCACGTTCAGATGCTGCAGAAGAGGAGGAAGGGACGAGCCAGGCGGCCTCCTCGCTGCCAGCTGTCGAGCTGCCAAGAAAGAGGAAGGGCGATGTGGAGGAGAGGTCAGACACCCCCGGACAGTAAGTTATTTCTGTCATTTCACTCTCCTGGATGTTTATTCTCTGGATGACACCGTGTGCTCATTCCTGCAGGCAAAGTCTTGACTACCACATGGACGACGAGCTCAGCAGGTACTGTCCTTGGACTGTAATATCTCTCTCTCTCTCTCTCTCTCTCTCTCTCTCTCTCTCTCTCTCGCTCTCTAACGTTTGTTTTCTTTATTTGCAGATCTGAAGAGGAGGACCAGCAGATCAAAATGAAATGCTTCAGGTGATTCTATTTTCACGTCACATTACGTGTCAGGAGCTTTTAGAAAAAAAAAAACACACAACGACTTCCTTTATGCCAGAATAACTTGATTGAGGCGAGGCGCAGACCTCTTTGTGTTGAGTGGCGCAGACTGACGGCTGGTCGTACCTGCAGGGAACCCCACCGCCAGATTGAGAAGCGGCGGAGGGACAAAATGAACAACCTCATCGACGAGCTGTCGGCCATGATTCCCACCTGTCAGCCCATGGCGCGCAAACTGGACAAGCTCACCGTGCTGCGGAAGGCCGTGCAACACCTGAAAGCCCTGAAAGGTAGAGCTCAGCGACGGTGGGTCAGTAGAAGCGCAGGTGATGTTGTTGCGGTTGAGACTGAGAGCTGCTGTGTTTCCAGCTGGGACGGGCAGCGCCTTCACCGACACCACCTGTAAGCCTTCCATCCTGCCGCACGACGACCTCAGGCACCTTCTGCTCAGGGTAGGGGACCACAGTCACCTGAATGTCTCCCGTCGTTCATCCACCTGTCGGTTAACGTCGTTTCCCACCTTTTCTCAGGCGGCGGATGGATTCCTGTTAGTCGTCAGTTGTGACCGAGCAAAAATCCTCTTCATCTCTGAATCCGTCTCCAAGATCCTCAACTTCAGTCAGGTGTGTTGGATTTTAATACGTCTCACACACACTCAGGCCCCGTCCAAACGAGACAAAACCATCTTTTTTCTCCCCGACAATCTCGTAAAATAAATTCTGCCCGCACGTCACTACGAACACGGCTCAACACGATGTAGTACATATGCCAGGCCTTTAGGGGGTGCTGTGACTCACCAAATACACCAAAGAACACAGAAGAAGACACGGAGAACACAACCACTGAGAAGAGGAGAAGACTCCTGTCTGTACTGTATGTCTGTTAGCAAGATTACCTCAAAACTACTGTCACGTAATCGTTTTCCGCAAATATGTGTTTTTGTTCGTCCACACCTCAAAACCCACGTCTTAGAATTCCCCGACTCTGGAACCCGTGTTGGGAAAAAACCAACAAACACACATTTTCGGGCTCCTAAAACGCTGCACCGAGTGGCTGATCGAGTGGCTTTTATAGAAAAGCCTGAGAGCAACACCTGCTACGCATCTGAGATTTTCTCTTCCTTGACTGCCGGCAGAGAGGAACAGGGATTAACAGGGATGCAAGAGAAAAGCTGCTAAAGAAACCTGACTCCACAATGGAGGGGCAGAATGTGTTATATGGAGGCTTATCACCAAACTGTGACATGATACAGGATGCAGAGATTATCTGTCACAGTCCAGAAGCATTTCCACTGATAAGATGTACGTCCTTCATGTTTTGTCTGTTTAAAGAGAATAAACATATTTAATGTGCTCGTATTGACAGTTGGAACTGACCGGCCAGAGCTTATTTGACTTCATACACCACAAAGACATCAACAAGGTGAAAGAGCAGCTGTCGTCCTCGGAGATGTACCCACGCCAGAGACTCATCGACGCAGCAAGTCAGTCTGCCGTCCGAGTGAAACCTGAAAGAGAATAAAGACACTGTATTCCTGACGTGTTCCTCTGTGTTTGTGAGAGCAGCCGGGGTTCAGCTGCCGGTGGAGGCTCCTGTCAGGCCGTCCCACCTCTCCACCGGAGCCCGCCGCTCCTTCTTCTGCCGCATGAAGCACAGTCGAGTGGCGGGGAAGCACGAGGACAACCAGTCGCGACCCAGCATGTCGAAAAAGAAAGGTGAGTCCAGACCTGAGCACAGTGATGGATCATATTAACTAGAGATAACAAAAAACTGAATAATTCAGGGTTACAGTTCAGAATGATGTTACGTTCTCGAGATCTTTTCTTTTTTTTTGTAAAGTTACATGTTCATAAGTAACATGAAATGAAGGATTAGATTAGCAGCAGGCTTCAGCCCTTTGGCCATTTAAAGTGAACAGTAATTTATCGGTAAATAGTTTCCACTTTGCACCGTGTGAGCAGCTCGACACTGAATCACATTCACTGCACTAGGAAAGAGACAATGTAGTACATATGCCAGGCTTATAGGGGGCGCTGTAACTCTGCCATAGAATTGCATCAAAAATGGACAAGAAGGTAAAGAGCGTGCAAAAATTCTCGGATTGGATAAATCCAACATCCGGCCTCATTAAAGCAAATAGCATCAGCAGGTGGAGAGGTGGCGGCGATGACATCATCGCTCCTAAAGCGCCGCGCCGCGTGGATCATCGGCCAGGATCGATGCGGTTACAAGAAAGGGCGCTGTGGTGTGGACAGGAACTCCCTCCGAGGGAGAGTTTTCAACCGTGGGAATAAAGTTTAGCTCCTGGAAAAACCCTCACACACAAGAAGAGATTGTTTGAACAGTTCGTCCTGTTTTTATATCCGAGTTCAACAATGTTCGTCCTTTAAAATGTGTTTTTATTGCTGCTAAAAACTAAATATGATCGTTTCAACTTACCAGGTTTTATATATATATATATATATCCCTTCAACTCTTTTTGTTTATATTAAGACCATAGAAATGAGGACGGACCGGTTACACCCTGCTGAGCACGAGAGTTCACGCTACATTTTACCCGTTAGTCTTCCGATTGTTTCCAAGTGACGTCAAACATGTTGTCACCGGCCCAGACACAGTCGAGCGTGATCTCCAGCCGTGATCCAGTCATCACACCTGCTGGCACTGCTAATTTCATTCATGGGCTATTTGAAGCCCAGAGGAAACCCGAGGAGCCGGTTCACCCGGGATGCAGGCCGGCTGAGCTGCTCTCTGGTCAGAGCGCCGAGCCTTAAGCTCAGATTAGCATCAGCCGTCTCATTCACACTTTGTGGGTTGAAGATGAGCGGTGGAGGCCGGGCCGTCACGTGGACGCGTGCACAGCGCCGAGGCAAGACGTTTCCACACACAGTTTGCACACGCTCAGATGAGAGGTTGGTCTAAACTGGTTCTCCTGGTCTTCATAATTCCATATATTCAAGCGAATACTTGCAAATTAATGTCGGATCACCTTCAGTCAAAACAGAATTTGCATTGAAAGCAGTTTGACACATGATGGAAATGATCTCATGAAACTGCGATGCTCGTAGAGCTCACACACGTTTACAACCGGACTGGATAAATCAGCACTATGTCCCACCATCACACTCTGAAGTGCTCTGTGTGCGTAACGTGAGTGAATGAGTTGATTCCTGGAAAAAAAAACCCGAGACTGGCTCTTCTGTGTTGCTCAGTCACGTTCAGCCGTCTGCCTGCGGGGCGTTCTGGCACCGCCGTGCAAGGTGGAGGATAGTGGATGTGTTTCAAAGGATTAAAAACTGAAAAAGAAGTTTGGATGCGTTTCTAGGCAATGAGGTCAGTGTTTTAAGTCGCTGGTGGAAAACAAGCGAGTGCAGTGGAAAGTTTTGGACCGTCGGCTGTTGGTTGATAGATAAAGTGATCTGATAAAGATCTGGTGGGCAGGTGGAGGGCTGTGTGTGTGTGTGTGTGTGTGTGGGGGGGGGGGGTCTTGCTATTCCATTTCCCAACAATGTTTGCACAAGTTTAAAGTGTAGGATTGGAGCATGCACTTTCAAATTCCCCACTTTCTAGGCAGAAGCTGAATAAATCAAAGACAGCTGGGATAATTACTTTGCCAATTTATAAAACCACAGAAACTCTTCTTCTCCCGATGTGTGTCAGGGCCGCCGAGACATTTAACACTTCTTTTATTCCATCTCCAATTGATGTCACGCTTCAAAACGTGTTGTCCTGCACAGGAAGGAGGTCAGTGTTACAGCGTTGTATAACATCAGAGTAAGAAGCCTGTGAATAGTAGAGGAAGAGCACCACACAGTGGAAAACCTCAGCAACTGCAAGGGGGGGGGGGGGGGGGGGGGGGGGGGGGGGGGGGGGGGGGGGGGACGGGACTATTCAGTAGCAGCGGCGGCAAACTGGTTTTCATTCTTGGACCACATGTCGCCACCTTCAGTCCTTACAAATATTCATATTCATACTTCCACATTAAAAGCATCTAGCAGGAGAAGAGTTGTGCTTTTTATGGTTTTATTGTCAGTGGTGCAACAGCTATAGTGCAGGTGTGTCAAACATAAGAGGCCAAACCACCAAGGAAATTGTTAACATTTCAAAGAAAACATTGATTTTTTTCAAACAAACACTGAGCTGAGATATCGGCATGAAAGTTGTCAGGGTGAGTTTGTACACATGCATAATGCAAGAGCAACAGGAGAAGCTTTTTCTTTTTAACATTTCACTGTATTTTGTACCAGAAAGTTTCATAAAGGGGTCATACTATATAAAATCCACTTCCTAAAGGTTCTCCAACAGTACTACTCGTCCCCATACCTGGACTGACGTCCCAGAAGTGAAGACAGTCTGTCCTCTCTGTCCCTGGCTTGTTTCAGGTTATAAAAAGTGTGTTGCTCCAACCAGCCAATCAGAAATCAAACCCTATATAGTGTCATCGGGGGTTTAGCCAATCCCAATCAAGGTAGGCCCTCCCTTTGACTCCTCCCACAATTAGGCGGCTCTGCTCTGGCACATGGCACCACGAGAGGAAGTACTTCCTCCTCTTCCCAAGATGGGCATGTGTGGGCGGAGCCAGTCCAGCTCACACAGACACAGCAGATTCTGAATGCAGCTCCTATGATCCAATATTCAAATGAGGAAAATCAAGGAGGAGCTAGAAACTTAGAATACTGAAGGTTTCTGGACCGACCAGAACCAAGAAGAAGAGATGAAACGATGGAGAATATGACAACTTTATAAGTGACTTCATGTTGAGATTGTAGTGAATTCCTGTAGTAATTGTTTGACATTTTCATAGTTTATCTTTCGCTGCACAACAAAGAAAAAACGTGAAAGGTTTAATGGTTTTTATGGCACTATTTCACCCACACAGGAGGAAATCGGCCTGGATGTGGCCCCTGAACTGAAATGTCTTTGACCTTAAATGATGCGCTCTGCCCCCGCAGACTCCTACCGGTACTGCACCCTCCACTGCACTGGCTACATGCGCAGCTGGCCCAGCAGCCAGGTGGACTCGGAGAGCGACGCCGACAAGGAGCTCTCCAACCTCACCTGCCTGGTGACGGTGTGCCGCCTCCACCCTCCGGTCTCCCACCAGCCCCCCAAAGACATCCACATCAAGCCCACCGAGTTCGTCACCCGCTGTGCAATCGACGGCAAGTTCACTTTTGTAGATCAACAGTGAGTTTCTACTTTCTACCTACATCCACCCGCACTATATCACGTTCGAGCCGCGCATTGGCTGCCCCGCTGAGAAAGGAATGGCAGAGGCGGTGGTGGGAAGGCGTCTGAGCGACACAGCAGCAGTTTGATTAGTGGAACTGTCACTGGAGATAATCCTTTCTGTCTTTGCCATTGTTTCTCAGTATGGAGCCGTGCATCTTGATGGCATCTTCTCATTTGTTGGGAAGTAATTACACAACACAAGTATATGAAGCATTGATTTCTCAACCTTTCCCCAGTAAAGTGTCGGATGACAAATCTATTGAGCAGTTTATTTATTTATTTATTTATTTTCTTTACATTCATTCAATCTTCCTGTGAGGCAGCGGGAGAGACGGGGAAAGCCGGAATAGTTAACCTCCATCTCCGTCTCTTCCCAGAGCCACGACCGTCATCGGCTACCTGCCGCAGGAAGTTCTTGGCACGTCCTGTTACGAGTACTTCCACCAGGACGACCTGCAGCACCTCGCAGAGAAACACAGGCAAGGTGATGCAGCAAAACAAACGGCGCCTCGTCATGAACCGCAGAATCTAAAGTTCTGGTCAAATCTCAAGCAACCAACATAATGTAATTAAAATATTAAAATCAATATTGTCAGAGCATTTTGCTCATAATTTAATAAGGTATTTTCTTTATTTGCACAATCTATGAATACAATACAGAATTATGAGAGAAGAAACCAAACTGCAGGAGAGGAAAGAAGCTGAAGGGGCTTATATGATATATAATTATATGAAATCTTCCCAACAACAAACATGAAAATGAAAATAACAGAAACAAGGTGTTAATTAAAAACAGTCACAGCATGTCAACTCGGGATCGGTGGGATACTATTTCAACAGATTATAATAAAATGATTTATCCTTAAAAAGGGCCAAAGAGGAAAGTAATTTAAAGATTACTCTAAAGTGTTCCAGAGCTGGAAAAGTTGATGTGACAAAGTTTTTGTTCCTCGTTGGATCAGAGTGAATATCTGATGATGAGAGGAAACGTTGTGAAACGTGTCTTTCATTTCAGGGTTGTCGTGTTGTAAAAGAGCAGTTATTATTATTATTAGTAGTATCATTATTATTATTATTATTATTATTATTATTATTATTATTATTATTAGTAGTAGTATCATTATTATTATTATTATTATTATTATTATTATTATTAGTAGTAGTAGTAGTAGTAGTAGTAGTAGTAGTATTATCATCATCATCATCATCATCATCATCATCATCATCATCATCATCATCATCATCATTATTATTAGTAGTAGTAGTAGTAGTAGTAGTAGTAGTAGTAGTAGTAGTAGTAGTAGTAGTAGTAGTAGTAGTATTAGTATTATTATCATCATCATCATTATTATTATTATTATTAGTAGTAGTAGTAGTAGTAGTAGTAGTAGTAGTAGTATTAGTATTATTATCATCATCATCATCATTATTATTATTATTATTATTATTAGTAGTAGTAGTAGTAGTATTATTAGTATTATTATTAGTAGTGGTAGTAGTATTATTAGTATTATCATCATCATTATTTTTTATTATTATTATTAGTAACAGTAGTAGTGGTAGTAGTAGTATTAGTATTATTATCATCATTATTATTACCATTGTTATTATTATTATTGTTGTTGTTGTTGCTGTTGTTAATAATACATCAAATCTTTATAGCCCTATTTTGTTCACTCAAAGATGCTTTACGTAGCAGAAACCCCCCAAACTAAAGTAAGAGTTAAGAAAAGCAAGTTTGAAGTTCAATAAATATGAAGTTCTTAATAATATATTAATTCTCTGTTGCACTAAAACGGGCCACTGGCTCATTCGTAGAGGCTCCCTGAAGCTTTCAGAAGATTATACCTAATTAAACATTTAAAATTATTCTTTATTTTATTCACACACCAGTCATTTTTAACATTGGATTAAAAAAATAAAAGGCTTTAAATGAAAGGCAGAATAACGAAGGTGGAAAAAAATGCTGAAATGACAAGATTTTCTAAAAGGGAAAAAAGATCAAAAATGAATAAAGACAAACTTAGAAAAGAGGTAAAATGTTAAAATGGCTATAATGTCCTTCCTTCCTGTGGCCATAAGACTCTATAACTTCTCCCTGTAAATAATGTTTCACTGTGTTCGGGTTCATTTCTTCCTTTTCTTATCGTCGCTGTTAAGACGTCTTTATCTTATTTAAAATTACTTATTTGATTTTTAGTGTGTGATATTTGATATTTACTTTTCTTTGTATTTATTCTGTGTGGAGCAATACTTAAAGGAATTTCTACTCTATTCTATTCTACTCTATTCTATTCTACTCTATTCTACTCTATTCTATTCTATAATGTCTGAAAAATGCTGGAAAAGAAGATGAAACCACTAAAATCAGGTACAAAAGCAGCTGAAAGTGTAATGAAATGTTTTCCATTCTAAATTTTGTAATTGAAGCTTCTTAAAACGCAAAGTTCAGTTTTTGTACAACTTTCAAAACTATATGAAACATTAGAAGCGTCTCGGCCTCATTTTGAAGGTTAAACGTGTTTTGCAGAGCCCAGCACTAAAACAAAGAAGAGATTAAGAGTTCTAGTTACTCATCTATTACAAAGCTATTATTAACCAGTCCACTCTCACCAGGTTTGTTAAAATGAGCTGACACAGCAGAAGCACATGCTCCTTTCTGGAGTCACATTAAATCAACTGGAAATAATCAACCGAGTTCAGAACTCAGCGGCTCGTCTTCTTGCAGGTTTTAACTCATTTCAGAATTAATTCAAACGTTAACCTGTAACTATTTAATCTGGATTTCGCCCTCAGCGTCATTATTAAGACCCTGATTCTAAATGAACACAGCTTCAGGACAACTTATGTTCCTTCCTATAAAGATTTCTTTAAAATTCCGCCTGAAAATTGAATGTTTTTACAACTTTGAAAGAGTTTCAATGATTTGTACCTTTGGGATCTTCAAGAATTGTGTTATTTTAGCTATGGAGGAGCTTGTTATAAACCATAGAGCTGTGCTCTGTCGTGATATCGCTGTCTGGTCTCTTGGCAGTTCTCCACAGCAAAGAGAAGATCGAGACGCAGTGCTACAAGTTCAAGACGAAACACGGCTCCTACGTTTGCCTCCAAAGTCAGTGGTTTAGTTTCACAAACCCGTGGACCAAAGAAGTGGAGTTCATCGTGTCTTTAAGCAGAGTTGTCCCGTGAGTAACAGACAGGAAGGAGCTGTTTGAGGTGCATCTCTTCATTCCGTTGGAAACCTTGGGTGTAATACTCGTTTCTGTCAACAGGGGGCAGGGTCACACAAGAGATGAGGAGAGAGGCAGTTTCAAAGCCCTTCAGGGTAAGAGATGCACAGAGTGGCCTGTTGTGGACTCGTGCAGGAACCGGTGTGATATTTATATTATATCTTTCTTCTCCAGCCGAGGACACAAAGCAGATCCCTGTAATTCCCGGCCTCTCCAGCGGCGTGGGCACCATGATCTACGCCGGCAGCATCGGCACTCAAATCGCAAACGAGCTCATGGACTTGAGCAGGTACCAGACTGTGATCCACCAAGTAGAACTGGAGCAGAACCTTTCTTTCTGACATTCGTTCTCGGTTGTTGATGTTTTTAGTTTAGGCTCATTGTTGTTTTTTAACATCAACATCTGCAGTAATACTGAAGATAATTCCTTTTATTGATCACTATTAAAACATATTGGGGCTAAGCTGATGTTATCTCATCTTTCAACTACTTTAATTCAACTGTAATTCAAAAGTGTTCCGTTAAATTGACTTTTCTTCATTCGGATGTCCTTCAGCTGTTTGAAGTTTCATGTGCTTCTGTCCAGGATCAACTCGTCTCCATCCAGTGGAGCTTCCAGTCCGTTCGGGCCGGTTCAGGAGAAATCCCCCCTGCTTTCCCCTCAAGCCAACAAGAGTGTGAGTAACTCAGTTACAGGATTAAAACAAAACAGACTTTTACTATGAAGTACCGGCTGTAGGCAGCTGATTGTGGCTGAACTGAACCTGCCGAGTCGAGAGCTGAGACGTGCATCGCTGTGTCTTCCTGTCCGTCTGCAGGCGCCCGGCAGAGACGAAGCAGCAGGAAATTCGTCACAGACGCAGTCGGACTCGCGCACGACGACGGGCACGAGCAGCGGCGCCTCGGAAAGTTCAGGTACTCTCATCTGGATGTCGAGAAACACGGCGTGCAGATTCTGTATCTGCAATGATTTTGAAGCTGGGTTGTTACTGTCAAAATAAAACCACCAAGTTGGATTGTTAGTACGGTGGCTGTCAAAATAAAACCACCAAGTTGGATTGTTAGTACGGTGGCTGTCAAAATAAAACCACCAAGTCCAGGAGGATCTGGACTGGGAGTTGTGACACGACGGAGGAAACTTTGTTCTGATTGGCTCTACTGAGCATGTGCAGAAGAACGCGCAGTGGCAGCGGCGGACACGATGGATGCAGAGTGTTTTAAAATCAATGATATTTCCAGTGACTCAGATCACCGTTGTCACGTAAACAACACAACGAAAGCTGTGCGTTTTACCTCGATTAGGTGACTGAGCGTGTTAAATGTTGCGACGCTGATAGAAAGCGATGAGTCATTTCAACAGAATCGGTGCTTGTCTTCCCCAGGCGAGCCGTCCCAGCTGGACCTGGACATCATGGTGCCGGGCCTGAGCAGCTTCAGCAGCGACGAGGCCGCCATGGCGGTCATCATGAGCCTGCTGGAGACGGACGTGAACATGAGTCAGTCGGGGGACTTCGACGAATTACACTGGCCTTTCTGAGGAGCCCCCCCCCCCCCCCGCCCCCCCACCCCCACTCCCCCCAGGCCTGGCCTCGCACAACCACACCACTCGTACCAAAGGCCCTGACAGTCGTACTTGATCACTGCTGGATGGATGGAGTTTAAACTGATAGGAAACGTTTTGGCCTAATGGGACATGCTTGAAAGGAAGTGAGGTTAGCGTTGCCAGACTTTCCGCGGCAGAGCGACGCCTTTGCTCGGCCGCCCTCAGTGACCACGGTCTGGAAGAGCGGGATTCTGGTTCATGTCCAGTGCTGCTAGAGAAACTCTTGAAACTCTTTAAACTGTGCTCTTTCACACCGTGGCGTCGGGACACGTCTTTCATGATTCTTTTTCTAGGGATCCCCCAACGTTTTTATGAAAAATACCCAGAAAAGATAAAAGGAAAAGAAACAACTGTCTACCTTTGAAAGTAAATTCTGCAGTTTTGTTAAGGCCCCCAAAGGTTGCACTGCCACTACATTCCACTTTGGAAAGCTCATCGCAGCTCCTCAAACCACCAACAGAGGGCGACAAACATGAGAGCGACACACGAATAACTTATTTTTTAAGTGAATTCTTTTCCAGGGCGAAATCAATCCACCATTTTAAAACCTTTAGGCCCCAGTGCCACCGCTATTGTCCTCCCCCCCCCCAAAAAAGGCAATTCCTGGATTTAATGACTTGAACTTTTAGCTTTGAATGACAGTTTTATTTTGTCAGTGCTGACAACGGAACAGCAACGTTTAAAATCTTATCAGCCAGTCTCAGCTTTGCCTTACACGTGGAGGGATTCGGCGCTTCGCTGCAGGCGAAGCACTCTTAACGCATTTTAACGTCTGTAATGATTTCAAGCTTGTGAAACCAGGACGCCTGAGGAAACCGCGCCACACCTGCTGTACCTTTAACGGGGACCTGCTTCGCATCGTTTGCTGTTCTTCGTGAATGTGGCTGAAGTGGTGACGGCGTTCATTTGCACCAGGCACAGCGCATATCAAGAGAGAGACAATGAGCCCGGTGTCAAATTACCCACACTCAGTGTTGTCAGGCGCAGTGCTCGTTGCGTGAAAGGAGCTTTTGAGAGGCCGGGCGCTCGCCAGACAATGGGCGTTCAGAAAGACGGGGTCCTTGACGAGACAGAGCGGGGTTTGTTCAGACGGGGTCGGTCACGCTGCCGTTTAATAAGGATGTTGTTGTGAGCTGCTTGTTGTTGGTGTAGTGGTTAGCACCGTCGCCCACAGAGAGAACAGCCCCCCCGGTTTGAGCCCGGACCTGGAGTTTGTTCCTCCAGGATTCCTCCCACAGTCCAAAAACATGCTTTAAAGGTTAATATTGGGGACTTCAAACTTCTTATATGTGTTAAAAGAATCTAATAAATCTGAGTAAGTCCCCTTAGAGAAAGATCAAAACAATTCGGAATCCTTCACAACATGAATATCAATGTGCTGTCGTGATCAAGTAGTGATACTGAGGGAATGTACTTTACTCCAGGATTGTTTTTAAAGTGATTACTTGAATAATGACTCCAGTGTTGAAACCTTGAAACTGAGTCTGGTGTCATGGAAGGAGGAAAGCTGAATCAATATATTGCCATAGTTTGTTCATCCTCACTCTCATGAGCACACTTCTATCACCATCGAAAAGTAAAGGACCGTTGGAGTATTTAGACGGGAGGTGTGACATGAATCCTCCATGTTGAATGTGCACTGCCTGATGGTTTTCCAGTGTTAACACCAGACAAGTCGGCTTGTTTTCAAGAGGATCTACTGTAGGAGCCCGTTTACACGACAACGCATCATCTTCCTGTTTACACCGCAACATTTGCAAAACTATGTCCGTCGGCAGAAACGCTGGAAACGATGTAGCTTTGCTGTTTGGCCACTCGTGGGCGCTGTTGGTTGTTTTTATAATGAAAACACACATGAGAACGATACGCTATAAACGTTAACAATGTTCGTACACAGACATTCGTAAAAATACGGACTGGGAGTCATGACCGCCATGGTTGTTATTGTCGCTCTACTGAGCATGTGCAGAAGAAGTATGTACGGGGGTCGTACTGCACATGCCCAGTGGCCATTTACACAGAGATTGTTTTCGAAAAGTTTCCATGGAGACTGAGAATGATCAGGCCTGTTAGCACTGCGACAGAATCGGAGCGTTTTTCAAAAAGTTCGACCTTTCAAAAAGTTGTGTTTTCAGTGACTCCAGGCACCGTTGCTGTGTAAACAGACGAGTCCAAACGAGGTGAAAGTTTTTGTGTTTTCACTAAACGTTGTCGTGGTAAACGGGACCCAAGCCGTTGCCGTATCGTGTTTTTCTGCCCGTCCTGAATCCGAGTAATCGAGTTACCAGGGAGGTAATCTGATTGTTCACAGCCTTCTGAAAGGAAACCTCACCTTCATGATCTTTGATCCCTGATCTCCGTCGTCATTGTTGAAAAGCTGTTCTGAAATATTTACTGATCACATTGATCCCAGACGCCTGGAGTCGACCAGCTGTAGGAAGAAAAAAAAAGAGACGCCACCTAGAATACTGGTAGTTCCTGTCCTCATCGCAGCGCTCATGAACTCTGGTGTATCACTGGTTTCCTTCAATCTTGAAAGTGTCATGTGAGCCGCTGCCTTGACTTTCCTTGTTTCTGACAAGTTTCTGACTGTAGAAATATAATCAGCCGTTTGTTTCTCAACCTTTAAAGCCAAGCCGACAATAACTGTCATTTGCGCCATTTGGAAGTAGAGGATAACGAACATCCAAAAGCAACGCCATGTTTGATATTTGTCCGTGTCGTGTGTTGTTGGTGTCTCTGCTGTAACAATGAATGAAGGCTGAAGTCTTTCACAGTAAAATACTTTTTTTTTCAGGAATTGTCGGAGTTTCTGTCGTCATTTTTGAATGTTCACTGAATTTGGTATTCTTGGCAATACTTCTGATTACAATAGTATGAAAACAGGGTGAAAAGGTCCACATAGCTGTATTGATCTCACAGCTGTTAAGATACATACAATCAAAATAAAAACTCTTTATCGAGGCTTTTAATTTAAAAAATATCTGGAAAGTTCTTCAATATAAGCAGCTGCAATAGTAGTTTCACTTCATCGTCATTACAACTACAAAAAAAATAAAAAATCACCAGTAAAAATGTGTTTTTCATTAAAAGTAATCATAGTTTTGCACTCCTATGATGTTTTTATCAGGATTTCTGTTTTGATGATGAGACTCAATTTCAAGTTTAAATATAAAATGTATATACGTGTTATATAAATACAAAAATGTATATGAATTGTATATAAATATAAAAATAACAGATTTCACCGATATGAACGTAGACTGAGAATGGCGTCATGATTGGACCAATGGCCTGTCAATCATGCTCTATGCATGCTGCAGCCAATCAGACTACGGGATTTTGTCACACAGCCAATCAGAGGAGAGGAAGGCGGGTCATTAAACCAGGAAACGACAGGACGATAGATAATTTTCTCAGCTCCGTGACGGAGTTAATTCTTTAATGTGGTTAAAAATACAACTTGCAATGAATGTTACCTAAATCTTCGTCTCTGCTGCTGCTAATTTAATAATGATTGTACGGAATCTAATCCACCTGCGGTAATGAGGCGTTCACGAACTCTGCCGCTCTCTGATTGGACAATCCTTCACACACCTGCAGCAGGACACTATGGACGAGCTGCAAACTTTTATTTACTGGACTTTCAATCAGAGCAGGAGGTAATAACTAAAGGTTTTTTTTGTCCAGGAGTATCTGCAGATGAACTTCATTAACAACTAAAGGTAAGAGTGCACGAGTCAGTCCGGCAGTATGCAAATTAGCCACGTGCAAACCCCTTGGATATTGAAGGTATTTTGCACACTGGTTAAGACCATAATAACATTTTGAAATGTGCGTCACATGGCCTACAGGGAAATGCTGCCTGTTGCTTCTTTATTAATTCAATCTTTTTACAATCTTTAAGCTGGACTTAGCTTTCTAGAAGGCCCTTGTTTCAAAATGTTCATGCAATATTCAAAATGTTGGGTTAACTTTAGAGTTTGTGTGTCAGTGGGGTTTCCCAACTGTGGACGTGCTGCATATCTCTAAATTTATTTAGAAAAAAATTACCTAAACCAAGAGATCAGTAGTAAAATCCACCGACCTCACTGTTCGTCAAGGATTTCTATTATGATGGTGAGTTAGTACAATTTCATGCCAATATCAGCTCACTGCAGCATGTAAAGATTAAAATATGTCTTATCTTCTAGTTTATTTTAGCAACAAAATTCAAAGAGAAAATACAAGCAAATAGAAGAATTTGGTTATTTCATAATCATAAGTACTTTATTAATTTTACTAAAGCTCCACAAAGAATAAAAGAATGTTTAAATAAAGTTAAACTAGTTACACTATCAAACCCTATTTAACCATTTATCTGACTATATTTAGAACCAGGGGGCCTTGTTGAAGTCTTTTTACTTCACTGCTACTTCTTCAAACTAAAACACAGGAGCTGTGGTTCTTTACGTTTTGGCTTCACTGCTCCACTCGGATTGAGATCAACCTGGGCTGCATGTGACTCCTCAACTAAAATGAGTTTGACCCCATTGAAATCGCCTCCACCTTCACTTCTTCCTCCACGGGCAGCACATCTGTCTGGCCTTGGAGAGATAGAACACTGGAGCTATGAGCACACCGAGCTTTGGGAAGAACAGAGACGCTTTAAAAACGTCACACATCAGCTGATCTACAAGTTTGGTCCAGTAAAAGATGTAGAGGACTGCAGGCAGCATGAGAAGCACGGGCAGGTAGGACATCAAGGTGGGCACCACCACAGCCAACACGTTCCCCATGGCCTTCCTCTTGAGGGGGGAGTCGCTGTGAACGGGACTCTGCTGCCGCAGCGACCAGACGATCCCGCCGAGGCAGGCGAGCATGACCACGAACAGGAAGGAGACGACCACGGAGACCGAGACGATGATGTCAGCTATGTCTGCCAACACGCCTGTGGGGGTAAAACCTCATCAGGTTGTTGGTTCTTCTACAATGCATTTTGTATTTTGGCCAAATCGGCAGATTCAGGCCCCGTTCAAGAGAAAACCGTGTTTTTATGTCGTGGTTTCAGAAAAGTTTCACGTTTACATGGCAACATTTTGAAAACCACTTCCAGAGATGCTGAAAAGGGTGTAGTTGGCATGTAGGGCCACTTGTGGGTGCTGTTGGTTGTTTTTGTAATAAAACCACAAATACATGAGCGCAGAGAACAATACGCTCTAAACATTAACAATGGGAGAACACAAACTTTTGACCCAGTTGGATAATTGTTTTCGGTGACTGTCAAAATAAAACTACCAAGTCCCAGGAGGAGATTATACACGGGCAGTCCTGACTCCCTGGAGGAAAGTTGTTGAAGTTCATCTACTTGTACATGCACAGAAGAACGAATCACTGTGGCCTTTTTGGACATGCTCAGTAGCAGCGGTTTCAAAAAGTTGAGTTTTCTGGCATCTACACAGTTTGCACATAGCTGGGTATTTACAAAAACTAATATTTTCTCACCAGATTGTTTTAAAAAGAACAAGTCTCCCTGTCTGCATGGCATGCAAACAGCAAGACGGAGTTTCAAATGCAGCCAGAGCGTATTATTTCTCACCTGAAGGCTCACTCGACGCTTACCTGTGGCAACACAAAAGGAAAAGGTGACGGCCCACACGACGGCGCACACGGCCGCCTTGTACTCCCACTTCCTGACTCTCAGGTAGAGCACGGGCCGCATCACCGCCAGGTAGCGCTCCACACACATGCAGGCCAGCAGCAGAGGGCAGCCGATCATGTTGAAAATATCGAATATGTTCCGGGCTTTTTCCGATGGGGTCTTGGCGTATTCTGGAAAGACGAGCGATGACATGATTGCAGCTCAGAAAGAGTCTTGGATCGTGAAGCTGGTGGCCAGTGTCCGGGTCGTCCCACCTGTACCGTTGCGCTCGTCACCCTGGATCTCGTTGAAAATCAGGCTGAAGGGCATCATGGTCAGGAAGAAGAAATCCATCACAACCAGGTTCAGACCAAAGACCTGGAAGGAAGCAAGTACAACACCAAAAAGTAATAGTGAAACGACGAGGAGCGTTTTAGACTGAATCCCCGTCCATTCGGCACGAGAAACATCTGCTTCCACACATCAATGAAAGTACTCAAAACAATGGAGTACAGATACCAGGCCTATAGGCGGCGCTGTAACGCTGCTACAGAAAGACACCAAAAACATAGAAGAAGATAAAAAAAACTGAGAAATGAACGAATCTGACATCTTGTCGTGTTAAAGCGGCGAGCATCAGAAGCTCGATCTGCAGCAGGTAGTCCGCCATGTTGTTAAGTGACGTCATGGGGTTATAGGTCGAGAGGCGGGGCCATGACGACATTTTCAGCAAATGTGCATCTCGTCCATCCACACGTCAAAGCGACGGCGGTCAAATTTCTCGACTCTGGAACCTGTTTTCTATATATTTTTTTTAAAAATGCCGTGTTGATGATCGGACAGAAAACGAAGCGGTTGTATGAAACGGCGTCGTTGTGTGGGCGGGGTCTAAAGAACGCCAAAGATCGAGGCTCCTTTCTCAAGTGCAAACGGAAAACTCTCCTTGCCTAACGTTGCTAACGGCGCCTGGAAACATTTTAAAAACAGGTCTCAAGGTGGAACTTTTTCAAAATGCTCCGTCTGTGTAAACGGGGGGGAAACACAACTTTTTGAAAATGCTTCTACTGTACTTTTATTTTGACAGTCGCCGTAATAACAATTCAACTTGATCGTCTGTCTTATCTTGGCACTCGCTATTGTTAATCTTTATAGCGCATTGTTCTCGTGTGTGTGTGTGGTTTCATTACAATAACAACCAGCAGCACCCACTAGTGGCCTTACATGTTAACTACATCGTTTTCAGCATTTCTTCAAATCTTGGCCATGTAAATGCAAAACGATGCATTTTGACTTAAAACATAAAATGTTGACGGAGGAAGAACACGGCGGATTGTCGTCACTGGACTAGATGGTTTAGAGGAAAAGAGAAAACACTGGACCTACTTTAGAAGCTGAGAGAGAAGTTCCTTCTTTCAGAAACAAGAGAAGCAGCGCGGCGTTGGCCAGCACGCCGGCGATGAAGATGAAAATGTCCACGTCGTTCCAGACGGAGCCCAGACCCTTCTCATTACACTGCCTGATGATTTCATTGATGTACTCCGACTTCAAAACGTCCGACGGTTCGTCTGGCTCGGTCCTCGACGCCATCAGATCCTGTGGAGTCGAACAAACAAACGATCTCAGGCTGCGGTGGACGTTTCTCCTGAAGGCTTCACCTTGTCCACCTTGTCCACCTTGTCCACCTTGTCCACCGTCTCTGGGTTCAATCTCTGATTATTGTTTTGAAGTAAATGTGACATTTAAACAACAGACACATTCAATCAAATGCTCTTTTGGGTAATACATTAGTTTATAAATGTACTTTTAAGGTAATGTATGATTTAAAATCTTAAAATCATCATGCAACGATCTTATTAATCCATATTTATTTCACCAGAAGCCAAAGCTAAAGCCTCTGACCTGCTGGTAGGTCTTCTTCCTCTCCACCAGCAGGAAGCCCCTCCAACCTCCACCACATGCAAACTGACCCGGCGACACAAAACAAATGAGCAGGTGTTTACAAGCTGAATGCAAACAAGCTTCTCGCCTGATTGGATAACGTGACGGAAAAGGTGACTGTGTGTACAGGTGGATTTGAATGTTCTTGGCTCCTCCAACAAGCCGCTGTCCGTTCTGTGTTTCAGTCACTCAAATGATGGGACACTAAAAAAAAAAAAGAAGAAGCTTTTTCTCCTCAGAAGTTAGAAATCAAAATCAAATAAAATGTTTTTAGTGAAACTCACCTCTTTGGTCCAAATTCAGATTTATTTTCAGTGACTGTCTTTCTCCGCCGTCCCATCACCTGATCCAGGGTGTCAAACTAACAGCCTGTGAGCTAAAATGATCCACCGAGCAAATAGTTAAAATGTCAAATAAAATATTGATTCTTTAAAAAATAATTCTTAAGCGTAGCAGACACGACACCGAGACCCGAGCTGAGATATCAGTGATGCTGTCATGAAACATGGCAAACTGGCATTAACCTCAAAGCCAAAACACCCAGAATGCAACAGTTATAGGACAATGTTTTATGGACATTTCATTGTATTTTGCATTAAAATTGACTTTATATTGTGATTTCTGTCAGTTTGGTTTGGTGAAAATAGATATTTATATTATATAGCCAATCAGAAATCCTCCTCCCACAATTAGGCAGCTCTGCTCTGGCACATGGCACCACCAGAGGAAGTACTTCCTCCTCTTCCCAAGATGGGCATGTGTGGGCGGAGCCAGTCCAGCTCACACAGACACAGCAGATTCTGAATGTAGCTCCTATGATCCAATATTCAAATGAGGAAAATCAAGGAGGAGCTAGAAACTTAGAATACTGAAGGTTTCTGGACCGACCAGACCAGGAGGAGGAGGAGAACAGGAGGAGGAGGAGGAGGAGGTGAACAGGAGAACAGGAGGAGGAGAGGAGGACAGGAGGAGGAGGTGAACAGGAGAACTGTAAACTTTAAATCTAAAGGGTATTATGGCACTTGTTCTACTCAGGATGAAATTATACTGCATGTGGCCCCTGAACTAAAATGAGTTCTGATCATTTTAGTTCTGACTTCTGATCTAATTTG